>NC_137662.1:15395598-16595598 GCF_963422515.1 Blennius ocellaris | reverse complement strand
GAAAGAGAGGAGTGCTGACAGATATGTTAGATGCTGCTCCTGCCGGGCGGAGGAAACACCCCCCCCCCATCCGGTCGCCGTTCAAGTGTGAAGTCTACCGGAGCTGCAGCGGGTTCTCACAGGGCATCTGTCTTGGGGGAGAAGAGAGCTGCCAGGCCCAGGTCCTCGCTGTTCAGTACATCCTTGTCCGGCTTTGGCTTCTTGAAGAGTGATGGAAGATTGCGGATATGAACCTCCTTCCTGAACTGCTGGCACAGAGCTTTCTGTTGGGAGGCAAGAGGGTGAGGAAAGGTTAAACTCAGAAAAACGACGACCGACAAGATGGAATTTCATCAGATTGTACATCCCTGTTGAGCTGCTGCAGGGGTTTTTTTTTCTTTTTCTTTTTTCTCCCCCTGCTGCACAGAGAAGATTTACAACACAGCCAGATTCACACTGCTGAGTAATGACTTGCACTATTAGACCAGTGTCTGTGGTCACTTCTGATGTGCAGCTCCACCGTGTGATTTACTAAGAGAGGCGCTGCCCTCTAGTGGCTAAATGTGGCATTACCCCAACAGTTCCTGCGATGAGCTTTTTGAACTGGTCTTTCCTCTTCTTATCGCCAACCTTCTGGGCGTTGGGATCCAGGAGCCTTTGATCGTACTGTTCCAGAGCGTCCACGTTGATGTTTGGGATCTGCACCATCACTGATCGCAGCTCTTTGTATCGCGGCCGCTGAAGCAGACAAAGTTCCATTCACAAGGTGCAGTCCCAAGGTATTATGTTGGAAATCGAAAAGACTCTAATAAAAGCAGTATTACTGGAAATATTGACGCAGAAAGTACATTTTCTTCACCTTAATAAAGTATATGATTGCTTTAGGGTATTAAAATGTAATGAAAATAGACTAGTTATTTGATAACTTTCATGCAAAGTGTAATAATGTGAAATTTAATTAGCAAAGGAAAAGGTTTCTTGTGTTTTGACTGAAAGAAAAAGTGATCTGATCAGCGAGTTTTAACCATTTCCAAATACGCAGCACATCAAACACTATAATGACTGGTCGTAGCCTGAGACTTGGGGCTGGAACCTCACCAAGTTTTCATAGATCAGCATGGCCAGCTGAGAAAGTGTGGAGTTGCAGACTTCATGCTGCCCATGAACCTGAAGGCCCCGGAGAACGCTGGTATAAAACCATGTGACGGCTTCCGGAAGGAGGTTCCCGCCCACGACCTGAAGAGAGGCACAGTGGAGGGAAGAGAAATTCAACAAGTGAAAGAGTACCGACATTTGCATTAAGTTCTAAAATAATAGAGGCAAACAACCACAAACTGTATTGTCGTATCCTGGTGAGAGTTCACTTTGGCCATCTCAATAAAGCCCATTGGAACAGTGGAGGTTTGTGGTGTTAGAGGACGATATAAAACAATTCAGTGAGCCACACTGTAGCTCAACAAAGGCTCCTTCATCACAACAACTGTGGTTCAGTCTGTTGCTGCCTGCTGCACAAGCACATACAGTATAAAGCACAAAAGCTCAGTCATGAAATAAGTCGCTTCAAAACAAATCCCCCTTTTTCTTCTTGTTTTACTAACATTGTCAAAGCTACAGACAAAGCAGAAGAGTCCAAGAGTTGCTTGTTTTGGTCCTTTTGAGGGATTTTGTAGAAACAAATGATCGTTAACTTGCGTTTTGAAACGATGTGCTGCGTTACCTGTCGCAGGAGAGTCCAGCAGACGATGGAGGCGGTGCGATGGCAGTTGGTCGTGTCCTTCCAGGACAGCGAGGTGAAGGACAGAGTCAACAGTGACGTGTAGATGTTCTGGACAAAACATAAGGAGAAACACAAAGTTCGGATGCAGCATAACTTCTGTGCTGTGCTCTCAGGTATCTCGCGAGACGTCTCAAGCCCGACCTCGTGTTTCAACAGGCATTTTCCCAACTCGGTCAGCTCCTCGCTGGGCTGGGCGGTGGACGGAGTCTGCGTCGAATCCATCATTTCTTCCTCTGTGAGAACACATTTCAAATAAAAGAAGATTATATTGGAATTCAACAAAAATCACCGGTCAACTCTCGCGTCTTTAGATTTCGCTCTCACCGTCCATTTCCTCCTTATTTGTTGCAGGTTCGGGACCTTTTCTGCAAATGCAGCTCACAGCTGCGAGAGAAGGGAGATGATGAATCTCAGGAGCCGATCATAACTCAACTTCACACTATATAACCCAAGACTTGGGAGTAAAAGCTGATCAGGCAGTTGTGCACTGCCTCCTGAAAATCTCACACCTCGTATTTTCTGATGATTTCTCTATGCAGACCATCAACCCAACAACACCAACAGTGTTTTGGCCATTTCTGTTTCAAGATTTCACACTCAAAATTCGACTGTTTAACCTGGACAACCAGAAAAAAATATATTTAGAACGCAAAATTAAACTATAAGTGTTGTACGACTACATATTAGATGCTCGACACGTGCAAAATAATTAGGTTTAAAACCTATTCATTAAAATCTATACAAGTCCAACTTTATTTCGTTTGGCTGGTCATGCAACTTGTACATCAAAACACCACTAGATGGCACTGTGACATACTTGATTGACAACAAGGCACCCCAAAGAAAATACAAGATAATATATATTTCTCAGTTCATTGTGGGGAAAAAGCACAGTTGAAGAACAAATTCAGAGGCTTACGATGGCAAAGTTCCATCTGTGCACTGAAACGTAAATGTCTTCTTTACCAGAGAAATGTATATATGTATTATTGTTTTAAATAATTTTCCTAAATGTAACTAAAATCCAGGGACAAGTTTTAGTCTGGAAACTGCTGGGAGACTTGAGCACCAAAGTCGTCGAATTGCGAGAAGGGTTGGTTCATAACCACGAATGCAGCCTGAGCTGTTCACTCTTGAATTAAACAACAATTGAGTGTATATTTACACAGTCATCTGGTCTTATTCTTTCCTCTCTGAGCCTGGTTCTGCACAAGACTCCTCCACTTTTACTTATAAACTATGACCTCTGCTTGCTCGCGATGCTGCTTGCTCACTGTGAAAATGCTTTAAGAAGGCCATGTTGTAAAAGCGGAGCAATAACAATAAAACTGATTTGAATTATGTTTGTGTATGAAACCGAGCTCACCTTTTGTTTCATGTTCATTCCAGAGAAACTCCACAATGAAGCGCAACATAAGATCAATTTAATGGTGCTTATTCCATTTCCATAACTTTCTCTGCGCTCTACTGATGTACACCCAGGTAGAGTCTCAGCTCTTTCGAGAAATTATGGCTGATATTTGTACCTTCCTAATGTTTCTGGAACCATTTGTCGGCGTAAACACAGCCTTAGATGTGACTTAACTGCATTAAGAAGATTAATAAGCAATGAGCTACAGTACATTTTATTCATAACAGTGTATCGACCCTGCAGTATTCAACACGAAGCAAACCAGAACTCTTCTCATTGCTGAGGTTGGATTCAATTTCACATTTGTTTGAGTAAATAATCTTCAGAAAACACATTCACTTTTAATCAAAGATGCATTTATGGACTATTTAACCACACCTGTTTAAGGCCCTAACAGAACTCCTTTACAGAACGGTTGCATCTTAAAAACTTGAAAGACATATTAGGAATAGACGATATAACGTGTTTAGAATAAACACAATTTTGCTTATAGGACATGACAATGAAAAACAGTACCTAAAAGATATCAGAAGATACAATAAAAATAGTCTCATTTGCTGTTATTTTTAAATCCCGAGGCCAGAATTATTAAAAGAAAAAAAAAATTGAACGCTTGGAAATATTTTGGCTTCTACAGTATAAGAAATAACACTAAAATTCCCTTTTTGATCCTGCTGTAAATACTTGAGTGTGAATGGGAGCAGCAAACTTCAGACTTACTGAGAAGATCCATCACCTCCCTGGTGAGGAGGCGTGCGAGCTGCTCCTCCAACATCTCCTGCGTGACCTGGCTCTCCTGACAGATCACCTCCTCCTCATCCTCACTGAAAACAGATGACCCAGTGAGTCTCTTAAAGATGGCTTTGAGTTCTCCATAAAAGGTCCAATGCAACATTCAACAGACATCTCTTGTTCTCTCACAAACACACAGCTTACTTCATCGACGTGCGCTGGTTGATGACCTGCCACTTAACGTTGAGTCTCTGTAAGAATAATTAAAAAAAAAAAAATCAAGGCCAAGATGATTCGCAACAGACGCATAGGTAATTCTGGAGAAATGTGCAGATCCTCACCTGCATCATGTAGGCGAAGAGAGGGCCCAGCAGAGGGCAGAGGACAGTCTCGTAGTGGTCCTGTGGACACGAGATCACCAGCTGCCGCAGAAACACGCGTGGTCTGGTCAAGGAAATTTAAGCGTAGAAAGATTAGGCAGGGGCTTAGCGTTTTCACAACAAACAAACTAAGCCGCTGAGAGGAATCGGTGAGGAAAGTAAATAAGGATATGAATCATTGGGCGAAGTCTGTGGTCGGGCACGTGGTCGAGGGAGACGAAAGCAGAGGCGGCGATTTCTTCAGACAACCTCTCAATAGTATAAAACTCCTGCTGCAAAGAGAGGCCGGCATTTCCCAGCACATGGAAGCTACAAAGGAAAGGAAGTGTGAAGAAAAATGATTACTTCAAAAGCATTCGTGTTATGAAGAAATAAAGTTTAAACCAAAAAAAAAAAAAAGAAAAGAAAAAGAGTCTTACCAGTTTTCATATAACGTCGTGAAAAATCCCTGCATGCGCTCCAGGTTGGTTTTATCCACAGGAGAGTCATAAATATCAAGAAGGTGCTGAGAGAGACCTGGAGAACGCAAACATTACAGGAGTTTAAACTAAAACCCGTTCATGGATCGGTCACTCCACCATATTCTTGGGCTCGTTTCTCCTCTTACCGAGAACCACATTTTTCCCAGCGTCCATCACCTCGTGGGCTCTGCAGAAAGTCTCACTGAGGCGAGTCATGTTTTCTGGCAGGTACAGGCTGTTGTGAGTCCTGCAGGGAACCGGAACAGTCACGCGTTGTGTTGAAACGGTCACAACTTGCTGGGTGCAAGCTTTTGAAGTATAAATACAAAAGCAGTATACCTGATTAATGCCAGCAGGTTGGGCAGTAAGACCACAAACTGGGCTGTGCAGGGGTTCCGGTAGATGGGGGCTCCGGCTGGGGTGTAGCCCACCACAAAGCCACCAGCTTTGGCTTCTTCCAGGTCTGCGGGCCAGCGGGCCCGTTTCACCACCCCCATCATGGCATACAAACAGAAACTCAGCTGGAAAAAGAGAGAGCAAAAAGGAGGGCATTTATCAAAACTTTGGTTTCTATAGGACAAGTGAAGGAGCCGTTTCAACGGTTTGCATTATCGTTCATGACTTAAAGAATGTGCTTTCCTCCTATTTATAAACACTTTTCCTTACATGGATGCATGTTCAGTATTTATTATAGAAAGTGGCAACAAGACAACAAAATATGAATATATGTTTCACTAATGGTTGAACATAATATAAATACAACCCCAAAAAAGCTTCAAACTTAAAATGAGCACTATTGCAATAGACATGTTCCATTTTTTATTAACCTTTAGTCAGACTGTAGGGGACAATGAGTGAAGGCATATCTTTACAGCTTAGTTATATACTGAGATTGTTTCAGCGTCTACTCACTCGCCCTCTGTTAAGGCCTGTGGCATTTGTGTCTTTTATTTCCTCACTGACCACCTGATCGGCACCGACGAATGACAGGAATGCGACAGGATCGCACAGCACGCTGAAACACGAAAACGCAATTCCTTGTAACATTATGAACACAAAGTGTGAGAGGCGAGTGACGTCCAACTTCAACGCACCGTCTCATCTCCTCCGAGGTCCACTCTGCCACCACCGAGCCCATCAGTTCGTCCAGAAAAGCCTTCTGTTTATCAAAGTCTTTGACCTGGTTACTGATGAGAACCAGAGCTTCCATCAGAGAACATTTCTCCATGTGAGTCAGCGTAGCTTCGTTCGAAAACAGCTTCTTCACATGGGTGTAGAACATGTCAAAAGAAGGCTGCAGTAATAGAAGACATAAAAAAAAAAAAAAAACAGGCACATTTTGCTGACATTTCTTCATCCTCAGTGTGTATTTTGGGTGATGTTATTGATATTTCACTTCAAATGGCACTGAACCGCTCATACCAGGATGAATTGTGGGTAATCCCGGCATATTTTTATGATAGCAGAGGAGGCGTGCCTCCTCACGTTCTTCACAGCTCGGGTCCGAGGTGCCTGGGGACATCAGATGGCGGCTTTTTCAAAAACCTGAACATAGTGGGGCATAAACACTTGGGTCTTATACTGATGCTGTGCATCAGCTTACCTTACTTTCCAGATCGAGCTCAAACGTAATGGCTTTAAAAAGCTGGAGAGCAAAAAGAATAGTGAAAACGGTTACTAATGTTAATTATCATTAACTGAAAGAAATCATAATGGAGCATTTTAAAACTGAAAGTGAGACCAAAACAGCCGATGTTGGATTAAATGCATTTAATCCAACAAGCTGTGAGATACTGCCACAATCCCACATCCAACAAACTTCAAAGACATTAAATAAACAGTTATTGAGACAAACACCTTTAAATGCACATATATCTATTTAATCAAAGTGCAAGCAAATAAGTCAAATCAAAGTGAATGATGCCGACCTTGGAGAGGACCTGTGGCAGGAGCTGTGGTCTGTGTGTGACGAAAGGGAAGAGGGCAGAGACGTTGGTGAGCACGCAGGACAAGATGAGTGGGTCTTTGGTGTCGTAGTTTAGCACCGCCTGCAGCAGCTCCATGCTCAGATCGACTGGCAGTTTCTGCAAAATATGAAGCGACAGAGGGAACACGACACCTTATGTCAGGATGACCTGCACATGAATGCGTTTTCTAAATTTCTCAAACCAAAAATGTTTTCCTTACCGCTTCGTCCAGAGTTTTCAAGACCTGTGAAACTACGCACTCCATGAACACCGTCATCGCGTCCCACTGGACCACCGATGGAGACAGGAGGGAACAGAGGCCCCCTATGGTTTTAGCTGGTGATGAGAAATCAAGGTAAATATTTGTATTTGATCTGTTTGGAGTAAATTTACTGTGACAGAAGCCTTCAATAATAATATCAAAATAATTGAAAATGCACTACTTAGGTAACTTAGACCTTATGCTGATATTATCAAATCCAATTTACCCAAATGGGATGTAGCACTCGCTGCTCTAACCAGCTGCTACTTGTTCCAAAACTAAGTGATTGCGATCACACTGTACATTTTATGAACGTATGCAAATCACACAAATGTGCACAGCCATCAAACGCTGAATGAAAGAAATGACACTCACATGCTGTATCCCCGGTGTCGATTGGGCTGGCGATCTGGAACTGTAGCCATTCAGCTGCTATCTGGAAAGCCTCGAGAGGAACGACACGACACGCAATCCTCAAAACCTCCCCCTGCTGAGCCCGGAAAGCTGTGAAGGACGACGACGACGACATACGAGGCATGAGGGTGTGGAATAGAAGAAGTGATCGCAACCAAGGTGCATCTGAAGCCACGGCACATACAGTGAAAGAAGGAGTTGAAGTCCTCGTCGCTGTCAAAGTCCACACGGGAGTACTCGCAACTCGGGCTATTGCTTCTGGAAGGAAACCCAGTCTGTGGAGGGGAAGACCAAACAAGTGGTCACACCTTATTTGACTTATCTTCTTATTGTGAGTATTGTATCTTGGTTTACCTTGACAAGGTTGATCATAGACGCTCGGGCGTATTGGATGGCCATCTGCATAACAACTGGAGCTTTCGAAAGAGTCTCGTGTCTGAACAACGCGCCCCACGTTGGCAAGGTGGACGACTTCAAAAACTGAATCATAGGAGAAAGCAAAACATTCAGCTTTAAAAAAAAAAAAAAAAGTACTCTGATCAGTCAAACCGCATCTCTCGAGGGTTTGAGTGGAAAAAGTTGGGATAACAAGAGATCATCTGTCTCACCTGACTGGAATGTGTGGTGAATGCTAACAAGGCCTCCATGTACTTGCCAAGATTTGCCGGGACCTCGACTTCTACATCCGAACCCTGAGGGGAGAACAACATTTATATCCATTAAAAAACAAAACAAAAAAGAATCAGAAAACCATGTGAACCCAGCCAGTTCTGCAAAACTCACAACTAACTGGCACAGCTGTCCACCCAGAGCGCAAAGAACTTGGCAGAGCCTCTTTAAGAAAATGTAACCTCGCTCCACCACTTCCACCGTTCTAAAAGAAGACGAGAAATTATAAGTCGGGGCCAAATGTGCCGTATCGTCAATGTGTTCCCGACGGGGAGATGCACCATCATACGCACTGTGAATCAGGGGACTTGTCATGTCCATCTGCCGACCTGTAACCACACACAGTCCGTCAGTGAAGGAGAAGCAGTCTTTTCACATGTATGACCGACGGAAGCAGGTGAACCTACTGTGCTGCGGCCAGGATGTAGCGGATGGCCATGTCATCAAACAGCAGCATGAACGGCTTCCTCTCCTCCAGTTTTCCCTGAAACACATCGAGACGATCGATCACTTCTGATTCATTTCTCTCCATTTAATATAAATAACTACTTAACAAAACTCCCCTAAGGTTTTAGCATTAATTGTCTGGAACTAAATTTCCTAAATTATCTGGAACTTAAACCTATTTTAAGACCGCACAGCTGTCTAAAATCACTTTCCTTATTTTAGCTTAGAAACAGATACAAATGGATCTGAAACAAAGGAGCACAGCAAATTGTCATGCTGACTGACTGACAACAGATATGAAGTATGGAATTTTGGTACTTCCTGTCCTAACCTATACTCATGTATATTTGTAAAACTATACAAAATCATGAATATCAGCAACTTCACGACTTAATTACGTTATTTTACATTAGTCTCTGCAGGTATATGTACACGTTAATCTGATTCACACCATCAAAGCAGATAGTTTTTTTTTTAAAATGTCAGTTGTACTTTGCATTTGTCACTTTAAAATGTCATCTATAGTCATTTTATATCCAGTATTTATCTACATATCATTTCAATCGTTTCTGAAACACTATCACAGTTTTTCACATTTCAAGCTCCGCTATGCATACATCAATAGGTGGCTGCTGGAGGGAAACATCCTGGACAACTTGCCAGTCCATCACTTTAACATTACACGGTGTTAAGAGTGACAAATACTGCACTTTTTCCCCACAAGTTCACCTTCCGACTCATGGCGATGAGCAAACACTCCACGGCCTCCAGCTGCAGCTCCGGTTCAGCCAATAGCAGACACAGGATCTGCAGCAGATGACAGTTACCGGTGGTAATGTGCACCAGAGACACCCAGTCGATGTAACCGGCAAGTGTGTTCAGCGTCGCCACGGCAACTCGACAGTGAGCTCTGGCCTGTGTGTGAAAAGTAAAGAACCAACATTAGATTGCTTCAATGACTCAAGATTATGAGAGGATGCATTTGAGAGGAGAACAATGTTTTCTTACGTTCAATTCCCGTCCAGGTATATCTTTCTGGATCAAAAACACACACACACAAAAAAAAATTCAAATTAGAAAACTATCATATCACAGTGATACTTCTGCTTTCATCAACAGGAATCGACTTTTAAAAACACCAAACTAACCACTTTCCGATAGTCTTCGACATTCAGTTGGAGAATGGCTATCAGGAAACTGAAGATGCTGTCCATGTTCAGGGTGAGCGTCTGCTGGATGTCTCTGCGACGCTGAGTGGGCAACGTCTGGAAAGTGATCACGTCCTCTGCCAGCCTCAAAAGGATCAACATGACCAACTCGGTCTGCGCCTCCTGGAAAACGCACAAGTAAATTACATTTCCATGTTTTTTTTTTTTTTTTTTAGTATCCAGAGAAGTCTTGAAAAGGTGAGGCAAAATTTAAGAAGTGGGTTTACGCTGGAAAAAAAAACCCGTGATATAAAACAGGTTGGAAACCGGTGTATTAAAAAGATTAAGTCATCGTTAGGTATCCAGATTTAGAAGATGATGTCACAGGGAAATAAGGATGACTCATCTTGAGCTGGGATTAATTTTCATACAAATTCCTACATATTCAAATTGAATGCATGCCGGTAGAATACGCAAATCTGAAGGCAGACAGTTTTCCCGTCATCATAGAGGTCACTCACTCCTTGGCTGGTGAGCTCCTCCATCTCTTTCAGCATGTGCGGCCAATGCTGTGGCCATTCTCTCTTTATCATTTCCACCGTGATTCGTGACAAGGCATCTTTAATGTGGCTCTCCTCCTCCAGGATGGAATGAGTGCCCTGAAAACAAACACAGAAACTGATATTTGACGATCGTCAAGTGCTCTGTTAACATTCCTATCATTACTTCCTGTACATTAGATATAATTTCTGACTTGTGTATTCTTGCATACTGGACAATACAGTTGCATTGGGTACATACATACTTTTATTTGGTAAGTCTATATGGAGACAACATTTATACAAAATTCTTTATCAATTTTGTATTAAATAAAAGAAAAAAACGCCATGCTCCTTAACATCAACTACACTTAAATAATATGCTTATTGTATATTTCTGGTATTCACATGTGAGCTGTCATTAAAAATTGTATAACATAAGGTTGTCCATTGTAGGACACATGAGGACTTATCTAAGTTTATCTTATTCAACAGACCAATGGAGATAGCGCACTGAACACGTTTATGCAACACATCTATCATACCATCTACTACAAAGCTGGCAATTTTTAATGAGTTTCCAACAGCAATATGTGTTCCATACCTGGGAATGACGCCCCAGAAGTGAAGAAAATCTGCCATCTCTCTCCCTGACTTGTTTCAATTTTTAAAGTGTGTTGCTCCAATGAGTGAATCAGAAATCAAACGCTATAGTCTCAGGGGTTTAGCCAATTCCAATCAAAGTAGGCCCTCCCTTTGACCCTTCCCACAGCTCTGCTCCGGCACATGGCACCACGAGAGGATGTACTTCCTCCTCTTCCAAAGACGAGCATGTGTGGGCGGAGACCGTCCAGCTCACACAGACACAGCAGATACTGAATGCAGCTCATATGAGAAAATACTCAAATGACTGAAAATCATGGAAAAGCTGGATTTGGCGCAATAAACTTTGAATGCAACATTTTTGGACCAACGAGACCCATGTGAAAGTGTTGACAAGCCGTACATGTTCACTTTAAGCCTGTAAAGTGTTTGTATTTATTTGGAAAGTAAAAACTACCGACAGCCCGCTACTATCACACTTACATCCAAAAGCAGCTGCATGGCACACTCCTTCAAGTGGACTTTTTCTTGCTGTTGCATGTTGTTCCATCTGAACCTGTGACAAAAACACAATTTATATTAAAAATAAAGTTGTGGGGACGAGTCCAAGTATTCATTGTTAAGACTGGATTTGTGTCAATTTGGGGCTTCTTACTTAATGACGTGCTCAAGGATTTGCAACCCAAAGTGTCTCACAACAGCAGGCTGGTCTTTTTTGGCCAATTGTAATCCACATGGGACACACAAAGAGTTGGTCTCTTTAAACTCTTCACAAAACTGTTCAAGGGAAAATAGAACATGTTAATATGCTGACAAGCATGCAGGTCTTGTGTTTTCAGTAATGAATGGAATGAGCTTATATTGGCATACACGTGCCAACATGCCAGATGGCAGTAGTTACTATTTAACAGAATTATCAGAGTGAGAATCTCAGTGAATAGTGGAGTTTGGACTCGTTGTCTTGACCAAACTCCATCCGAGTGTTCAGAGTCATCCCTTTTCAAATCAGATGTTAGTTTGTGTATGAATGGATGAACGTGAGTCGACAGAGGACGTGATGATCATGGTTGACACCGGTTAGCTCGTGCCTTACTATTACAACTTAAAATCTAACTAACATGAAGCGACACTGGGTTACTTTTTCAACGACGCTGTTACCAAGACACCGTTTATTTTTTCTAATTCAGCTGTGCGTGCACATAGCTCTACTTTCCCAAAAAGCACTAAGAAAACGACACGCTAAGCTAAGTAGCGGCTAGCTAGCAGCTGTTATGGATGCTACCTTTAGGGCCTCCAGTCGATATATTTGGCTTGTTTCTGCGTCCATCATCACATTCACAGCTTTCCTGAGCTCATCACACACAGCAGCCACCTGGTCCGCCATGACTTCAGGTAGCGTCTGACACACTGTTCACACGAAAGGAGTAACTCCCTTATGCAAAGCACCTGCAGTGAGCAGCGCGGACGCACAGGGACGAACCAACGTGCACGAAACGTGCTGTCGCAGTAGATTTGGACGTCCGGCTCGCCGTAGACAGGGGATTCTGGGAGTTGGAGTCAAAGCGCAGCTCTCTGAACGAGCGTCACCAAACTGAACCATTAAGAGCGGAAATGTAAAGAAAGGACATTAACACACAGGAGAATAGACTCCATAAGTAGATAGTTAGATAAATATGTATGTGCACACGGATGTACAGAATAGCCAAATGGAGGGAAAAATACACATAGTAGCAGTACTATTTACAATATTTATAGTATTCAGTGCTGGGCAAGAGGGTGGTATTTACGGCATATTCCGTTTCTTCTGTTGAACCACATGTGAATAAGTGATTTATGCGAGATCCTTTGAAGTAAATACACTAATTATTGGAAGTTCTTATTTGCTGGTGCCTCAGGGCACTTGACCAATACTGTTTGAACTTAATCCGACCCATCTGCCACTCTCTGTCATTAATTAATCAATCAATTGCAGTGTGCAGTAACAGGAGGGCCCCCCAGTCTGTTGTAAGTAAGTAGGTAGAGCTTGATTAAGCTCCACCTACTTACACGTTGCCCTCCAACTGGTCAAAATAATGCACTTTCAAAGTGGGGATTCATATCCAATTCGGTAATCTGGTATTTATCTTGATAATGTAGAGTTTGATGGGATTTTATGCATGGTAAAAAGAGTTTGTGGCGTGCTGCAGGTGGGTTTGTTATGCACACCGGGTGCGTCCTGTTGGTGGGGGTGTTTCATTCCCAGGAGGGGGCGGACCTTGAATTCCAAGCGGAGCGAGCTGCTTCCTCTCTCACTACGTCACTCCGGGATAGGCTCGAGACGGGCTGTCGGACAACAGTCAGTCAACGGGGTTTCGGGCTGGTTAACCTCCGCGTCCTGTGGTAAGACTAACCTAGAAACCACAACAAATTAGTTCCCCGTGGATTCTATTTCGCTTAATTTGTTGTTTCGTGTACAAACTGCGAGGGTTTTGGTGGTGATTGACGTCCGCAGCTCGCCGTCGTAAAGTTCAAAAGCGATGCTCTCCCTGAACTACAACGGAAACTTTTGTGGCGGAGGCCTTGTTATCTGTAGCAACAGGTCCACAACGGCTCGTCGGACGCCCCAGTGTGTGTGTGTGTGTGTTTTAGCTTTATTAGCAGGGATTTGCGGGGATAACAAGGTGCTGTGTTTTCCTCGCAGGACTGGAGCCTCCTAAAGGAGAAAGTCGCCTTGCCTGTCGCGGGTTTCTGCTCCGGGATTAAAGTGATCGCCACCTTTCGTCGAAACCGCCGGCGGGGATTCATGCTGGGCTGCTGAGCTAAATGCGGTACGAAGCTAAAATGATGCCGGTGAGTGTTGTTGTTTTTTTGTTTTTTTTCCCCCTTCCCCTGTTATTTATTTATTTATTTTATTCTCTCGATATGATATCATCGCAGTGCTCCGATCATGATTTACCTGGACATTTAAATAGACGTGGCAAGTTAATGCGGATGGTACTTGGTGTCGTTTCTGTGTCAACACAGGCTGAAGTTCTTCAGATTCATGCTTTTCGTCACGCCGTACATTAGATAGTGTGTTAGTTTTCTGGCATTATTCGTGCACACACACGATTACCTCGTCAGAATACACCATCTATGTATTTTTTTATTTCCACCTCAGAAAAATGGCAATCAACTTGCTGCAGATGCAATGATTCTGCCCGTTTTTTGTTGTTGCTATATACAAACATCCACCCTGCTCAGGACACACACAACTAGCAGAGGGCACCTGCCAAGTCTTGCTGGCACTGGGCGAACCTCAGCTCTGGACTCCTGCCATGTCATCACTATCATCTTCATCATCATCATCAGGAGGTCTATTGCTTTTGCTGCAGTGTGAGGCTCCATCTCTCAGCATTCCTCTGAAATGTGTGCAAAGAGAGGGAAGAGGACGGCCGCCCGCCTGCGTGTGCTCACTCCAGAAAAATAACCTTGCTCACAGAGTCAGTTCATGACAAGTGTTTCAGTGACATGCTCTGGCTGCTTTGTAGTGGAGGAGCAAGATGACAAAAAGAAAAATCTGTCACATGTTACTGTGATCAATTATCACTTCAATTACTTGTGGAGACAGTCAAAATGTGTCTTCATCATCAGTTTAATGTGACTTATACTGCTCCTCAAGATACTTTACAAGTACAAGCAAGAGAGAAAAGCAGCAGATCTTCATATTTTAGAAATAAGAACCAGAGTGCAATTTGTCATTGTGTTGGTAATCTAATTTAAAAGATCAAACTATTCAAACTGTGTTAATTTACTGTGGCCTGCTCAATAAACTAATATTTTCAGAAATTATACACTATTCAATTTATGTGTCGCCAGTATTTAACACTGTTATTGTAATATGTTAGTTTTTCAGTTTGAATCTGGTCCATTGTGGTTTTAGCGAAGAATGTATGACATACAGTTGCAGATTTTTACTCTGAGGTAAAAACAAAAACAGCCCAGGAGTTTGTTGGTGTCCTCAGATCCTTACAATAATACCACTCTCCTCTCAGACCTTTGCGTCCAGTGAAACAGCTTGATCAGCGAATTAATCATCTTGGCATTAGCGCCAAGGCTTGTGTTTGGCTGAATCCTCTCTTGTTCGTGACCTCAGTTTGACTTCACCCTCATTTCTTCTTCTCGTCACAGATATAAACTTTAGCCGTTGTGGACGGGAGCTGCTTCTTCTTTAGTAATTGCCTTCTCTGCGCCAATTTGGTGATGTCACCGTGTATCTTTATCTGTATATACGTCATTTGCTGTGCCTGACTGAGACCCCAGCTTCTGGTGTTGGCCTGATAAACACAAAGTGGCCTCTATGTAACCATGTCTGATGTGAGGTATTGTCTTTATAAAATACAGCAATAGCACATGACCCTGCATGTGCAGGCCAGGGGCTTTTGGGGGGGGGGGGGGGGAATGTAGTGTCATAATTGCTGGCTGAGGATGGTAAATAGGGGGTCACTGTCTCCTGAACACAATGAGCTCCAGGGACCCTTTAACAGTGTGTTGTGGGGAGTACATTGTTGTATGTGTGCCTGTGCTGTGGCAGCGTCCCGATAAGGGAGGCTCACCCTTTCTTGAACCACAATGTCGTATAACTCATTTACCCCAATTTCCTCTTATCTTTGCTCAGACGAGCCTTTGTTCTGCAGACACCCTTTATGCCGCATTAAAGCTTGAATCCTTTCTCTGTTTATTAGCTCGTATTTCATCTTATTGTGCTCTTTGTCAAGATTAATTGTGTTCATTTGACAAAATGGTAAAAGCGCAAAGTTAACCTGAAAAGAGGGGGCTGATTTTGGGTTTTTTAACAAATTGCATTCACGGAGCTCATATCACTTTCTCATTCCTCTCCCATGGCACAAGTTGCTTGCTCTTTAGATTTTGTAACAAGATAATCTTTCATTCCATTATTTGACTCTGCATTTTGTTGCCACATGCGTTTGTGTCACATCTTGGTCACGCTACAACAAAATGTCCCCGTTGCTAGACAATCTAGTGACGTCCTGACGGTGGGAAAGTTGAGGTGATGTTCTGGGAAGCCTGATTTTGCTGCATGTGTCAACAGAAACCTGAGCAGGCTTTCTCTGTGGCCACCACAGGCCTTGTGTGTACTCTGTGGGAGAGTTGGGGTGGTTGCATAAGTCCACAGTCATGTGAGTGATAAGAACATTTGATTGCAAAGTTGGGACTTTTGTCTTGAGGAGTGGGTTTATCAAGGTGGCTTAAGCAGTCGGAAGGTGACGTGAAAATGAAAGTCTTTATTATGACCCTGTGGTTCCGTGAATCTATGTGTTTTGGCATTAAACGTCATTGCCATGCTGTCGTAGGACTGTACATTCTGTACACAGGTTACTAATCCCTGGAAGTATCTGCTGGACTAAAAAGTAATACCTCGTCAACAGTCCAAAGCTGAGCTTGCTGTTCACAAGAACACCATAAAGAAACTGGATCATTTCCGTGAAGATAATCCGACTGTAATGCATGTAATCAGTCCCACAATGGCAACATAACATTGATCCTAGTTTCAGACTGGAACTTTACAATAGTCACCTTAGCAGGTGTCAGTTTACCACCTCAGGATATTAAGTCATCAGCATGTTTGAGCAGTCCACGTGAAAATGAGTGTACATTAAAGCGATGCAACTGCAGAAAGGACCCGCACTGACACAATGAATACACTGTGACAGCTTTGTCTAAGGTTGTGCCTCTAATCTTGTCATGGGGACCACGAAGGCCATGTGGGGGTTTAAGGTTAAGTCAGGAATCAATGGTTTCTTTTGTGCCACCTGGGTTGCCATTCTACCGCGTCCCCAGAGCCACGAGCAGAAGGTAATATTGACAACAGGCTGCAATGGCTTTAAGATATTATGCATGCAAATGCAGACGCCCACGTTTATCTCTCTCAGTAGTGGGGTGTATCCATACCTAAATTGATAATCATTTCTACACAATTGAAGAGGAAATGCTGAATATTTGAGAAGGACACCACACCTGAGATGGGACAGTATTTTATTTTATTTTTTTCCATGACTACTTTGAAAGACTAACATGAAGGTAAAAAAAAGTTTTTCTAAGATAAAACAGTCTTCAGATATGCAGAGTTTTTTTATTTATCTCTGCTCATTTGATAAATTCAGATTTTATCGTGAACATTCTCGACCTCAGTGTTATGTTGGCAAATAGCTTTGAATCAATGCCCACCGTATTAAACTTTCCAAATTTTGAATTATTTTTACCATTGACACTAGTTCTTGGAATTGTTTTTGGAGGGGGGGGGGCAATAAAAGTGTTCCCCAGTAACGCATTTTCTATCCAACTCCTGGAAATGTTCCTGTCATGGAAAAAAAAAGCTTTTGTCCTCCGTCTGCTGCATTCATTTACTTTCCTGCTTCACTGAGGTCTCTTTTGCATATGACAGATTAAACGCCACAAAGACATCATTCAGTGCACAACCAATTAGTTTCTAACCCATAGTGAATCGCAACCTCTTTCCTGTTGACTTCCTGCATACATTCATGGTTGATGAAAGATCATTTTACATACTGTAAATTCCAATAAAGCACACATGCTGTTGTTTTTTTTAATATTTTTCTAAATGTTCCAGTTTTTCATCAGGCCTTTATTTTTTTTCCAGCAATGTCAGTGATTTAAGCATGTGTATATATTTTTTTGTAATAGCTTTCAGGTTCCAAAGGCCTTGGGTGTTTCCCGTTAGTCCTCAACGGTACAGACGAGACGCCTTTGGAAAAAGAAAAAGATACATACTCTCCTTTTCCCCTAATTCTGCTCCCATTTCCCGTATCTCTCAGATAAGCATAAGTAGGAACTGTCTTATCACGTCGCCCTGGAATGGGCGAGTATTTCAACAGAGTAGCTTATGATGTGTTCGGTTCAGCACTGCAGTGCAGATGGAGAGAAGAGGTTGTCCCGAGTGAAGAGACACAGTTATCTGCAGCTTCATTGTTGTAAAAGGTGCCCAGCTTTTTTTTTTCTTTTTTAATGTTACAGCTCAATGAAGCTACTGTGTGTTCTGATTGTGCCATTTCTTACCCCTCACTTTTTCTTCTTCACCCCTCCATCCCCTAAATGCAGCAGAGCTGCTGCCTTGTGTTTGAAGGACTGTTATGCTGCAACCGTGCCAACTCTTTAAGCTGTGGTATGGTACGACCTCGGCGCACACTGGAAGATGCTGCAGTGTCTTCCAAACCTGTGGTAATTAAATTCAGAGGTGACTCAGTCAACAAGACCTAGTTGACTCGCTTACCACAGCAATATTTGTAATTGAGAGACTGTGTGCACGGACGACCCTGCAGCCGTAAGACAGCAGATCCTTCAGCGTGGGTGAAGATATAGTCCCAGTTGTCTCCTGATGCATGCGCCAACCATTTTTTTTTTTTTTTTTTCTTTTTTCTGCCATGGTTTTCACCGGGAGCAATTTGATCTTGCATATAAGTGGTAACCAATCTCAAGCTATTAGATCAAGTTGTCTGGCATGTTGCCTTTTTTGTTGTGACAGCATTCGTGCTCCTCTGAGGAAGAGATATTCTGCTTTTGTATCGTGGGAGAATTCTGGAACTGTCTGCAATCTCTGGTTTCTTTCCTGGTTTGCTTTGCGATTACAGCCTAGTGATGGATGAAAAACAAATAGTACACAAATAGTAAGCATGATTCTGTCCCAACTTTATTGAGCGGTGATATACAGTGTAGAGTCGGCAACAAAAGGCGGGAAGACTTCCACTGAACAGAAGTTGGTTTCATCAGTAGGGACATTTAATTGCACCATACGAGGACGATGACCTCTGTTGTAGCTGTTGGTGTTTTATGTTGTACTGACGTGATTTTTCTTGTGACGGGTCAGGACTTCATTTGCCTCATACTCTCATGTTGCAGAGTAATTTCATTAATCTCGAGTTCTTTTTGATTAGGTTTTTCCTGGTAATAGGGAACTGCAGTGGCAGACAGTTTTGATCACATGTAACTCAATTTTTTTGACAAATTGCATTTCGACAATAGTGTAGAGAGCTGAAGGAAGGAGAGTGGAGTCACAAGGTAGGTCACTGGGGATAATTGGCTGGTAGGAATAAGATTTCTTGAAATAAAATTTGCTGATGAACATTCTCCTGACTCAATTTTCCTTTTTTTTGGTTTTTTGCTCCCACTCATATTAAAGGCACGGAATGTCTGCTAGCTGTTCTGTTTATGTGACCTGGTCTGCTGCTGCACTATTACATGTGTTATCTAAAGGATCCGTGGGAGTGCCACACAGACACACATCAGCACAGCATTCTTTTCTGTAATTGGCTGCAGCCACAATGTTGATGTTCAAACTGAAGTCGTCCCAGTGCAGTCTGTCTAAACAACTGGAGTGGCTTGAAAAGCCTGTTCAGGTTTGCAATCAATGGCATCCGCTTTTGGCCCCTTCTGCCTTTTTAATGGAAGAGAAAAGGACCCAATTTACACATCGGAGAGCAAAATTGGTATCTGTGGGCTTCATAGACGATATCTTCAGTGTGCAGCGTTTCACAGAAAGGCTCTGCCCCACAATACATATGCTGCAGCTTAATAACTTTCTACATTATAGCGTCAACAAAGCTGGTTGCTACGCATGAGTCAGGGTTAGTATAAGGGTTGGTAGGCTTTGGATTGCTTACTTTTCTACAGACTCTCGCTCGCTCTTTCCACCTGCCGGGTCAGGCTCCGCCAGCTGCAGTCGCTGATGTCCTCCTACATGCCTTTTACTTCACTGTTATTTCCTCTTGTGGTTTGATGTTGCAGCCTTTCATCTTTTGAGAGACCCACGCTGTCCTCTTTGTATTGTATCTCAAACAGTGCATCTGGACCATGTACAATTGATGCTCCAGAAGATTTGGAATTTTTGCTTTTATTTGCCCAAGTTGAGGCAAATATTTGCTCCTTTTAATGCGGTTTCACCAGGTGCTGATTATAATGAGCTGACATTGAAAATAACGACTGATATTAGCCAGCAGTGACTGCGCCCTGGCTGTAAAGTATTCAGTTTAAGTCTCCTGTTATAACACGGAGGCTGCGGACTGTTAAAAGGCTATATTTTTATATAGCGGATTAACTTAATCCTTGAGATATAGCCGCAATGAACCAGCGTTTCCGTGCGCTCCACTTTGACAGTATCTACAGTGCGGGCCGCAGCATTAATAGCAGAATCTCTCTGCAGTGGCTATAATTGTCAATATGCAATTCTGAGCTGTCACACCAGTGTCGCACCCCGAGAGATGGCTTTGACTGAGCTGATGCTATGATGGACTTCGAAAAGTATCCCGAGAATAGTCAACCTCCAGCAGCACAGGCAGCTCGTCCCATCTCCTTCCCCAGGGCGATCTCTTTCCCCTTGTCTCGGATAGGACGGAAGTGCAATTCATCAATTGCTACTGTCATCCGCTCCCCACCTGACAGACAGAAGGCAAGTGAAGCACATCTCTGTCAAACATCGTCACGTGCAGTCTAAATTGGTTCTGGTCGTCTGCTTGTGTTAAGACTACCTGAAGCAGCGAGTTCTTGTTAGTGGTGTGGGGGCCGCTGTTCTGAACCGGCCCCATCCGATCCTTATTCTGCCGTTTAACTTTATTTTCTGTTGTAACCATGAATAATTTATGAACTATCAATTTGTCTCGCAGGTCCTAGCAGCAAGTCTTTTCGTGTTTATATTGGTACACTTGTGCTGGGCTGTGTTTTATAAAGTAGTAATGATATCATTGGACAATTTGACGTATAAATAATTGGTTGTATTCTCTCTTTAAAAAAAAAATGACTACTCTAGCACAGCCTAACTTTCCATTATGTGCTCAACAGACTTCCAAATAGTGTAATTATAGTTAGTAAGAAATAATTATTGTAATGTATTCCCCAAACTTACTGAAAATAATGCGTCACTCCGAACCTGACAGGAGTGTGAAAATCTCCCTGGTTAACATTAGTAATTATGTGAATGTAGCACATGTGTGCAATATTGTGGCCAGTCAGGAGTGACCACACATAGTCGGTGCGAAGGTCGGCTGCAAAGTGCTAACTCATGGCTACTAATGGTCGAGATCATTAACTGTAGTGCTGAAGACGGTTTCAATCACCCCACCTTCACCTCGCATCATTGTTGGTTCTATATTTTGTCACACACTCTGGTCCTTTCTTTCACCGCTCGGGTATGAAGGCAGTATTTAGTTGTACCTTTCTGGAAAAGTGTGACGATGTCAGCTACTTTGTATTGATCTGCAAACATATTCAGTTTTTTAAGGACGGACTGAATGAAACTGATGCAAGCTAAGGTTTTCTTTTGAATCACAGAATTACCATTTCTAAATGTCTTTTTTGTTATGGTAAGGTGCTCCCCCCCCCCCCCCCCCCCCCCCCGCCCCCCCCATATTTGTTTTCGGTGTCGCAAAGGGTTTTCACATGATCGGAACAAAAACTTCCAACCAGAAACTGTTTTTTTCTGCTTTGTTGTCCTGGGTGGTCTTCCAGCTTTTGGTTTTTGTAGATTACAGAAAAGGGTGACTCACTACTGATTTGTTCTGTTGATAGGGACCTTTCATTAACATCCCTATTGAACAAACCAGTTGAGTCAGTTCCTCTGAGTCAGACCACCACCCCTTCATTTTAACAGCACAAAAAAAACACAATCTTCCTCGGTTGTATATGTTGTCAAGGAAATTGCCTCAGTAATGTTTTATCAGAGGAATAAAAAAAAAAAAAAAAAGGAGCATGTAGCTCGTCATCTTAAGACCTTTGCGCTGTTGCCAAGTGTACCCCCACAAAAGCGACACAACTACTTTTGTTTCTGCACCATGATGCTGCTGTTCTGGATGCTCGCCCCTTTAAGCCCCCTTTGTGCTTGTGACCCTGCCGACCTGATGTTCCCACCGTGGCCCCTGCAGGCACAGCCATTCATAGCTGCTAAGAATTAAAAAAAAAAAAGTAAATAAAAATGAAAATCTAACAAGCGTTTCAGTACACTTCCAATACTACTCTGATAGTTGTACTCTCAAGATTCTTCAAGGTCTTGGACTGCTGCTTATCTGTTTCACCATTATTAAAGTCACTGTAAAGGTAGTGCCGGTGCATGGAGTTGAATCAAAACTGTTTAGTATGCTGAAGTTGTGCCGTTCCCTGAAAGGTTATTACTTTGCTTTTATGATGGTCTCATACTTGTTGTGTGATCAGATTATAGATAATGGCCTATTTGAACGCAACAGCTTACGAAGCAAATATCTTTTTACAATTATTACACGGAGAATGTGATTGTTCATGGATATTTTGCGATCAGAGTTGGGTTGTGTTTGATGGTGCGACGTGATAATTCTAAGGATGTATTTTTCAAATTGGCTTTGGTTTGACCCAGCCCTGTTCTGTTTAATTAGTTTGAACTTCTGGTACGGAACAGTCAAGACGTTAATAATTCCCTCTGTAAATATTGAGTTTGATCTTCAGTGATTGTAAGCCGTGTAGTGACATGTGATGTTATTGCTTGTATTCCCGATTCTTGTTGACCGACAGCTGAATTTTCTTTGTGTGTGTGTGTGTTTTTCTCAGTAACTGGTTAACTTCATACCCTAGTTTCTTATCGATAATAATTTCACCAGAGTTGCTCTTCTATATTTATTCATTCATTTTCTTAGCTTGCTATAAAGCGGTCCGTCATCTGTCTGTCACACAAGGACACACAAATCCAGCTTCTTCTTTTTTTCTTCTAAATCCTCAGCGGTCTGCTCCTCCAGAGCACTTGGCAGGGGTATTTAGTGTGTGTGTGTTGGGATGGAGGGATCTCTCACAGTGGTGACAGCACTAGTTAGCAGTAAGATGGTGTAGGATGAACTGGAATTCTAGAAGCTGCCCTGTGATTTTTTGTTTTTTTTTGGGGGGGGGGGGGGGGTGTTGTTGACATAGAGGAATGAAGCCTGGGAAACAGTGCTGCCATGAGTGAGGCACACATTACATACACCAACACTGAACCGAGGGGAAATCAGTTCCCAGTTAGAGAACCTTCTCTCTGCTTGCACCGTCTCTTGTCACTGTCTATTCTAACATGCGGGCTTTCGCTCTCCGCGTCCCTCCCTCTTGCTGCCCCCAGATGTTCCTGACTGTATACCTCAGTAACAATGACCAGCATTTTACCGAGGTTCCCGTCACCCCAGAGACGCTCTGCAGGGATGTGGTGGACCTGTGCAAGGAACCGGGGGAAACCGACTGCCACCTGTCTGAGATGTGGCGTGGATCGGGTGAGTGCGCAAGTGTTGCGCTTGTCCATCTACACACCGAGCAGGATATGGGGTTTTCAGACGCTTGGCGTTTTGTTCGTGGAACACCTGAAGAGACAGGAGTCTGTGTGGAGACCACCCTTTTTTTTTTTTTCCCCCTTCTTCCTTTGTGGGAAATTGCTTTTTGTTTAAGTAGCCCATATGGGGAGATTAGCTGTGCGGTCATTTGCTTGATGATTTCTTTTTGAAGGGCTTACCTCATTCGAGCTCACAATGCAAATGAACAACAGCCCATAATCCCTGTAACAAACACAAGCACCTAGACATCGAGGTAGGGGGGGGGGGCGGGGGGGTAACGGGTCGAGATGTCTATGCCTGCCTCTTTTTTGCCATTTCCAAGAGTCGAGAAGTATTGAAATCACAACTCAAGGAGCCAGGCTTCGTAGCTGTTTCCATGGTGATGTTGCCGTAAGACTGAGGGAAGTGCCAATTATTGTGTTTGAGTGTTTCCACAAGTAGCCTATAAAAAGGACGGCTAAATACTGAATGTCTCATTTTGCTGCCTCTCACGACAGACCAATTTTGACTCTCCTTGAATTCTCATCAGCTACATTTTCATTCCAATTAACAAAGTATTTCATACTTTTTTTTTTTTTTTTTTTTTGTAATAATGAAATGAATCAGCACCCCCTTCTTTCTTTAACTTTTATGTGGCGTGCAATGTATCGGTCCATCCGTGTAATGAAATGTTCTGAGGCCCTTTATAAAACGAAGGCTGAGGAATAGTAAATGAGCCCTTTTGGCTTAATGCCGAACAGAATTATTGACAAGACACTATAATTGTTTCCCCTGACCTCATTGCTCAGAAAGCCTCACGTGAGTTACGGCGTTAAAATGAAATGGCTTTCGGTGTATGTTGGACAGGATTCAAATAAAACGCTGTACGCACACTTGACCTACATATGTGCAGTCACGCGTTTTAACCTTGTCGTGCTTAATATAATTAGAATGTTTCGGTATTGAGTTTGTGGGTGTGTGTGTGTGTGTGTGTGTACATAAAACTCACAAAATTCTGTTTTGCATATACTCTCATCTTTAGAGAGAGCCGTCGGCGAGGGTGAGCGGATGCTGGATGTGCTCCAGCGATGGGGACAGCACAGGGCAGAGGTGCGCTTCTTTCTGCGTCACAACCGCGCCCCCAGCAGGGAATCTGGTAAGTGTTGCCTCTGAGCACACAGCGTGACCACGCGGACGACAAAATGCAGGGGCGATTTTTCCCGACGGGACTTTTCTCACACATGAGAACTATCATTACACGAGAGCTGTGTTCATCAAAATCAATTTGGCACAAATTTTAGCGATCCCCAAGACAGACCCGACTCCTTCTTAGAAACGGGAAAAAACCAAAGCTGAGATTGCACCGGACCACCTTCCCTATCGCCACGACACAGGCTCGGGGGATTGTACTCCTAACATTGCCTTTATCTCCGAGAGGGTTTAATACTAGTAGGCCTTAAAATCATGCGAAGCCTTACTTAGCTGCACTGTTGGAGGCCAAGCTGAAAGCAGGGTGCCCCAGTCACGTCGTCATAAGCTTGTTACTTTTCGCTTTTCTTGGGAACGTAGAAAACTCTAGTATTTTGGTCGTGCACTATCCTACTCAGCCCCCAGTTGCGTAACTAAGCCTTTTTACCCCTCACAGCTTGAGTCTGGCCCAGCGATTAGACGGCTGTTTTCCCTTCCTGTTATCTTAGCCTGCTCTTGTTTTCCCACACTTTGAGCTTCACTCTGTCTGGCTTGTTCGATGTTACTTCTCGCTCTTACAATATCTTTCAATTGGCTATGTTGTACACGGTCCTTCTGACACCACGAGTTTGTGAGCAAAGGTCCTGAATAGCCACATGGAACATCCACCAAACTGCAATACACTGCATAACTTCACGCCTGACGCCACCTTTTCAGCTCAGCACGGCTTAATGTTAACCGGTATGTATTTAACATGGACCCTGAAGGTCAAGGGGCATCTAAAACCATTATGCAAGCTAAAAAGCTTTCGTAAAGAGCAAGTGCTTTAAAGGATAGAATGTGGCTTGTCAGATGCCCCTGTAAAAAGCCCGCGGCATGGTTGATTATTAGTTCATGTACACAGCAACACGCAGCTGTTGACCCACCCACAGACGATTATGTATTAGGTTAAATCCTGAGATTATTGTAAGTTACAAAGAGCACTGTGCCCAGTTGTTTCCCAGAGGAACGAAGATCAATCAGCTCCAGCCAGTCTGGGTTTTTTTTCTCTCCCCCCCCCCAAGCCTTTGTACTGACGGACACATTTCCGTGTAGCTTGAGAATATCAGACACTGAGAGTCCAAGAGGCAAGAGGACCTTCGAGTCCTGGACTAAAATGGACTTAAGAGTGACATTCGATGAAACTCCATATTGGAACGTGATGTCTGAAGGCTTTTCTTACTCTGTTTACTCAGGAGGGTCAAGAGGCTCAGACCCAAAAAGAAATGGAGTGAAGGGTCCCCCAGACAGACGGATGGAGAATGGGGTAAGTGACAGTGACAGACTAGCAGCAATTTATTTCATTTTAATTTACAAGTTTTAGCAGCTACAAAACATGTTTCATAGAAATGTCTTCATAGCATATTAAAATATGTGGATCTTGCAGTTTAATATGAATTCAAATCATTTTTTACTGGTATTTAATAAGCTGTTGTGTCATGCGGTGCTGATCAATTTAATAACATTTATACTCCTGATAACGCATAATGGCAAAATGAAGCTGTAATATTGTTTCGTAATATTTAAGCTCAAAATCTCACTGACTAACATGAATTTTGAAATGGCGCAAAAGCTTGTATTAGTCTGTGTTGGCGGTTCAAATATGATCTGAACACATGAGATTTTCATCCCCCACGTAACGCTTATACATGTGGGGAGAGGATCATTTTTGATTATTTCAATCATGGACTTGTGAGCAGGCAGTAAATGGAATGTTTTCACCTCTGTGCTCATTCCGGTCCAGGTGGGAACCCCTCGGATGGACATGACGTTGGCCGAGTTACAAGAGATGGCTGCGAGACAGCAGCAGCAGATAGAAACGCAGCAACAACTTCTTGCTTCCAAGGTGTGTGAACAAGTTCAAAATCAGACCGACTCTGTGCATACAAGTGAGATGGTGGTTTTTAATCGATGAAAATGAAAGTAAAGCAGCGCGAGGGAGGAGAAAGCAGTAAGATTAAAGTACAAGATAGCAGGAATCGGGCAAATTCAACACATTAAAACAAAACAAAGTCTTCTGCATTTGTTATTGGGAGTGTGGCTGAATCGCTTCAAGTTTATAATTTGAGAAGCCTGGGACAGCTCCCTGCTTGGAGTTCTCACTGTATAGAGCTCATCTGGTATTTGAAAGTTGTAAAGAAATGCTTCCTGCTCAGGACTTGTTTTTGTCTTCGCTTTAGATTTTTTTTGCCTTGACAGCGAGAAAGCCCCATTGACAGAACACATGCCAGTTGTAATTGAATGCTTGAGTGAGCGTTCTTTTCCCTTCCACACCTCCGCGATGTTTCCGAGGCCCTTTTTTTTTTTTTTTTATGTTTCTGTTGTGTCGATGCAATTACACTCTATGAAGGTAACCTTAAAAAAAAATGCAACTTTGTTCTAGTCTTTCTTTGTTCACCTGCTAAATGATGCCCCCGAGGCTGTTCCTTCTTTTATGGAGCTTTTTAGCATTCTCTTCCAGGAATTGTGCATGCCTGAGGACAATTTCAAAGGCTGAGGAAAGTGACAAGCAAGCTGTCAAATACACTTGCATGCGAGTAAAGTCAACAGACGAGCGTCACCTTCAGGACTTGTCTCGATGACAGTTCCAGATAGTCTGGAAACTTATTTAGGAGCGCTTTAGGCATTTATCAAGTATATGTTGGACACAAAGTCCTGTGTTGATGACTTCTACAGTTCTCTTCCCTCTTTTTTTCAATCAATACATGCATACATGATATTTATGTCAGCATAAAGAAACGAGCGTAATGAGTTTTGTTTGGGAAAACAAATGACATTGTACCGATTCCTCCAAACCGTTCACAGCGGTACTGAAACTCGGAAAGGAAATAATCGGCCCTGGATTCACTCAGTCGAACTCGACAGGGATGTGTGCGGATCGTTATTTCTCTTAATTCTCGCTCCGTTGGGTTTTTCCCCGACAGGAGCAGCGATTGCGCTACTTGAAGCAGCAGGAGCAACGGCAGCAGCAGCAGGCCTCTGAGCAGGAGAAGCTGCAGCACCTCAGGGAGAACATCGAGAACCAGGAGACTCGCCTCAAAAAGGTCCGGGCCCTCAAGGGCCAGGTGGAGCAGAAACGGCTCAGCAATGGCAAACTGGGTGAGCTGAACTGTATATAGTTTGATGCCTCCTCACGGGACTGTTTTTTTTTCTCTTCATCTGTTCTCCTGTCTTTTCCACCATCATGACACTTCTCTCCTCTCCCCCCCCCCCCCCCCCCCCCCCACAGTGGAGGAGATAGAGCAGATGAATAACCTGTTCCAGCAGAAGCAGCGAGAGCTCGTGATGGCAGCGTCCAGGGTGGAGGAGTTAAGCCGACAGCTGGAGCTGCTCAAAAATGGCAAAATGGAGAATTTCCAGGATAACCAGAGCTCAGTGGCTGAACTGGACCGCCTCTACAAGGAGCTCCAGGTATGCCTAAGTAAAGCCAGAGTAGAGATAAGAGTTGTTTTGAAATGAGAAACAAATCTGACCCTTTGTGATTCTCCTGGGTGTCTGGGTGACCAGCTGAGGAACAAGCTCAACCAGGATCAAAACTCCAAGTTGCAGCACCAGAGAGAGAGCCTGAACAAGCGGAACCAGGAGGTCGCTGCGATGGATAAACGCATCAGCGAGCTCCGGGATCGACTGTGGAAGAAGAAAGCGGCGCTGCAGCAGAAGGAGAACTTGCCTGTGAGTATTACTGTAGTACATCCCGGCCCCGGTGGGAGAGCCTTCATATGGATAATCATATATATGCCAAAACAAACAAGTGGAAATGCTCTTGATCAGAACTCCCTCTAGTGGCCTTCTAATGACGACTTTTTTTTTCTTTTCTTTTTTTTTTTATTTCTCTTTATCTCCCAACATCTCAGACCCACAGGCATTCAGAGCTCAGCCATACCAATGTAAGGCTCCTCTAACTTGCTCTCCTCTGTTTTGGGGAAACCACAGGTCCGCTTTTCTTTCAAGAATCAATCCTTTTCCTTTCTCCTTCAATTTATTTATTTATTTTTTTTAAAATGTAAACTTCTCTCTGTGATAGCTCGTTGGCTCATTGCTCCAATCACGTAACCGAGCCGCATCTGAGTTTACACTCCCATTTCTTCACTCAGCTGTGTTTTCAGTCCCATTTGGCAGAAACAAGTCCTGAAGATGAGAGTGGAGTAATAAGTGTCGACTGATAACGCAGCCTGGCAGGAATGTCAGTGAAGATGATATCTTTTCTGTTTGCCGTCTTGGCAGAAGGAAGGAAAGTTGGCTAGCAAGTTAAATTTTTTTTCTTTAGAGCACCTCTTACTAATAATTTTTTTTTTTTAAACACATTGCTGTGTTTTAAACGATGTACTCTTTGGCATGGCTCTTGTAGGTTTTATTTCAGAGCTTGCTGCCTGATGAGTCTCATCTCCCCTGTTTCTCACTCCCTGTTTCCAGGAGTTGTTTAGTACAAAGGTTGCCTTGGGACTGTAAAAAAAATGAGTCGACTGATTTGTGTACATGACAGGACGAGCACAGAAAATTTACATACTCACTGCTTGAGGCTATATGCTCATGCAGGGAGCTCAGGTATTAGAGGGTGGCCAAAAATAAAACGGAATCATCCTGAATGTAATGACGGACGATTTTGTGTTTTTTCGCCTCCTGAAATGATGAGGCACTTTACTCTAATCTATGCAGTTCTTTAATTATGTTTTCCTAATCAACTCTTTCCTCTCAAATGGTTTTAACAGACTTATACTGAGTTTTCTTCCATCCTTCAAATAACTAAAACAATTTTTGACATTTTCATTAATTCTGACTCAAAACTTTGAAATGATTTTCCACACTGGTGCTGATTGGGGGAAAAAAATAGAATCTCTTGACGATTAAGCATGCAATATTTACTAGGCAACTGCAGTGCCGAAACAATAAAATGGCCTTTAAGTTTGAGCATAAATAATAAATGTTCTAATAGAGACTGTGTATAAATGTTTGAAGCGGTGCTTTACGACGACTTCTCAATTATTACTTTCATCACAAGCAATAGGAACAGTTCACTGATTACACAATGTATGCGTCTGTGCGCGCGCAAGCGAAAGATGAATAGCCCACAGTGAGGAGGTGATTTACCCGCACCCTGCCCGGAATCATAATGACTGGGCCTTTTTCACATCAGCACAAAGACACACTCCATCCAAGCTGCTCTCCCCTCCAAACCAAACACTCTCTGCCTGGCTGACATCACCCAGCGAACACATGCAGCCATACTGACAGATGAGAGCGAGACCCAGAGCTGCCAGAGGACACCCAGGCTGCGTTCTCTTCCCCGCACAGTTCAGCAAACACAGAGAAAAGGCGAATATTAGATTGGAAAACAGGGGGACGACTTGGTATTTTGAACTGCTGTTGCATGTTTGTGTTTTTGTTTTCTCAAGAATGGCTATCCTGGTAAAGAGAGGGCCTCAAAAGACACCCATCTTCAGGTAACTAAACTAGCATTTGAGCTCTACACGTGCATCTGTTCGCATTCCAATTATATCGGTTAAGTACGGCATTTTTTTTTTTTACATGATCGTCAATATTAATTATGCATGCCCTTTGAGAAATTTCATCTACATCAAATGTTTTGTATTTTCACGGAGTGCGTCAAATTAAGCAAAAGCATTTAAAAGGTTGTACTGGCTGAGTAAAATAAACGTCCCACTGTTGCCTACATGTATACCAGCCTCTTGCATGTTAATGCTGTTTTTACATTGCAGGATGTTTAAAAAAAAAAAAGGGGGGGGGCTTACTACATAAAGAACTACATAAAGTTTTACTCTGCTTGATGCTGTGGTAGAAAACAATTGTTAAGAAAGAAAATACCGGTGTTAATAGTTTAAAACTTGTTTGAGAGCGAGGCAATGCTGCTCTATTATTACTTTGGTCTGTGTAGGATTTATCCTCACATGTTAAAAAAAAGTAACTTTCTTTTTTTTTTTCACTTGCAACTTACTTGAGAAAAAGGTTTAAAACATTTCTGTTGTGATAACTGTCTTCACTTAGAAAATAGGAAAACATGTTATAGAATTAGAGATACTGTGGGTTTGAGTCTCATGACTTTAAAGTTACATTCACGAAAAACAAACCGAAAAGTATTAAACATTACCCATTTGTGGATTTTCTATTTGTATATTTGTGATCACTGCAGTATACAGAAAATCCTTGTCCTATTAAGCTTCAGCAAGAGCTGTACATTTTTATTCATTAGAGTTCACTTCATTTGGATAAAACTTCAGTTTGCCCTGGCGCCACCTACAGGCTTAAGTCATCATTACTTGTGCACGGAGTTGCATTACCATTCCAATTATTCATTCTGTGTATATATTTTATTTCATCATCCTTTCTGTTTCACACTTTTTGAATTTTGAGCAGGTTATAGTTTGGTTATCCTTTTGTCATCAACATGATTATAAGTGGAAATGTTTGTTCTCTCTCAGACTTCAATAAGATGTTTTCAATAATCCTCAGGGGTTTTTTTGGTTTGTTTTTTTCTTACACTACCGGTGATAACGATCTATTTCTTGTGCTCCTCTTTCACCATGCAGCTGCCCTCTGATGGCCAAGCGGGTCAGCAGTCCGGACCGTCTCGCGTGGCAGCGGTGGGCCCATACATTCAGTCGTCCACGATGCCCCGGGGCCCAGTGAGACACGAACTTCTTGTGAAACCAGCCTACCCAGACGGTACAGCCACCCTGCCGGCCCAGGACCCACAGATCAAGACTAGTACGGGTAAGCAAGCAGAGACGACGTGCCACGTTTGACCTCAATGAACTTCGCCACAGCTCACCTGGAAACACAAAGAAAAGTGAAGCTTCAAAGGTTTCGTGCGAAGTGTGTGAAGAAGCGAGAAATGTTCAGTATGTGGTTCTTATTGACGAGCTGTCGCTGTGTTGTTGTGTGTGTGTGACGCAAGCCGGCTGTGCGTTTCAACACTGTCCTGCCCCCCCCCCCCCCAGCAGGAGCAGCAGACTCTGGATCCGCAGCTGAATGTGATGTCACATTGAGCTCAGAAGGTAGTTGGTTACTTCCTGGATAGTGTGACGTGACCTTGGCTTACTGAGTCTGAACAATACTTTTTCTTAGGGAAGCACAGTGTGTGTCTGTGTACGCTTTTCTTCATTTCAGATCTTAGATGTGTGCAGTGAGCTCTTGGGTGATATTCTTAAAGGTCTTATTGTCAAAGTACCTGATCTGTATCACAGTTTTAACATAGTGACTTGGCTACAATTGTCTTTAGAACAAATGTCAATAGGAACACCTTCAAGCTTGTTTTCACCAGTATTCTCGTTTTTGAGCAGACAGTGAGAAATAAAGAGAACCTGTCCTTGCACTAGTTACCCCCCTATCTGCACACTGCAGCCTCATATGCCTGCTCCCCATGGTAGAAAACAATTACAGTTGGATCTTGCGCACTCCAGTTTCTTCATCTCTTAAGTTGCTCTCTTATCCATGAATCATTTCCACACTAGTTAGTCAACCAACACGGTGCTTTACATTATCAAAAATGAATGATCCTACATGAAGAATATTCATCACAAAACAGCTGGGTAGAATCCCCCCCCCCCCCCCCGCTCTCTCTCCCTCCCTCATTCTTTCTTTTAACATCATCATCCACTGTCGCCCTGTCTCAAGCAAATCCGCATAGACGAACTGAAAGTAACCATTTCCCCCAGTCTGCGATGTTGTTGCATGCGATTATTTCTGAATGCCGAGTTGCAGTACAGAAAGAGGAGAGTTAGGAATGGGCGGGGACTCGGAGGAATCTGCTCCTCCTCGACAGCCTTTTCTGGCAGGGACCCTGTGCAGAGTATCATCCAGGCTCCTGTTGTTTGTTATGCTCTCTGCATGGCCCCTCACGGTGGGCCCTGCTCGGGCCCAACCAACCAACAGCCTGCCAAGACCAAAGGGGAATCTGGAGCGTTAAGGCAACTTTGTTTTTCTTGTCTTTTGAATGCGTCTTCCTCAGAAGCCATGTTCTTGCTTAAGCCTCTGAAAGAGCTGCGGGCTAAAAGAAAAGGTACACACTTGTGTCTGTGCGTGTGCACGCTTGAAGAGCTTTGTTTAGATATGTTCATTTTTTTCTCTTTACCGACGAAGATGAAACTCTTCGGTCCTGTTTGCTGTTGTTTGTTAAAGCGTGCTTGTTGAGCTTTCTCTTCAGTTCTTTTTCTGCAGCTCGAAATGGGTCAGATGGAACAAACGCATAACCTTCACTTGAACTGACGTATTGTGCGGATTGTGACCGACCCAGTCTGGTCTTATCCACAAAATGTGTGTTTGTTATTGTTTAAGAACAAGTCTCCTTTTTAGAGAGCATTTTTGCACACTGTGTTGGCACTGTGTGAAAAATCCTCGTGTTTTTGCCATCTCTGCCGCGACGCTTTTCTTCCTCGCTGCCAAAACATGCTTTTCTGGGTCTCTCGACTTTTCAACCAACCAAGTCAACTGAAAAGCAAATGATGAGAACAATAATAATTAAAAGAAATAAACATCTACAGCATGTATTTTCTTCCGTCAAGACGACAATGTCTTCTGCTGTGTGACTCTGCAACACAACATACTCTGAACGCCGTTTATACACATAAATAATTACTGAAACTATTTCAGCATTGTGTGTTGGTGTGTGGTTTGTGTTTTTTATTATTTTTTTATTATTTCAGTCTATGGTATGGCAACATTAATATACCAACCTTTAACCAACTGCTGCCTTTGTTTGTCCTCCTTCCTCTGGTCCAACAGGCCTTCAGCCTGGGAAGCTCACAGACTGGAACTCTTCAGAATCCAACACCAATGGTCATGGTTCGTCGTCGACACTGCCGCGAATGACCTCCCATTCCAACTCGAACGCAGAACAAGGCAAGAGATGCACAAACACACATTTTTAACACAGAAACTGACCTACAATGCAGATCCAATCCTAGAAAATCTTTCGAAAGGGCTTCGTTCTCGCTTTTTAATGGAATCAGACTTTGCCCCAACAGGACTAATTTCTGCCTCTACATGTGCTTTTGTGATTAGATGAGTCAGAACTGAAGAGAGACAAAAAGGTGCGTCCATTTTCCATGTTTGAACCAACGGAGGTTCCAGCGACCTCCCTCCGCAAAAACCAGAGCAGTGATGACCTGGTCAGGGATGCACAGGTAAGACAGATGCTATTTATGTAGCCACACAAGTAAAATTGTATGTCACTTTGTCTTGCTTATTACAAGCCGAAATGCATGAAATTAATTTTAACATGAGGTCTTTCTTTTGTTTCCACTCAGTCTGCTCCCAAAGCTTCGGGCAAGGTGCCTCCTCCTGTGCCCACCAAGCCCAAAGGCCCGAGTGTCGTGCCCTATGGCAAACCGGGCCTCAACACCGGCACTTTTCCCAAAGCAAAGGCCCACGGCCAGCAGCCGCCAGCCGGCCAGGGCCGCAGCCCCCTTCCACCCTCACAGAGCCAGACGCTCCCTCTGCCCTCCAAGCAGGACACTCCACCGGCAGCCACAGTGCGGCCCTTCACTCCCGAGCTGCCCTCCAAAGACGCCAACCTGAGCAAGCCGCAGACCCTGGCTGCCAGCTCCATTTACTCCATGTACACACAGCAGGCCGGCTCGGGGAAACCCTTCCCGCCTGGCATCCAAGGCGCCCTCAACAGAGCTCAGACCCGCACCAATGGATTTACTAGTGGTAAGGAAATGCACGTTATCACTTTGAACCAACTGAACTGGGTTGTGGTGATGACATGGAGGTGGTTTGTCATTGTCAATGGAGTTTCATTGTCTCATAACTGAAAGCTGTTGGCAAACACATTAGCGGTTTGTACTTTGCATGGTTATGATAAAAAAAAACACCCCTGCAGTTATTGTACCCAACGATAAAATATTCACAAGTCGGCGATCAGACGAACGGCAGCACAGATTAAGCCATCTGTTAGAGCTTCCATTCATTCACCTGCTGCTTCTAACTCTAATAAGACAAACCAAATAAAGATTTCACACAACAAACACAGTTTATGTTCACAGTAGAATTTTACACATGACATCATAATTTTACAAACAAAAACTTAAATAGCTTTGGAATGAATGCAGCACTCGGCATTGCGTTATGTACGTTTTAAGATTGATTGTGAGTATTTCACAATGTCCTCAGCTGACAATCCTGTCAATGCTTCAGTCCTGCGTTACTTTGACGCAATAAATCACAGTGGATACAAACATGTAATTTACTGTCAAAATGATTAGTGTTTTGTTAACAGTAATACATGATGAAACTGAGGCGAAGTAAAACATAATGTTCAGTACAAGATCTGTTGCTTGATCGTCATGTTGATTTGCATGTTTAATTGTTGGCTGAGCCGCTGTGACTCCATTTTGCAATTATCACACTATGAGACTTTGTCAGTCATATCCACGCCGCTTTGCATGTAATAAATCAGTTGGCAGGAAAAAGAGCAGTGAAAACGGAGTCAAATATTATGCATGCAACAACAGCTTTAAAGGTTTCTTTTTCTTCTTCCTTTTAATTGTAGTGTATGGTAAACCAGTGATCCCCAGCGGTGGCTCTCAACATCCAGAGAACCCGTACCTCGAGCGCCGCTCGCCTGGTCCGGAAACCGACGTCGACCACGGCGGGGCCAATTACGCTGGTCCCAGTCCTTCTGAAGGCCCTCAACCGGAGACGGAGCGAATCCCCCGGCCCCTCAGCCCTACCAAGCTGCTCCCCTTCATTTCCAACCCCTACAGGCATCAGAACGACGGCGACCTGGAGGCCCTGCGAAAGAAGCTCTACAACGCCCCGAGGCCCCTGAAGAAACGCAGCTCCATCACTGAACCCGAGGGCCCCGCGGGGCCCAACATTCAGAAACTCCTGTATCAGAAGACCACGCTGGCAGCTATGGAGACCACAGTGAACACACCCACCACTCCCACCTATGCTGGAGAAGCAGAAAAGGCGGCAGACGGGTCGGTGGCCCCCCACGGTCCGAACCTCGACGGTCACCCATCAGAAATGGGGCAGATTGTAGAAGGACAGCCCCAGCCTCAAATCCCAGGTCCTAACGTGCCCCTCCAGCCCTCTGTCGAGCCGACCAAAACCCTTCCAGCCATGCCAGAGAGTGAGGACATCATCCCTCCTCCGCCACCGGCTCATCCTGCCCCCAGACCCGATGATGCCATTTTCCCGCCGCCGCCGCCGCCGCCACCTGCTGGTTCGGAGGACTCGGTGCCCAGTCTGCTTCCTCCTCCGCCTCCAGAGGGCTTCCTCGAGGAGTTCCCTCCTTACCCACCGCCCCCCTATCCCAGTGGAGCAGAGCAGGACAGCTTTGGAGAAGACACTTTCAACATGAAGGCACCAGAGATCACTGGACAGGTCACTCTGCCACCGGTATGAATCCTCCCTCGGTGAAATGCAAAAATGAAGACGAATTGGTCTGACCCCGTTTAGTTTTCAGTGTGTTTAATGATGTGAAGGGCCCTGGCTCTACAGTGCAGTCCAGATCTTTCCCATCTTATTTTAAATTCCTGTGGCATTTGTTAGTTTCCCAGGCATAGGTCATGAGTTTCAGCGAGTGCACATTCTGCTGTTTAATGACCTGTTCTCAAGTTATATAACTGAGAAAAAAAAATCCCTGTCAAGTGCAGCTATTGTTTCTGGAGAAAATGGGTCTTATTTTGTTCACACTAAGCGGATACCGACCCTATTTTCTCCCCCTCCCATGGACTTAATAGAAATCAAAAATAAACACCAGTTTACATTCTCTCCTCCCTAATCTCTCTCGCTGAACCTCCTTAAGCAGGTTGAATGACATAGCAGGATTTACTCGAACGTACCCAACCAATGAGAGATCGATGTTTTGACCCATTTTCTTTGCCGGTTCACTTCATTTAGGAGCTCAAAAAACTTTTTCTCCCTCTCTTGAACAGTAGTCGCTCTTAATGAGGTTACATAATTCTGGCTTTAGCGAAAATAATTAGTTTGTTGCAACTTGTACTGGATTAGTGGTCCACTAAGAGCAGGGACAAACAAGTCACTCCTCTTCCGAGTCCAAAGCAGGCGCCACTTAGAGCAGAGCCCCTCAGGAGAACGCACTGCAGAGAAACAATCGACCCAGTCGCACATCTGAGATCTCCCTTCGCATTTCTGTGTTTTAATGGCGGTTTCGCAACCATTTGTGTAACGCGTAGTCATGGTTGTGTGTTTAGGGAAAGAGGACCAACCTGCGCAAGCTCGGCTCTGAACGCATCGACCACAGCATGAGAGTGAAGTTCAACCCGCTCGCTCTGCTGCTGGACTCATCTCTGGAAGGAGAGTTCGACCTCGTCCAGAGAATCATCTACGAGGTAAGACTATCTCACAATATTGCAACTTGACAAATTGTTTTATCCAACCGGTTTTTCTGCCGCTTCGGTGACTCGGATTTAATCTCGGATAAAGTTTTGTCGCCTTCATTCATTTCAGGTTGAAGATCCCAGTCAGCCAAACGATGAAGGCATCACCGCCCTACACAACGCCGTCTGTGCCGGTCATACAGAGATTGTCAAGTTCCTGGTTCAGTTCGGAGTCAACGTAAACGCTGCCGACAGTGACGGCTGGTGAGTTCAAGTTCTCAGCTCACTTGCTTTGGTGTTGTAGCAATCGGATCAATTCGTAATCGTTCACATGCTCAGTCTTTGACGGCCTTCTTAAACAACAAATGTGCTTATAGTGTACTCGGTGGAGTTGTTATATTTCTAAAGTTTCTTTTTGTTTTTCTCATCGTCCCTTTTTCTTTCCCTGTAATTCCAGGACGCCTCTTCACTGTGCGGCATCCTGCAACAACGTGCAAGTGTGCAAGTTCCTTGTGGAGTCCGGTGCAGCGGTGTTTGCTATGACTTACAGCGACATGCAGACGGCAGCTGATAAGTGTGAAGAGATGGAGGATGGATATACCCAATGCTCACAGTTCCTATATGGTGAGCAAAAGAGATTATATTACTTTTCTTTGTTTTAGTTTTTTTTTGCACCATGAATGTTGCAGCTATTGTTCGACAGAAGGTTGGCCTGTTGAAATTGTCACCCATGGAAGTATTGCAACGCAAACGCGACTTTTCCGTCGGCCTGTCTCAGGTGTGCAAGAGAAGATGGGCATCATGAACAGAGGTGTGGTCTACGGCCTGTGGGACTACGCGGGCGAAAACCCAGACGAGCTCTCTTTCCGCGAAGGCGACTGCATGACCATCATTCGCAGGGAAGACGAAGACGAGGTCGAATGGTGGTGGGCTCGCATGGGTGACACTGAAGGTTACATTCCCCGCAATCTCTTAGGGGTGAGTCACTGAAACTGTAACTCATTAGTACGCTATATATATATATATATATATATATATATATATATAAAATGTGTACAAATCTACATTGTTGACGCTCTTGCTCATTATCTCCACAGCTGTACCCACGAATAAAACCAAGACAGAGAACACTGGCTTAGAAACAAAGGAGCCCTTGCACGTTTCCAGTCTGGCAAAGCACACGCACATGCTTACGTTAACAGACCGGGGACGAAAAGGACACCGCTGCAAATGAAGAGACGAGTACAGACCAAACAATATGAAGGATGAAATATTTCTGGCACGCTGCATTTTGACAACCAAGGGATTCTCCTCCCACCGTGCTCCAGAATGCAGAACGTGTCCTTACAACACAAACAGCTTTTTTCCCCTTTTTTTTTTTCCCCCTTGATTTTACTGTTTTCATGATCACAGAAATACCACAGACTCCGATATTGGGATGTAAATGGAACAGGCAGTATTTTTTTTATTTACAGCAAGAGTTTTGTTTTGTTGTTTTTGTTTAGTTTTTTTTACACACTTTTGAACAGTGATTTCAAGCTCTTTGTCTGGGATTCAGGTTACTTTCCAACACATCGGGGGGTCGTACGTTGCATGCGGTGAATGAGTGGATGGTGATGACGATGACGCTTTTCAAATGCTCTGTTACCATGACAATCTCCGGGGGCTTGTCTGTCATCATCGGCCTGCCTGACTGTGCCTCTGTATAACTGCACCGTAGGTGTAAAGGTTTCCGCCGTGACCGCCACTGTTCCGCTTCAACAAGTCGGAGGACGGCGATTTGAAGCTTTTCGTTCATTTCGTGCTGTTTATTCTGTGGTCAATGACGCCCAGTAAAGGCCAGTGTAAGTTTCTGCACTGTGCACGTGGTTGAGGCACCATAGATGCTGTTTATTTGTAATTCTGTCACAAAAACTAGCGAAATGACACCGTAGCAATTCATTATTATTTTTTTTGTGATAAAACTGACTTTCAAAGTGATGTCAAAAAAAGGTGTAATGCAGTATGAATTTACTATTTTAATACAGCCATTTAATCGCTGAAAGGCAAATGCTATTGCATAGACCTTTTTGTAGCAATCGTAATGATATGATGGTCAAAATGATGCTGAAATTTAATTAAGAAAAATGGAGCCGAAAACCTCCCGAAACACAATGTATCACATATCTGTCAATGCAGATGTATTTATTTTTGTTACTTTTTTCTTTAGCTCTTTTGTCAAAGATGTAACCGCAAGTGTACTGTAGTATTTCAAATATTTACAATAAAATACTTTGTACTAAATTCAACTGATCTTGAAGTCACTGACCACAATGCAGTTTAATATGACGCCTTGTAATGTTCTGTGACATTTTTACAGATGGCAGGTCCAGTGGATGTTTTCCAGGTATTTAAGTCTCAGTCACAAAATCTGTATTTGACTGTAAAATGACCTGTTGGTGTGTCTTTCTCAGGTGACCTGTCCAGGATGGACCCTGCCTTTTCCAGCCCCCTGTGGGGTTGAGGAATATATGGATTGATTGAACCAAACGACCTGTCTGATCGGATTTGCTGCCATCTGCTGGAGAGAAAGTAAATTACCTCCACAGGTTTTAATATTTTCTGGTATAGTGCAAGAAGGTTATAGGTTATGTTTACCTGATATACAGCTAAACTAAGACTATATCCAAACAAAGTTCACCTTTTTCTTTAGTTTTATCTGAGAGGGTTTTGTTAATTGTGCGTTAGGATTTTTCCTTGATGCCAGGAGACACAAAATGCTTAAAATCCCACAATGTATTTACCTGTAGATCATTTTCCTGAGCTGGGTTGATGCCCTGTCCAGCTCATGTGCTGCCCCCACCAATTTACAGCCAAGAGTGACCCCCATGAGCTCTGTAGAAGAAGGAGGAATGAATCGGTAGCAATCTTTAGAATCCAAATTGAGTACAGTATGTTCATTGTTGGTAGTATTCAATAATGTAAAGGTAATCTTGAAGAGGGGTCTGAAACCCGCGTAGGTTTTTTTTGACAGGAAACTGGGAAATCTGTGATATAGTCAGTTTGTCTACTGCATAATTGGCATTTTAATGTGATGGTGTATTTCTGTTTTGAAACAGACGTGTCCTTCAACAGCACTTTAGAGTCAAACCTTATACCATTTTATATATATATCTCATATTCACAATTAAAATGTAAAAAAAAAAGCTTGAAACCTTTCAGTTTTCAGTTCATATTCCATACATGTGGAAATAAGTAGACCATGATAGTCTTACTTCTTGAGATTTACCTGTATATCATACTGGTTGTGACCACATATATCACTACTGCACCACATCTTCAGGCACCACCAATGTTGCCATGGCAACCACCCATAGTGGACACCCCCCCCGCCCCCTCCTCCCCCCTGGAAAGTTATTCTCCGGTTTGAACTCTATGGGGTTAATGTGGCTAGATGTTTGAGACGTAATCCCACCGCTTCACAATTCCCCCAAACTGAATAAAAATGAGAAGTCGTGATTTAAAAAAAAAAAAAAAAAAAAAACTTCAACACGTCCCAATGAACATGACTCAGTGCATCTATAATTGATGCATACATTTATAATGGATTAAAAGTTCTGTATAAATGAGTGAATGTGATATATGATATGACAGATAGCTGCTCTTGTTTCTTTTCATATCTGCAGCTCTCATTGATCAGTGCAGTGTTCCTGCATGAGCCCATTGTGTTTCTATGAGCGCTGTGAAGACCTGCAGGGTCTCTGCACACAGATAGAGGTCGGCTCTGTTTACCGCCTGCTGCAGTATAATAAGTAAAGTCCCTCAAGGCACCTTATTTCATTGAGTTTGTGCATCTCGGGGTGTAGAGGGAGAGTGACGGTGCTATTTTTCTCTCTCAGACAACCTTCATTAGAAGTTGGGCTCCTGTGTACATAACTTTTACACTTACTGGCCCGGGAGAATTTCTTCTCTGTGACTTTATCTGGAAGTGGAAAAAAAAAAAAAATTCTCTACTGGTCCAAATATGCAATGCAGGGAGGCAAAATGATGAGCCACAGGTGCAATTATGTCTGCATGCCTGAATGGGAGTAATGCAAGTCTTTCACGCGCAATGAAAATGGCTCCTATGAAGAAAAATACAGTGAGTAAGATAACGGTTTACCGTTGAGGTAGTCTGTTTTTAGAATAGTTCATACTTTGTTTGCTATTGTGGAGAAGTAAAAAAAATATATATCAGAAAGTAAAGTGTTAAACTTCACAAAAAGACCTAGAAATGTTACTTTTTCATTGACAGTGCAGAAAGAAAGATAAAAGAAAGCTACAGCGGTTATCTTCACGAAGTCGGCATTTTACAAATGAATGTGACACATGAAGGGTGTTTAGTTTTATATTACAGAGAGGGAATTGTTTCTTCCAGTGAGAAAGACACTTTGTTTGGCATGAGATCCTGTGGGAAGAAAGTACAGTGAACAAGTTGAAGGTCAATGATGTGCTCTGGGTTTAAATCTCTAAACCTGACCTCAAATTAAATAAAGAAACCCCCTCTGAAAAAAACATCAAAGTTCTGTGTGACACTTTTCATCAATATTCCAGTAATGAGATAGGAGACTTCTTCATCTATTTGATCACATCATGGTTACTCTTCCTCTGTATGGCAGGTCACCTGATGTCTGCTGGACTGTTTGAACCTGATGACGACCTCGGTTTCCTTGGCAGTTGAAGCAGATTATAATCTCTGCAACCTGGAGCAGCCGTGGCTCCAATAGCACACAGAAGCTCAGAACCTCAACATGCACCGGCTCTTATGAGGCTGCCTTTTTCCATGTCAATGCCACAAGCGCTGTCCACACTCATCCATCACTCTGGCCCCAAGCTCGACAGAGAACCTGCTAATGAGCCGGAAATTACCATCATGTATGTGGGATCAAAGGCAAATGTAAAACATGGAGGGCTGTGGCTTTTCAGCATCAGAAGCAAATGTTTCAGGCATATTGTCCGCCCAACCATTTTCTATCACCTCATCCTACTTAAGGTTGTGGGAGGCAGGTAGTCACAGCTTACAATTTTGGGGGAAAAAAAAAAAAAAGCAGGAAGCACCCGAACAGTCACACACACCCACACACACTCAAGTCACTCACTGGCTAATGTATAGTCACCACTATAACCTGAAAAACATTTTTTTCATTTTGTTGCGCTAGGTTTGTCCAGGGATTTTGGGGGAAAATGACAACTTGTACATTTGCAATAATATCTATTTCTATACTACTTGCATTGACTCTGAGCTTCACTGTACGTAAGCAAACAGTAAATTTAATTGAGACAATTAATGAATCCGTGAGCGATCTGGGTAGGATATGCACCTACCTCACAGAAATAATATTGCTGGTTCAATTCTTCATTTGGAGGCCTTTCTGTGTGGAGCGTGCATGTTTTCCCTGTGAGTGGGGTTTGTATAATTGTCCAGCTCTGTGTATTTGTGCTGACTTGTCCAGAATGTATGCAGTCTTAAATTGAATTAAGTGGTATCGATGGTAACATTTCTCCTGTTTACGGGGTTTCACACAAATGCAATTCTATTTTTCGTACGAGATTGTTAAAAAAAATGTTTAAATTAAATCTAATTAAATCAAGTTTCCTATTTCACGAAGGTTGCGCCAGATGTAATACCTCGTGTAACCGCTAGATGTCAGTGCATCACCGCCCTGCCGCGTTGTAAAAAAGACAGGTTGCTTTATGTGGTTCCACCTTTTCCACTTTGCGTCTTTACCGCAACTCCCCTGCGCTTGCTGCCGGTCTTCGCCATATAATACCCTCATTAATAAAAAAAGAAATAAAATAAAATAATAAAAAAATCACAGAAAAAGTAGGACAGTGATTACCTCCTCAGCTGGACGTTGGAGACGCCAACCGGAGGAGGAAAGAAAAGTGTGCGTCGTGGGAGGGCGGGCCGCCGCCACCTGTGACGGCGAATAGACAAGTGGAGCTCCGACTCGCTGTTTCTGCTCCGTCTTTTAGTGGCTGTTTTCATATTTCACAGAGACCACAGGCGGTTAAAGTCCAGCCGGATTACCTGGAGCTGAAGGAGACGTGTTTGTCCGGGGTTTTCTTCTTCTTCTTCTCACCCTTCGAGGATTTTTTTTTTTTTAAACACCAATTCAGGTAAGACACTGAATATTACTGACCGCAGCGGAGATACATGGAAAACAATATCCTCAGTTACTGGGATATTTCCCCCCTCTATTTCTCTAGTGGCCCTATAGAGGTACTGTGTCAGTATTCGTCCGATTCCTTTATAAATGACATTTGTCTATTTTCTTATAATAATACATTTTAGAATAAACACATGATCACCACGTTTCATTGAGAAATATTTACCTGTGACTTGTTTACCTGCTCAGTCCAGGCAGGTGTAAAATCACAGCTGGGTCATTTCTGGATAATTTCATTTCTCCTTTTTCTTTGCCTGTGTGTTTACTGCATTACTGCGTTATCCGGCTGCATTGGTGGACTTTCAGTCCGTCCAGGCTTCATTAACATACAGTTGGAGGGAACCTCTGATGTAAACGCTCGATCGTTTTTGAAGATGGTTATCCAAACGTGTCCATTGATGGGGACTTGATTTCATCATGAGGCCCATAGAGAAACTCTTTTAAACCCAGTGAACCCGCTTGTCTGCTTATCTGTGGAGACGTTTAAGTGGAAGGGAACACTTTTGAAACATGCAATTCTGTGGCCATCACAGTGGATTATTGTCATTATCGCTACTTGTGTCATTCAGACTTTCAAAGGGTGTCTTTTTTTTTTTTAATCTCTCATTATTCAGATATTGGTTTTGGTCGTTCATGATCATTGCTTTCATAATGACTTCATCAGGGTTTTTTTTCTCGCCCCCCAAAAGATTAAAAAAAAAACCGTGATAAACCTTCCTGAAAATGTTAGAATAAAATCTTGTCACATCTGTTAGTCTTCTCACTACATGCACTCTGCAGACCTTGCAGGAATAGGATTGTTCTACATTATTTATCCACCAAAGATCGTTGTCTTGCTTCTTTTTATTTTAATTTTACAGCTGTTCTGCTTGTCTATCTGTCCATCATTGATTATTTCCAGCTTTTGCAACAGTAGTTGTCATTCTTGCTGAGCTCTACAGTTACAAGTCCCTTTAAAACAGTTCAACAATTCATGTTGCAGACCAACAATCACAACAGGTTATCCATGTTCATCCACTTCAGCTGATCCCTTCAGGGACGGGGTTGCCTGTCACCCACTCACATTCACGCCCATGGGAAATTCTGCGTCACCAACTGGCCTCAAATGCATCATAATGAAGCAAAAGCAACTAAAAATATTCCAACCTGACTTGTCAGATGTGCTCAGATTTTACTTTTAAAAGGGGAAATGTTTGGGAACAGCTCAGATTTAGATGATTCTCTAAAATGACAGAATTGGGTGGAAAAATAACAATAAAGCTGAAGAATTATTAGGGTCATTGGACAAACGTTCCACATGGCTGTTTTTCGGTCTGGGCGCTGCAGTTGGCTTGCAGATGAAATATCCACGTTGGCGCTCTTCAAGAACTGACTTGAGCTTTAAACTCGTCTCAGGTTTGCGTGTCCTGAGGTCTTCTGAGGCAAATACAGGACTTTGACTTATAGACGCAGTGAACGAAATTGACTCGACTTGGGGAGTTTGCCCACCAAATCTTTTCAGGACTCGTCTTACATTGACAGTAAGCCTCGTGACTTCCTCAAGGAGATTTGTGACCGATATGGAGAGGCTCTGGAAAAGTTAAAAAACAACAACAAATGATAGACTTTAGACTCTAATCTGATGTAGTATTTTAAACGGCGCCTGACCTATGACCACGGATTGCAGCAATTTGTGAAAGCTGCAAAATGGCATTTCTTTAAACACACTAATCATCACAGCTTCGTGTGATTCCTGGTATTGTCTGTGAAACTAAAGTGTGATTTTGTTGTGGGTTGTTGTTTTTTTTTCTCCCCACAAAGAGCCCGGGTGTTTCATTCACAAAATGACTGTACAAAGTATGAAGCCATGGTCCTGTTGACAAACGGTACAGTTGATTCGGCTTCCTTTTGTTTGTCTATCAGTTTGCTCGTCAAGCTGAAGCCAGGCTCAATAGCTTTGGCTGGAATCTTTTCTACCATTTGTTCCACACATAAGACACGTATTCAAGTTTAAAACAGAGTTTTGAGTCCTTTGGGATAAGTGTTGTCTGTTCATGGAGCTGTCACCGCCGTGCTCCAGTGTCCTCTATTCAGGCAGGTTTATAGACACTTTATAATTGCCTGATAAAAATCTATTTCCCTGAATGAATATCATGGGATAGAGAGGCGGCAGAGAGATCAGGAGGAAGGAAGATTAGAGAGGTTAGCTTGTGAGTGGAAGAGTCGCTGTGATTTCCTCAGGGCCCGCCTCGTTTTATCTTCAACATCTCTCTTTTTAGATTTTCTCAAAGTTTTGACTGGTGTGCTCAGTGGCTAATTAACAATTGAACGCTTTCGTTGGGGGGGTGGGTGGGTGCGGGCCACTCAGAGGAAGATGGGGAATAATTGACTTTAGATGACAGAGAATTCAGACTGTTACAATCACTGCCTCTTTCTCCGCACCGCCGGACCTTCTGACACCGTTTTGCCCCAACGCCGCTCTGCCCACGTTTCTGTTTTCCTTCTCTGTCCTATTACTCTGTGTGAGTACGGCCATTTTCTTCCAAAGATTAAAAGATCACATGAGGACCACTGTGGCTGGCTGGCTGGCTGGCAGACTGAAAGGATTAAGACCATGACAGCCCATTTGAGTGATTTGGTGCGCATGAGTCAGACAAATGACTTATAAAGAGCCCCCCCAGAGCACCTCCTCCGCCACCTTTTTAAGAGGAGCTTAGACAAGACTGGGAGGGCAGCTGACACACCTGTACAGTGTTTGACAGGCACCGTGAGAGGCAGCACATCCTCGGAGGAGAGGAGAAAATGTGCACCCGAAATAATTGGTGTCCCCAAAGTAAGTTTGCCTGTCCAGGAGCGAGCAAGAGCTTTTAAACCCGGTGAAAATGTGGTACTTCTCAAATTATTATACTTTTGTTACTCATAAAAGCTGCCATTTTTGAGTGTGGATTTAAGGTTATGCCGAGGTTTAGAAATCTCCTGCTCCCTGGAAGACCAGAAGGTGTTCTTTTTTCTTTTTTTTGTCTTACATATGATTTCTGTACTTTACAGTCCCAAATAATTACTTATTTCTTCAGTCCAGCTCAGCAGAATCATCTTTTGGTAAATATCTGAAATTAAACACAGACGATTTAGTCGACTTCACCTACGTCTGAAACTTCACGATTCTATAATCTGATGCATTCTGGGAAAGATTGGCAAAAAAAAAGGAACATTTGCCATGATGTACTGTCTGTAAATCACCCAGATAATTGTGGATAACTGAATGACATGTACAATACGCCTCACCAATGAGCCGGGTGCAATTCTGCTGAATTATTTAATGCTTGGAGAGACGAAACGGATCCTTCTTCACCTGCGCAACAACAACAAATCACATCAAATAGATGTATTTTAAAACAAAAGTAGTGCCGTCACTTCTCCAGCATCAGCAGTGAAACTGTACAATCATGCAGGTTGACTCATCATTTGGGTGGTTTTTCCACTTTCTTCCTGGTGACTTTTAACAGCTACTAGTTTTGGCAGCGGGCCCATTCAAAGTGGATTGATTTTAAAACAGGTTCTGCTGGGGTTTTTTTTTATTTTTTATAAAGGAAACATAAATAATAAAAGCCCTCCGTCATAAAATCAGCTGTCTCACCTTTACTTAACCTAAATGCCCTGTCGATTTCCCATCCTGCGGCGGAGTTAATCTAACAATGAAGCCGGCTGACGCCTGCAGGAAGATGGATCGTTAATCAAAAAAAATTCATTTGGCTTGTTTTGGAAGCTGTTCGGCTGCAACACGAAGTCACTCTGACATGTTAACGAGCTGAATGACTGCATTTAAATCACGCGCCTGTCATTCCCGACATCATTGCTAAAAAAAACAGTTAATGACACAGTGGGTGACTTATTTGTGTCCATAATATGTCAACGCTTTGCTACGATACTGTTGACTTGGCTGTTGGAAACCAACGCCAGGGCTGCGCCAGCCTGTTAAATTAACGTGCTGTGCATATAAAACAATCCTATATAGTTTGAGCTTATAAGTCAAGAAAAAAAAAAGTACTATATATAATATATATTTCATATTATTTTCAACTTTTAGCCATAATAACCCGTTTAGTTTATAACGTCTGTGTGGGGCTCCACCAAAAATCACAAATGCGTCATTATCTTAATATCAGCATGTGCGATATACATATCGTGAAAGACTGAACTGCCTTAGAATTCCATGCTCTATACATTTATGCTCTGCAAAGAAGAGCAAGATCAAAAAGAAGCAAGATCAAATGAAAAAGTGAACTAACTGCTCCACTTCTGAAATGTCTCTCGTGGGAATTTGCCCGATAAAGACGCATTTCAAGGCATATATAGAATAACTTAATCTATTTTAGCGCTTGTATTTATCGCATATCATATTGTTATAGCAATGACGGCACATAACGCGACACTATCATCTTTCAGACTTTCTATATTTGGCCTCACGTCATTGTACAATTTGTGAAGTCCTTCTCAGATTCAACATACCGTAGTGGCTTTTCTTTTGTCCTGCACACCTGCGTTCATTCTTCTTTTTCTTTTTTTTTGTAACGTTATGCAATGTTTAAGCATCATCCTGGTGTCCGCCCTGAGGGGCCGGGACTGTGGCTGTCTATGAGAACACAGCCACATATCCTCTTGCTGGTATTGTCTTTATTGCTTTTGACCTTTGCTTTTTTTTTTTAAGCGTGATGCACCCTTTTGATCATAGTAGCAGGAATGTGCACGGTCATTGGACATTTGGCTCTTTGAGGGGCTGCAGGCACTTTCTGTTTAATGGAAAGTGCTAAAGAGTGTGACCGTTTACATTTGTACGTGGGAATGTACGTGTTTATATTTGTGTGTGTGTGTGTGTGTGTGTGTGTGTGTGTGTGTGTGTGTGTGTGTGTGTGTGTGTGTGTGTGTGTGTGTGTGTGTGTGTGTGTGTGTGCGTGTGCGTGTGCGTGTGCGTGTGCGTGTGCGTGCACACACTTTTATAAAAGAGATGTCACCGTTCCCACGAATGAAAGAGGATAAGGCCGGCAATGCTCCAGAGTGTCTGTCAGTGTATTCTAACAGTTTGTGCGTGTGTGTGTGTGTGACCACTACACACACACACCCACACACACACACACACACACACACACACACACACACACACACACACCTCCTCCCGCTCTGCTTTTCTTCTTCTCCCCATCACTCCTTTCACTACTTGATAAGAGGCTCTCATTCTGCTGGAGCAACATTGGCATTCATATCACAACACACTGACATCTTGGAGATTATCATATTTCACAATCTTTGCGCGCTGGTGGATTTGTGCTTTTTGGCTCCTCTCAGGTACGTCCGCGAATTTCAACTGGTCTCGCACCTTACCGATCGGGATCGCCCCACATCGCAGTTTAGTCCTCCAGAATTTGCTCGCGATATCGGCACGTAGCTCTGTTTGACTGTCGCCGCTTGCTTAACGATATTTGCAGCCTTGTGTTTGGACTCGGCATCTGCTGCTCACACGTCACAGACCACAGACTGCAAGACTTTGCAACATGTGAAGCCAGCCTGGTCTCGCGGAGCTCCGTCGATCTACAAAAACTCCCAATATTTTATTGAGCGCATGCACTTTTTTATTTTTTTTTGTGTGTGTGTGTGTGTCTGTTTCACATCTCTGTCATCACCCTTGTAGAATCCTTCACATCAGCTCATTTATTGTACACCAGCTCTCCTTCTTTTAACTTTCTCTGATGTGCCACAGTTCGATCACGGACTACTAACTCTGCTGCTTTATGTGTTTGGTTTTTGTTTTTTTCTCTCTCTCCCAGGTTTCTTCAGCACAGTGAAAGAGCTTCCTGCTCCCCCTGCCAGTGTGTCAGCGTGTGGGTGTCTGTCTTTGTGCAGAGGTGTATGTGAGTCACAGGGTGAATATGTTTGCCTGAATTCCTCTGCACACACATATACACCTTGGATGGAGAGTGTTCGTCCTGCCAGACGCTCCGCGGAGATGCATGGAGCCCGATCCTCCGTGGTGCAGCTCCTGCTGTTGAACTGGTTGTGCATGGCGGCGGCAGCGGGGTACCCGTTCAAAACGCCCCAGGACCTGGATGTGACTCCACGTGTCACCGTGTTGAGCAGTGGTAAGCACAGCACTGTGCACATGTATCATCTTACATGGCAGAAATTTTAATTTCCTAAACTATCTAACCACATTTCAAGAAAGATTACACTGAGAAACAAGGAGGTCTGCATCTCGACATCAAATCACAATTTATCCACGTTGGGTCATGAGGGAGCTGAAGAATGTGATGGAGTAAGGCATCTACCGTGGACACCAACCACCAAACATGCCTTCAGACTGTGGGAGAAAGCTGGTGTTCCCAAAGAAAACCCATCACTGACTGAGAGAACATGCAAACTCCAGACAGACTCAGACTCCAGCAGGGGATAAACTCGCTTTACAACCAGATTACTAACCACTACGCCATTGTGTGGATAGAAACTCGGCAAACAATTTCTGTGAAATCTGGAGTTTTGGCAGTGTGACGTGTCATATTGCTGTCAGTGCTTTGTAGTTAAAAACCTAAAGATTACTATTAACTGAATATTGATTGACTTTAGAACTAAAGTGCAATGATTGTGCAGCAGAAGCTGGTTGTCCTTTTGTTTTCTACATCTCTTTCACATCCCTTTCATTATCTCCGGCAGCTGTCCCTCTGTGTGGTTTGGCTTCTGTTAACCATCACAATGATGGTTTTTTTTTTCTGGTTTTTTTTCCTGATTTGAAAAGCTACGATTATTGTTCACTTATTATGTGAGTGATGGCATGTAGCCTGAGGTGCTGCAGAGACGGGTGACGTGCTTCCACACGGATCTCTGCGGAGCGCACACGGAGCCTGACGCCACTGTAGGTAGTGGAGAAGCACCGTAACCATGACAACTGTTGTAGTATGGCGCAAGATGATCTTAAACTGTAATTTCCTTTCATGCGGCGCCGTTATCTGATCCTGCACTTTTTTCACTCATCATCAAATTTACTTCCTCCATTTGATCACTCCATATTTAATGAATTATATTTCTTTGAGTACACCGTCAGCTTCCACCCAATGCCAACCTTTTCTTTTCGGCTCTTGATATGAACCTCCTCCCTTTATCTCTCTTCCTGTGACTTGTCGGTTGAGCACTCAGGTCCTCCTACATGTCTCGCCTCTTGTTTTATTAAATAGGTTTTATTGAGAGTGTCTCCACATTTTGAAATGGTGCTCTTCCACCTGATGATTTTAGATTTTCTGTTAAATCAATTGTATTAGAGAGTAACTATTTATTGAACATCTAACTAATGAAAGCTTAACAAATGTGCACATTTGTTCCCTCTTTGTTAGATAATTGTAAATAATCATTACAGCAAAGTGGCATTTTTGTATGTGAATTACATTTTTCTCCAGAGCATCTAAAAATAATACCACTGATACTTGTTTTTGCTTGTAACATTTGAACCGAAAGGTTCATTTTATTCAATAATTTCTGCCCTCTTTTAATATAGATACAAAAACATCTGATCTTATGAAATATGTTGAAATACTTTGAGGCTGACAAATTTAACAAAAAAATCCCTGTAATATATTTTAATTTACCTTTCATGAATATAAAACATATGCACGCTTCACAGTTTGAACTGAATAACAATAATATTCAAATATTTTGACATGCCCCAGTCACTCAGTCAGTTGCATCCATTTACATCAGCACTTCGGCTTTTCCCCTTCTTTCTTTGATTCAATATTTCTCCATTCATTTGTACTTTTAATATTTGAATTACCCTTTTCTCATTGCTTTATCTTGTCTGAAGCTTCTTTGTATCCTTCTCCTGATGCAAAAACTTAGATATGCAAAGTTACCTCTAATCCATGTAATCCCCGAGTTTCTCAGCGCTCTAAATGCACGGCCTTCAAACGTGCAGAGTTCCCACATTGCGCATCTTGGAACAAATTGAAAAATCACTATAACTATTATGAATCAACTTTATATAAAGAAGATAAACGGCTAGTTCTTGTAGCAATTTTTTTTGAATGACCTGGATTTCGGCCCGAGACGGTGTTTTGAAAGTTGTCTCATTTTGACAGTCAGCTGAATTCTGTGTCGACAGCTCCCAGTGTCAAAACACTTTAAACCATAAACAGGCCTGCCGCTCGTGTGCAGGTTTGTATGTGAGGCTCTCACGTCACAGCCTCGAGGTTTAGTTTGTGTGTGTGTGTGTGTGTGTGTGTGTGTGTGTGTGTGTGTGTGTGTGTGTGTGTGTGTGTGTGTGTGTGTGTGTGTGTGTGTGTGTGTGTGTGTGTGTGTGTGTGTGTGTGTGTGTGTGTGTGTGTGTGTGTGTGTGTGTGTGTGTGTGTCCCTGAACACGGTGTACTGTGCAGATCAGCTGAGGTCCCTCTAAATGTTTGCTCAGTAAATAATATCATCTGGGCTCCTCACGCCGTCCCCCGTAGACCAATTCTAACGCACCTTTTCTCGCATGATCTTGTAAGCCGGGGCTAAAATGTCCCTGGGGGATGTTATTTCACTGTTATACAGCCCAGATAGAATCTCCCTGCGCGGTGGTCTCACATTCATTGCTTTGTGTTACCTGGCTCCAGCCGTCAGGCCCACACACACACACACACACACACACAGGCCGTATTGTGTATCGTAATGCTTGAATTACACTGAAGAAAAGTAGGCGGTGTCCCTGCTGTAGTTCATTGTCCTCACCCACAGTGAGACACTTGCATCTCGTCTTAAAAGTTGTCGATGTCAAAACCCCCATGCAGGTAACACCGCTTCTCCCCCTGCGGAGAATGGGGTTTGGAAACACAACAGCTGATCGTCCAGGAGCGGCTCAGGATGAGAACTGACTGATGCTGTTACTGCTGAAGTGAGCAGGCTGGGTTGTGTTTCGCCGCAGCTGATAGGAATCTTAATGACAGCGTACTTGATAACCATGCAGTCTGCAGGGGGAAGTGGATTGGCTGAGAGTGTAGGAAGTCTGAAATTTCAGCGATAGGCATGAAAAATGTCTCGCGTTTGCGTTTGTATGGCTCCCCGTCAAAATGATACCGCGGCTGACAGTAAAACCTACTCGGCATTAGTCAGCTCAGTGTGATTATACATTAAATTACAACATGGCCGTGGTTCACTGTAGCCTTTAGATAGCGCTGTGGTTGCTGCACTCCTCCGCTGTGTCAATAGTGGTGTCATGTTTACTCAAGGTAAGTGGGCTCCTGATAGATTGTATGTTTAGAAGTTATGTAACACCACAGGATCTCATGACCGCTACAACACGCTGTGTGAGTGTGTTTCTCTGCAGGCGCTGTGTGACTGAACCCCATTAGAGTCTTGGCTTGTCAGAGCAAATAACCCAATATAGCCGGGAGAGGCGGAGGTGGGGCATAAATACAACAAAATCCTCAAACCACACAAATTCCCCCCCCCCCCCCCCCCCCCCCCCCAAAACAAAAAAGTGGTGGTCATGAAGTCTGATAATGTGGGTTTAATAACTGTCCTGAGTTGAGCTGTGCAAGATAAGCATAATTAGGGACCTGGAGGCAAGGACCCTATTGTTTTGTAATCTTGTTATTGTTCTTGGTGGAGATAACATTTCATGTTTGATAACTGTTACTCTTTAGAAGCTGAAAGTTTGCTCAGCTTTGATCCTGGAATCATCACATTTTTAGCTCCTCCAGTGATGCAACTCGGTGGCATGTTTTTGATTTATGATGCCACTTTTGTCCAGGCTGGACTGTCTTTGACTCATGCAACTTTTAACTTAAAAAAAATGAAAATAAAATAAATAGGCACTTTTTTTCTTATACTGTTGCTGCTGATGAGATTTAGCATGTTCACTTCTCAGTTCCAATAATAATTTTAGCCTTCAGCCAATGATCTTCATTACGGTGACCTCTGGGACTTTAGTAGAACCATCCAACATGAGTTTGTCGTTACTATTAAAATATAAGTATTGACAAACTGCCAGATATTAAATGGTTTTTGGAAACAACTCCCCTAAAAAAAAAAAAAAACACCTAAATATTGCACATTTTTTAATAATTATACAACCGTGAAGTTAAAAATAAATCCTAGTCACACTGGTGGTAATACATTTGCATTCACTGATCTCTTGAGCTCTCGTGCTGTTTGCATATTGCTCTTGTTTATATGCTTTTGTTTCGTGAGGCTGTGTTTGCTCTTCTTGAGTATTTCTTAGAAAAGAGAACTGAACCATGGGCCACAGCCCAACTACATAGGCTACAGCCCATGTGTCAACTGCAACCTGACATTCAGTTTTTAATTGGCAGCACTGTTGTGAAAATAATCATGAACATGGCCCACATATTATAAACCTGCTTTTGTCTGTATTGTTTTAATATTTGGCCCGACTTGAACAAGATGGCCCCGCAGTCATCAGCCTTTTTTTCAAACAAGAGTTGATTCCAGGCTACAAAGTACTGCAAAGGGCTACTTGATTACAAACTGCATAAATAATTGTCACTAATTCAGATCACGTTTGTACTGAGCAGTATTTATTTATTTTTTTCTTCCAATAAGGCCTGATGGCTCTGGGTGAGCTTTTCCTGCAAAAAAAAACAAGGCTAATCAAAGGATTAATGTTGCTCCCGGTGACCAAAAGAGGTACCGGTAATAGAAAAGTATAGAACATTAAGGCGTGACCGTGCCATCTCTATATGGATGTGGTTTGGATACGCATGGATAACATGTCGCGTTTCTCATTAGGATACGTTCGTACGTCAGTGATTTCACACTTGCAATATAAACTATCTAGTTGCTGCAAGTTAGAATGAAAAACCAGACTTTTTATCTGCTGGATTTATGTTTTATGCAAAAAAGAAAAGGTTACCACGGTGGCAGGCGACTGATCACCATAAACAAAATGTCGTCCATAGCTAATGCTAGCGCCATGGACATTTATGGATAAAAGTAATGATAGTTTATTAAGCAATAGTCATGGAGCAGGAACCTTTATATTTGAGGCAATTCTCTGTTTGAATTTCTATTGATGCTATTTTAGATAATAGATAATCACCTGAAAATAAAACCCAACCATCCTGTGGATTCGTTTGTTTATCCAGTTCTGAACAAAATGTCTTGTTTTTCCTGCTTCTGATCGAATGTGAGGACCCGTGCAGGCACCGAAAGAGGTTTTCTGTGCAATACCGAGAGTTTTAATGGAAGAAAATTCCTTGTGTGGTCAAATAACAAAAATTAATCTCACATTTTTTGAAAAGAAGTCCCCCAGAATCAAAGGACAAGGCCGTCTCACCACTTTACAGCAGCACTCCAAAATCATACGGCGAGGAATCCATCATCGGAGATGAAATTCTGTTTCACCCTTTATCCTCGTGTTGTCAGGTTAGATTGAAAAAGCTCTCCCTCTCCAGCTTTTAATATGTCCCTCGCCCTCGTTTTGGCTGCGTCTTTCTCAAGGCATTTAATACGACGCATTTATGTACAAACATCCACCAGCATGAGTTTTCAAACAGTTTAATTTATCACATTCAGATGATGATAGAACTTGCAATATGCATTTGTAAGTAACCATTTCAAAAACAACTACAGCAAATTAAAAACCTGCTTCTGTATTTGACTGAATATGAATATGAACAGGGGGATGCTTTTCTTTTGATCTTTAAAACGTTTTTTGAGAACCTGCAGTTGCTCCCATAGAGATAGACCATAATCAATAGCAGCAGCGGACAGTGTTGGTGCTGAGATCTACCCAGGTGGTCGTGTATGTGGGCATACTAAGAGAATCAGGCAGTTTCCACCGCTTTCATTGTCCACTGCCACACCGGGGACACGCCGCGATACTGGAGTTATCCGAGGAAGCGACATACCACAACAAACATTTGCCAAACTGCTTGGTCACTGTTATTTTTCTCTTCCACTGATTGTGAGCGTGTCATCTGGGAAATTTCAGCAATCGCCTATTCGTTCACTGAACTGCAAGCAAATTACACGGACACTAAAGAACTCGGGTGGCATATCGATATTTGCAAGCAGCTGTTCTGCATAGATGTAGCAGAAGCAGCATGTTGGGGGGGGGGGGGTGTTTACAAAAGGTCACTTTCATTAACAAGCTCTCCTCTCCTCTCCTCTCCTCTCCTCTCCTCTCCTCTCCTCAGGTCTCCTGGGCTGCAGGCGTTTCCACTCCTCTGCAGTCAACTACAGCACCATGTTGCTGGAGGCTGACAGTGAGCGTCTCTACGTTGGGGCCCGGGGGGCTGCATTCGCTCTCGACGCCTCTGACATCTCAGCCAGCTCTGCTCTTACTGTGAGTTTGTTTGTGCTTCTGTGTTGCCGGGTGTTGTGTGTACATGCACGTGTGTGTGTGTGTGTGTGTGTGTGTGTGTGTGTGTGTGTGTGTGTGTGTGTGTGTGTGTGTGTGTGTGTGTGTGTGTGTGTGTGTGTGTGTGTGTGTGTGTGTGTGTGTGTGTGTGTGTGTGTGTGTGTGTGTGTGTGTGTGTGTGTCTCCACTGCCATATCTCACATTCTGCCATGGCTTCATTTGCATTCCACACTGCAGGGACCTTTTGAGGCAACATCTTTCCTTTCTTTCTTTCTTTTTTTTGGGGAGGCAAAAGTATTTATTCCCATGTCAGCCTCTGTGTGTTTGTGTCTGCATGTAGTCATGTTATTTTAAACCCACAATACTCCACAGCTCCAACAAGGGAGCATCCTCCTCAATAAATTGCTGTTCTAATGGGGGAAAATGGAAGAACTAACTACTGTATCAGTTCACTGTAACTTTGAATCAATACAGGATTTATATAAATATCGTCTTTGTACTGCATTCCTATTCACAAGAACCTTTCTAATTAATTCAGTTTATTAGCATAATAATTATTAGAATTTCCTTTCCTTTGTAGGCTCTGACTTGGAATTTCTTCATTTTGGAGCAGCTGGTGGTCTGTTGGCCCTTGAGCCAATTTTCAAATAATTGATAAATTATCAGTTTTGGTTCATCTTGAAGCTGAAGCTGAATCTAAATTTGAAATTACTATATCACTGAGTTAATCTCAAGGTCATTTATATGCATAAAAGTTTATTAATATGATCATATAGTAATAATTTGACCCTCTGGTAGTGAGCATGTATATAGTAATGGAGAATGATTATGAGATGACCTCTCCTATTTCTATTTCTTCTTCTTCCTGAGCTTGCATATGTTTCCTCTGGGCACTCCGGCTTTGTCTCAGTCCAAAAACCTGTCTTTGAGGTTAATCAGTTACATGGATCGTTAGAGAACACAGATGGATGGATGGATAAATGAATTCAGTCTTTAATACTGTATACGTTGAAGTTAGAAATTCAAATGTGGCCTCACTCGTTTCTCCCTCCCCTGCTGCGTCATATTTGTTTCAAGTCTGGATTTTATTTCACATTAAACAAGCATCAAGCCTTCAGACGCCTGCTAATGTCCATATATCAGCCAGAAAGGCATTTTTACCTTCAGTAGAAGCCGAACTGCTCGAATTTATTGAATCAAATTTTAATCCTGGTCTATCGTATTTCTGACAGAGAGACGCTCCCAGTTATTGATAAACGTGTCTCTTCAGAAATAACTCGATTAGATAGTTTTAGCATCACTTCCAGTAACGGTGTGTGTCAGTATATCTTGGGTTGAAAAAGAAAAAGAAGAAAAAGGCCCAAAACGGCATTCAGCACGTGTTCTCACCATGTGGTTGCGTAACCTGGTTGACTTTGTTTCAGACAACATGCGGCTTTGTTTGTTTTATGGTGACAACCTGACATTAAGCTAACTATGTAAATACGGCAGTAGCGTGTGTCACAATAGCTGGTGCGTGCATGTATAGCCCACCAAACGGCTTCTCCTCATCCGAGTGTAGGATGTTTTAGAAGACTTTCTTGTTGACATAAACGTTTAAAAAAAAAAAAACATGCAGCTGTGAAACAGTGACATAACTTCATGGTGAAATAAATGAAACACTAAATAAACACATTTAAAGACCAGTTTAAAAGTGGTAAAGACGTGGAAAAAAATGCCAGTAAATATCAGTGCATTACAGAACGCTCTACACTTTTTAGTTTGATTAAAAGTAACTATATATAAAAAAGTGTGTTATTTTATTCTTACAGAAGTAAGCGATCTTTTTGAAAAGTACAGGTGTTAATTTAAGAAGGATGAACTATTTACAGACTCCAATTAGTTTAAAATGCATGAGAAGAAAGCAAAGGCAACAGAAAAACTCCCAACGTGGACTCAAGGTCTCATTTCTGTTCCACCTCGATAGTAGGGTTTTTTTAATTATTTTATTTTTTTGTTAAAAGCAATTATTTTCAGTGGGTTTGAATGCAGTTGAAGTAAAATCGAATTTTCATGTCTGTACAAACAGGCTGTTTTCACATGGAAGTTGTAAAAATATTCATATTATCTCCCGTCTTCTACATGGAAGCCGAGTTTGAGGCGATTATTCAACCAAACTATCACTAATGGAAGAATTATTAGAGCAGAGATGGGATAATAATGTGTTTTTATTTTGCTGGGATATTTTACTAGAGACTTGAGCAAGCCAGTGATATGAAACCATCACACTCTCACTGTTCTCCTTCTATCTCGCTCTGTGTTATAGATTGAGTGGGAGGCCTCCCACGAGCAAAAACGTCAGTGCCTGCTCAAGGGAAAAGACAATAAGGTGGGCATTTAGTTCTTCTTTATCATCTTTTTTGGTGTTTGCGTTTCTCATACGTCTTGATCATTTGTTCCCTCACAGTAATATACATTTCCGCTTCTCTCCTTCAGACCGAGTGCTTTAATCACATTCGCTTCCTCCAGAGGTTCAACTCGACTCATCTCTACATGTGTGGGACGAATGCCTTCAGTCCCCTCTGTGCATACATAGTGCGTTCAAGTGTCACGTTTTCTTCTATAGCCTCGCTTCGGCATAACTTCAACCGAATATAGATCTTTTAAGGTTTCATAGCTGCATCAGTCACCGCTGATGAAAGCGAAAGTTTTAGTAATTGTCACATTGCTTCTGCTGCACAGGATGAAGAGAAGTTTGTGATGTCCTCTCAGCCTGAAGAGGGGAAAGACAAATGTCCCTACGGTCCCACAACAGGTTACACTGCACTCATTATAGGTGAGACTTTTTATAGAGCTGTCACTCACTTGGAGTTTAAGCAAATAACCCGATGACCTGAGGAGTTTGTTATATATTTTTTTCCCCAGACCGGCAGATGTACACGGCTTCCCAGTACGAGTTCAGAAGCTTTCCAGATATCCGCCGCAACTCTCCCTCTCCCACACTAAAGACAGAAGAAGCTCCCACGCGCTGGCTCAACGGTGAGTATGAAAGAGATTTAGTTTTTTTTTTGTTTGTTTTTTAGGCAGCTGAACGGGGCAAATGGACGAAGCAGGTGGAGGAGGGATGTAACAGATTGCAAAGAACTACAGATGTTGGCATCTCCATATCAGCGCATATTGTCACATTGATTGTGGTTGTCCTTGTTTTGAATGTGTGTTTTATTGTGGTGGTTCTATGTAACCAGGGTGCGATTTGCGATGAAAGCAGAAGGGAGGGGGTCAAACTCAAAGGACGTCACAGAGCAAAGATTGAGTAACTTAATGTTATCTTAAAAAAATAAAAAATAAAAAATGCAGACAAAATGAAATATAATAGATGTTTTCAGTGCAGCTTATTATAGTTTTTCATTTCAAAAGGAATGCTTTGAATGTACAGCCATCGACAAATGTTATATATTGCCTACAGTGCGAAGCAAGTGAGTTGTTGCATTCCTTAATGAAGGGAAATATGACGGCTCTGCTGTACTCGGATTTCAAAATGCAATTATTAGATTTGTTTTATTGTCTTCTGCTGGTGAAGTAGCTTTAATTACTGTGCAAGAGAGATAAAAGTTTATTCCTCCCTTGATAAAAATGATTAACCAGCAGGAAAGGGTACGTAGACCAGTGGGACAGAGTTTATCCCGCCCATGCCCTCCCAGCCAATCACAGCTCACTTGCAACACAGAGAAGCCTGGGTTTTAATAGCACTAGATGCATGATAAATAGTATCCTAGTTACTGAGTTAATGATTGCCGTGTTCTTTTTTCTGGCACCTGAACACTGTTGGTGAAAGTGAAATTCTTATTCAAAACTAAAATACAAAAAAAATCTTGTCTTTAAAAAAAAAAAAAATGTTATTGTAAAATGCTGCAGATTTTTCTCCAATCTTCATGGCAATAAATCATTGTATCCTGTTTTTGTCTAATTTGTAAACCGCATACCAGTCAGAGTATTATTCTGCCTGACGTGAGGTTAATTTTAGTGTGTCTTTCTTGCTCTTGCAGAGGCCGACTTTGTGGGTTCGGCTCTTGTGAGGGAGAGCTTTGGCAACAACACTGGCGATGATGATAAGATCTACTTCTTCTTCACTGAGAAAAGCCAGGAACAGACAACAACCTACAGCCACAGCAGGGTGGCACGAGTAGCTCGGGTTTGCAAGGTGAGATCAGAGCAAGAAAAAGATGCGGGAGACGTTTATGCAACTGGAAGAGAAACTTTGCATCACGATAACTTGAGTGACGCCTCAGGTGATAATTGGGGTGGGTACTGTAATAGATGACAGCCTGAATGGGGAACGCATTTGAAATAAGGCCCCAGTGTAATTAGCGGAGCAGACTGTGTGGCTGATGAATTGGAAGCAGCGTCAGAGGAATGATGGATGATTGCAGGTGAGACAATCTGCTTAGCTTCTTCTGCAAGCTGAAATGTGAAGGCTTTATATCTCCGGCTGCCAAGAAAAGGGTTAATAATAGCAAGAGCAAGCTGTACAGTGTCCTCATCTTGTTGTTTGCTCTTCTGGCTCCTCCTCGCCCCCCCAATAAAAAAAATTCACAGACTTTCTCCTTGAAGGATCAGCAGCATATTTTCATCTTAATAAGAAGTGCCTTGTGGTGACGCATATATAGTGTTTGTCGTAGGCTAAATACATTGAAAAGTCCATACCAATAACTTTATTTAATCAGGGTTTCTAAAGAAGTTGTTGCCTTTCCACTGTTCCAACCTGTCTGAACTTTTACTTTACTTTTTTTCAAGCGTTGTTGTTGAGATACGTGTGTTTGCATCAGAAACTCACTCCACTTTGAGTACTTTGAACCTGTTGAGGACAAACAGAGTCATATACAAACTTGTATATTATAGTCGGAGCTCTCTGCCGTGGGAAGTCGTAACCTTATTGAATATATCGTTATTGCTCTCCCGTGCCATCTGGCCTGCCCTTCAGGGGGTTCACATCCTCTCGCGTGCCACCTTGAGCTCAGTGTTCAATCTATTTTAAAGTGTTTTTTGTTGGGTTTTTTTCTCCACTTGCGCTTCCCTCATTTGACCCTGCCGTCTCCCTCCTCTCCCTTCTGTTTGTCCTTTTCTTGCTCCTCCCTCAGGGCGACCGCGGAGGCCAGTTAACTCTCCAGAAACGCTGGACGTCCTTCCTTAAGACCAGGTTGACCTGTTCGCTGCCCGAGTACGACTTCCACTTCAACATGCTGCGCAGTGTGTTCGTTATGCCCGGCCACACACCGCAGGACACGCTCTTCTACGGCATCTTCGGCCTTGAATGGTGAGGGGGGGAATCAAAGTCTCCGGCAGACGAGGGCTTTGAGAATGCAAATACAATTGAGCCAGACGAAGATGAAAGACAGCAATCGATACGTTGAGACATTGAGAGGACAGGAGGGAAGAAAGAAAGAAAGTCGGAAGAATGTCTTTATATCAACAATGTGAACAGAAAAAAGTTTTCTGGAAGAATTTTGCAGAGATATTTGGGTGAAATTAATTTGGATTAAATGACGAAATACAGATGTATAGGGTCCCAAAAGTCACAAATCATTTTAGTCAATAAGATGTCACTTCTGTTCGATATAGATGAGTTTGTTCTTACTGTCCTTAATTAATATTCTAGCATTAAGCTGGGGATTCCTAGAAATACAAAAGGAGCAACTGTTCAAATGGTATCAAATAAATAGTTTTATTAGATGGATAATAAATATGAGCAAAGAAAAGTTGCTTATCTCCAGGAGGCGTTACAGCAGTTCACTTCTAACTGATCAAGTCCCGACTTTGTTGCAGCTCTGCGAGTTAACCTATCACATTAAGTTAGTGAAAAATCCCAAAAAGCACCTCATCATTTAATATTCTGGTGCATAAGTGTATTTAACTGAACAAACTAAAGATTTTTGTTTCCTGCAGCTGCTTTTCAACATGTACTGTATCTTCAGGTACTTGCTTCAGTAGTTTTCATGTAAAGCAGCAGCTGGCGGGAAATGGTTGTTGTGTAGAAGCTGTTTAGGTCTCACTGAAAGAAACCAATGAGATAAAATTACACTGGATTACAAGAATTCACCATATCCTTTAGATTTTTTTTATCCAGACAAACTAAATAAAATCATGGTTTCTAGATGGAAACCAGTTAGATGTCTGAATGAGTGCAGTCGTGATAGTAACAAACTGAGGTTTATTTTCAATCTGCATAGCCGTAAGTGTTCTCTATGGGGGAAAAGTGATCTACTTTACAGTGAATTTCATTCCCCACAGGCTCTATCAGCAGATGTTTTGTGATGGAGTAAACATAGACAAACATGATTCAGTTTTTTGGGATGCAGCTCTCTCCTCTTCATTTTCTTCCCTCCACTCTCACTGCACCTCTTGAAAACCATTTCATTGTCTCCTCTTTACCTCGTACTCTTGTCGGAGACTTCTCATCAGCTTCATACGATCTCTGTCAGTGGGTTTTTCCCCTCCTCCACCTTCTCTTCTTCCCTCCTATTTGTGTCTTCCCGTCGTTCGGTTGAGGTGAGCCACTGATCGGCTGTACGTCCCCTGCTGTCACTATGGAAACCTCGGGTTTACTGCTGTTATTGTCCGCGGCTCGCTGTCTGCTCTTCCTCACTGTGAGTTGTGTCTTAGGAAAAACGTGAAGGCATCTGCAGTGTGTCGGTTCTCACTGTCTGAAGTCCAAGAGGCCTTTCAAGGACCCTACATGGAGAACCAGGACTCGGGCTCGAAGTGGAAGGAATACACTGGAAAGATCCCCACGCCTCGACCTGGAACGGTGAATACACTTAGTTCTGCTCTCTCAGGTGGAGCTTTCACATTTTGTGGTGCAGTTCCCTGATACAGACAAGAGTTGGACAACGACAGAAAAGTTGAATGGTGGCTCTGATTCGCTTTGTGCTCTTTGTACTTTTATTAACACGGAACAACAGGATGTAAACGAGATTGCTGTAGCGACAGTTAATATGACTATGTAACTTTCACAGCAATGCTATGTGAAGGGTTTAATACAACTCTGCACTTGCAGGGGGGGGGGGGGGGGTTACTTATTATGAACCACTTATAAAATGTCACATTGCATCAAAATACCAACAACAATTGCAATTTAGTGCACATCAATTATGATAAACTGCACAAATTCGCAAGGCACCTCTAGAGCACAACACGTCATGTGTTTGGTCCATTTACAGCTCTTTGGCCCCTTTCGTTTATACTTCAGTCAGACTTTGATCAATTAGGACCAAAGTTTGTTTAAGCGCGGGGTCTCGGTCCCCTTGGTCCACTTGTTTGGTGTGCACCAGAGTGCAGACAGCAGCGTTCAACAAACAACTTCAACAAATGGATGTAATTAACACAATAAACAAACACAATAAGTGTGAAGACGTTCCTACACATAGTGTCAAGGAGATACAACTGACCCAAAGTGACGAAGCCATAAAAGGAGAAGACACTGAACAAGATGAATTGAACATGATACAGAGGATGAGTTCAAGTCCCCGTGGATGATGCTCAAAACAGAACCAGCTTATGTCACAGAAGCCCATTTCCTCGGCGATTAACTCGGAGCTTTGGTGACAATGGCTTAGCACTGCAGCCAGGGTTCGCGGCTTCGTTAGCAGGGGCAGACATTATCCACAGCAGTGTCACTTCAACATTTTGTTGGATGTAATTTTAACTTTGCTATTAAGCGGGAAAAGCAAGCTGGTCAAGGGTTTTAACTTGAGAGCGTGAAAGCCTATTAAGAGTTTGCTGAAGTCATTTGAAAAGGACAAAAAAAGAGAAGAAAACTTAGTCAGGTGCTGAGAGCTGAGTCGCCGGCATGTCAGCACAAGGCGGCTACGGAAACCACACAGGCTCATTGTCATCTAAGCAGAAGTTGCATTTTCAACACACAGTCTAAACCCAGCTTGCCTCTTTTTTTTTTCTTGATCTTAATTTTCCCAGTCCACCGTTTCGCCTAGCCACATGCCATCTTCTCTGCTTTGTAGTCTTGGCCTGTATTTCCAGAGAACTTCTTACACATCGGATATAAATGTCTCTCTTTTGTCTCCGCTGCCCTCACCATTTCCAGTTATTTGCTCCTCATTGCTCCTTTTGTCGCTGTCTTTTTCCCCCGCAGTGTATAACTGACGCTCTGAGGGCCAGAGGCATCAACGTCTCAACCTCGCTGCCTGATGATGTGCTGGATTTTGTCAGGAGGCATCCTCTGATGTCCCAGCAGGTCCAACCCTCAGACAGACGCCCCCTTTTGTTCAGGAGGACCACAGACTACACGCATATGGCCGTCCATGTTTTTCAAGGACTGGATGGACAGATGTACCACATACTGTACATGGGCACAGGTATGTTTACATCATGGAGCACTTTTTGTCACTGAGCCCAGGTCGACTGCATCACATTAATAGTTCATTTCCTTTTAGACATTTAGACTTTTCACTGAAACTTACTGAACCATGACAGAATATTATCGGGCATTTGTTATGTTTTCTTTAATTCACTAATAACAGTACATAAAGCAAAAAACACCTGTTTAGTTCTTAATTGAATGTTTGCAACATTGCACCTTGACATGATTATTGATCACCGTCTGAATGATATTTCTTGCTTTTGTGGTCCTTCATTTCAATGTTGTCCTTTGTATCTTTTGCTCAGATGACGGTTGGCTGCACAAAGCGGTCGAAGCCGGTGGTCAGCTGCACATTATTGAGGAGCTTCAGCTGTTTGAAGATCCACAGCCGATCAATAATCTATTAATATCTGACAAACAGGTAGCGTGTCCCGCCACCGTCCCCTTAAGACACTTCATATGTGGCCGCCTCTGTCCTAAAATCTATTATCTTCCTCCTGCCACAGACGAGCGTGTACGTGGCCTCTCCATCAGCCGTTGTGCAGCTGCCGCTTTCCAACTGTCGCAGATACGCGTCCTGCTACGACTGCATCTTTTCCAGAGACCCTCACTGTGGCTGGGACGGAGCAGCGTGTGTGGACATCGTGACGCACACCAACAGGTTGGTGCGCGTGAGTCAGACAAGTGGTCAAAGGTTGACATGACCAGGGACGGTTACAGGAATAGCTCACAACAAAATTGCATCTGAATTGAATCCAGTTATTGTTTGTCTCTGAGGATATATTTCTTGGTAGTTGCTTGTGCAAATGGTTTAACTGTTGCCCCTTGAGGTGAGATGGCTCGTGGCAAATCACACACCTTGTGGCCTGGGCGAAACAAGCAACAATACTTATTTGTACAGTTTATTTCTGTTAAAAACCATACTGGCTTTCACACACAGACTTACTCAGTCCCGCTGTATATTGTTTTTGACCTTGGGGTCTGTTACAACCAGCACAGACTCTGGGCTCATTTGCAACACTTTGCTCTTTGTGTTTCACCATTTGCCCTTGTGTTGCTACGATAATAGCGCCACACATGTGAGACGTTTGTGTCACAGTTTGAAGGCATCAACTTAAAGCAGGTTTGATAAATTGTCAGAAATCTGTCCTACAGCAGGCGTAAAGCAGGTGTCCTTATTCTTTCAACTTGAGTAATCTTGAGTATCGTTGTGCCGTGTCACCATGTCACCTCTCGGAGTGGTTGTGTAATCACAATGCCGGCAGAAACCTGACGTTGGCCTTTGATAGTAAACTGTGTCAATCTTTTCACCAGAGCAAACAAACTTTACTCAGTTGAAAATATGGCAGCAGTGAAATATATGACATGTGACTAGAGCAGTATGAACTACATTGAACTGTTTTACAGCATCACTGTGACGTTACTGTAGAGTAATTGCACATGTTACTATATGCACTAAAACTACTTTCATGCTAAAAAAAAAAAAAAGGTTTATCCTTTTGTCATTGTTCTTATTGTTTTCTACTTCTTCACAGATCCACTTTAATCCAAGACATTCAGCACGGCAGCATGGGATGCAAGCACACACAAGATGGTACGCAGAGACATCAACTGCCATTCAGTGGCGCCGCTTAAATGAAGTTGGCTTTTAACGCATAAAAGAGATTAAAAATAGACAACTCCAGAGATGCATAGTTGTCATCAGATGGCACGAAGGCCTCTTTGAAAGTTGATTATGCGCACTGTGTTGGCAAAATCCTCTTCCCCCTTCTTCTTTAATCACATTTTTGCCATCTCCGGAGAAAAATCCGTTTGATATTCCAGGCAGGGAAACGCCATCTCTCACTTCTCAATTTCTGCCTTCTCATTCTCTTTTCACGTGAGGTGGTACAATGGCAGGAATTAAAATATTTGAAATTGGGAGTTCTTAGGCCTTGATAACTTTGGATAGCCTCTTATAAATGTAGCTGCCGTGAAGCCGTTAACATATAAAGTGCATCGTGTTGTCCTGTTTAATGTGGGTTTGCTGCTGGTGTTTCAGGTGTCGCCCAGCGGAGCCGCTCTGTGCGCGTTGGCGACGACGTGCTCCTGCAGTGTGAGCTCAGCTCCAACCTGGCGACGCCGCTCTGGACTCGGGAAGGCAGCGAGGTGCAGGGCTACGACCTCACCTCGGGCTTCCGAACGGGCACGGACGGCCTGCTGATCATCGAAGCCCGGCAGGACCAGAGCGGCATGTACACGTGTCACTCGCTTGAGAACAACATCCAGGTCGCCATCGTCACCTACAATGTAACCGTCCGCTTGGACCTGCCGCCTTCGCCGCCTGTTGAGTCAGCTCGTGACTCTCATAGTCTGTTTGCAACGCTGCCAGTGCCCACCGAGCGTCCCGCCTCTGAGAGGCCATTGCCGCCACCGCCAGCTCCCCTCATGCCCCAATCGAAGCTGCTCTCCCCCAGGAGCATGGAGGCCATGTACCTGTCTCTAATCACCATCCTGGGTGGCCTGTGTGTGGTCCTCACCGCGGTCCTGGTCTACGTGGGCTTCTGTCTGCGAGTGGGCCAGAGGGGAAAGTACTCATTGCGTGCGGCGGCTGCGGCCTACCCGGTCAGCAAGAGGCCCAGCAAGAACAGGAAGCAGCATCGAAGCTCCTCCCACATGGAGCTCAAGACCATCTCAAGTCACTGCAACGGCAATGGCTTGTGTAACGGAGTTTCAAAGATGCATAACGGTAGCATGGAGGACGGGGGCTTCCTGCAGATCGTGCCCGGTGAGGGTTACACTTCTCCCAACAAAGAGCCTCCTCCCCCGGCCCCGCCTCTCCCTCCCACGCCTCAGACTCCCTCGCCGGAGTGCGACTTCCCCAGTGGACTGTCGGCCACGCTGCCCAGCGTCCTCAGGAGGATGAATGGGAACAGCTACGTGCTGCTGAGACAGAGTGACTCCGAAAATACGTCACCGCACGGTCACTCCTTTGCTGAAGAGCTCAACAAGATCTTGGAGAAGAGGAAACACACTCAGCTGCTGCCCCGGCCGGACGAGAGCTCCGTATAGAGGGAAGTGGGTCCCCTGTTGTGGGTGGAGGCCTGTGGTCTTGGTGCCTGTCACATGGCTCATTGTCGTTGTGGACTGAAGCAAAGAAAGAGACTTACACACTTATTGACTTGGGATTTTTTTTTTTTTTTTTTTTTGACACATTCATCCAGGGGCTTTTTGAAATAGCCTGTATTCCTAAATGAGAAATCCCAGTGAAGGACCAAGCATGAAATAGAAAATAAATGAAATCTACCTCACCTCAGTACTGCCCAGAAGGATCCCTGCGGTCAGATCGCAGTCTGATCCAAGTGTCAGCGCTGGGATCTCACCTGCAGGAAGGATCTCCGCTCCAGGAGGAGCCGAGAGGAAAATATGGACTCCCAACAAGGAGCAGAGCCACATGGGGAATATAAGTACATGCGAGAAGTCGGTCCAGACCGGGGGGCAGCTAGCCAAAGTTCGCTTTGACTGTCAAGTGCACAGATGGCCTATGCATTTTTAAAACCTGACATTCACTCATTATAAATATTAAGGAAGGCTGGACGTGCGAGCGTGGGAATGCGGATTGCAATGTTTTCATACTGACTTAACGGATTGCAATAACCAACAGAAAATAACACGTTTCACACCAGCCGAAAGTAATAAAAGGGTGAACTAATCATTATTTGATATCACTATGAATCTTAATCAACGAAATTATAAATTTTGTAATTTATTATAGTCTTTTCTATTAATCATTAACTGCATAATGCACCTTAATCGTTTATAGAGAATTGATCACATTAATAATCAAACCCTTGTTTATAAAGAGTAGTTAGTCATTGCATACTGTGCAGGGTAAAGCACTGGTTTTAAGCTCGCAGATGAATATCTCTTGCCTCTGTCTCAGTGTTGGCAGGGATTGGCTGCAGCAGCCTGCGGCCCTGAACTGGTCGACGCGGGTACAGACGATGGCCGTTTCCATCATTAATGATTAAATGTTGCCTAATGTTAAAGAAGCCCCATGTTGGCTTTGATTACAGTGTTTCAGTTTAGCTCTAACTAATTTCTTAAAATGGAAAACAAATTGATGTCAAATGTTAATTTATGATAAATAAAATGTTGATGGACATGCATGATGCTCTTAAGATGCTTGAAAAAATATTAGATAGTGATTATTTCACCAAGTATTGAAACTGTGGCTTTTTTTTTTGACAGTATTATTGAGCTTAATGCACTTTAAATACCAATTTTAACGTGCTTTGAAAAAGTTAATGGACACTTTTATGGAGTCTGACACCCGGCGCTGTCAGCCGAAGGACAATATTGGCCCTTTTTTTTTTCATGTGTGAAGAGCTGCGACTGTGGAGGCCGCAGCTGGACCTTGTCTTGCCACACGGGATCATAAGAAAGGGGAAGAAAAAAAAATCAAAACTAACGACGACTATGTCCGAAGTGATCCTGAATCCACCACTGAGCGACACGTTGCACGAATCCAGAGATGAGGATGACGGACTGCAGGGCACGGTGTTCACCAACTGCACCCAAGGTTAATATTTTTACATCTGTGCAACACATCCTACACGCCGGCACTTTGCCAGACAAGCATTTATAAATATAAATCATGGACTTTACTGCATCGCTAAATGCGGACCGATCAATGTTTTTGATTCATCTTAATCTATAGCTGTCTGTATGATCACAGGTTGTTGATCTGAAATTAGTGGAAATGTCTTCGTGTACAGAGTTTAGTCGTAGAGAGTGAAACATGGACAATATTAAGCAAAACTCCTCTTTTTTTTGTCTTCTTGTCGACTTATTGATGGTACATCAATCTTCAAAAGCACCAGACATTTTATGTATGGTAGAAAATTGAAGAAATTCTGCAGTCCTACAACAATATTTTGTGAGTAACTTGGTGATCCAACGCAGTTTTGTGTTCAATTCTTCTTATCAGTGAGCTTCTGCTGCGTCTGACTGTTGTTCTTCTTTTTGAGCGCCGTATTAATTAAACACTTGTCTTATGACAAGGTTTGACCTCACTGGAGAAATCTCCCCAGACATTTACGCAATGTCGCACTCTGAGCCTCCAATTATTTTCTCCTACCCTTGGGCTCAGGGTGTGGTTTTGTATTCTATTGCTGTACGACAAGGATGGAGGCGCAGAAAAGACCGACATGCACAGCGCAGCCCCGTAAACACACGCATACGGCGTGTGTAAAGGCCTGTGTAAAGGCTTTTGATTGAACTGCTCCAGCCTGTGATGTGAGGGCGTGTGATATCGTATGGGCTCAATGATGAGCCGGGTTTTCTTGTCAGAGGCGCTGATCAAAGGAATGAAAGAAAGTGCAGCTTCAGACTGTGCACATTAAAGGCTTTCGATAAAAACACTTTGACCTCATTTTACACGACATGGTTAAATTAACTTTACTGTAAAAATACTTCCAAGTGGCAAATACAGTCAGTGAGATGTAACTCCTACTGTACTCTGGCCGCCTAAACTCATGGCTGCAATGCAGACGTGTGCTTGAATAATTTCCCTTCTCGTTTGCAGGTCTGGTGAGCAGAGGTCAGTCGCTCTCGGTTTATATTTACGGACGACCATCTCGCAAACCAACGGCAGATGGCGAGACTGACGGCGGTGGCGTTCTCTTAATGAGCGGCAGAGTCGAGACTCGCCATCGTTAGAGGACAGCGGAGCCTGACGAGAGGCTAGATAAGGGCTACAAGCATGAAAGTCTCTGCGCCACCAGCCCTGCTTTACACGACTGGGATAGAAATCAGCGTCTGCAGCGTCTTTCAGAAGCCGAGCTTATTCCTTCTATCAGCAAGCGGTTGGTGTGCAGAAAGCATCCTCCTCTGTCGCAAAGACCAAACTCAGCACACTGTTGTTGTTTTTTTCTTTTACTTGCATGAAGTGTTTCAACGCTGTTTCTCTTGAAGTCAAGGAAAGGACAAGGATAACTAAATACTAATGAAGTGCCAAGGTGGATCTTTAAGAAAAAAAAGAAAGAAAAAAAGCTCTGTGAGCCTATTTTGTTGCAAAACCAGAGGGAGAGAAAACAAACAAAAAATCAAAAAGTGTATTTATTTTGTAATTTTTGTATATTTTTGGAATTGTTGTCAGTATTGCTGTTAAAGTGCCACTTGTGAGGACCACGATTTACTGAATTGCACAAAATGTGATAAATGGAAGCAATGTAGCCAAAAGCATGCAGAGGCTGCAGCACAGAAGTGAATATTTATGAACCTTCTAATGGGGAAACACACCAAATTGCATACAACCCACATTGTTTTCTTCCCCTTGAATCGCTTTGCTTTTTTCTTTTCTTTTTTTTTTGGCCTCTGTAATGTAATAGTTTAGTTTGCATGTTAAGCCATGCTTGAGCACAAAGCAAATTAAACTTAAAAAAAAAACAAAACTAACAGAATACAAGGCAGTGGGTTGTTTCACATTTCAGTCATATTGCATTCAAATAAAACTTTGTACTCTGCATCTTTCTTGTGATTGTTCAACATCATCTGTCTATCTTCTATGCCACTTTATCCAATTTAGGATCTGAGGGTTCTGGAGCTGATTCTATCCGACTACTGGTGAAGGCAGTACAATCTGGACAGGATGCCAGTCCATCACAGGGCAAACAGAGAGAACCTTGAATGTCAGTCTAAAACCCTTATACATAGCAGGTAAGAAGTGGCAGATGTAGCTATTATCATATTAAATAGGATCAATTTACAGCAGCATGAAAGCACAGACGGTGAAAATGAACACTGTTATGAGAGTGATGTCTCAAGGCTGTTTCTAGGTCAGCAGGACAATGCTTTTCACAAAGTGCACATGCAACTGTGACCTCTATTTATTCAGTGTTCATGAAAGAGTAGCAGTTCCGACACTCAATCAGAGCTCTTTAGAGGTTCCAGAGGCGGATTCAAGATCGGAAGTTGGCATGTTCGATCCCCACAGCTGATAGGTCAACGCTGTGCGTCCCTGAGCAAGGCCCTTGACCCCCACCGGCTCCCCTTGGTGCCGTAAAGTGGCCGCCCACCAATGAATCAATGTGGAAGTAAAGGAATTTCTAATGAAGTATGATTAGTTTAGTTTAAACGTATCTTTCACAAATGTCACGGTCGATAAAATAACCACCCACAGGTTTTTTCCACCAACCATGTGACCTTCACTCGTGTTTCCTGGTGAGAAGGCTTCACTCTGCTTCCTTCCCGACAATAAGTTGTAACATATTAACAGCAGCACAATAACAAAAGCCACCAACGGGACGGCCGTGTCCTGCATGCTGTGCCAAGTACCTGCAGTGTGTGCAGCTTGACGTGTGATTAACAAGCTGCCATGGCTGGCATGTTATTTACGTAAAGCTGTGTCACTTTAATCAGAGTCAACAGGAGGAGCGTGCTGTGCGCTGGGGTGGAGGATCAAAGTGCTTTTGTTGTTTTGGGGGTTTTTTTTCACTTGAAGCAGCGTTTCTCAATCCTACACCTGTACTGCTACCGCCTATAGGCATCTCCGTGCCTCCTCGCCGTCGATTCTAATAGATGGGTTACAAAATGAGGAAACATAAACCTAAAATGTGCATACAGAAAAGGGAAGAAGAAGAAGAAGAAGAAGAATAACACTGATGCTCTTGTGAGATTTGAAGTGTGACTGAACAAATTGTGATCTTTCACATGACACATTGTGACATTGTCGGTTCGGGTCATCACCTGCCTGAACAGGGTGGTGAAATGAATCTGAGGGATCAGGAGACGGCGAGACATGATGGAAGCAAAAGAGATGTTTTTCTGCCACACAAAGCTATGCCCATAAACTCTTTGTTTTACCAATTTTTTATTAATTTTTTTGCTTCGTTCATAGTTACCAGAATGAATAGAAGCTATTGTTCAAACATGCATGCTCTCTAAAAGAGGAATTGTAGAGTGGATTCAAGCCATTTAGACTTTCATTGGGAAAAGGTAATAACATTTTACTTTTACTGCAATCAGTGCCACCTAAACATCTATTTATCCTCCATCAACATTCACTAAAATACTCACATTATGGATGCGAAGATTGTATTCTTTGGCTGCTAGAATCTGGCATAAGATAGGTCGCTCCTGTCATCACAGGACTATTTACAATTTGAGTCACCAGTTTACTTAAATAGCACATTTTTGAGCAAAAATGTGCTTTAAGTTGCACTTGTATTGGTCACAATGATCTGTTAGCCTACCACAGCAGCTTATTGCAAATTGAGCCACCAGGAATTATATCATTCCTTATTAGTTTCCCCCATGAATATACAAACAAAGACTGTAACAAGATCAGCTTTCCTCCTCATTGTACAACAAAAGTCTGTCAGGTAACATTAACATGAGTATAAAACATTGATCCTATTCCGGGTTTAGATGTACATCTGAGAGAAAATGATTCCGACTGATCTTTTTTTTTTTTTTTTCTTTATCTCATGAATCTAAGGTCTACGTATTTGATAAATATCATCCAAAGTGAGACAGATGAAAGGGCTTCTGGGACAGATGAAGATGAAAAATAGATTTTAGCTTGCAGACATCAATCCTTCTTCAAGGTAACCCACAGAACAGAAAGTGCGTGGAGGTGAAGGAATCACGAGCGTGCCTGATGATCCACCCTCTTTTGTTGCTTCTGCCTCAATTATCTCTGCTCCTCTTTGTGTTGTTTACTCGATGCTCTAAATTTGCATCTGCACTTGCATTGCAGCGCTTTGGTTTTAGTCAGAGAGGATCTGACAGACAAGAATGAGGAGCCACACCCAGAGACATGTTTGAGTTATACACCTCAACAAAACACGGAGGGAAATTGAATTGCTTTGTCAGTTGTCTCTACACGACATGAAACCTAAGCTTTTTTTACAATTTAAAAATGTGAATAGAACCAATTATGGCATTTGGTTGAATAAATAGGAATAACAAATGATCTTTCAATATTCTGAGATACATTTCTCTGATCATTTTGATGACTTGTATGCTACAATTATTAAAAATAAAACAACAAGGTATGGATATTTCCATTCAGGACTAATGAAATCAGAAATATATTCTTAATGTTTCACTGTTAAACAGTTTGAGAGGCATCTGTATAGTATTTTGAACACTTGCTGTTCTTTATTGAGGACGTTATTCAAAAAGAAACAAAAATACTTCAAGTCGTCATATAACCTCTGTTTGTCGGATTGTGGGAAGAAAGAATCAATACCTGCACTTAAACACAGGGACAACATGCAAACTCCTAATATGTAGAACCAGACTCGAACAATTACTTTTTCTGCTGTGAGGTGACACGACAAACCACTACACCACTGTGCCTTAAATTCAAGTCATGACTCATAAATCTCCCATTTAAATCCTCAGACCCTCTTATTCAAATGTTTTCCAGCCTGAAATCTTTGCTGCCCATATGATGTTGAGACTTCTTTTTTTTTTGACGTTGGGACGACTTCAGAGGATGTGGAGCTTTTTAAAGCTCAGAGCAGCTAATGCCGCTGGGACAAGCGTCTTTAATTCCTTCACTGTGGCCCCACGTCTGAAAACATCCCGAACAAGAGAAATGTTCTGTCCCTTCAGTTTGTGTAACAGTACGCTGTTTGTGCGGCCTCTGTTCTGCTAATAAAAATCCAGACGAACAGGCTCATAGTCATGTAAATTGCAGTGTTCACTCTAAAATGTGTTTGTCACCCTCATAGAGAGTTTGTGTATTGAAGTGACAAAGGGAAGTGTGTCACACTGCACTGTTCTTCCCCCACAACAAACAGATAGTGTTGTTGGTTCATGCCTCCTCCTCCTACTCTTTATTCCTCCACCCAGAACCGGTTTGACGCCAGGAAAGCCACGCGTCTCTGCCGGGACACACGCCGTCATATCAATCAGCTCTTTATCTGCTTCCTTCGGCTCAGCTGGCTCACTGTCGGCCTGTCAGAGCTTCTTCAGGCGGGGAGAGACACATGCCTGTCACACTCAGACAGGCTGCAGATACACCAGACAAACCTGTCCAGACAGTTTGAATTTCACCCCAAAGATGTAAATGAGCCCTGTGCATTTTCGGGACAGTCGCGGGGCAGTTTGCACTGTTCGCCACGTTCACTAACATACCAGTGGCAACAGCTGCCATTTAGGAGCAATCTTGTGTTCAGTGTCAGAGGTTGAACTGACAACCTGGCTGTCATCCTCACCATCAGGACAGCCAAAATAAAGTAGGCAGTGTGAAGGAATGCAAGACTTTCTCAAGTATCTAGTCATTTTGATATGTTTGTGACTAACTTATTTGTATTTTTTTTTTTTTTAAAGAAGCACAATCAAGCAGATGTGTCAACATGAGATCTTAAGCTCAACATTCAGACTCGATGGGTTGTGAGGAAGGATCATTTGACTTTTGTGAAAGTGAAACAGAGTATTTCCGAACAGCAGCTAAAAAAAACAATGTCCAGTGTTTCTCTGTGCAGCAGGACAGGTGGAAGTAACAGGAGAGTGATTTGTAACCGCAGGACAGGACTCAGACACACCTAGGTGACGGTGTGTATGAGTGAATGACACGTCACCTGGATCAGTCACACTGCATTCTCACCCCCACCGACATTTCCATTGAGATTAGTCTGTCTCTAAAGTTTAGATAGCGTGTTGCCTCAGTTTCATCCGAAACTTTACCACTCAAAAGTCTCTCTCGCACGTGATGATGTTGTTTCTCTTGGTTCCAGCTTGTAACACTTCACATGACACTTACGCGGAGAACTTTAACAGATTTAAACAAACACAGACGGCTCCTCTGGTGTTGTGTACTCATGTAGATGTGAAGAGGATTCACACAGACGAATGGCTGATTAGACAATAAACCCAGAGACTGAATGTCTAATCTCTGACCTGTGGACTTTTGAAATATTGACAATGTGTAAACTAGCTCAACACATGTTTGTTTTTGGTGTTTGAAATGGGCTCAGCTAAAGAAAGCACCGGTTTGTGTTGAGGAGTGTGTTCATTACGTGCAAGTACCTTGCAGTAATGTGAAATGTGTGCGTGTGTGTGTGTGTGTGTGTGCCTGTGTGCGTGCGCCCTTTGGACTATGACTATCAACCTCATAACATGTAATTTTCACTCGTGTGGCGCCCCCCTGCGGTTTTCCCATGTCACTGCTGTCAAATGCACCGTGTGCTGATCACCACTGGAGGTCATTGACACTCTGCTTACAGATAAACATCATTCTATTGCGTATTCACCCTTGTACCCATACAGTATCTGTAAAAACCTGAAAATATAATGATATATTGAAAGGGTGAGCATCATGCAGACAAACTGGTCAGACCGTTCTCCTTTCCCTCAACTTCCAGATACTAGGCACATAGAAATTGAATTACATTTTCGGACCGATTAGTTGATTTATAGCTAACAACAGCATCCTCCTGAAACATCTTATGAGAAGTATTGGATTATCTATTTTGCTGATACAGTTATATCAAAGAGGATCCTCAGTTTCATGCTACCATTTAAGTTTTAGGCTATTTGAATGCAAGATTAAAGTCCAAGTTAAAGATGATATTGTTTTTGCATACTTGATTCATTGCTATAAATGTATAAAACGTCAGCGTTAGTCTCTGTGGAGATTTTCTGCAAACAATTATTAAACTTCTATTCTATTACTACATTTAAAAAAGCATACTATTCCATCATGATCTTTCTGATGTACACAGTGTTTAATATTTCAGCTTATAAAAGATTCACAGACAGACTGACACATTTCTTCAAAGTCAGAGAGTGTTTGTGCTGCCAGCATGTAAAATGCAGATATAATGAGCTTCTAGGAATGCGAGTTTACAAATTGAGATACAGTATATTATTGTTGCTGATCAGCATCCAGTGTGACAACATGAGAGGGTTACAACACAATAAGGGCCAAAAAGAAACAACGAGAAGGGCTGCAAAGGAAAACAAAAATCAAACATCCTCAGTGATACAAAGGCTGAAACTGTGAGTAATAAAACAAGGAAACAGTGTTGTAGATAATCTAATTTGCAATTAAATTTCACTTGGACTGCAGTGATGCACAGACGGTCCCACTGTGTTAAGTGGAGGAGCAGCGAGACTGCTCACAGCAGGTTAAGTGGATGGAACTACTCTCTTGTTGAATAGTGGATGCACTCCATAAATACAACCACACAACCACAATATCAAATGAATACACGATCATGCACATATAATATATTTCCAGGCTTTCTGGGGACATTGACTTACAGTCAACCTGCTCTTACACGAACCATAAATACCCCAATAATGACCTCACGCCATAAGAATGAATATGTGAGGGTGTAAATGGATGTTGGTCCCCATAAGAATATTAAACACACACACACACACACACACACACACACACACACACACACACACACACACACACACACACACACACACACACACACACACACACACACACACACACGCACATACGCACGCACGCACGCACGCACGCACGCACGCACGCACGCACACACACACACACACACACGGGAGTCCCCACTGATTGTGAAACACAATCAACAGCAGGAAGGAAAGGCAATTTCAGGCTTCAGCGACGAGAACACTTGTCTGTATTTCAGTGTCATTCTTGTTTAGGGAGGATGGAGAAGTCAAGACGTGTGTGTGCGTGCGTGACTTTGTGCGTGTGTGTATGTGTGTGTGCATGTGTGTACCTGCTTGTCTCATTTTTGCTGACTTACACCACTTCCTCCCTCTTTCCATCATTTTACGGGGCAATTTATTGGAAACACATGTTGCCAGCACAGTCTATGCGTCAATACACTGTCAAATTATTTCAGGAGAGTAATCTTGGCTGCTGACAGTCACTGCTGCTTATGCAAACCACTGAGTGCGGGTAGAGGTCCTCCTGACCTGAGAGCCAGAGAACCTTCCTCTTTTGTTCAGTTAATTTCATTTGATTCAGCCGCTAAAATGTTTATTTGTGTTTACTTCAATGGAAACTAATTTATTTTGTGAAATGCTGCTTATTACTAAACTGTCACAATAAATATAAAAACAGTCACCAGTGTGAACCCCCCCCCCCCCCCATCCCCTAATGAAAGGTTCAGCCGCCAGAATTCATTACATTTTAAGTGGTTTAATAAGAAACCAATACACCTCGTAAAAGCACATGTTTATTTTTACTTAACCCACTCATGCAGCTTTAATGTTTAACAGAAAATATAAGAAATTAAAATGGTAGTGGTTGTTAATATTAATAACAATTTTCATTTACACACAGGATTGTTTGATTGCATTTGAAAAGTTTCTGAATCCAGAACCCTAAGTTTGAAAGGTTTTCCGACTTTAACTTACCTAATTCAAATATATATGTCCCCATTGAGCTCTCCAATAGCTTAAGGATTACCCATTCTTTTCAATCAGGTTTGCGGGAGCCGGGAATCTCTTGCTTCAACACACCCGATTCAATGAATGTGTCATCATGGAGCACTGCAGAGGGCTTGATATTGAACCACCCTTTACAATCAGGAGTGTTGTAGTCAACCTTGAAAACATTCAAGAGAGTGATACAAGCCAGACATTCAAGACCTTTTCCTCTGAGCCTTTCACATTTCTTCTACGAAAGCCTGTGACCCCTACCTTTATCTTTGAATGTTACAATCAAGACAACACACCCACTCTCAACAAGAAGGAGCCTTCAAAGTAACAACAATAGTCATTAAGTTCCAAAATGTGTGTTATTTTCTTAACTATGTGTAAATAAAAACACCAAATAGGTGAAGAATCTCAGGGATATCAGAGAGCCAGAAATATGAAACGCTGCTCTATTCGTAGCTGCTTGATTGTTTGTTTTTCAAATTATAAACCAAACTGCCTCAAACTTAACACTCCTTTCAGACCGACACTCATAAATGCCCCCCAGACTTTCAGAGAAATCCCACACAAACACCATTTCAAATTCTCCTCAAGAAACCTCCACATTCAAAGGTCAGGTGAGTTTCCTGTGGAGAGGCCTTTGGAAAGTTACTGAGAGCAACTTTCAGCGACTAACTGGACAAAGACAATGGGAGGTGTGGTCGACGACCGTTGCCATGGATGACATCACGTCACAAGTAGAAATATACATCGATGGACAGGTTGATATGGGACCAGCGTGTAACATCGACATTTTCCGTTTAGCATATTTCAGCAATAAGGTAATTCAAAGTGCTTTACATCAACAAACATGAGCAGCAAAAAACTATGAAAAATACAAATATGAAAGGTTTTATTGGAAATATAAGGTATTAAAATACACTGCATCCCTGGCTGCATTGTGTAACTTTTAAAATGAGACATATCCAAAACCTAAAAATGTAACCTGCCATTGACCAGTCGTTGTTTTTACAGCTTCTCCTGAAAAGCAGAAAAAAACATGTCAAAAGTGTGAAACCTGCCAAGTCTGCATGTCTCAGTTTCTACTAAGAGATCACAGGACGGATTATCTGAGTGACAAATGACAAGCGGGTATTCGTCGACAGAGAAAAATGGAAATCGGTTCCAAAATCGGCTGAAACGATTTGTGAGCTGAGTCAATGCAAAAATCACTGGGAAAGCTGAGCTTGCAGAGGTTGGTGGAAGGAGGTTTGGAGTGGGTGGGTGGGTGTGTGGGTGTGTGGGGGTGGTGGGGTTAATTAAGGAAATTAGAAATGTGTGTTTGGTGTAGCAGGTAGGTGACTTTGAGCACAGTGAAAGTCTGACAACTCTCCCTCTTTCAGCTTGTCTCTTAAAAGTGAAACTGAAAGCAGTATTGCATAGGTGACATGGAAATACTCATTTGAATACACTTAATAGTGGAGTAAATAATTAATTCTGCATCCGTTTGAGATTGGTAGAGGAGTTATAATCCAGCTATGTATTACCTTTTGATGTTGTAGTGTTGTTAAGATGGATGGTAATGTATCCTAAGGAATTTCCAATGATCATATACGGTAATTGTGGTTTTGACATTGTGACAGAAGTACAGTTGCTTGGTTGGTAGGTATACATGTGGAAAATGTCTGCCTTCTGGGAATAGAAGACATGGAAACCCAATCATCTTTTATACTATCTTTATCCAAGGTTTTGTTCGAGGGAACTGGAGCCACTCCTCGCTGACATTGGATAAAGGGCAACGCACTCTGAACAGGTCACCATTTCATCACAGGACTAACACAGAGAGACAGGCAATTGCTCTCACACACACACACACACACACACACACACACACACACACACACACACACACACACACACACACACACACACACACACACACACACACACACACACACACACTGACTTAACCATAATCGCAGTCTGACTTTCAAATATGATAGTTAATTATAAATGAATCATCAGAGGTTGATTTTTGCCCCCGACAAGAAAACCCCATAATGTAAATGCGATCCAGAACGTAAGCACAGGTGGAACTGTTTCATCTGTTTAACGTCCTGTAAGACAGACAGAGATGTTTAATTGAGTTAGAAGATTCTGCCTGAAATCCTGGATTAATGTCCCAGTAGACGGCGCGAGAGGCAACAGAGGGGTTTGACCCAGATAGATACACACTCACTCCCACCACACACGTGCAATCCAGCAGCACACTGGCACGGGAGCCGCACAAAATCCACTGTTCAAAGTGATGAAGAAAGCTGGGTGGCCATTACTGCTGCAGTGAGTGATTAATAAACAGAAAAAAACCAACAGTTCCAGGTGTCTGGGCAGCAGGGAGCTATTAATGACTTGGCCTGTGTGTGTGAGACGCAAGGTTCCTGTGAGATCTGCATTGCTGCAGCTGTGTTCATCTCACCCTCACCCCCTTCGTCGTCATAATTTTCATTTCCAATACCTGTTTCGAATAACCGATTATTGCAGTTAGTGATGTGGCTAATGGGAACAAGCTTTGCACTTTGCAAGAGATCCATCTAATTTTATGAGGAAGAAAAAAAACACACACACACACACACACAAAAAAGCCATCAGCTTTAATCACTTTGGGGATCTGCGAGGAGTTCTCATTACTACACAGCTCATATGACCAGAGTTCACTTGTTACTAGAGTAACAATTGAACTAGTGTGTGTGTGTGTGTGTGTGTGTGTGTGTGTGTGTGTGTGTGTGTGTGTGTGTGTGTGTGTGTGTGTGTGTGTGTGTGTGTGTACACACACAGACACAGACACAGACACAGACACAGACACACACACACTTCACTTTGGTTTTGTTTTTTGTTTTGATGGAGTTGTCCAGAAAGTGAAGGTCAGACACTCTCCAGGGTTGATTTTCGTCTGGACTGTAGCTTTGCTTCCCGGGTTCTCTCCTTCCCTTTCCTTCCTGATGATGCCTTATGTAACTTTAAATTGTGTTGCAGGCAGCTTAGTGCTTGTTATAAAGCTCAGGATCAACGTGGGAGCTACAGTAAAGACAAAGGTTTTTGACACGGTCTTGTGTGAAATGTGAGCCACAGCAAAGAGCAAAGATGATGTGATTTAGTCAGTAAAGTAATGGACATGGAGGGGGGGAAGGGGGGGGGGGGGGGGGGGCGGGGGTAATGACAATGAAGTTTTCAGCCAATTTTCATATTTAGTAAGAGTCAACAAAGGATGTATTTTCCACAGAGAGCACAGTTCAAGCCAATGAATTCAAGCATCTATCCAGAAAGTTATTGGCCATTGCTGTTTGATTCATGCTGGCTTCCCACAAATTATCTCCAGATTTCCTTGTTTTTGGTTACAAATGAGAAATAAATGAGGACAGAAGCCTAAAACATCCCCTCATTTCTTTCCAATCCCTGCTTCTCCATCCAGATCCACCCCGCTGCTTCCTTTGCAAATGCTAATCTCTTATGTAACAATGGTTCACATACGCACACATGTTTTGAATTATTTCTCATGCCCTCAATGTAATAACAGTTACATTTTTTATTTTTTATTTTTTTTATAAACCCCTGCTATTAAACAGAGTAGCCCTGACTGACCCTGTGAGCTGTCAAAGAATAACTGCAGCCTTGCTGTTGTCCAGCTCCTCTGGGGGAAGCGCCTGGTATTTACTTTCTGATGGTAAAGTCCAGGCTGTTTAAAGCTCATTCTACCCCCCCCCCACCACCCAAAAAAAAAGAAAAGACAAAAACTCTGAGAAAGATGTAGTGAGAGCAGAGAGGCAGGATATAAGGGGGGTGGAAGGAAAGTAGAGTTTATAGTCTAAAAACAGATGCTGGCCCTGTCTCCATACATTAGTGCCATGTGCCCTCCTCTCGTTTTCCTACTCCTCCATCCTTTGTTTCTCTGACATTTTCTCCGCTTTTTCCTAAACATGCACTTTATCTTACCTTCTGAAGTAACTCACTCCTTCCTCACCTCTGTAAGGCTGTTGTTGTTGCTCAAATCATCTGACAGTCATTGTAATACAGTTCACTGCAGTCATTCAGTTTTCTCTATCGCTCACAGGTCAAATGTGCTGCTTGTTGTTTCGTGGTCATTGTCTGTGAGCTTTTCCAGAGCATGAGATCTGTTCTGAGGGTTTGGAGTTTTTATAGTTATTGATGCTCGTGAGTCACGGCGACAGGAGGAGTATTTACAGACACATACAGCAATGTCACTTCTTTAATTAAACTGCAGAGATGCATGAAGCAGAGACACTGAAACTAATCAATCAATGCCATTGGAGTGGTAGCAATACCAACGTTTAGTATTGCTATAATGAACAACATTTGGATCAATCAGCCACTACCAATATACAGTTACATGTTGCTGTTTTATGATTGACCCAGACAATAGATATCAACATCACTTGATGCAAGCTTGTTTTAAACCCATGCACATCCAGCTTGTGATGAATACAGTTAACCGTTATTTCTTTAAACAATTAGTGGAGTTTAGGATGTCCTAAAATGTGCATGTGACCGAGCTGTTAGCACTGTCTGGGTCAGTCTGATCACTCATCGACTTCAACTGATCGTAGCTGGTGGACAAAGAGTGGTGGAAACATTATTTCGGTTTGTTTGAGTTAAGGAGTCTTGAGCACGAAGCAGCTCTTTGTTTCAGAAGAAACAGGAAGACAACAGCTCTGCAGTTGTTTTCATACGTGACAAAAGTAATGAGTCACAAGCTCACTGAGTTATTGGTCTAATGATAGTAATCAGCTCCTGCCGAAAGTAATAGGGTTACAATGGCAAATGTCACATGACGGTCATCCACCTCATGGAAGAGATGTTTGGTCAAACTGCTGGATGGACTTTGAATGAAACATTTCTTAATAAATGTGGCACTCTAAATCCTACTTGGCAGCTAACACAATTATTTTTCAGAATAATAATAAAAAAAACAGCTGTGACAAAAACAGTTTAGATGCACTTCCATGGTACATGATACATCCATGATTTATTACCAGGTGATAATTGATACTTCTGGTGATCCATCAGTCACAATAGTAACTACACTAATCCTCTTCTTTTTCTTAAAATATGTTGACATATGTGATTATGTATTGTGATTATGTATGTATTTATGTATGTATGTACATACAGTATGTATGTAGTAGCTTCGCCGTCTGTTTGTTTCCTTGTTGCTTTCTATCCTGTCCTATCTATTTTTGTCTTTCTATCCCCTAACCCCAAATGAAAAACAGAAAGTTTCCACTTCTTAGTATGGTTCTGCCAAGGTTTTTCTTTTTGCACCCTCATCTATGCTTGCTCAAGTGGAATAGACCGTTGTATTTTGCGCCAAAATGGAATTGAAGGTATTTTTCAGTGTATTCCCTTAGGGGCAGCATTTATATTGACAGCTGAGAGTTCATAAAATATAATGTCCATGAGGGTGGAATCATTGTCTCAGTGTCAGCATTTGTAGCGATATGCACCTTTTGAATATGACATTTTGTTTTCAGCCACATCTTATGTGAATTCTCAAAAAGACTTAATGTTCATGTTTAATTCTTGTTATTGTTGACTGACCGAGATAGGGAAATTAAATATGGAAATTATTTCTTGTTCAGGGTAAATACAAGTTGTGGAGGCAGCTGTAAATAATAATACACAACCACATTTTCTTTTTGTGCCCTCCCCCCAGATTTTCTTTATTTTTGCCATCTTAACATAGAAAGTCCTTGTGCACATAAATGATCCATATGTTTCATGTTACGTTAAGCTCAGAGTTGAAGGATCCTGCACCAAAGACACTTATGAACATATTGTGGCATTAGCTGGGCAGTGCTTAAAGGTGGATGTCTACTATGTGTGACCGTGCACAGCTGCAGCGTGTCTGGAGACAGCCTCGCTGTTTGCATCAACTCATCCAACTCAAACATTTCCACAGCTGCTGTTTTGAACTAAGACCTTGCACTCTCTGTTTTCCACACAGCCACACATCTGTTTGAGAATTACTTGTAAGCTTTCTTTAGGCTGTATGTGATGTGACTGAGCACCAAAGAACCAACTGTATTTGTGTTTGTCTGATCTTCACACACGTGTCATTGTGAAAAAGTGCAGAGATAATTTAAGGGGCTGTACTGTCCTGCACAAAAGTCCTTGACCTGTTTTGATATTAGAAACATCGGTGGTAGCTTGAGCTCACCACAGCAACAGGAAGCAATAATTCAACCCCCATTAATGTGTCACTGTTCAACTCTCAACAGATGTGCTTTTGTTAATGGTCTACTTGGTTACAACTCTTATAACAAGGGCATTTGTAAATTAAAAGATAAGCGGAATATGCTGGATTTCAGTGAACAAAAGAGTTAAATAACTAAAGACAAATGCATGTAGTTCTTATTCAGAAATTGTAAAGGTCAGTGAACTTGAAATCCACCAAGGTCACTGAGCCACAAAATGTTATTAATCATGAAGTGCTGATGGCAACAAACAGAAAGTCATTACAAGGCTTCCAGAAAAATCACAACTGACTGTGGGCTGACTGTTACATAATCTGAGTTTTTCTTTCCAGTGTTCTGTTTCATGGCTCCTAAAATGTGCAGCAATCATCATCATTCACCAATTTCCTGCGGCCAGATTTACACAACATGACAGCAGTGTGCTGCCTGCAGCCTTTGCCTGACTAAAATAACCATCTGCACTGAGTTCTTTGGGACACGTGCAGCATAATTCGCTGGCACTTACTACAAACTATGAACTCAGACACACGCGTGTTCTAATCTAGGTCACTACATTTAATATGAGAAAACAGTGTTGTTCCCTACAAAAATGTTTGAACCCATTGCAGCAGTTGTGTTTACGTGTATATGTGACTTCTTCAGCTACATGTTTGCGTGACTTTATGGGAGCATGTATGTGGGCTAGTGTATGAGTAATTGTGACACTGGTGACATTTATGAATACTCCATAAATAAAGGTTAGACGATATATTTTCTAGTTGGCCACCATGTAATCAGTGGGCACACACATCCAGGAGGCTACAGCTTGTGCAACAGCACATGATACTATAGAGTGCTGGATACAGTGCTGCACTGTGCACTTTGTAGACACAATGGATAATAAAAATGTGGGATGGGAATAAGCCTTGCGTGAGCATCTGAGATTAGGATGCTGTTGGGTGACACACCGCAGCAACTCTTCACATGCGTGTTCATCAGTGTACCGTATCAAGTGAGGGTGTCGGAATGTTCATGCACGTGCAAGACATTTTGTGTGCATTTTTTTTTATTGAGGCAGTTTGTAAAATTGAGTCCACTCAACTGCAATCTTCCTACTTCAGTCACATGCAAAAAATAAAAATGATGTCCCAGCTAAAAGCCCATATTCTGCACTCACACTACAAATGTCAAAATATGTCTGTGACAATTTTGGTTATGGTTACTATGAAATTTACTCAGTGATTTAAAAAAAATTTTTTTACCCCCCATATCAATAATGCAGGATTATAATTGCTCCTCTTTGAAGTGTCTGTTTAAATAATCCAGGGAGGATTGCTACTGGCATCCCATTTTCAGCTCAGCGAGAAAACTGAGCCGCTGGAGGAAAAAAAAAAAAAAAAAGAAATCCCAAATCTGGAGGATGAGGGTGAGAAGAAGAAGAAGTGTTAGCTACTCGAGGTAGTTAGCTTTAATCTTTCTGCCTGGGAATCTGCTCTGGTGTGATTAGTGCTTACAGTGTTCACATCAGTGGGAGATGCGAAATAGGGGGGATTTTTGATGGAGTATTACATAAAAAGAAGAAGTTGGTTCATGTCTCTGTACTTGGTGTACCCTGGGCTGTGCCGAACATTATGGTGTGCATACTTCCTTGCAGTCTGTGTTGTCAATTTTCAATCAACTCTGACGAGTTTCTTACTCTGAGACACTCTGTGAGTTGTTCATAATTTATAGTTGTAGACTTACAAAGAACAAACACAACATAAACGTGCCAAAGACTAGAATAAAGCATCAAACACTAATTGAAACATCAAAATGAATATACACAGAGAGACAAAAAAGTTAATTACATTGCCACAATTTAGGGCACAAATCCTACAAAGACAGAGACACTGAGTGTGAATTAGTGAATGAATTTGGACAAAACCTCTGACTCAGACAAATATCGAGCAAGGTGGAGAGTGAAGCAGGGTAATGACAGAAAACCCACCTGCTTAAATCTAAACATTTCAAAGTTGCAGTACGTGTTGTTCTGTAGATATTCAGAAAAATATTGGAAGAAATGCCTGTAACCTTGATCTCTTTGTTTCTCTCTCCTCTCAGACTGAAGTGTCCTGTGGCTCCACTTGAAACTCAGCAGGTCACATCACTCATGGTCAGACATCAAGATAAATGAAACACCACAAACCATACCAAAACAAATGTGAAAATACAAAGGCACACTGGCGTTGTCTTTTAAAAAAAACACATTTTCATAATACAGTTATAGGATTATGTCAAATTCTTGACACTGAAACTGAAAGACTATTTTTTATATATTTTTTATTATTATTATTATTATTATTATTATTATTATTATTATTATTATTATTATTATTATTATTATTATTATTGACGTCCACTGCACCTTCAATGTAGAGAGAGTGAAACACCACCACATGCATACTGGTTATATAATACATAAGAGTTTTTCATTTTTTTTCACAGAACATCAGATATTCAAAATATTGATGCTGAAGCTGGTTTAAGTTGTTCTTAAATCAAATTACAGACTTGACCAGTGTTTCTCAAACACTGTACATTGTGTAACTTCTGAGAAAATGTTGAGCTTTCACACTGTCACCAATCTGTGTTTGCTCCTCCTATTACTAAAATATTTTTGGGGTCCTTTTTACCAGCCACAGCAGCAGCATTAGAACAACACTCATCCTAATGAGGTGCAGCAGCTCTTCATATCTCTAAGTACGCACCGTTGTGTCCATAAACTGTGAAAATGAAAGGGAAAATACGTGATTTTTTTCAAAATAATATTGTTTAAAGACGTTTTTCACTTTCCTCTACATACCACCAGAGAGCTCTGACGTACTATTGGTGGTACTAGTTCCACAGTTTGATAATCAATGTAGATAATTCCATGGTGGGTAGTCATTTGCACCCTCACCTCATGGAGAGAAAATCTCTGGTTTGAGTTCAGGCTTGAAGGCCTTTCTGTGGGGCGTTTGCAGGTTCTCCCTGGAGTTTCTCCTTGTTACTGGTTCGACAGCCCAAAACTCAAGAGATGAATTTGTGACTCCCTGTGACTGACTGGTGTCCCGTCCATGGCATGTCCCTTCAACCCTAACTTGGATAGAACAGTATAGAAGAAGGATTTATGGATATTTCATGAGAACAATGATATATTTCCTGTGTGCTGCAGTTCTTGTTACGGCTAGAGTTCAGCCACAGTATCAGTATAGCAGGAAACAGAGCATATGGGACAGTAATTATAATGCATGAAATGGCATGAGGATGGGAATAAAAGGAAGATCAAAGTGGTGGCTGGTAAATGAATAAATTATCTATGTGGAGGTTTTTTTTGTTTGTTGTACAGACATACCCCTAATGAGCATGTGTGGAAAAGTGATCTTAAATACTCATATCCAGCATGTGGCTTGAGTGAGTTCGCACAGCCTGAGTCCAGAGTGCAGCAGCTGCGGCAAAGTGTTTCACGGAATTAAACAGAGACTGAGCTGTCATGTTGGTTAACAAGCACAACTTTGACAGCAAAGGGATGAGACAGTTTGAACAGACAGTGGTATCAAAACAGAAATGAAGCTGTTTTCTGCCCCAGTTCTCTGGCTTCCCAGCCGCACTGATTCTCAAAAGAATTTAATATTGGATGAGCTCACAGATTCCGACCCTCCGACCGGAGCCTGACTATGAGAGAAAGAAGTGCTTCATGCTCCACTGAACACCCCTTATTTGACCATTATAGAAATATGTAAATAAACCTCCCTGGGGAGCTGGGGAATTCTAATTGGGGGCATGACAGAGATGTCACAGTGCTTGATGAATTTTTGAAAGGTTTAAACAAGGACACTGCCATTATTCACATTTTTTGGGGGGAAGCGGGTGGCAGATTTCTCCAGGATGCACTTTAGGTATCATTGTTTATTGAACAGCTAAAATTCATCCTCATGGTAAATGAGGCACAGACAATTCACGAGTCATTACACACAGAGGTTGGACAAGGAAAACTGTGCTTAATGTTGGAACTGAGGAAAACAGAACAGCACTGGAGGGACACGGTCAACTTCATGTGGACATTTCAGAGCCTCTTCACGCTGGGAGCAGTTTTATATCTCTGACTCATGTTGAGATTGAGGGTCGAGCTTTGGTCAGGTGTCTGGTGCTGGATGAAGACCCTGAGGGGACAGAGCATATGTGAGTCATATGATATGGGCATTCGGCCATAATACAGACAGGCACAGACAGACCAAAGCGGATTGGAAACAAAGGCTTGCAGTGTATTATTTCTGCTGAAGCATGACCATGAGGAATTCTCCATTAAGCTGTTTCGTCTTGTTCCATGAAGCTCCTACTCCAAGCCTTATCGGCAACATTGGTGTTTTTCTGAGACCCCTGTCGTCAGATCACAATATAAAAATGTCCAGGCAAACATTTTGTCCTGATGCTGGAACTTGGAAAGGTGAATGGATCAAAACACAGTTCATTCCCAGGGTGGCAGGGAACCTTTTGAATATATCATTGTGTTCACAAAGATGAAGGGTGTGGTCCACAATTTCTGTGGAAATTTAAAGATCGCCCATTCGTGTCAGCACGGCCAACCCGGTCGACGCTGCATCCATTCAGGCCTCAACACCAGATCAATGACCAGATCCAAGGAGGTCCGATATGCTTGATTCCACAGCCGGCACAAGGAGGCATGATAAATGGTGTGACCGAGGCAGATGAGCAGCAAACGTCGATGTATTCCTGAAAATCTAGTGCTTACGGATATACTGCATGGTTCATTCTGCCGAAAGATGTCAAAGGAAATATTTTGAACTATGGAGAACCAGTACTTTGATAAGGTTCGATAGTATTTGAGACTGTCTTGATTTTTGCTGTGGCTTCATAACTTCTATCATCGAGACAAGTCATTGTGTGATCCTGCCATTCACATCACCTCAGTGACATTTTCTCATGTTATTTCTCATTTTTATTCTGAATTGTTGTGAGGATCACTTATGCCTTTTGGTAGTAAATCTAAAAAATATACAAAACACAGTCTACAGTCTATTCATTCATTGACTTTTATTCACATAGCCACACATATAACCTTAAGTATGAGAACCATGCCTCCAACATGGATATTTTTCCTTTGGTAGACAGAGATTGTGAAATAAGCAGTCTTGTCTTCTACAAACCTCACCTGTCAAAGTGTCAAAGGCTTGTTTTGAAAACACACGCACTCACTCACGCACACACACACACACACAGTGTAACAATATGCAACATAAACCCAACCCACAAACATGAAGCTCAGAAAGTGTTCGGGTCTAATCCTCTGCAGTGCAAATCAATAAAAAATGCAATGATTTAAAGCCTCCACCCACCACAATCTCATGAAATGGACTCAAACAGGAACCCACATGGGATAAGGAGAGGCTGCAGTACATTTGCACGTTTCATTTCAGCTGGAAACCATATTAGCATTGCGGGCTACTGAAGCCTGAAGTTGAAATGAACCATGGAGACGATTTAAAGGAGAAAGTGATTGAGGGAAAAGAAGGACTGCAGAGGTGAACGGGGTGGGTGGAGGTTGGAAATGGCACAGAAGGAAGAGATGGAGCTCACACACAATGGGAGATCAAGAAGAGATGATGAGTTAAGGTGTTGAGACACAGTGGGATTCCAGGGAAAAGGAGCATGGGTGGTTAAGGTAGAGATGAGCAGAGGAAGAATCAGCACAGATGAGGAAGAGGAGGAAAGATAGGTCGGGGTTACTTATTTGTCATTGGGGCTGGAAATAAATTGGCATGTTGTACGCCAAGCGGAGGTCAGTTGGAGTTCAGCAGTGAAAAGGCTCACAAATATATCTCTCCTCAGGCAGGAGCACCGACTGAACATCAGAGAGGCAGCGTGAAGCTGTGGCGGCTGCGGTGTAATAAAACATGATCCAAATGAAGGCTTCCACAGTGAAACCTATATTTCTATTCACTCGTTCATTTTTAGAGCGGTTTATTTTGCCTGTAAAAGTCCAGGTGACATGCAAACTCGTAAAAGCAGGCTGTAATGCACAATATTCTGCCTTAATAAGCTCTTTAATGTCACACTGGATTATAAAATATTTCCTCTTTTTCTGGAACTGTAGGTATTATAGTGAATCAACAGCAGATAGAACGAGAGATCACAATAAATCAGAATATATTGGAAATCTAATGTTAAGATACATTGTTCAGAGATATTATTATGTTTCACTGTTGCAGAATTTTGGATTTCATTTCCCACTTTGTATTATAATCCACACATCCCACCTAAAGTGAACTGACTATAAAAAATAAATAAGTGTATGCAAAGCAGTGGTTTGATGTGAATATGAGCAGAAAGTATGAACACAACTGATTCCATCATGTATCACAACGCTCACATGAAAATTTACTTTTTTATGCTGCTATTAAAGCTGCCACTGGCAGTTTTGTTTTTTTCTTGCACCTGAAGGCTTTGTCTAAATCAATCCCTACTCTCCACTCACAAATTCTGTCATTCAGGTGTTTCTGAGGCTCGTCTTTCATGCATGAATCAGGCAGGTGGCGGTCTATTGTGATGCCAGGTGAAAGGCCTGTATTGTGTTTCCACTCTGTGCGAGGAGACAAAACGTAATGGACAGGACTTGAACTATACTTCAAAGATCGAAGATCAAAGCCCACCTTCAAAAACTTTCTTAGGAGGAGATTCTATAAACTTGAAGTCAAGTTATACATTTTAGATTTCATTTTGCGATGATTCAATACTCAAGTTTGCTGTTTAGTTTAAGTGACTGAATGGATGAATTCATGGACAGTACACAGTGGATTTAAAGCACACCAGTTAAGATTTATTTATTTATTTATTTAAAAGCAAACTTTTTAATTTTAATTTATATTTACATTTTTTGCTTTTTGCGTTTTGTTATATTTGCATTAGAATAATTACGGAATTAAAATCACAGGAATAGTATGCTGGGAAAAGAAACATAGGGCCCCTGACCCCAGACAGAAACTTGCAAAATTGCATGTTAAAAAAAAAAAAAAAAGAAATATTGTGAGAATATTTTATGCCATATTAATAAATAATGAACATACAGCACCTATTAAACCTTTGGAGTTGTTACAAAACTTCACTGCTTCCCCTGGCTGTTGCTCATACAACGTGCTCAAATGACATCATCGGCGGTCGCAGCCCCCCCTGGTGGAGCCCCCATGCCCTATCCTTCCTCTCCTCGGTCCTCAACCTTCCTGTTGTGGATCAGTAGTCGAGCCCCAGCCGGAGCAGGAGACCGGGCTCTCCCGGTGACGGCAGCAAGCACACCCGGTCTGAGGAGCGTCAGCAGCGGACGCGAAGCTGCAGCGCGTCCCGAGAGCGGCTCTGGAGAAGAACAGCCAGCAAAGGACGAAGAGTTCATTCCTGGCGTGTTGGTGTTTTCAGAAAAGTTGTGTGTGCGCAGAAAAGGCATCGCAGGAGACGTTTATTGTTGGTGGAAATAACCGCTGAACGGACAGTTTGTTAAAACATCTTTTTATGAGGTGAGTCAATCACGCAGCGCGCAACTTTTTATGGCTTTGATACCAAAATATTAAAGTTAAATTACGCAATCGGATATTTTTGAATGTATCTCGTGATGTTTTGTCCAAAGAAAATCATACTATCCTTGGAAAATACTCATTATTAGCCTAAAACGTGTGTGATTTGTGGATATGAAAAAAAAATTTAAAGGTTCTTTTCGTGCGTAGTCGTATTATTGGCAGCAGTGTTAAAGGGCACAGGTCAGTCAGACTACATTAACTGATTATCGACAGTTTGATTGGTCTCAGTAAATGAAGTACCTCAGGTTAATCTGTGGTCGATTCGTTTAAAGGACTTATTCTTTTTTTTCCCCCACACAGTTTGTTTAGTTTTTCATGCTCTCTATTCAGTTGCTTTTCCTCAAGCTCTGCTCTGTGTTGCACGTGTGCGCGCGTGTGCGTGGATGAGGGGAAACTGGAGAATAAGCGGCGCTCTGTTATCTCCATCCAGCTGTTCCAGTGCGCCTCCTGCAACTGGCACACTCACACAACAGCTCCAGCACTTTCCTTGTCTTGAGCTTCTGTGATTCGTAGATATTTACACCCGGGGTTGTTTGTTTGTTTGTTAAAGACAAAAGGGGACACCATGAGGAGAAGTTGATGGAAAGGAAAGGTCACACACCAAGAAAGCCTGAGAGACCTCAGGGTCATTTGTTTTTACACTCACAAGGCCTCCTTTAATTTATAGATTGGTTTTGAGTTGAATTGGAAACACCCAGGGTCTGATTGGACCATAAATAATCCCCTCAGGAGCAGATATAAACACTGCATGCCCGGGATTCACTCCATCTCTTTCTCATCTCTTGTGAACTCCTTCCCTGCACATGATTGATGGGCTGGATGTGGTGTTGTCACAAGCTATAAGACTTTTGCTGAATGTGAAACGTTAAGATGCCTGCACATGAGAGCGTGCAGCTTGCAAATGTGATTTTGTAAACGAAAAAAAAAAAAAAAAATGCTGCACATGATGTATTCCCTCTTGAGCACACTAGCTGTTCTACAGCACCACGATGCAAACTTAACTCTTTAGCAACATGCCGCCTGACTGCCAGGAGAGACCCTACATCATCCTGCCCTGACGCCACAGCCCACCACAGGCAGGGGGGAAGGGGGGGGGGGGATGGTGGGAGGTGATAGCCAATCTGTCAGGATTGGAGCAGCTGAAGAAAGGTGGAAGGAGGCCAGGTGGGGCGGGGAGAGGGACTTGATACTCAAGGATAATTTTATCACATGGTTACTTCACGAGACAAAAAGCCCAGTGGGGGACATGAGAACATGACTAAAGCTGTGGTCATTGTGCTTTTGACAGATGTAGCCCTACAACATCTTTTTTTTTTTTTTTTTTTACATCTCCTCCTGTGCATAATTTAGCTTTTTAAGCCTAATTTACTCATGAGACAGGGTTGGAAGAAACACATACATGTGCACACTGGGACAAATCTGTGTACTCAAGAGGACTCTTGTATAACAAGTCAAGGAAAATCCCTTGTGGAGAAGCAAATATGATGTACCGAGTAAAAAAAAAAAAAAGGGGGGGGGGGGGGGGGGGCATCTGATACACACCTGTGATGCTCCATTAGCAAAATGCTTCTTTGGGCCATCTGGGAATGAAATGATGACACAACAACACATTGCCATTTCATTTGCTGCAGTGTTGCGGAAGGTGAGAGTAAGATGTGATTATAAACATGCGTGCAACATGGCAGCGTATTTGATCGGCTATCATCCATCATAATGTAGCACGCACACCACAAAGACTCGTATAATCAGCGTTTCCACATTGGAGTTAAGTTCTGTGTGTGAATTCCTTTGAGAGAATCAAGCACGTATAGAGGCTCAACAAATACATTTTCTTGACTTTGTCTCCTGCACCCCCCCTGAACCCTGAACCCTATTTCATGTCTTGCATTACACAGTGGTGAAACAGGCGGCTTTGTTCGATCTGATGATGTAGTTCAGGATCCGACATGCAGGTTTCTTCTTCTTTTTCTGATGTTTTTTTTTTTATTTTTTTTTATTTTTTGTGAGTTGTGTTTTCTGTAAGATTCAGATTGTCTAACAGCGGGTTGCACCATTGAGATTTCCGTTTGAGTTTCTTACCGCCAGCCCATTAAAACAGGACAAGAGCAAGAGCACAGCAGGGGAGAGACAAGCTGTCAGTCACACACACACACACACACACACACACACACACACACACACACACACACACACACACACACACACACACACACACACACACACACACACACACACACGCACACAAAGACTGCCCTTGTATGTGAAAGTAATTAGTACCAGCCTGGGTTCGTAGTGACCTTTCCCTTTCTGCTTTCAAAGGTCTGTTGAGGACTGTAAATGTATCACCGTCACTAATGGCTTTGCTTTTACAGTATGTTCATTCAGGCTTTATTTTCAAAGTCAAATCCCAAGATAATACACATCAGGTTAATTATTCACATTCCTGCTCTGAGATCCAGCTTTCTTTTTTTTCTTTTTTCTTGTCTTTTTTTTGAAGTCGTCTGCTTGTAATGCCGCTGTCATCACACATGCAACCAGGCAAACTCGGCTTAAAGTCAACAGTGACGCAAGTTCTGGAGCGTCACCTCAAATGAAGCATTCACATGTGGTTAATTTATAAATGCACTGCATCGACTTGCATTCCAGACATTTTACTGCAACTAGAAATAAACACCGCAACATGAACTGCACTTCTAGTAAAAAAAATTAAAAAAAAAAACACCAAGGGGTGAAAGAGGAGAGGAGGTTGTTCTTCTTGTGTCTGCTATTGATTATTTCCAGTCATCAATCATCTCTGTCCTGCAAGTTCATGTCTTGTAAAAAATGATATCCACACTGAAGAAACAATTGTTACTGTAAATATGTTACGATTGGCACTGTTTCCTAACTACGTACCCAAGTTTTATAAAAAAAAAAAAATGTTTGATTTAAAAAATGTCAAAGGAGAAATTGTTTTTTTTTTTTTTTAAAGCTCATTTAGTCCTATTTGGTATTCAAGCATTAGAATTGCAGCACATCTCCATGTTCCACTTTCTGATTTTCTTTGATGGTTCACATAATGAGCTGCATTTATACTTTTCCTGCCTACTGAAGCATCTTTCTTGCTATGAGGTTAGAGAACGCTAACCTCTGCACCAATGTTGCAGCCCCTTAGTTCCAACCAGATAGATAGAAGTTTTTAAAAAGGCAAATTAACGCACACATGATCTCATGTGACTGTTAAAGATCAAAGAGCTTTGGAGGGTTTTTCCAAAGGGAACTATTTTAATTAGATTTTTGTCAAGATGAATGGACTCTTCCAGCAGGACTGCACTGTGAAATCAACCATTTGTAATCAACATCAGCAAGTTGCTCCGTTTGAGAAAACCATGCGATGACTGTGTCCTGAAAGTCTGTAGGCGGAAACCTCAACCCCATGTTGCTCCGTTGTACACCCCTCTCTGTCCACATTTTCTTTGACAGCACTCATTTGAACTGAGCCTGATAAAGCAAATTCATTGAAAGCGTCTTTGAATTTCAGATTCTTAATTGTAGGTTTACTGATCGCTCTATTGGCAGAATCAAATCCTCAAATCACATATACACTCAGCTGCTTGTATTCCAGGTCATTCAGACTCTTGAAACTATGCAAACTGTATAATCATAGCACAACGTTTTATTCGATGAATGATTGCAGCAGAAAGCATAATTTGGTTGCAAATTATAATTATCTATTCATTGCAATCAGACTCAAATATTATAATTTCAGAAATGTACAAGGCTTATTGTATAAAAACTGATGTCAGGACACTTTTCTTCTTTTTCAACAAACTAAATAAGCAACATTTGTCATGTCGTGAATGTGAGCAGGCAGCTTATCCATCAAACTGCAGGAGGTCACGTCTGCCGGGCGACGTGAACAGGTGCTGTACTCTAAAATGCTGCAGTTTGGTTTTTTTTCCTAAATGAAGGGCAAAGTAAATGTCATTGACAATTAAAAAAAAAAAAAAAAAAAATTGGGGGAATTTGAGTTCATCATTTTGACATATTGGATAATTGAGGGCAGATCTTTTATTGTGCAATGTCGGTCCAAATGAAAGACGGCAAGGGGGTTTAAGACATTGTGGTAAAATTGGGCCCAGACTGTGATTAAAAACCAGCAAACAAACACAGATGTGTTTATGTGTATTTAAGTGTAAAGACACTTTTGACTCAATTGGAAACAGCCGATCCATCTATAATCTATATGCACTCATTAAGGAACTGCTGTGGACAGAAATTACACTACTGGCGCTCCAATTGAGGAAGGCAGCAATTTAAATTGGCTCAATAAATGAAGCTTTAGTCTTTTATGAGATAATATTGCCCTTGTTGTTCATGCTATGCCCTTTTATGGTCAATCAATTTCCAAGACGAGTTTGGAAAGCATTGGCTGTGGCTGTGATATGGATTTAGCATCAGCAAATCAACTTCATGCTCAAAACAACAGCCCATATGCTCCAATGAACATTTTGGCTCTTCACAATTGACCTGGGCTGTAAGTGTGCGTTTATCAACCTATAATCAGATCCAAAAAACATTTGCAACTGCTTTAGTTTTACAGGAAATTCAGAATATACCTCTAGTGAGAGTATCCATGCTTTATGTGCTTTTTTGACAAACCTTTAAAGAGTCTACTGAGAGACAGAAGTCCTACAAAGTGGATGAGTAAACCAACCCTCCTCAGAAACACTAAGGAGTTAGAAGTGCTCACCAAGGCGCCTGTCGTGTCTATTTATCACTGGCTTCACAGACTGGAACAGACCACTTCTGATGTGGGGATATGTCATCATGAAGCACCCCCCCCCCCCCCGTCCTTGGCCTGTCATTACCCCCCTTTGATTTTTACAGACAAACAGCCAAAAGCAGCCATTAAATGTCCCATGAATGTACATGCTGCCTGGCTATTATCATGCTCTTGAAGAATGTTTCTTTGGCATCAAAGAGGCCTCACCGATGTGTTTTCTTTTGCGTAAGTACATTCCACTGCAATTGAACGGCTGTTGCAATCTGAAAGCCAAGATGTCAGGCGGAGATGGGCTCTGAAAGCCCCCATAGACCCTAAGAAGAGACAGAATCAATGCTGAGTGGAGTAAGTCTGGGTATAATGGACATTAGCCGGCTGAGCTCTGGCATGAATCGCATAAGAACCAGGAGTGCTGAACTTTGCCAAGTGCTCCAAGCATCCATTAGTAGGCCAATCAAACTGTTTACCCAACACTCATGTAGTTGTTCATGGTGTCCTAACGATACTGTACTGGAGCTTCTTGTCCTTGCTGAAACTGCATTTTTGATTCCTCATTGTGTGACCGTACAACAACACTGTTTCTCTGCATGTACATGTATCGAACCTCTGCATTAATGTCCAGTGTGGAATGTGTGGGAGCCATCGGTGCTCATCCGTGGGAGCACAGCTCTGCCTTTCTTCTTTTTTTTTCCCTCTTTCTCCTCGTGAAAAGAAGGTAAAGTGGCCTCATATGTCACAAGACGTCGGTTCACTGCAGTCAGGAGGTTGATGTATGAGGACAGAAATGGCCAGTGCTGAAACAGCAGACCACACACACACACACACACACACACACACACACACACACATACACACACACACACACACACACACACACACACACACACACACACACACACACACACACACACACACACACACACACACACACACACACACACACACACACACACACACACACACACACAAGATTGATGAATAGCACAAGTATTGGGTCCCAAACTGAGCCACGTTGCCTGGCGGTGGCAGATGAGCAATTTTAGGAGGATGGGAGGCGATGACCTGCTACTGCAACAATTAGATGTTTTCAATGTTGGCAATCTCGTCTGTTTGAGAAAATCAATGCTTTTAAATTGTTATGTGAAGAGATTTTATTTATTTTTTTTCCTTCCTACTTGGAAACCAGAGAAGAAATCCACTGCCAAGGTGGAGTTCTTAACGTGACTAACAAAGCCCCTCTTCCTTACACGTTGCGAGGTCTAAATTGATTAAGCTGTTGGTTGATTTGCCTCTATTGGAAATCTGATTTGTGCCAGCAAGTGAAACAAAACATGAATTATTGATTGGGTATAAAAGCTCATCCAGGCTGCTGCTACTCGCGCTCAGTGCTAATCTCAGTATAATTTTGTCTTTACAAACACTGCAACTTTTTATGTTTGTTGTCAACTCAACTTTGCCAGACAACAAGCTCGGTCAAATTGAATCAGTGAGTTTGTAAGTTTGTTACTGTGGGACACCTCTGAGCTAATAACATAAGCAAAGATCCGATGTTTGGACATGTGTTTGATTTATAGATTAGATTTCCTTCACCCTCTTGGCCAGCGTCTTGCTTCGATGGGTGGGCTTTCGTGTGTGAGACTTGTCGTCTTTGTGGAGACTCAAAGTAAATCTTCATAAGGAAAATTGATTAAAAAGAATTTGCGTGAAAGAACACGTGTTTGAAGGTTAGACTGAAGTCATGGTTGGGGAGTGTGTACATGAATGTGTACAGAGTGTGATGTTTCTTGCCGTTGTGGCTACCAAAATCTATTCATGCATCATCATACAATCGGAGGCCAAAATCAAGTGTTTTGAGGTAAACACATGTTTTTAAGATGTGACTAAGGCTACAGTCGGGGGTTAGGCACTTTGGTGAAGGTTAAACTTATTATAAATATACCGAAAATACTTGTTTGTCAATACATTGTCTTTGGAAGGAAGGCATACATGAGTGAAGCCAGTTGGGAGGATGCATCTGCCAGATGACCCTTCTGCAGACTGCACTCGATCCCCCCGCCTCCTTCCTGCGTCAGCTGACGAGCTGGGGTAAACTGTGTCTTGCGAAAGCAGAGTGGAGGCCACGGTGTGGGGGTTGGGGGAGTATTAACCATGAGAAGGATGTTTAGATCATTATTACCTCGGTGCGTCTCTGCATACTGCATCTCTCTGGTGTAACCTTGGGATCCCTCCCTTCTTTTTCAATTGGTTACAGATGTCTCCTTTCACATCATCCGTGCCTCCATCTCTCTCTTCCTTTTTTTTTCTTTCTCACACAAACACGTGTTTGGCCCTGATGTTCCCAGAATTCTTCCTGGAAGTCCTGGGATGCTGTCCCAAGTAACTTTGCTCCCATCACCCACTCACCCGAGCCAGCCCTCGTCCCTCATTCTACAAAGCTCTCCGACCACGAGCGCGCTGCCAGGACTCAGCTGGCCTGGGAGCCGTCATGCGTGCTTATGAAATATTTGGCAAATTTTAAACTTGCTTGCAGTTTACAGAGTCATGCTGTTGGTTCATTTGAGCTTGGTTACAGCTCAGGCTTAGGCTCAGCTGGCAGGGCCCGAAACCTGGAGATGTTGTCTGCTTTTTGTGTCATGGAGTCTTTCTCTTTGTTTGCTTTGTATTATCCCGCAGAGAATTGGTTATGGAGGATTTTGTCCTTCTGGCGAAAGAGATTGTCTTGAAATGGAGACAAAGTACAGATAAGAAGAACATGGACAAGGTTTGTATCGTGGCTGATCGGCTGAAAAGTAAAAACAAACTTTGTGTATGTGTGTTTGTACGTCCAGCTGAATGTTAAATATACTGTATTAGATGAGTCCAGTCTCTTTCACACACACAGACACGCGTCCTCAAGCCGCCCTCGGCTTCCCTACGATCTGAAATTGAAAGGATGCATTGTCCAAAAAAGCCTTTGATATTCATATTTTTATTATTAACAGCCTGGATTAGGGTGACGCTCACGGGGTTTGGGGTCTCCGTGTCTCCCCCCCCCCCCCCCCAAACCTCAGCTCCACCCCTCCATCCCCTCACTGGGCTCAGACAGACAGAAGTAGGTCAAAGTTTAGTGGAGCGTCCCGTCTGAGCAGGAAAAGACTGGAAAGGTGGAGGAGGGTTAAAGGGCACTTTAGAAAATCGAAATCTTTGTCTTACTTTGCAGTGTTTAGCTGTGTTAGTGTTAAGATTCTCTTTTTTGTTTTATTCCATCCATCCACTTTTGGAGAGGAGCGACTGAACAGAGAAGAGTAGATTGACAGTTCCTAGCAACAGTTGCATCAAAACAGTTTGTGTTTTGTTTTGTTTTCTGGACTTAGTGCAGGCTCATGATGCTTGTGACCCACTTGACAAATTCTGTTAGTGGGATGCTTTTATCCAAAGTGATGTACATCTGAGAGGTAATGCAACATGTTTGACTGTTCCTGATGACCTCGGGATTAGACACACAGACAGAGCACAGCTGCTCCGCTGAAGTTGTTTCTCACGATATGTTTTGTGTTTGAGAGGTCTGCCAACTCATCCCTGCTTATTGCTGGTCAACTTCACTGATTACATCACCCCAACAGCCAGTCCGTCTCTCAGGATGATGCCGTTTAGTCATGTAATGTATTACAATCACTCAAATCAATATGCTTCTGCTGCATACCTTTTTTGAGACTGTGCATGAGTGCTCAGGTGGTTTGAACTACACATCAGGGTGAAATAAACTGATGTCAGGCTCAGTTTTTTTTAATAAAGTAGCTGGCTATTTCAGTTTCTCTGTGGGGTGGGGGAGTTTGTGTGCTTTAATGTTCATAATAAGGTCACTCCTGTCACAGTTGGCCATACCTTTGCAGATTAGGCTCAGTCTGGGTGACTGAGTTCAGGAAAGTCAGACTGACTGTGGGTCACATGACAAGAGGAGCTGGAAAAAGTAATAAGAGTTTCAAGACATTTGATTTGTGTCTGGATTGAAAAACACCACTCTGTCATCTGATACTGATAAAAGACCAGGAGTATTTATAGTTTTTTGTCGAGGGGAATTTGTCTCCTTCCCACTGTTTCCTGTAACTGTCCTGGTCAGCCAGTGTTACATAAGAAAGCCTTTGAAAATCAGATGGTGTCGCTGATATGAGGGTGAGGTAAAGGAGGATAAAGGGATGCATTTTTACAATTATATCTTCAATTATTTAATACCTCAACTCCTGCATCTCCAAACTTCCACTCAGTGTCGGCGCACTGGGATTTGTGATAAGTTCAACATGTCGCTGTAGTCTGCTGTCAAAGATCAAACAGTTAGATTACAGTGGAGACGGAGAGGTTTGGACGGGTAGCGGTGGCAGATGCGGGGATGAATGGATGAAATGAGGCCAGTGTCATCCTGTCGCATTTTCGATGCAGGGTTGGGAGGGGATTAGTCTCACTTGCATAACTTCATCTCACCCATCTCCCCCTCCCCTAACTAGCCAATCTCCCCTTCTGCGCACCCCCTTTTGAGATCACAAGATTGGTACTGGCCTATTTGTTCTTCCAGTGGTTTGTATTTGTATTTTGAAAAACATTTGTGAAGATGGAAAGAGCTGGGAATGTCGAGACAAGGATGAGGAGAGGCGATGGGAGAGCAATGCAAACATCAAGGACCAGGTTGAAACAGAAGAGCGTATCTTTGTTATCTGCAGTTGTAATGAAACTCTGCAGATAAAGGAATATAGGAAACATGAGGGGAAACCAGGGGATGGGGGAGTGTTGGGGGTGGATGAGATAATCTATTTATAGTTCATCCCTGCTGTTGGGTTAGACCGCCTGGCCCAGTGCAGCGCAGCTCAGCATCCATGTCAGTCCACATGTCAGCCTCCATTAGGCCCTATACACTTACACGCACGCACACACACTTCTACATCCTGAGGGTGTAGATATGAAAATGTGGGTGTACTGACCTTTGCCACCGAAGTGGGAGTAAAAGAAAATCACACACTAATAGATCTGACACAGTGTGTCTGTGCTCGTGCCAGTGAGGTGCTGCAGTGTACAGATACAGGATCTGACACAGACATGAGTAAAATGGCACACCGTACGGTTCAGTGGGTGAAAAGACTGACGTTTAAGTCAAAAGGTGCACTTGTGAGAGCAACACCTTCATCTTTAAACGCAGACAGAACTCGTTTTAGCGACGTTTTCTCGCTGACTTTACTTCTTAATCTTGGGAGTGAATTAATCGCATCATCTCCGGTGTCCTTCAAGTTTGTTTCTTTTTTGTTCTCGGTTAACATTTGCATATCTGTTCACTTTCCTCTTTCCGTGTGGGCTTCAAAAGGAAGAAACGTGCGTTTCACCCAAAATAACTGGAGTTTCACTCCAGGCTGACTGCAGTGTTTTCAGTCTCTGTGTTTGTTGTACCTGCTACAGAGCTAAAGACTAAGAATTCAGATATGGTGGTTTTTTTATGTTCACTCGGTTGATTTGGGTCTTTGCAATTTTGCAGTAAATATTCCAAAAAAGAAAGGGATTTTATTTTTTAATAAACCCATTGTGTACAACATTGCATTGGAGCATTATTAGCTGTGAGCAAAGGGATGTCAGGAATGGCCAGTGACTGTACAAGTTCCTGGATGATTCATGAAAGCATCTCTGCGTGCACAGGACCTCATTTGTTTTTTGCCGTTTCTCCTCCATAGCCAACCCTGCTCCAATAACACAAGTACTGTGGCTGAGGCAGAAGTCACACATTCACACACATCAATAAACACAAGCATTCATGACATGCACATGTGCACAGACACGTACACTATGCATTTATTTATTCATTTATTTTCACCCCTGGCTTGTTTTCTAATGGCTTTGTCGCATGTAATTTGTTTTACAAGAAACAGAAGGTTTCGATTTAAAAAGAAATAATATTTTCATGCAATTACAAAATTAACTAGAATATAAAAACAGGACTTATCAGGATCTGTGCCTTTGCCCTGTGATTGGCTGGTGACCTGTGCATGCTGTATCCTGCCCTCGTCCACAAGCTGGGATTGACTCCAGCTCCCTGTGACCCTGCACAGGCTTAAGCAGATGGATGGATGGATGGATGTATGTATGTATGGATGGATGGATGGGAAAACCACACATGTAACTCTGATGACAAGGTCTGATGATTATAGGCCTTCATATCAATAATGGCTTTTATTGATTCTGGATCCCAGCAGCTGAAAATATATTTTTTTCTTCATATTTGTGGTTCGTAATCTTAGAATTAATGGCATGAGTTTCACTGATGATACATGACACTTTGGCAGTCCTGTTTGATAAGTATTTATAAATCCTACTTCTATTATTGAATGTTTAGTTTGGTCTGCCGGTTAAGTAGCATTAATCACTGTGATCAATTTTATCCCCTTCAGTCCTAAAAATGATCCAACTATAGAGGAAACACTGTCACAATTGAAGGTGAAGATAAATTGCTCCCTGCTTGGGTGAGATTAAATATTTTTTCTCGAAACTTGACAAATAAACATTGTACAATTTTGAGGTTTTTATTTGTCTCGTAAAAGGACGAAGATGTCTTTCTCGACGTATTATGATTTTAAGGAACTGTTATTTTTTTTGTTCTGATGTCAGTACTGGACGGTTGAACAGTTGCAGAGATCCTTTGGTTTTATTTGGCCAGCGTGACACCTGACAGTTCCTGCTCCCAATCTCGGTGTTCCCTGGGTTTCGGATCAGTGCATGGTTAAAGTGCAATCAGATGCCGAAAGGTGCTTCAGTGTGTTTCTGAGAAATATGTGCCCATCTTCTCTCAGGCAGCTCACCTTCCCTGCAGGAATTCTCCATGCTCGCCGGGTTCCCGCTGCTTTAGGCTATAAGAAAGCAGGGATCTGTGCTTAGAAATGTGTTTGAAATCATGTTGGGCCAGCCGAGGATGAGAATAATGAAAGAGGAGACAAAAGTGTGTGAATGAAAAGAGATGATCTATATCCTCCACAGGCAAATTATCACTACAACAGTAGCGGGTTGATGTTGCTGGAAACAGAAAACAGCTTTTGGCTCGGGCAGCAGCGGTGAGACGGAGAAGGAACATTTTCCTCCCGTCGCTGTTTCTCATTTGTTAATTTTGCTTGTTCCTTTGTGTGATCACCTTTGGATGCTCCTGCCCACGTCTCACCGTTTCTCCACAGAAAATCCTCATTAGTCATTAGCTGTCTGTGCACCTGCTTGCTCATCATTTTCTCTCTGGTAACATTGTCATAGTGGAGGTTGATCGTGTGCAGCTGAGGCTGAGCATCAGCTGCTGCTCGTCAGATTGGTTACAGAGATAGACTTTATCCACTGCTGCTGCCATCCCCCAATCTGTTGTCATAGCATGTAATCTGCCTGCCGAGGATGAAAACTTGTGATCTTAAAGAAGCGCTACAGGGTGGAAGAGAAAAGAGTCTTTGGGCAGGAATCAATCAGTTAGCTGCTTCACGTCACAGAGAGGCGAGTTCTTTACCTGATAAGGTCATTCTCTTTCAACTGTGCAAATTAATAAATAGTTTCATTTATCTTAAACGAGTCTTTTTGTGCTGTGAATTTGCAAATTGCTTCAGTATTTATACTTCCACTCACTCCACTGCTCATTGAGATTTCACATGAAAATACAAGCGATGACATTCTGAAGTATTGATCGAGCCTCATGTTTTGAAACTTTCTGGCTTGTGACCTTTACAAAAAGTCAACCCATAGTTGTGGTTTGTGGTCACATTTGAGGTCTCTGGAAGGTGATTTCACACCGGTTAATGCTGACCAAACTATAAATTCTATACCTTTGCTTTGTACAGCTCAAAGTTCACATCTGCTTTTGCTAACCTTGTCCAAATGCTGCACCAAATACCGGAGTGTTTGTGTTTACATAAATACCAATCAAAAAAGGTAAACTGTAAAGACAATTGAGAGGTGGTAAGACTGGAGAGACTCAATGAAAAAAAAAGTGGGGTTTTACATTGAAGGGTGGCTGCACAATGCATGGCTCAGTGGACAAACTGACAATCAAATCAAATCAAAGCAAATGTCAGATGTTTAAAAATTCCATTTTTGCTCCATATTACACACCTTCCTTGTTAATTGCTAGAGAAATATGGACCCTGGATAGACAACAAACCTAAATTACTAACCTATATGTAGTTAAATCCCTTCATTCAGAATAGCTGCGGCAGTGGAATCATACTGCATGTGTTGTTCTGTATTGGATATTATGAGCTTCGATAAGGAATCACTTGGTAGATGTGATGATTCTTTTTGCCTCGACTTCAAGGTGTCGTGTTTAGAATTAAGTGGCATCGAGTGGTGAGTGTGTTGGAATGTGTGTGGTTAAGAAACTCTCCCCATTTAAGATCCTGACTGTCTGAACATGTCAGTTTAACATGGTGGGTTCTTTGGAAGAGGACATTTTTTGATTTCTCATGTTTATATATAGTTTTGAAAAGTATTTTTCATACAGCTTCTAAAACGTTGCTGGCTTTTACATCTATTAAGCCCTGTGGTATTTTTAAATGTGCCCCTCTATGACTGTTTCTCCCTTTTGAGTTGGACATGAAATTACTTCATTTCTACAATACATTTTTTAAACAAGAGCAACATTTAATAGTAATCTCATTCCATATTTCAAAAGCAAACCTTTGAATTATATTGGAACATTTTTAAATCTGGCTTTGATTGTTATCTAATGAGGTTTTGCCTATTTAAGATTGAATGCCATTACCAAAGTTCAGTCTTGTGCAGAACGTATTGAAAAATGTGCAGCGCTCATATTTCTTTGATTGTCTTTAACAGAAAAACAGCCTTTTCATGGGTTTTTCAGTGGAATGACATTTTTATGGGAATGAGGCAGTTTGCATACTTCGACAGACTGCCCTCTAGTGAAGACCGTGAGACATACACCCTGTCTGACCTCAGCTTTTGGATCAGAAAGGAAGAGCAAACTAACACGACTTGAGTTTAATATATACGGCAGACAGATCTATCAGAGCGGCTCAGGCCGACAGAGTTCCCATTGTTTTCTTTCTGTTTGTTTTTTTTCTTAACCTATAAGATGAATGGCCCTCATTAATCATGGGCATTTGTCTTCAGTTGTAAGTCTAGAGGTCAGTGATTAAACCATGTCCCCTGTAACACTGCCAACTCCTCTTTTCTCTTTCTTTTCCTCCCTCGCTCATAAGGTTTAGAGGGAGAGCTGCGTTTCGTTGCTGCTACGCTCTGCTTTTCATAGCTCTGATGTTGTCTGCCACCAAATCCCAGCTGAATAAAAGTCAGAAATTGAAGCAGCAAATCATGTTTTATGTATGTGTGCTTACACAATGAAAGCAGGCTGGAAAATGGGCCAAGCATCACACAGGGCATATTATTGCAACAAAGCAGCTTTCCACTTTCTTGGAAAAACGACAGCAGCAGCCGCCACCAAAGTGCCCGGCACACTGAGTACAATACCAGTGTCAGGCTAATGACAGTGGAAACGGAAAGAGAGATACATAGAAATTGCATTACCTGACTGCTCTTTTCCTGGGAGGTGTTTTACAGTTCCCGTTGATTCTATTCTGGTGTACAAATGGTGCTTTGACTTGTCTGCTCCATTATTTATCAGGTGCGTCTGAGGATTAAAAAAAATTCCATGATATGCTTATGATGTAAGGTCAGACAATGTTGACAGATTTTTCACATTATAGAGAGATATATAAAGTTTCCACATACACAGAGTTGAACTCTTTTAAAAAAAAATTGTTTAAATTTATCTGCAAGGTGTTACAGTCATTGGCACCTATATGCACCTGAACTGTGTCTCCCATGGTCAGAATCATTGTGTTTGAAAAGCGTTTTTATTCACTCACTTCTCTCTGGTTTTGCTCTGGCAGTCACCTTGGTGGAGGCTTGCCTTGTTTGTGTGACGGCTATTGCTTTCTCCTTCACCCTTATGTACAACCCCCTCATCGGTATGAAGTGTACTGTCATGGCAGAAATAAGGAGAGTGCGGTGGGCACCGAGAGTAACCCAATAACTTCAACGTTAGAGGAATTGTGATTAACAAAGTGAGCCTTAGGCAGTCACGCCAGCATGCTGCATAACCTTAATAACGCCCTCAGCTAAAGTTAATGCTGCGGCACCCTGTGAGAGTGAACCCCTGAATCACAGCGCCATCGTCCTCGCACTATGGACATATGCTGCTATTGCGTTGTAATCTAGCTGGCAGTGATCTAGAGGATTAATAATCTCTATCTAATCTGCTCCCATTGCTTCACATCAACCCATCATGTGAGAGGAGATCTCATCTCCTGATTAGAGAGAGTGCCCAGACGCGAGGTTTGATGCATATGTGACTGCGTTCAGGGGCTCCGAGTGATCCAGAGATCATTACAGCATCACAGGTCAGGACTTATGACTTTGCAATGGGTTTTATGAAAATTAAAGGGCACACGGGCTGTGGCCAGCAGCACAGTGTGCATGTGCCTCACATGTGTCTTTATTTGTAAGTTACAGCATCTACGTACGTTCTTTCAGCACACTGGCAATGTTTATTGACGACGACTTTTATGTGTGAGGTTGATAAATGCAGAAGGAAAATAAAACCAAAATAAAGACACCTGCTCCGAAAAGTCATCTCATCAATTTGACCTCCAACCTGACCCCTGAACCCCTGAAGCCCTTTGGAAAGCCCTTTACTCCCTCGTCCTCTCCTTTTAGAACCAATACCTCACTGATCTCTCACAACGTGTACCCTTTCTATACTTGTTTCTTATTTCTCTTTGCACAAACAACTATGGCACAGGCTCATCAAATCAGACGTCCAATAGCAAAAACTTTATAATCATGTAATGGTAGAAATCCCAGATTCTGATGGCCACTGATGTATGATGTATCTCTATCTTAAAATTCTCACATAATTTCATAAACATTTAGACAATAATTCCTGGTATTATGCTTGAAATGTAATGCTTGACAAACATAGCTGGTTTCTTGTGCCGCTCAACCACAACTTCAGCCGTCAGATGACCCTGTTTGTCTTGAAAATATGTGACTTTCCACATTGTTTTTTTTTTTTTCTGTCTGTCTGTTTGTGACAATAGCTACGATAGAGTCCAGTCAGCATCTGTTTGCGGCTCTTGGAAGTAGCTCTATAGCTGGGCCTGGCAGCACTGACCCCTGCACCAGGACACAGAGAAAATCAATAGTATCGTATCGCTTATCAGATGGTAAAAAGTCAACTAATTACCTCACTGGCGAACTGTGTGGAGAATGAGACAAAGAAAGAATGAGACCAAAACATTAACAAAGTACAAATGGAAAAGCAGCGGGATGATTTAACACTTCTAGCTAAGAAAGATAAAAATCATCCACAATACAGACTAAAGTGAACTGAGTTGAAGAGACAAGCTTTTGTTTTCTGCTGCAGGACACCAGGGGGTGGCAGAACTGATGAAGCCAAACTTTCAAGTTGATTTGGTCCCATATCAGTGCCTTGCGGTCTGTACTGTGTTTTCAACGTAAGATATTCACCTACATAAGTATTTGAAGTAAGAAATTCAGCAGTGATGTGGATAGCATCACCAAAGACATAAAGACATTCATCAATATTGCTTTTTTGATCAACTTGTAATGCCCACTAACTCAGGAAGGGACTACTTAGTCTGATTCAGGATATTGGATTAACCAGTAAAATCAATTAATCACAAGCTTCACATTTTGTTTTGAAGGGCATTTTCTTCTTTCTTTTCTTCTTTTTTATTTTATTTGATGTTTTATGTCAAGCTGCACCATGAGGTATTTTTTTAGCACTCTTATCATAGTATTGTATGTTGTCACTGTGTGTGTGTACTTTCTGCAGGTGCTGCAGTTTACTCCCACAGTCCAAGAGTTGGGGTTAGTCTGTTACTCTTGTCACTAGATATGAACGAGAGTGTGTATGTTCATCTGTCTGTCTGTGTTTGAGGGATTGGCGAGCATCCAGGGTGTACCCGTCCTTTGCTAATAGTCAGGTGAGACCGGCACCATTGCCTAATGAGCCAAAGTTGGATAAAGCTATAGAAGATGGGATGAATGGATGTTTCCTGTCAAAACTCAATGTTAAAGTTGTTTTGGGGTCACCACACTATTTAATTTGCTTTCACTTTGACTCTACTTGTACAAGGATATTTTATTCTGCGTCCGGCTGGGATGTTTGTGCTTTGCTGGCTTTACCGTGTGTACATCAGCATCCCAGCAGTGATTGGTGAATGACAGATGTACGCAACCAAGCTTTTGCAGTTGGTTTTATAGACTGTAAATGATGCAAGTAGTGGTCAGCACAGGTTAACATTAGTGCTCTGTGTTTGTTCCTCCTCAGGCTGAAGCGCAGAGGAAGAGGTCCTGAGAGAAGTGACTTCCTGGGATGAGACCTCTTTTTCACTATCCAGTCTCCCCCAGACCTCCCGGACGAGTGCGCTGGGCGACACATTAAGGTGAATGGCCACAACAACAACAACAAGAAACAAAAAGCCCTCTGCAGACAAAACCCTTCTCTGATGACGTTGACCTTCAGTTTTTGCTGACTCAAGCGTCCGGCACTCCTCTTGTTCCTTCTCTCATTCTGGCCTCCTTCAGATTTCATTCTTTTTCCCTCGTGTCTTTTTTGGATGCCAGCGTCACTGATCAGTGGAAGGACTTGGTGGAGGCACAATTTAGATCAACCTGCTAGGGTCAATTAGCCACACAGACATGCACACACATTTATGGATATAAGGGTCTTGGCCTCTTTGAAGTGTCTGTTTGGAGATTAGGTTTGGTGATGGGTAGCAGTGGGAGAGGGGGATGCAGGGGGAGGAGAGGAGAGGTCAGGGGGTCAGAAATTTGTGACTGAGCCCATGTTGGTCCATACGGCAGCTGGGTGTTCCACATAAGGCTGTGAAAAGAATTGAGGATTATTTCAAATCAAATCATCTTGCTCGGTGTGCACAATTTCCTCGACAAGGTAATATCAGTCATGTAAGTTTGCCGCAACACAATTTATTTTGTATGTGTTATTAACCAAGAGCGGTCGCACAACACTAAATCTTGACACAGACTCCTTATCATTTATGTCAACTCAAGGTCTGGCAGTAAAGGGGCAGTGTTTGTAAGATGTGGAGTGATAACAGTGTGTGGTCAACACAGCAGCAGCTGTCTTCCGCTCCTCTTTCCACCGTATCCATTACAGATCTGCTGTCCACTCTCAGCTCCGCATTTCCTCCAGTATGCTTTAGCCCGTCCCAAACCAGCTGTCCCCTTCATTCACGGGCTGTAGGAAGGTCACTTCCAAAACACAAAGAAGAAAGAAATGGGTTCGTGGTTGATGCAAGATTCAACTAACAAGATTCTAACTGAAAGCTGCATGAATGTGGTTCCAGATTTCCAATGAGTGAAATATTAGGATGTGATGCAAAAGGACTTAGTTATTCTGATGAAAGCACTCAGACATTTCAAGGCAGGGTTGATATTATTCTTATTGCACGTTTCAGCAACACAGCTATTTAAGGTAAAGTGTTATCATTACATTTTAAGTAAAACATCAGCATAATATGTCACTTCTGTGATCTCTGCACTGTTATGGCATCTTGCAGATTGTTGCTTGGATTTGAAGTCAGCACTGTGATTCCCATTTAACTATTTAAGTACAGGTATTTGACAACCAATCATGTTTAACCAAAAAAATATTGGGAAATTACTGCTAAGATCAGCTGCTAGAAAAGCATTGTGGTCATGGACACTTCCCTCCCTCAGCCATTGAAATAGCAACCTACAATGTACACGGTTGACAAAACAGTGACCAACATGGTTTTTTAATCTATCTATCCATCCATCCATCCATTCATCCATGTACAAAGCAATGAGAGATAAAACTGATCTGCTACTTTTAATTAAAAAAAACTATTTCAGGTTCTGTCATGGTCACCGGACTGATTGCACTTTTCCTGAGAAGTGGTGCCACAAAACGATAAATAAAGGGAACGGACACTTGCTGGCTGCATACACTTGCTCCCCATCATTTGAAAACATTTGGGCCTGATATAGTGGTTAAGTATTTTTTCCTCGCAGAGAGATAATCCCTGATTCAAGCCCTGGTGTGGGGGGGTGCTTTCTGGGTTTTCTCCAGGGAAATTGATTTTCCTCCCACAGTCAAACATTTATTTGAGGTTAAGTAGTGACACTAAAATTGCCTGTCGGTGTGAGTGTGTGTGACTTTCTGTCTCTCTGTGTTTGACCTGTGATGGACTGATGGCTTGTTGAGAGCGTGTGCTCTGGCTTCACCTGTAGTCAGCTGGGATTGGCTCTCGCGCCACATAACCCTGTTGAATAAAGCAACACAGAAGAAGGATGGATTTCAATTTTGAGTGACTGAAAACATCACATTGTGTTTGATGTTTCAATGGCAAAAAAAAAGCATTTTGATGTTATTCATTATTTTGTTCATTACTAAACTGATTTTAGATAACAAATTTACCTTCTGCAAATTTCCTTTTTCTCCTGACCCGTGCTGAGTCATGAAGGTTTATAATATATACACACACGGCGTCAGACATTTAAAAAAAACAAACAAACTCAAAAGCTTTCTGGTGTTGTGTTCTCAGCCTGGAGAGGTTAGCTGAGTGTGTTAATGGCAGTAAAGTGCCAAGTCAGAGAGCAGAAGTGAACTCTCTCCTCTCTCTTGTTGTACCATCGTGGGACTCAGAGGGAAGTTCCAGTAAAGAGAGTGCGAGGACGCACACACAGCATTACTCAGTCCTCCTACTGGCTTTCCATGGCAGCACACAACAATAAACCAAGAGTGATTAGTGCTGTGCACTGCACAACAGAGCACTGTGTGATCTGTAAATGAATGAGTGCTGAAACAATTTGTGAATAAATAATGACTCAAATGTTGTCCTGTTCAAATAATTTCTTACAGCCACAATGCAGCATGTTATCAATCCAAGTTTAGAGAGGTCACAAGCAGACGTGACCTCGTCTGAACAAGCCGAAACCTTGATAAAAGCAACACAGAATAGATCACCAGCTGCATCATTAGAATAAGAAATAGATTCATTAGTAGCAATGAAATCTCTAATGGCAGTCTTTGTGTAGTTTTAATATTCCTGTTTCACCCCACAAGCCTTCATCTCAATGTCACTTCAAACACATTACTCAGAATACAAGCTCTGCTCCTGTGAGATATGAATTTCCACTGATTTCCTCCCTTCATCTCGTTGCCTATCCATCTTCAGCGTGCGTGTGACAGCACGAGCAGTGTGGAAAGATGTAAAGAAACTTGTTATGTAATTGAACTCTTCTTAGTCAATTGACTCCCTCCCTCCCTTGCTCTCTGTGTGTTGCGGCTGCAGCTCTCGCTGTACTTGCTGCTGTTTTGGTATTTACACACTTGGGTGTAACTGCATTGTTGTTTAGCCAAAGGGTAGATGTTGAAAACCAAAGGAGGGGGTGAGAGAGGTGTTTCTGTTACGCCTGTGGTCCATTGTGCTTCTGCACCCACCCACCAAACCGAAGTCCTCGGATGAAATTGAAAATGCAAAATGTTCATTGTGTCGCAGGAGTCTGTTGATGCGTGGAGTGTGTGTGAAAATGTCACGTTAAAAAGAGAAAGGGGAGGAGAGAGAGTGCGTGTGTGTGTGTGTGTGTGTGTGTGTGTGTGTGTGTGTGTGTGTGTGTGTGTGTGTGTGTGTGTGTGTGTGTGTGTGTGTGTGTGTGTGTGTGTGTGTGTGTGTGTGTGTGTGTGTGTGTGTGTGTGTGTGTGTGTGTTAAAAGAGGGAAACTAGAGGCAGAGGGGCTGGCAGACAAAAAGTGGGAGAGAGGCGGTAGGAATGAGGGGGAAAGGGGGAGGCGGTGCTAAGGCAGGCAGCAGGGAAGGAAAGCTGAGAAGAGGAACAGTGGAGTGAAGTGAGAGGAGGAGGAGGAGAGGACAGGACAGGACGGAAAAATAAAGGGGGCTTCCATTTGAAGGTCCTCGTGCCAGGATATGAAGTTCCGGAGAGGTGCGCAGGCAACGGCAGGAAGCTGGAGAAGTGCAGGGAGGAGGTAGAGAGGCAGGAGAGAGCGGGAGAGTCGAGGAGAATCTGATCCAAGAGAGACCGGAGGGACTTCTTTTTTTTCTTTCGGTTTTTTAATTTAATTTTTCGTAGGGACAAATGGAGACAACGATGCAGGGCTCTCAATGGGGTGAGTGTGGAGGGAGGGAGAAGAGTGTGTGTTGTTGCATGTGTTTGCATAAGTGAGGCTGATATTCTCCCAACTCAAGCTTTTCTTGTAGCCTGCTTTCTGCTCCAGTTTCGCATGAATACAGATTTGCTTGAGGAATAACTTTGCATTCTCAAGCACCTTGAGTCAATCTGAAGCTACTTAGGAGCTTGTCTGTTGGAGAAATGAATAATCCTAACAGAAGATGTAATGTAAAGAGACTAAAGTTGCTTATTGACACAGAAACGCTGATTTCAGCAGGTCTGGGAAGTAGTTGAGGAAAGAGTTGCTTTCGACTACTAAAATCATGATTCACAATTCTGTGGAAGATGCAAAGCAATTAGATGATTCAGAGTCAGCTGGCTCGCTCCGGCTTAAAACTTAGTTTCCTTAAAGTTGTTACGAGTGTAGCTCCTCTATATGACTCTGGAGGATTGGACAAACACCCGGTGGCTTGGATTGGTTGAAGTGGGATGATGAGTTTCTGTTGGTGTCTGAGCCCAGGTTTTCTAATCCTGACCCAGAGTAATCTGCTCATTACAGACTGTCGGGGGTATTGATTTGAAATTTCAGCCTTTAGAAAAGCTGTTCCACCCTCTGGACAGTTGGCCTGCAGGAGGGAGGAGGAGGAGGGTGTTATTCAATCTGTCTGAACACACACTCACTGTGAAGATAAGAAAGTGCATGAGGCAGCACATAGACTTCTACCGAGCCACACAATTAGGCTGCATCTCAGAAGTGTGACCCTCACAAAACATGTTTTTTTTTTTTTTATCCCAAAGACTTTGAAGGGAATCTTTGTGTATCTTTTGATGACAAAGCACTTTTGGGACACAGAGCTTACTGCTGTTCCTCTTATGTCTTCCCTACGCGCATAATTATAAGACTCCTGGTGAGCCTCAGGCCACATATTGTCGTTTCTCATCAAGTTTGTTTTGGCCCAAGAGTGGTGTGTCAGCAGATATGTTTATAGACAGCATGTTGAGAGGCTACTCATTCACTCAAGTCTTTGTAGTTGCTGTCGGTTTTGACTGTGTTATGTTGAGCTTTGAGTTGAAACTGTGATTGCCTAGTATGGATGCTGGCAAAGTCTAGAAAGCGAGACGTATATGTTCACATATGTGCAATAGTTGTGGGGGTTTAGCAAAGGGGAGTGGAAGCAGAAACGAGAGAAAATGGGTTAACTCATCGGTCTGAAACAAAAACAAATGGAGTAAACATGTTGCTGGTTGGATACGTAACCCCTATCCAGTTGTGTTGATTCATGTCTTCTGTGTACTTAATGGGAGGCAAGTCACTCCTGCGGACTTTTTTTATGTGGTTCAGGAATTCGCTTCCATTTTTCATCTTGCCCCCATTTAAATTAATTGATCATGAATAATTGTGTTGTCTGGTTTTTCAATACGAGAGGCACCTGCAGAGGAAAGAAAAACTGCTGATTCAAGTAGATGTAAAACATGACTAATATATCATGGGTTCAAAAAAAAAAAAATGGCATTATGAGGCTCCTCCACGTTAGCCGATGGGACTAAGAAATTTCAATATACACCTCAAATATTTAGATTTGTTAATGCCATTGTGTTTTTGGGGGGCTTTGAATGATTATTTTTGACTCCTTAAAAGCTTTTAAACAGATTGACGTCAAGGTTGACTTGAATATGCTGTATCGTGATTGACAACTGTTCCAAATGAGGGCGTCACCCTTGATTGGGTCAGGCAGGTGTTTGGGCGGGACCTGGCGCCTGTAGCACCCGTGGTCAATCTCTACTTCATGATAGTCGCATTCCCCCATTCGTTCATACAGTCACACACATACTTGCTGACTGGTGGCCAGGCAAGGTGCTCAACTTTCATTGGGAGCAACTTTGAGCAAATGGTGAAGGAGAGTTTAGGGTTCAAAACATTAGTATTGATGTTTTGAACATCTAACATATTAGATGATCAAGTGAGACTTGGGACATGCAAGAGACACATTGTGCATCCTGTTGTAGATTCAGGAATTGTGCCTGGAGATACAGCATCTTTTTACTGTGATTCAGTGAATGACACAAGAGTAGGCACCATTTTCAATTTATTTTTACATCGGCTGAGCAGGGCTCAATCCAGACTAAATAAATAGCTGAATCCCAAAGCCCATCCACCACAGCACAGTCTCTGGGGTGTCGGAACAGAGTGTTGACTGGAATGAAAACTGAATTAGCCAAAAACATTGAATAAAGGATTTGAACAGACTCCGACTCAATTAAATGCCATCCAAACTCCACTCTGGCCATTCTGTATCCTCCGCTTAATTTTTCTCCAGCAAGCTGAATCTCAATCCAGGTGTTTATGTAAAGCCTCGAGTTGATGAACAAGGAGGGACACAGTCTGCAAGAGAGTGAGAGTGAGAGTGAGAGAGAGAGAGAGAGAGAGAGAGAGAGAGAGAGAGAGAGAGAGAGAGAGAGAGAGAGAGAGAGAGAGAGAGAGAGAGAGAGAGAGAGAGAGAGAGAGAGAGAGAGAGAGAGAGAGAGAGAGAGAGAGAGAGAGAGAGAGAGAGAGAGAGAGAGAGAGAGAGAGAGAGAGAGAGAGAGAGAGAGAGAGAGAGAGAGAAACAGAAGGAGACAGAAGGAGACAGAGAAACAGCAAGAGATTATAAGTCCGCCTGGCTTCTCTTCAGTTTGCTGAATGAGTATTTTCCACGCCGGTCTCTCCTCCCCTCTCCAATCTTTCTCAAGTTAACAGCGGCACGGACAGTATGTCTTGAATACGTCTGCACATGTGCTTCTTTGCCGTGTCAGATATTTTCTCAGATGAGTGGAAGTGAATAATACATCGAGGCTGGCACAGTTGAAATTCAAGCATTGCTGCTTATGTAATAGCTGCTGTGGAAGTCATTTTGCTCGCTGTATTTAGTAGCACTCACTGTATGTGTGTGTTTATGTATCAGTGTGTCTTTTTATAGTTTCCCTAAGCTGTGATCAGTGATTTGAAGCTTTTTGACACGATGGACTTTTCCTGACGAGTACAAAAAACGGAAGTTGTCCAGTCACTGCCTCTCCTTGGAGCTGCCTCTCTTTATGGGGTCATGTTGTCAGTCACAATGTGGTTGCTTTCAGGGTGAGATAACAGACCCTTTCTCTCTGCTTTCTGCCCTCTGTTGAACTGAAACAATGGTTCTCCACTGTTCATACAGCCAGAGCAGCAGGGGGGAAGGAAGGGAGGTTTAGGAGGGAAAACTTAACTCTTCTTGCTGCTGGTGGGACAATGAAAAGTCATTATAGCCAGATTAAACTCCAGTAAACGCCATGCTAAATCTCCAAACATGCTATGATAAGAAAGTACAGCTGGCCCCAAGTGTGTGAAAGTCTGCTGGTCATCGATCCTAACGAACGGTAGCCCACTGGCCAAACTAATCCCTGTGTCTCTTCCATCGGCATTCTTGGTATTTCCAGTGTCTGCGGGTTTGACCACTGACCACCGCTGAATAACTTTCACTGGCTGGAAAACCTCCTGGAAAATCCAACATTGGTAGCGGGACAGAAATGTCAGCCATCCTCCTTTTTTTTTTCTTTTTTCTTTTTCCCCCCACAAGCTGTTAGCTCCATTTATTCCAGTGTTTCCAGCTGACTGTTAAAGGCTGCGCACGGGCTCGTCAGTCAGTTTTGATCAGTTGAAATGTGTTGCTATAGCAAGGTAGTGTGGGAAACTGAAACGCAGAGAGCTGCTGACGAGTCCCGGGTCAGATGCATGTCTCATTATCATAGCCGACCTATTTCAGGCAGTTTTCATCAGAGAAACATCTTGTCGAGCTGCTTATGTTTAGACATCATGGGGAGGTTTGTCCTCTCTGTGGAGCTGATTATCATTCTATACCGCCAGGCTACATGTTTCCCCTTATTTTTAGACGTGACACAAAGCTGACATAATTTTTTTTCAGGCTGTATTTTTTTCAATCGATTTCATATAAATAAAACAAGGCTGTCTTAATTTGTATTTATTTTTTGCACTAACATCCAATATGTTGGATCACATTGGCTCTCTCGACAAAAGCATTTTTATGGCGTTTTTGGGTTGTAGAAATTATGTGACAAACAAATGCACACATGAACCTAGAGTAGATGGAGGGCATGCAAGGAAAGGCTGCATTATGAGCATATAGGCTGTGCAAGATTGAGATCCTTTCAGCTCTACCAGTGGATTATTTGTGAATCGAATCACAAAAGAATCTGTCACAGTAATCGATGTAGAGGCAGGTGTAGCTTGTTGTGGTTTTTCTGCTTAAATAAATTACATTTGTATCATTATTCGGGGAAAATGACTGTGAAAATCAACTGTAGAGCAGATCCGGGGACCTGGGCAAGAAAGAAAATATAAGTGAACTTATTAGAACTTAAATGAATCATTAAAAGGTCCCAAGAACAAATTTTAAAAAGTGTGTGTGTAACTGTGTGTATGCATGTGGAAAATTAGTGAGACAGTCTGGACTTTGGTTTGTCCAGTCTTCACCCTCCGAATTAAGGCCAGATGCTTCGAGAAGCTAAAGAGCCAACCTGTCCGCTGTCGGACCGCCGCACACACAAGCAACACCCTCACAAACCCACTCATTCACCCATTCACTCCCTCTTTCTCTCACTTCCCTCTCCCACTCCTTCCTGTGTTCTTATCATTTCCCCCCCGCACGTTAAAAAGTGGGCCTCTGCTGCCATGGAAACGTTTCTAAACAGAGGCAGAGGGTGAAGTCTGCAGCAGCAACAAGTTGATTGTAAAAGAAGTAGAAGGGGAAACAAAGAAGGACTAAAAAAGGACCTATTGCCAATTACTCCTCCACAAACTGACTTTTTTTAGTTTTTCCTAGAATTTGTCTAATTTGTTTCACCAAAGAAAACACACTTTAATGCAGTCACAGCGTAGCAACGAGAACTTTTGTTCAAAGTTACAATGTCAACCATGTTACACGGCCAAAGAGAGACGAGTGAAAGGAGATTTGGCACCGAGGCGGGTGGCTGAGAAAGTTTGCATTCAGTAGTCTGAAACCCACACACACACACACCGAGCCATGTGGGGGAAGGTGACAGTGAGCCACCAGTCAGACACACAGTCATTGTGTTGGAATGGAGGCACGATAGAACCTCAGGTCTTCTGGCTAAACATTAAACGACTCCTCTCATTTTACAGTGGAGTCGGCTGACTTCATCACAATACCATTTTCTTGGTTTTATTGTCGAGTTTCAGTGAATAGATGCATGACAAATAAATGGTGGAGGAGATTAGGTGTGGATTGATTGCCTTGCTGAGGTATTGTGTGTGCGTGCGTGTGCTGCGGCCTTGCCCGTACTTGCGGATTTTCCTTCATCAGCTGCCATCAAGGATTATTATGATTCACCTGTAGCTTCTTAATATCTTTCCTCATCCAGCAGGATCACTGATCTCAGGATTTATCGAGGCCACCCATGTTTTGTATACCAAAGTAACATTTCTGCTCTCAACTCTTTATCACAGTAGCTCAATGATTGACTTTACTTTGAAGGCTCAAACCATTTGAGTATTATCAGTGCCTGCTGTTTCCTTGAAACTGTCCTGTGCAGCGGCCACCCATCAAAGCCGAGGAAACGTTATACTGGGGCATTTTTTATGAATGGTTCTTATTTCTGCCGACATACTGATACTTTTGCCCTCGTCTGCACGGTGCTGACTTTGATCTGACAATTTTATTCTTTCCACCTGTTGCTCTCATCTTCATACTTGCTTTGGGTTCGGTTCGTCACGCTGTGGTGTTGCTGTTAGGGAATGGGAGGATGAAGATCTGACCGTATAGACCAGTGTGCAAGGAGCAGCATGGAAGTTAAGGGAGTGGTGGAGAAGAAACGATGACAGGAGAGGCGGGGGATAAATAATCCAGCAAAGGAAACAAGGAAGGGACTATATGGATGAAAATCAGCAGGAAATTGAAAGAGGATGAAAGTGGAACGACAGGCGAGAATTTAAAAAGGCTCAATTTGTCAGGGAGATGTCAGTTTGATCAGTAGTTAAAGCTGCAGTGATCAATAATTGCTTACACTGGAATGGATTAAATTCAACAATTTCCAGTTTCCAGTGACAAACTGGAGATTCAACTACTTTCACTTTAACTGGTCTAAACGCTGTCTTGAGTTGATAGACCTGTTGATGTTTATGACCTCAGATCAGATGTCTCATTCCCCTTTAGTTTCTCACTGAGATTGGGAAACCCGGATGAAGGCATAGGCCACTAAACTAAAAAAAATGCTGCACAAATTAGTTTGTTTTGTTCGTTAATAATATTTAAGAAAGTTATTGAAAGCAAAACAAACACTCTGATTCCGTTCATTGTTTTTATCTTCATGGACACACAACTAATGGACACACACTTTTCTAGTTAGTTCATTGTTCAAGTTTAAATGGACTTTAGAATAGATATCCATAATTTGAGAAAATGGAGGAAGGAAAAATCCTTAAGTCTGGCATAAGTAACATGTTGGTTAGTCAGCAGTGGAAGAGATGGTCCAAACGACCCAAAGCTCAAACCACTGTGTCTCTTTGCTTGCTTAAGAACGATCTAACAAGATTCTCAGTGTCTGGTATTGCAAAGAGCTCAGAGCTTATTTTGGACTGCCTGTTATTGCAAAATCCCTTAAAACCCCATCTGAGACCCCCAACCATTCTGCCATTGTGTTCTCGCCTCTGACCCCCTTTAATTTTTTTTTCTCCTTATCCTGACTTTTCTGACTCCGTTCCAAACCCAGTCGAGTCTGAGCAGCTCAGAGTTTTCGTGTGATTGCAAGCGGCTGCTGTTGCGGAATAATGGGCTTCCTTTCCTGGGCAGCAGTGGCGCTGTAACAGACTTATCATAACGGGATTATGTCCCCGTCACAGAATGCACTTCTGGATCTTGTTAGGGAGCTACCTGGGAACCTCTTTCTTCTGTCAGTCCTGCTCTCAGTCATGGTGGGCCGGTCGGTACCTTATGAAGAGCAAACTCACATAATACTTCCAGTCCATGTTAAAAGCAGTGAGGCTGCCTTAAAGTGATTCGGCATCATTTAATAGTTTTTGAGTTTCAGGATGTGGTAGAAAGTGCCCCTGGGTTGACCCTGAAAGAGCTGGCTGCAACACTATTGGAGTTTATTTTTGAGCATCGAATCAAATGCCTCACTGAGAAAAATGCCTCTTGAAAGACTATCAGAATGATTTCAGGCACTTGAGATGTTTTTCTATTTTTAGTGGCAATGGCTGTTTTTCCCCTGCCTGTCTTGTGCTGCTGACAGCAGAGGCGTACACATGTAATGAGGAAGGTGGAAGAAGTAGTGAGGGCGAATGGAGAGATTGCGGACAAAATGTAGACTTTCTCAGTGGAATGCACCTCAGAAGAGGAGGGCCAGTGAGCAACATCAGAGGTGGAAATTAGCTTTTGAGATTTGTTGCCCGAGTACCCAGAACAAAGGCCCACCCCTAGGAGGTCACAGGGGTGGGAGTGTGGAATCAGACCCGCTCCCCTTCACCCATCAGGGGGTCACAGGGTAAGGGCTAAACTAGGAAAGGGGGGGGGGGGTCATGGTTGACGGTCGCAAAGGGTTGTTAATTCTATTATCCCTGCCTGAGAGGTCCTTGTCAAAGAGTGGGAGTGAAGAGTAGGAGGGGTAGGCTGGATAAAAGGTGAAAGGGGGTGATTATTTTTGCCATGGGACTTGATCACATACCATAAATATCTTCAGCTCCTTGACTCATGTGTACTAAAGTCAGTCGCGTCTCTTTGACTCCTTTCTTTGCTCTTTGTCACATACTAGCAGACATGTTCAGAGTTTAGTCTGTCAAGAACTGAAACGCCCCCCCTTGACTAATCAGGAAAAATCAAATCATGTGTTGACAAATTTCTCTAGTTTTATATGAAAAGATCATGTATAATTTTCATAGTGAATTATTAGTCGAGATTGATAAAAAAAAAAAAAAACCTGACCACTTATGGATGCCTCTCTTTTTGTCTTCCTCATAATACATTTGATCTCTGCTTCTCACTGGTTTTCTTGCTTTTAAATACTTTGAATAAGTGTTTTTATATAAATTGCTCAGCCATCAATTGAAATAAATCTGATTCTACTCAGCCATACCAAGGGTAATAATTAATAAAGGTATTTTAAAACACTCTGAAGTTCAGTTCCTGGGTAGTCTCAATCCACGTATGAAGAGTTACTACCTGCTATAGTCATGGTTGTTGAGTCAACTGATTTACAATGATACCAAAACACTCTGCAAAGTGTTTGTCATATTGTTCATCAGTATGAGAAGCCCACTTACCCATAGTCCCACCCACATACAAAAAGTCCCTCTGGGAATGTGGAGTTGAGAGTATAAAGCACGATTTGTTTGTAGATTTCTTTTTAACGATCGAGGAAATGGATTCAACTTTATGAAGAGGGTATAAGCACTTTTTAATTCCCCAGAAATCTACTTGTTGGGATTGTTTTGGTCCCTACTTTTTATAAACTAAAGTGGTGTGGTGGGTGGCCCTTTCACTTCACAGTAAGAAAAGTCCTCAGTTAAAGTCTAGGCCTTTCTCTATAGAGTGTCCATGGTTTCACATGTTGGGTTTTCTTTGTCTACTCAATAACTCAAGGTACTCAATGAAAAATATTGTAATTAAGCCAGAATCAGTCCCAACTGGGGAATTTTCATCCCTTAGAAAAAAACAATTAGTCATGACTATAAAACAAACTAGGCTGAGCCAGAGAGAAAATTGATCACATTGTTAAATAATGTCGCCTCTTTATTGACATTTACTAAAAAGTGTATCCAAACATTGTCTGACATGTGGAACTTGCAGCATCTCGTATGGGAATTCAGAATTGTGCAATTTGTAAAACATACCAAACAGTGCATATGTGTGATGAAGTTATGATAAATGCATTTAATGTGCAATCATATGAAACGTGTTGAATATCCAAGTAATGTTCAATGAATGTGTATTTCAATGTCACTACACTATAGCTCTCCAAGCTTCAATGTAGCAGACACCCACGTCTCCAATAGGAGAATAATGGTGACACCAATCATCCAATCGAAAACCATGTTTGGCACCTACAATGACTAAGCTGAATGTGAAGTGAAAAATATACCACGTCTTAAACCCAAGAAGTGAAACATATAGAAATAGAACAAAACAAAACAAAACAAAAACCATTTCAATTACCTACAGTGTATGTTCAAAAAAACAACTACTCTGTGGTTTATAGGAAAATAAGCTTTAAAGGAATCTGGCAGTGATCTTGTTCATCATCGTCTCTTGTTTCACTCCTGTCGGTTTTGGTGTTGACTTTTTATCTGAAGCTTTAGATTTCATTTGTAAGAAGACTGATGTGCACCTTGATGCATTGGCTTTGAGTGAATGGGTGTTTATGCCCTGCATGTCTACGAGTATCAGTATGACTGCTGGAGCTCTGGCAGACTGTGTATGCAGCCACGGCACCAAAGGATTATTCCACTTGGCCAGACAGGTTTTAGCTTGGCACAGCCAGCCGAGGATATGTTTCCCCTCCATGTCCCCCTGGGCTACTAACACTGATAATACTATCTGCAAACGGAAGACTTAATCTGCTGCCACTTATTGTGTTAATATTATCTAGTCATGTTTCTCCTCTTAAAATAGCGCAACAACTGAGTGAAGTGGTTATTAATAACCTCTTCAAAGATTCCACCTCCTTTTTTGGGGGGATTGTTTGTGATCGAGGTGAAGCGACTATATTTTCAGTAGTGCACAGATGACTGCTCGTAGGTTCAGATGAGGACATTAAGGAGAATCACAGAGCAGCTGCAGATGGTGATGAGAGTGACTCACCCTCTTTCTCTCTGTCTGCTAAATCCATCCTTTCTTTCTCCTCCTGTCTCCGTAATGATGTTGCAATTAGAAAGGTGGCATTGTATGTAAATTTGATTTTAATATTGTGAATAGAACCCGTTCAACAAGTCAGGATAATTATAAAATCATGGTTTTCTTCGTTTAAAAAAAGTCTATACTTAAAATGCATGATCATGCATTATCATGCTAATACTTGCTACTTGCAATACAAGAAATGATGTCGTCTTGGCTCTCTTTAATTAGATTAGTGGTCTAACCTCAGGGCTTCCTCCTGCACTCTGATTATATGAGACAATATTGTGCATGTGATTGCACTAGTGTGTGTATTTATGCGTTTCAGTATGTGCTTAACACAAGCTCATCAGGATGATATTAGTTTTGTTAGTATTATATTGTTGATTATGAATCTACCCTCTAAGTTGGCATTATAGTTTTGATTTTGTAGCACCTGAAACAACTGTGGCATCAGTCCTGATCTGATATAGATCGAGATGACCAAATACAAAATAAATCAGATTTGTGATATAAACACCCAGTCCCTCTATGTCAGATTAATGTGGATCATTATAATAATAATTTGAAGACATTAGGTATTATAAGTGTAGTTGATTGTTCCAATATCGTTTTCTTCTCATTTGTTGTATCCAGGTCCTGAAACCAAAAATTAACCAACTCAAACCCTGCAGTTTAATCTGGTCACTTGTGTCATTGTACTGTAGTGAAATATTTAGAAGTTTTGATTGTTTCCCAGTTGGTGTCATCGCTTTATCTTCATGCATTGCTGTGTTGACACAATCCAGGCTGCTGCAGTGGTATTTGACGGGTTTTCTCCACAGTGCAACTATGTGCAGCGATCTGTGCCGGAGTGTTGTGTCAGCCTATTTTGTGCACAATGTGATTTAATGCCAGTGCACGGCGAGGCAGACTAAAGAATCCCACAATGAGAATCTGTCACTACCACATCACCAGCAGTTTGGAGATTATTACGTCTATTGAATTTTGAATGAAAAGTCTTATGCATGAATGCAAGCGTTCAAGAGATCACATGTAATAGTCCCATCTGTTGCATTCAGAGTGTAAATTTAACATTTTTATCCTCTCTCACCAGTGTGTGTGGTGTGTCTGACGCTGTCAGGCTACCATGGCTCTGGTTCAGGCGCTACCTGTGACTGTGAGTGACCACCCCAACCCAGGTCTTGACGTCCAGCAGTGTGGGCAGCTGTCGTCCCACTCCTCCTCCAGTCCCTGCAGGCCCTGTGGGTCCGAAACAGCCATGGGCTCTGTCAGCAGTCTCATTTCGGGGCGGACGTATCAGGAGAGACACTGTCGGGCTGCCAGTGAATTCAGCACCAAACCCCGCCGCTCCACACCAGCTACCAGCTGCTTCAGGCTCCAGGATAACACCCTCCGCAGCGGGAGCTCCCTGGAGCAGCTGCTTGTTATCAACAACCAATCTCAGCCTCAGGCCCAGGTTCTGCCTCCGCCGCTGCCCACCAAGAAGCATCCCCGGCCTGGAAACTCTGCCGGTGTGAATGGCGGTGCGGTGGCCCCTGCTGCAGTCCCCGGTGCAGTAGGTGGCTGCACAAATGGGAACTTTGGGTTTGTGGGTGATGAGGCAGCAGTTGGAGATTGGAACGACAACCTGGTGCTGACCGCTGCAAGCCCCTGCAGTGACTCGGAGGACCAAAGGGACAACAGAACTCTCAATGGCACCATCGGTGGCCCTCCTCCAAAACTCATCCCAGTGTCCGGACAGTTGGAGAAGGTGAGGTATTCATCTGATTGTCAAACCTCAAATATCGACATTACAGGGTCTTATCTACATCGATACCAGTATTATTTTAATTCAACTTAAATGCCAAGATATGCAGTTCTTCTAAAGTCCAAAACATGCTCTTTTTATGGTCCACTTACAGCTCGTTGGCCAATTCTGCATTCAGACTTCTATTTGGCTTTAACTGGACTGCATCAGTGAATGTTTGGTAGCACACTGTTTCAAATAGACTTGTTTGGTGCACATGGCACCATTATACTTCCATAAATGGACAACACCAACACTATCAACAACAGGAGCAATCTCACTAGGTTCCATTTTAACTGCACCGAAGGTAGCAAGTGTGAACAACCCTTATTTATCACTGTGATTTGCATCATATCTCAAAGAAAACTTGCGAGACCTTTTTCCCCAGTGGAACTCTTTAAATGACGTTCAGCAGGACAATGAATCCTGACTGTGATCTCTGATGACCATATATTTAAAGGACATTGTTATGTTCAATTACAGCTAAAGATTACACACACACATTAAATACCATAGCTGGGTAGACTTCTGCTGCCTGTTTTATAGTGGATTACTATGCTGTCTAATTGGCTATTTATTTCCATCGATCCAGAGGGAAGCTTAATCAGAGGCCTGACAGGTTTGGATGGATCATTTGACAGCTACTCACCTTGCAGACACATCATGATCGGTGTCGAAGCTCACTTGGGTTTAGTAACATCTTCATTCAACCGTGAGGAAGATCATTAAGAAAATGCTTACTGAACAAAAGGCTTTCACCCCCTCCATCTTTGTCTCATCTCCTCCTCCACTCTCCTCTCTGCCTTCTGTTTCTGTGCTCTTTAATCTGATTTTCTCTGTCCTCTCCTTTTTCATGTCCCCCCTCTCTTTGCTGTCTATCTTAGAGGATAGGAATATCATTAAGAAAATTGCTTAATGAAGCCCATGAATCTCAATTAAACCAAATCAAACAAATCAGATCCTGGTGGAGGAACCTGCCAGCATATCAATCACCCTTCTCTAATGAGTTTTACTCAGCCGTTGCTAATTAGCACAGATGAGCGTTTGTCAGAAAATAATGCTGGTGTGTTTTGTTCTTATAACTTTGAACTTGTAGAACATGGAGAAAGTGCTGATCCGTCCGACAGCGTTCAAACCTGTCATCCCCAAGAATCGCCACTCGGTGCAATACCTGTCGCCACGGCCAGGGGGGAGCAGTATGTCCGAAAGCCAGGCCAGCCTCAACCTCCTGCTGCCCCTCGCAGGGTCTAATGGCACCTCTGGGACAAACGCTAATGGAGGAAGCAGCAGTTCCAGCTCTGAAGGGAAGCGTAACTCCTACAGCGGCGGCCGCAATGCTCGGAGCAGCCAGTCTTGCTCCATGTCAGATTCGGGGAGGAACTCGCTCTCCAGCCTCCCCACTCACAGCAGCACAGGCTACAGTCTGGCCCCCAGTGAAGGCTCCAGCTCCGGGTCGGGCTCCGGGGGACAGCTGGAACCTGCGGCCGGACTCAGTCGGAACACTTCAGGTGGGACAGGGAGCCATGGTCACAGTAACTCAGACAGTGGACGTTCCTCGTCCAGCAAGAGCACAGGCTCGGGGTCGCTGAGCGGGCGCGGGCAGCCCTTGTCGGACAGCGGGTCCTGTGGACACTCGCCACCACCTGTGGAGGGCTACGAAGTCATCGTGAGGGAGCTGGAGGAGAAGCTGAGGGAGCGAGACCTGGAGCTTCAGCAACTACGAGAAAATCTGGATGAGAATGAAGCTGCGATCTGCCAGGTGAGACATGGTGGGCCTCCTGACACTTCCTCCCCCAAATCTGAAATGAACTAACTTTTGACCTCTGTTGAAGGTGTACGAAGAAAAACAGCGTCGCTGTGAGCGAGAGATGGAGGAGCTGAGACAGAGTTGTGCCACCAAGATGAAGCAGGCCTCTCAGAAGGCCCAGAGAGCACAGCAGGTGCTACAGTTACAGGTACGCCAACTAACCATAAACATTGTGTTGTGATGCTCTCGTGTTTGTACGCAGAAATTTACTATGTGTATTTCTTTACCGTTAATGAATTTATGCCCTGCTTAATTGTTCAGCCATGTTGGCTTTTTTTGTTGTAGTCTGTTAAGAACCTTGTTTGTTTTCAGGTTTTCCAGCTACAGCAAGAGAAGAAAAAGCTCCAGGAGGACTTTTCCTCTCTGCTGCAGGACCGAGAGACGCTGGAAAGGAGATGTGCCACTATCCAGAGGGAGCAGACCCAGCTGGGGCCACGCCTGGAGGAGACAAAGTGGGAAGTGAGTCTGACATGGGGAAGCTGTGAGGTCATTGATAAATGTCTGTGAACATCTCCGTTGTCTCAGTCAGACAGCGGCATACTGCCCTGCACTCTCTCACCTGTTTGTTTTTGGGGTTTTTTATGCTCAGGTGTGTCAGAAGACGGGAGAAATCTCCCTCCTGAAGCAGCAGCTGAAAGAAATCCAGTCTGAGCTCAGCCAGAAAGCAGGAGACATTGTGGTTTTGAAGGCCCAGCTCAGAGAAGCTCGCTCTGAACTGCAAGCGAGTCAGGTTCGATCCCAGGAGGCGCAGGCGGCCCTACGAACGCGCTCTCTGGAGCTGGAAGTCTGCGAGAATGAACTCCAGAGGCGCAAGAGTGAAGCCGAGCTGCTTCGGGAGAAAGTGGGCCGCTTGGAAGAGGAGTCGTCCCGACTCCACGAGACCCTGTCCAGTCATTGTGGAATGTCGCTACCTGGAAACGGAAGCATGAAGGGTCAATGCATGGCTCTCTCCCACCAACAGGTCAGGGGCGTTATAGGAAGGGGTGGTCCCAGCCCCTGTGTGTACCGTGACGGAGAGGAAACTCATCTGGTTTGGGGAGGCGAGAGTGACGAAGCCAAGGCACAGAGGCAGAATGCAGAAACATTGTTGGGACTAAGGCAACATGTAAGTATACTTTTAGCACCTTTTCTAGCTGGAAGTGACAAAAAAAAAAAATTGTGCGATAATGAAAAGTAACTTACTGAAACTGTATTCACCAGATGGATAACGTAGATAGGTGCAGATCTATAAATAAGTGGATGATTTATGTGTACATTTATCTGAGACTATTTTAATATTTTTCAACTGTATGAATGCCAAGAAATTATACAGTTTATTAATGAATCATAGATAGCAGTGCATTGCCCATAACATCATAAGGCAAGGTTGTTTCTTGAGGACTATTGAGACCTGAGGCAATTTAAAGCGCTGCACTTTCTAACACAACATTAAGAAGCACTGTATAACTGCAAAATACAAAATGACAAAAGCTGAAATGGTCAAACGCGTCCACCGTTGTTTCGAGGAGCTTGCATCTCAGATGAAAACCTAAAAATAGTTTGAAAGAATAAACAAAGATGACCTTTTCTTTTTCTGTGTAAATGACAGTGGAGGTGTGTTTTGAGCACCACCATCATAGTGCATGATACTATTCATATTTGAAACGGCTAGAAAACACTACACATCAACAAGACCTGATTGTTTGGAGTCTAAAAAAAAATAAAAAATCACTGCTTCAGCATATCAATGAATTACATCTCATTCAAGCCCACCACTCACATTAAGTAAAGGTGTATTTTAAAAAGTTAGGAAACTAAAGTAATTTGTTTCCTTACTTTAATTAAAACTTTATGTACTAAAAATGTATTACGCATAAACTGAAATATCTCAAAATCAACCCAAAAATACAGTATTTCACAAATGTATTATGTCTTTTAACCGGGGGTCATAATTAAACCTTTTAAAAGGTATTTTTGACCCTTTTTAGTTTATATGATTTCAGTGTAGAAACAACCAAAATGGAATTGGATTTTTTGGGGGGAGATGCACTTGTATGTATGCGACTTCAACAACTTTTTTGAACCAGAAGATGTACTGTTTTTGTGCTGGATAATGTCTTTCAAATAAAGGAGCAATGTAACAGTACTGTTTCTCTTTTTTTTCCTCAGGTGGATCGGCTGAAGGCTGAGCTCATTTATGAGAGGAGGACGGGTGAGGAGCAACTGTCACGGTTCGAGGAAGAGAGAAGAGTGTGGCAGGAGGAGAAGGAAAAGGTGAATATATAGAAATATGCGGTGGTGACTGAAAATGTGTTCAGTCACGCTCTTACAATGTTCTTTTGATTGTTTCTGATTCAACTGCATGCTTTGTTTCTTTAAAACCAGGTAATTCGCTACCAGAAGCAGCTGCAGCAGAACTACATCCAAATGTACCGCCGCAACCGCGACCTGGAGAGAGTGATGCGGGAGTTGAGTTTGGAGCTGGAGAACAGGGACATGGAGGACTACGAAGTCCACAGTGGCAGTAATGACATCCACTTTGAGGAAATCACTGCCACGGAGATCTAAACACACTCACACCCCTTTACAAGAAAACGTGCAAAGCAACATGGAAACACATCTCACGAAGGACTCAGTAGGTGTCAACCAGTTATTGAACTCCGGGCCAATTACTGCACTATCTTCAACATGGCTTTACGTGGACCACCAAGCGAGCTTTCACCTCTCGTCACTGTCAAAACGGAGATCTCCCAAAGGTGCATTCTTACTTCCAACTATCAGAGAAGTACTTAAAAAAAACTAAAAAAAAAAACCTTTTAACATGTCTCCCCAAAAACTTTTTATGGGTTTTTATTCCACTCCAAAGCCAGCACAAAGACTTCCTCCATTTGTGGGAGCAAAGAGTAGATGAAAAAGTGTTTCTTTCTCAGACCACGTTCAAATCAGGGTATTAAAAAATCAATGGGAACTTACAGCAAAAAAAAAAAAAAAAGTTATTACACATCAAGCAATCCAGTCAAAGCGCAGTCACAACTTATCTTGGTAGCACATGATGTTAACGACGCGGCCACCAGCATGCATGTATTCAATGCATCAACACCGCTGTTATGTATGAATGATGACCTCTTCACTCAAACATCAAACCACTGCTCCACTGTTAATATTACTGTATGTCATCTTGATTTTACAGCACCGACTGGTCTTTTTAAAAGTGTAAAATAACATATCTGGTTGTTTAGCAGGGTTTCTCTCAATGACTTTTAAAAGGAATGTATTGTCACTATAGTGAAATGCAGTAAAAAAAACAAACAAAAGTGGGGGGGGGTTGTCATTGGCGAAACAGCTGTTATTTTTGCACAACTTTCTGCTGTTTATTTTGGTATAACGACTGTTTTTGTGAAAATCGTCAAACGTCAACAAAACCAATTCTGACATGCGTCTCTCACTTTGCTTACACGTGGACATCGTATTCTCTCTCTGCCTCAAACTATCAAGGACACAGAAACCAAACGCTGAGACAAAGTGTTTTTATTTGAAGTCCGCTCACGTTTTCTCGACCACCAACAGTTGCACTCGATCGGTGTGTAAACTTGCTCCTTCGCTGCAGCCAGCTCTGACATAAATATTTATATTTTACGATTATTCAGCACGAGGATGTGGGCTGTAGCATGGCAGATATCACTGGGATGCTGCTGATTCCTCTCACCCACTGTCTTTTTTTTCTGGCTTTCTCTTTACGTCTGCTCTCTTTTGTCTGCTTCTTACTGAACTATTTTTATACCAGAAGAAAAGAGAAAAAAAAAGCACCTCAGCATCTAGTATCAGGAAGCTAAATATAGAGCATATTTACAGTATTACGGTTTGGTTGTGACGTCACAAGAGATTTAAGCCAGTGTTTGAACTGCAGGCATGCTTGTTCAGAGTTTCCGTTTATTTCCGCTCTCACTCCCCATTAGTGCTCTTTATGTAGCTCTTGGCATCCCGAAGCCAAATAACACTTTTAAAGTCTTCCTAGTCCACCCCGCACCCACCCCCCCTCCTGCCTACATTATAAACTTCACTGACTGCTATACAGGTAGTGAGGCTGGCATGCCTGCATGTCTTTGTTATATGAGATTTCTGAAGAGAAAACCTTGGTCAGATAACGGAGGGATGAGATGCAGAGGCAGTGGCTCCAGCTCTGAATGTCCAGACGCCCCCTCAACCATAAACGGGCAAGGAGAAGTCGTCAAGTTTAAGGCTGTGCAGCTCTTCTGTCACAGTAACGCAGGGCTGTGTTTAACACTGACTATGGCAGTAGTGGGCTGCTGAGAACTTTTATTTTGCAAAGAGTCTATATCAAGGAATAATGGTTAAAAGGATATCTATATAATGGAGGAGATGTTGTATATTTTTTTATATATAGCACTTGGAAGATATTTTGTTGTAGTACTGGTATAAGTGTGGGTTGATGTATATTGCATACCAATATCTCAAATGATGGATCAATTCCAAATGGAGGCAGCAGCATCTAGAAAGTGCACCCAATACTGTAATGCATGACGATTTAATGTTTACATGATATAATCTGTGTGGGGAAACCTCACACACACATCAAAACGACCCAGGTGATAGGGGAGCTTTTTCATAGTTTGACCTGTTGTCTCTCCATTTTAATTGATCTCTCACTTGATTTTCAGTATCATAAAGTGTCGCACTGATTCTCGTTGAGCTCTGTTCCATCATTTCCTTTATAAATGCATGAGATGTGTCATTTCAAAGATGCCTTCGCCAAGTTGAGGTCAGGCTTAAAGCAACCAGAGAGTATTCCGTTTCCTGTAATTGCCAATTCATCGAAATGGTCTGTATAATTGATCAGGCTACATTCTGCATGACATCACCGTGGTTTAGAAAGTACCCGAGAATATTAAAAAGTCTACACTGTGCATACATTGTAAAGCCATGGGAGGAGATTGAGGCAACTGCATTCATTTCTGTTAACTAGACCTCGACTGTTACATCCTCACCACAGATTCATATTAACAAAAATCACGAGTGTTGCAAAACTGACTCACTCACCGAAAAGAACTGTTTGGATTTGGGGTCAAAGTTTATTTTTTCCTCCTCTCGTATATCAGTTCTCTTCATCCATTACATAACCATTCTGTGTAAATATGTAAAACACTAAATAGTATAACAGAGTGACATTGTCTTTTATTTAGACAAAAATATCTATTTCAAATGTAGCCACTGTGACTAGACCAAAGCAACGTAACACATTTCTTTATCCGTGGCATTTATTTCCATCATTTAGTGTGCATTCTTTATGTTTGCCTATGTTGTGTCTTCATTAATTCAGAAAGTGAGTAGTTGTCCATGTATATTTTTATGTGTACATTTCTTGTACAAATGACTGTTTTTAATTAAAGAACAAGTTGCCACACCTTAACCAGCCTCCTGATTTATTTTTTCCTCCCATAATCACATGAAAGCTGAGTAATGTATGCCGTGTGAACAGTTATAAGCATTAAAGTAAAATACATGGCGTACTTTGAAATAACTGAAGGCATAAACGTACTGTTTAATTGTCAAATTGCAATAGCATGCCAAGACATAAACATTCCTGAAGTTTCTCGAGTATCCACTTTAAAAAGTGTTTTGTGAGTGTTTCCCCCACTTACTTCCCCCAGTCTGCAGAAGTAAGGCACTATGCACGCTACATTCCAGTTATCTTTGTGCATTTTTCCCCCCCTATATTCCACTTTGATTCAAACTCTGCCAAGATCCCAATGTCCTGCATTGCTCACTGACATGTTTTTCCAACTCCTCTACATGTCTGCGTAAGCTCCGTCCACAGCATGGTGTAATTAAGCCTCTAAAGTGGCAGATTGTCCAGAGCACAAGCGCTTCTACCAGAAAAAATGCAGCACAAAAATACTGAGCAGCAATTTGTAATAATCCTCCCCAGACATCCACTAAACCCAAACTATCAGTTTTGACATAATACAGGAGTTTAATCTGGGTATAAATCTATAAATCTCATAACGGAGACTGGGGTAATCTCCTTCTGGCAGGTCTGCAGGGCTACTGGTCGGAGACGGTCCAAGTTAAAAAGGCAGACCACTCATTCCACAGTCAAACTATGCGAAAGGGTCACGGCAAGGTTGCCACATATTGAACAGTGGCACAATTTCAACTGAGAATGATTTTTGTGAATCACATCAGTACATCTTCAGACACCTTTTTAGAGATCCAGACAATTACTTTCAATCCAGTCAATGTGCAATATTTGCATTTAAGAAACGTATTTGCTAAAAAAAAATAATTGCAACATTTGTAGCAAAAAGTTGTTGAAAACAATACTTGTCTCACTAAATCTGCTACTGGAATAGTCCTACGCAGCAGCTCCACTTATTGTTTTCATATCTCCTTGTCGCGGCTTTGGTCCTCCTCTGCACTGTGGGTCAAGCTCTACCTGTCCCATAATTCCTCCCCTGTAGATCATTTGGTCCCGGGGGAGATGCAGGTTTCGGTCGCCCTTCACGCCCGAGCAGCAGTGCGGCTGTGAGGCACACAAAGTTTAGTCAGCTGGTCTCTTGGGGCCTGCAGGGGTTGTGAGGACCTTAGGGACCTTGACCACAAAAACCATCGGGTCTTTGGCTTTGTTGCTGAACGAGTGACGAATTACATCCACGGCGTGCTGATGAGTCGCCCCCTGCAGACTCTCACCGTCCACAGACAGCAACTCATATCCCGCCTGCAGACACATAGAAAAAGGAGAATGATACAGAGAAGATGGACAATTAAAAGTGATATTGCTAACAAGGTTTTTGTCTTAGGCGCATGTGTTTCTCGTAACAGTCGTGACATTTATATTGAGTTTTGAAAAACCTGCAGTGATGGTTTTCCCCAGTGAGAACACAATTTATGACACAGGGAATTGGGGCTCTCCCTTCACTTTAATATATTCACACTGAAAGCTGTCACTACTGCACATATAAACTTTCCCCTTCAGCACAAGGTTGTTGCAGAAAGAGCACGCACACACGCACATACATACACAAGCAAACACACAGTGTTCGACCCACTTGCAGGCTGCTTCCTGCAGGATGCGAGCACCGAGTGGTAAATCTTCTGAGCCCCGAGGAGAGGAACTTCCACTGATGTCATCAGCGTTTGCAGAGGATACACCTGCCTAATGTGCTCAACCTCAGTGAAGGTTAGAAACACAACACAGAAACTCGCAAGGCCGGTGGCCATTGTTGTACCTATTCCTTTTCCTTTCCAGTCATTAGACACAAATAGATTATTTTCCCCTCTGCCTTGCTCCGGCCTGTTTTCATCTATTGTGGCTCAAACGCAAATGGCTTGTATAAGAGGAGGTTTGTCCCGACAGGTTTTCTTACAACTCATAGCCTCGTGTTCACCGAATAACCCCAAAGCCCCCCATGCCAACAGATTCAAAAGATTTTGATCCATTTAACCAAAAAGGAGATTAAAAAGTGCTTTTTCATTTTTGAAAAGTAATTTATCTGAATTAAATAGATCACAACCTAATCTGCCCCATCCTCTTTACGCCCATATATGGAGAGTATTTGTGAGGTTTCCGCTTTCCTCGCCAATCTGCATCATGGTCCAAAAATAACATGGCCTCTAAAATTTACTATTCCCTTGTATGACTTGATGTGTAGCCAAATACAGTAAATCCAGCCACATGTTTCAGCTGAGGAAAGGAACACTGATGGTTTTTTTTTTGTTGAAATGAAATATCAACTGTTGTCTCATTATACTAATATTATTGATGGATCATCAACAACTAAAAAGTGATTGTTACTCTTATTTGGGTAATATTTATTAGTATTTTTCAGCTCTGAAAAAATTCAATATAATTGCTGACTATGGTTCAAGCAGTTTAGAGCAAGATGTGTCAAAGAAAGGCTACAGATCCCCTTTCTGAACTCTGATCTGTTATAGTAAAACCAAACACTGATGAACACCCTCACTCCCACAAACATAAAAACCAGCAACCTTCCCCGCCACGTTTTCTTTCCACTCGAGATCATAGAAAGTGTCTTATTCCGGTATTCTAAGATGTTTAAATCAAATTTGAACATCCTAAGAGCAACAACCCCTCACATGTTTACTGTCGTTTCTCTTATTCTGTTCAGATTTCAGCTTTAAATTCAGATAGTGAAGACTGATGAGAAGTATGTGTTTACATGACCTCTTTTTCTTCTACATGTATATCAACGGGAGACACTGGTCCCAGCTGGGTTCAAGGAGTTTCATGTTAACGACGAGCTGCTGGCTGCAGTTCCCTTTGCACAGAGGGGAGGAATAGCACTGATAGTCAAGAAGCTGATAAGCCTCACAGTGAGGTGTGAGGCGGAGGCAGCAGATAGGAAGAGGACATGGGGAGGTGGCCACATATCTGTGTCTTTATTCAGCCTTGCTATGCAGCATGTGCACGGAAATATCTCTACAATATGATGACAATATGTTGCACCTGATTAAACTAACTTTCAGTTCTAATCTTTTGTCTTAGAAAGTGATATAATGTACATTGGTTGTATTTTTCTGACACCCGTGCAAGATCAGGTGCATTAGTAAGTATCTGTGCCTGTGTAAATGTGAGTGCTGGCATCCACGCATGCACTTCTTCAAATTTGAAAGGTTGAACAGACACTAGATCCCTTTGATTTTTCACTCCCTATTCAGAAGTTAGACTTGAGTAGCTGTCAGTCGATAGCTTGCAACCAAACCGGCCTACAAACCCACTTTGATAAATTGACAACCTGCAACTGCAGGTGTACATTTAGTTTCAAACACTTTTAACGCCTCATTTGCGGTGCTGTTTTCAATAATCTTCGATTTACGAGGCGTTTCTCTTATTTTAAGCCTAAAGAATTGGCCTGTATTGAATGAGTGTAAGTCACCATCTGTGTTTAAGTGCACCGGGACAAAACAGCCAATGGCTGTTACTATGCAGGCAATATATTACCAATACATTAGCAGAGCAGCATCCGTGTTCCTCATCAATAATGGAGGCGATGAGCTACTCGAGATGGCCCGCTTCTAATCTCCTCTCCACTCGTCATTGCACACCTTCAACTTCTCAGCCACAGATACACTTACTCATAGTGCCAACAACTCATAAGCACAGGACAGAGCCTGACAGGTACTTACAATCCCTCTCAACCAGGACGGACACCCAATGTGCTTTAAAATCATTTTCAATATTTATGACAGAAGTGTGTTCATGCTTAACATGTTTAATGTCAGAGTTCAAGGTGAAGGATCATTACCTTTCCCTGTATTAGTGACTAAACCAAATTTTCTAAACCTTTATTTATTATACTATTGTATTTGTTGATGCTCACCCTTAGAGCCTCATTTGTAGACGCAGCACCTCCTGGGAAGATTTTCTCAATCTTTATCATGGGTTGAATCCTCGACTCCATTCCTCCCGAGATGCTAATTCCTGTAAATAAGAACATAATCTTATGAATGATTGTATAGCAGCATCATGTGCCAAGATTTGCATAGCTTTTTTAATTCATACACTTTGTATGGTTTACATCAGCTAACATTAAAACTTTTAACTTTGTATTAGACAATTTTGTGCAAATGTATTAGGGGGTCCCCTAATTACAAATGAAACACACACCCTCCAAAACTACCGTGCAGAACACAGGCAATACTCATATTGTATTTACCTAGTGACTGCTTGGCCTTGGAGATGGTCAAAGTGCTGATTTCATACTCTTCAGGTAACAAAGTTGTTCTTTGTACTCCGTGACCATTTTGTATCTGGTGACTGATCTCTCTGCTAGTGGACGGGCTCCTCGCTCTCTGGGGATCAAAAACCTCAGCCAGAGGTGGTCTCCCTCTACGCTGTGAGGGAACATGCACCCTGACCTCCGTGTAGCCCTCCTGTCGGCTCAGTCTGGCCTCCACACTGTCAGGACTCCCCTCCCTCCTTGCTCTCCCGTGTCCATTCCTCATAGCTGACCTCCCTCGTTCAGGAGCCGCGTCGCCGCGGTCGTACACGGCCAACAGCGAGGCGTCACTGATCCGCTGGGACCCGTTCTCTCGCGTGGTCGGGGAGCGGCGAGGCTGGTGTCCACGTTGGCTGCTGTGTGGTGATTCTGTGAGCAGGAAGCTGTGGTTGGGAGAGGGGCTCAGGGAGCGGGAGCGCACAGGGGAAGTCATGTAGCTGTCCACAGGTACGTCCAGCAGAGGGGTGAACACACGGGACGGTGGCAGATGTCCCGACTGCCGTCCAGACAAACGCAGTTTTTCCAGTTCCTCCATCACCTGTCGGTTTTGCATCATGTCCTGAGCAGGCTGAAGGTAGAATCCGCCTCTGAAGTCTGCACAAACATACCAAGAGTGAATTAATCAGGTAGACAGTGAAAGAAGGCATTTAAACTCATGTGATGAACTCTGTATATAAATACTGAGATTACTGCAGTTCAATATCACACTTGCTTATTCTTTTTAAACTAAATTACCTACAATAAGCAATAAAGCAAAATATAAATAATTTGTTACTGCATTTCAATTCTGTAAATGAGTTTTCAAGTATCTTTACTCAACAACACTTTTTTCCACACTGATAACATAAAGTCCTGGAAGTTTGCCACAAATACCCAAGGGTCTATGTAACACTTTTAAAAATAATCTCAGTAATGAAGTCAATTTTTGTCAAGTCAATTTTTGAGTATTTCTGAATGTATGCAATTGCACTTGAACTCAGCAAATACTTTTATCCTAGGATTTCTTCAATAGCACCATTGAAATTGCCCACAATCTTTTTTATCAACAACACCCCGATGCCTCAGCTGTGACCAGTCAGCTTCCTGTCATAACCGTGAAAGTCTGACCTTCTGAACCCTGGCCTGAGAAAGTGATATGACTGCATTTAGCCTAAAGTGAGAACGTATTGATTGAATCTCATTGACTCCTGAATGAAGTAAATGCTCCAAGCATCTTCATATTGTTTAAGTGTGACACATACCAACGCAGCACGTCTCAGTCCTTTCTGTGGGCCGCAGAGATGTAACACAAGCCTCTGCTTCAGCACAGGCACGGGAAACCCGAGCTATTCTGTGCCTCGTGGTGTGTGTGTGTGTGTGTGTGTGTGTGTGTGTGTGTGTGTGTGTGTGTGTGTGTGTGTGTGTGTGTGTGTGTGTGTGTGTGTGTGTGTGTGTGTGTGTGTGTGTGTGGAGGTGTGTGTGTTTCTGTGTTATATGAGGTTAAGAGGTGAGTTGGCCTGTGTGAGCGGCATGCCGGGGACAGGATACAGACTGTGTGTGTGTGCAGCTGTTTCAGCTCGACCCTATGAATATGGGATGAGGCAGGGAAGGAGTGAGGTGAGGGAGGAAAAGGAGAGACAAAGGTGACAGGATAAAGCTGCTTCTGTATCTCACATTTTTGTGGAACGAATGAAAAGCCATCCAGCAGTCAGATGGAGAATCAGAAGAAAGAGATTAGGTCTAAAAAGAGGTAGAGAGATAAAGCCAGTTTACCTGGGATTGGGGTGATGAGGTGACGGCGGGGGGTTCCACTCCGAGGCGAACGCAGCGCTGGAGAACGTACTGGAAAAAAGCAAAAAAGACAGCACACATTTCTTTGCTCGTGTTATTTTCCCTTTGTTCTTCGCTGTTTCTATCATATAAATGAGGCACTTTATTCACGAATAAAAACTTTTAACTAATTTTAGGCACAATCACTCAGCTTACGTGAGCGGCTCTTGAGAATATCGTACGCCTCCAGTTCAAAAGGCATCACCATGCTGTCAAAGCGGCCCAATTCAGCTGTAGGTATCAGCATTCTGCAGGAAAACACAGTGTCAGGCAGATTTATTCAAATGGGGGAAAAAAAATACTCATAGTATATAAGAGTGCTAGACACTGTGTATCTTACCTGATTTCTCTCAGAAGCAGCAGTTTCTCTGGCCTGTCCAAAATTGCCAGCAGGGGACGAACTAAATCCTCGATCACGGTGTCAGACAAAAACTGAAAGAAACATTTTAAGAGTTGGTTCAAGTTGGTTCAAATAAGAAAGGAAGCAAAGAAGCAGCTATTGAATCTCCGAAAACAGACACATCTGCACTGAAGATTTACATTCAGATGTGCTGGTAGCACTACTTATTTACAGTTGGAAAGTCCTTTGGTACTGAGGAATAGTGGTTAGCACTCTCATCTCACAGCAGCATATTGCCTTTTTGATTCCAGGCTTGAGGGCGTTTCTGTGTGCCCTACCTTTGCCCATTGGATTGTCTCCAGCACCACACAATCCTAAATCTTATTAAGTGGTGAAGAAGATAGATGGATTGTTTGTTCATATTGTCAAACTTCACCGACACTGAAAAGTAAGAGCCAAGGTGCATTTTCACAGCTAGGAGTGAGTTTTCTCCCGATATGCTGCATTTGCATTACAGTCCCACATGCCCAGGAAAACAGCCACACTCTGCTTGTTTCCACTCTTTGGTGTTTAATTACTGTTTTAACAAGTGAGTCTCTCTGAGCCCTAAGTGGACCCGACATCTACTGAAGTGATGCAAAGAGCTGGTCAAGGCGTTGAGCGTGTTCAAGTGCAACAACGTGGGCTGAGAAAGACAAAAAGGATCAGACGGAGACTGACGTTTGATCCTAATCGTAAATGACGGGCCAAATCCGTCTTTTGTCACAGCTGCTGCCAGATGCATCCATCACTTGGAGGCACTCGGCGGCAACCGCTGCAATACTGCACGCTGAATCGTTGAAGGGGTCCAGCTGGTGTTTCAAAAACACACTGATGTGTGGTCAAGGCATCAAGTGAAGAAAACTCACCCGCTGACAGTGTCTCATCACGGCCGCCACTTCGTCCTGGCTGAGCAGCTTTGTGGCCATGTCCTCAACGTGTTGCAGAGTCTCGGGTCGGGGAAGCGGGCTGCCAGCCCGCGATTCCCTCGGAGAGGCCAGAAGCTGGACTGAGTGACCCCGCTCCTTATCTAAGGTTTTAACATTAAAAACTTCTTATGCAAATGAGAAGGTCTGAAGATGGCATGACTTGACTTTCACCCACTTCCAATGCAGGTGACTAATTTAGTCTGAACAATAATAATTTTTGAGGGGGAAGTTGCCAGTGAATCCCTTAATATAACACTTGTTGAATATTTGTAACAGGAGAAATTAATTACTTTGTCTTTTATGTATATATCTCCAAATAGAATCGGCAGATGAAGGCTTCCTTTACCTCAAACGTGTCCTAAAACTTAAAACGCTTGAGAAATTCATTCATTGTGTGAACAGGAACTGCACTCTCACCTTTGTCGGCATGGTGGGATGATGACTTGGAGCGGCTCTTCTCTTTACGATCTTTCCTAAACAACAGGTTGACAAAGGTTTTGGAGCGCTGCAGGCTGGTTTTACCCTCCGCTGGGCTCTTCTGCTTCTGATGCTTCGTCTTTTTCTTTCTGTCCTCTATTGAGGAAACAAGAAACAAGGTTCTATCTAAATAAATGTCATCAATGTGGGCGGATTCTTCTATCTTAGCACTGTGAAATATCGCAAACTTTTATATGTATGACTGTGTTTGAGCGCTCCGATCAAATTTCTTCACACACCTTTAGTAAGGCACAGCTTAATTGGAATTGTATTGAAATTACAAGAATAGCATATGACAATATACAAATGAAGATTTATTTCACCAGTGTTTGATTTGTAATGATAACAATTCTTCAACAACTGCACAACCCTGGTGGTGACATATCACCTTTGTTGCATTTATACATCTTGTTCATAGGAAGATCTTGTACCGCCCCACAGTGAGATGAGAGCATTCGGCATATCTGCGTGTGGTGTTGAAAATATAATTCATTAACCAATAACACTGGGTGATACACGGTCTCCGCTATGGGCACAGGCTGTTCATTTCTCTTCCAGTCGTCTCTTATGTTCACTGCAGTAAATCTGCCACTGTGGAAAGTAACACAGTCGTACTGATGAATTGCAGCAACGCTAACCTGAACACAACCCCTGCCATTGAGAGCACTACAGTAAAGTGCTCCTGCTTACATAACAAATGTCCAATCAGCCCTCGGTTCTGCCCCAAGCCCCCGCCAGGACCTGGCGGTGTGAGAGAGCCGGATAAATTGAAAAAGAAAGGCTAATAACTCAACGGCACCACCAAGGCATGGATGGATATTTCCCCGTGTGCTTGTTATTATTCATTTCTCACAGAGGTACAACAAGTGAGAGCAAAATGTGGTAATTAATCATGAGCCTGTGTCAACTTGATGCTCCTGGATAAATTCTGTCAGGAGCTTAAATCATCCACGCAGTGTCAAGAGATGTGTACTTCCTGGGGTATGAAGAGATAAGGGGTTAACAAAGTAATGCACGTTCTACAGAAATCTCAGAAGGCTTTGAAAGTGGATCTTATTGCAACATTAATGAAGCTTCTGTCTGCAGCTGCAGTGACAACGGTGCGTTTGTGCAATGTCAAATTCCTCAAGTGAGGCTCCTGACAATGACTCTAATGAAAAATCACACAACAGAGTGAAAGTGCAAAAAGAATCCTGGTGGCCCCCTTCAAGAGCTTCAGTCCAACATACATGATAGGATATGAAGTTAGGCCCTGAGAATCACTGGTGCGCTTCCCACAACAACAAAACTGCAATCATACAGTATTTTGGAGGAAAAAAAGAAAAAAAAAATCAATCTCTTACAATTTCCTGGAAGATACAGTTTTTACAGTTGTTGGTACTGTATCCTCCTAAACTGCACTCTTTGTAACATATGAGGAATTTAAACACATATATGAAGGTGAGAATTCTCTCAGATTTCATGTCTTCAACTGTTTATCAAACAAACCCAGTGCTAATACAGAAACATACTGAATCACACATAAAACATACTGGCAAACCTCAAACACGTCACAATTCAAAATGTGTAATTTTAGTGTAACATATAAACTAAATTATAATATCTAATTGATTTGCAAGATTCAGAAGCTAGGCAAGGCTTGAAATATTTCAGTTTTTGTTAGAAAAATTTAATATATGAATGTTCCACTGTTCAAATTAAATGATGGGAAAAATAAACTTTTCCATTGTATTATATGATAATATCTTTTAGATCGATTGCTATGTCAAACTTTTGAACGTGTTATGCTGATTGTGACCTTTTCTCCTAGAATCCTCAGTCACTGAAAAAAATACGAGGTTATAATTTTGTACACTAGTAGTCTAATAATTTGACTTCGTTTGAATAAAATATGGAGCTAATCCAAGAGGCTACAAAACAAACCTTTATGAAATCAAGTAGGGTTAAAAGTGTAAAAGCTTTTTGAAGTGTGTTTGTTTATTACTGAATCATGAGGGTCATTGCAGCCTTGCGTGAGGATACAGCCTGTCCCTTTGGGAGGAATGTTGTTTCAGTGCTTGAATGATGCTCAGTGCACGTTGTTATTTATACAATTATTTACAAAGAAAATATGACATTGTCTGTTTGAACCTGCAGGTCTCACCTGACACAGTGATATGGCTTTGGGATCGTCTGATTGGTTTCCGAGGCCTGCTCAGCGCCATCAGCGCTGCAGTCTTAGGCGAGTGCTTCTCTACTTCCGTGTCTCCAGATGACAGTGTCCTTGTGCGTCCTCGTCCTCCCTCCCGAGCTCCTCCCATCTCTTTTGGCCCTTCCCCTTTCCCACGTATGACCGTGTCCTTCAGCAGCAGCGTCTCGCCCACCGTCCGGCTGGTTTCTGTGGTCGCCGGCCTGTCCGGGTGCGACCCGTTATGTGAGGGATGATCCCGGTAAGTTGGAGTGTGAGGGTCGGTCTGTATGGCGGTGTTAGCGGTGCGCTCAGCACTGCTTGGACGTCGAGAGCGGTCTTCTGTAGAGATGGCAACGTCTACCATCTCTGAGCCAAAGATAGGAGGAAACAAGACCTGGGAAAGACCACTGAGGGAGCTGAGAGGGGTGCTGGAGGACAACGACGAGGCAGATGAGTTGGAGTCTGAACCCTGTGATGATGGTGCAGGGCCTCCATTGGCAACTGGGGAGGAGAACCCATTTTACTATAGTGATTAGCATGTGTTTAAAGTATTATGATTTAAATAAACCTTTCCACTTTTATATGTAGGCCCAGCACATATAAACTAGGTTACTCTGTGAATAAGATTTGCCCCGAAAGCTTCATCTCCTTATTTTACCAGCTCTGCTTTGTTTCGATGATAACCTGCGTGTCCTAATAACCTGATAATCCTCTAAGCTTCTGAAAGACAGAACATGAACCCAGACTTCCTCTGTTTTGTTTGGTTTTTTTTTTCCTTATTGAAACTCTAAAATGACTCTGCATCTTGACCCAGATGTCAGGTCATGCCCCGTTCCAGACTACTGAGCTGCATCCAAGCACTCTGAAATAATCCCAAGTGTTATCAAAAGAAAACGTGACAAAAGAAAATCAAGTTAGGAAACCAAATAACAGTGTTGACAAGTAGCCAATATTTCACTTTGTTAAATGCAGAATGTAAAAATGTCTTCATTATGCTGGTTTAAATTCATCTGTTTAGTGAGCGCAAACATCTTACTACTTTTGAAGTCCTGAACTTGATTTTAAATCATCCCAGTGTTTTCTTTTGTCTCAAGGGGTAAACCTACGTTTGTCGAGCCAGCCATACTCTGCCACCATCTCTTTGTATGCAGGGTATCGACCAGCTTCCTGCGAGAATGAAAAAATGGAAAAAAATAAATCAACAAAAGCCTGAAGCGGTCAGTTTCCAAAGCTGGTGGGCACATGCGCTCGAGAATATACAAAAGCAGGAGCCTCCAAAAAAATCCAATGAGCAGATATGGAGGGTTTTAACATGGTTCTCCTAAATATGTGCGATCTCTATTGGCTACTCAAGGATGCCTTTAAGGAGACGGATGGGGGCAGGAGTGTCAGACCACTAACTTCCAGAGAGATCCTGCAGGAAGGTAGAGAGGAGGGCGAGAGAGCAAAGACTATAAAAGAGACTGAGCACAGACTGCAGGAGAGAAATGCGAAGGTCCTGCAGCAGTCTTAATCTATAGCAGCTTCACTAGAAAATGGACCAGGGTGGCCGGAATAATAAACCATTAAATCAAAGACTCCTACGCCCAACCTTAAAAGTAGATACTGTGTTAGCTGAAAGCTCTGCCTCCCATTCTACTTTCAGAAAACCGAGGAGCCTCCAGTAAGCAGCACTCTGAGAACTAAGTGTTCTGCTGGGGTAGTATGGCACTAACTGTTCTTTAAGACATGATGGAACCTGGTCGTTAAGAGCTTCATAGGTTAAAATAAGGATTGTAAATTCTATTCTGGGTTTAACAGGAATTTAACAATAAGCATCTGAAAGCACAAAAACCTCTCACTTGTATTTAATGGAATTGTTTCACCCATAAATAGCCAACCCTCAAATGGAGCATACTTCACTCCATAAAAACCTCACAACCTCAGGTATGGAAACATAATAATGATAATTCATCTTTAATCCGCTGTGTTTGGTTCCGACCCATAAATAGACAGAAGAAAGCCATAAAATTAAGTTTTCTGTTGATTATAACCTGATACCAGTCTGCCTTTGAATAATGAACATTGTCCCTGGCTGTTTTTCACACGAGGAACCTGAGATCAGAGGAGTAAAATGAGCACGCAGCAACATTAGTGAGCAAAGACAGCTCACAGGCGCACGCTCAAACACGCAACACAACACAGACACACACACAACCCCCCCCTTATCTAAAAATGACACAGGTTAAGTGGCATGCCCCTGCACACATTCAAGCACAGGCAGACACACACGAGGAATTCGAGGGCTGGAAGCCAGCTGTCCGCTCTGCTGTGCTGGCTCATTGAGGAGAGCTGGTGTTGTTTAACAAGCTCACATTTATTATTGTGTCAGCACTCTAAGCTTCAATTGTTAAGACTTGAACCTGAGTGAATATAAATTGAATCTTTACTCTTCTTTAGCTCTTTTCATTACAAAAGAGGGAAAATATTTGGCTCCTTTGCCAAACACTTCTAACCCATTTCAGTATGTGTCCATTTTTGTATGCAGGTGGGACACACACCTGACTGCACTCTGGGTCACTCATGTGATCATGGGGTTAAAATTTACAGAAAAAAAAAAACAGTAGACAATTAGGCTCACACGTGTTTTTGGGAGAGACATCGAGTGTAGGGTTAGACAAGTAGTAATTAGGTATGAGGTTGGAGTAAACTGCTGGGAGACCTACGCTGGGCTTCTTTCCTTTCTCAATCACCATGTTTCACCATTACATGCCACTAACATTTCTCTCAGTGAGTTTGATGAATTATAACATGAAGAAATGTCATACCACTGTACTTTTTTAACATATGTACAAAATAATAATAATGACTATTGATCGGTGCAACTTCAATTTGATCTTGAGTTTATGAGTAAAACTGCCTCTCACCCTGATGGTCAACATGACATGTGTGTGGCTCTTTAGGACCTCCACTGCATTGCTGTGGGTAACGTCATCAAAGTTGACCCCGTTGGCTGCGAGGATTTGATCGCCCATTTTGATACCGTGCTGCTCTGCAAGCCCACCTGGGTCCAACCTGGAGAGAAGATGCGCAAAGACATGCAAACAGGCAGGAGATGTATAGATGAAAAGAACATGAAATAGCAAACTGAATGCATTCTCATTTTGGTATGAGCTATCAGGATAGATTTCATAATTATTCCAAAGTTTTTGGTTTTTTTTTATACCTTTGTTGTGTTATTAGTTGTTTTAAATGTTTTCAAGGTTACATTATTTTTCATTACCATCACAAGGACACTACAAAGCTATTTGATTTTAGAACTGGTTGCTTTGATCAACCACAAAACCAGAAAAAAAGATCTACTTCAAATGATATTTTGATGTTATATTTAATTAATGTGGGAGCTGTACTTCTTTGTAGCCCAAGGACACTGCAGCATGACTGCTGAACCTCAACTTCACAACGAGCACAAACCTGCGAGCCAACTCTTATTGAACTGTTTTTTGTTGTTTTCTTTAAATCCAATTGCCAATTTAAGTAAAAAAAAAAAAAAAAAAACCCAAAACAAAACAAGAGTTTCCTGAAGGTCTGAATGTTTGAATCTTGATTTTTTTTTTTGGAGGGGTCATACTTAGAGACATAAATCCCCAGTCCAAACTCTTTGCCTCCTCTGATGTTGAAGCCGAGACAGTAATCGTCAGACGTGGTGAACAGGTGCACGATTCGGCGGAGAGCCCCGTCCGAACTGGCCTCTGATGGTGTACGGCCGCTCTCCTCCACCACCATCCGCCTGTGAATCAGGTCCACCCTGCACACACACATACGCACAGATGAAAACATTCAAATATACTGCTTTCCCTTTATCCACTGAGCTCAGGCCCATCAGTATCTGTTCATCACATAGCCATAAAGGTCACCGCAGTAATCCATCCACTGCTGCCACATGAAACCAAGATACAGTATATCCAAAAAGAAAGATAACCAGTGTGAGCTGCAGCCAAGTGACAAGACCACAGAAAACAGGAGTCGCGTAAAGGTCAGTGGTGAAGGTAACAATGTTGTAGGCTCTACTTTACATCGTAATATGTCCAGCACATACTCATACGATACTAATATGAGGTTCTCCCATCCAGCTTCAGCTGAGTGGGAGTCCCTGGGAGCTGGAACCTTTCACATCTGACAGGGAGCGGTTCGCACAGGATGCACTCTGGACAGGTCACATGCACTCACGACTGCAGCCGAATTACAGTGACCAATTACTTAACAATCCTGTCGTCTCATTTAGGAAGGGAGCCAGAGCCTCCATTAAAAACTCACACAGGCGCAGTTTGTCTTGCTTTAATGCAACAGAAATGCCACCGTTGCCCATTACCCCATATCCATTTGTCCATCTCCTTCAACATTTACCAGGAATTCAATAAGACTAAGTTTTCCTTTGCAAACATGTATGGATGTGCCATACAAATAAAACCAACATGCATTTTTTTTTTTTTGCCTCACCATGTGGTCTTCTCCTTAGAGTAGCGGATGCCAGGAATCTTGCCCACTCGTCTCACCACCATCCTCAGCCTGTTGTTGCCCGTCAGGACCTTCACAGCACTACTCATGGTGATGCTCTCCAGGCTGACCCCGTTCACCTCCACCAGCTTATCGCCCACAGTCAACCCGGCCTGCGCTGCACACACAGGTAGAACTCAGCATGACAGAACTGAAGCAAATGTCACATGTAAACAGATGACCACACACCAGATATAAGTAAAACTGAAAAATGCGATGTGCAAAGATCAACACATTTTATAAGCAGGCTCATGAAAACTCTCAGACTGGTTTCTAACCTGCAGAGCTGTCATCCTCCACCTTGCTGACGAATATGCCGAGTCCGTGTTCAGAACCTCCACGGACGCTGAAACCCAGACGCCCGTCAGGACTCTTGTCGACTGTCACCGTGTGAATGTCTTCACTATCGTCGCCTCCTGCAAGCACAGGAAATACACTTGGGTGGGCCTGTCACAAAATCCTGCATAGACCGAATCTCTTGATAAAAGTCATAGTCGTTTATTGCTGAATCTATTTTGAAAGCATCTATCACGCCACTTTGGGGTAATCAAAGGTTTGCACAGAGGTATGGCATCCATCATCCAATGAGACTTTTTAGTCCCGATTCATCAAAGGAAGTACTTACTCTACAAAAAGTAAGGAAAACTCAAACAATATTAATATTCACATTTTAGGATCTTGAACCACAGATATTTTGACATTTCAGCTGTCTTATATTCTGTCAACTGACTTAATTAGTTACTGAACATGTAATTTCAGCTTCTATATGAGCAGTATATGGGGACATGCTGTATGTATACTGGCTCCTGTGAACTTTAACTCAACTTGGATCTGTGGCTGACTCGCCGGCTGTCCTGATGGGGAATCTGCTGCCAGTGGCACTGTGTGTGTTGCCATGGTAACAGAGAACCACTGCCGTGTCCAGTCCTCACCATCAACAGGTGCGTTGATGAGAATGACCCGGCCCATTGGCGAGGAGGACCTGCATCTGTGGCGCTGCTGCTTCTTCACCATATAGCGCACGGTGCTGTGGGAACCCCCGTTCTGGCCTCCATTAGTGATGAGGGGGTGCCCCCCTCCATTCGTCATCTCCCTCCAGGAGTGAGAGGAGTGAGCCATGGCGTGTCTCTGGAAACAATCCCCTCAGTCATCCAGGCAGGAGAACATCTGTGGCCGGCTGACAGGACGGACGTGTTGCAATCCAGGATGTGTGAAAAGCTGAAATTGACTTTTTTGCATCTGCTGGTCCACCCTGGAGGATAAAATAAACGACATGGTCCCGATGGGTGCAGGTAACTCACAAAGTCATTTGGTGTATCTCCACGAAAATAATTTCTAAGGCTCTAAAAAAAGTTTAAAAATATAGAAAGACTGTAAAATGTTGAGCTCTATGAGTGAACAGTGGACTCTTTTCTCATGATGGGATGAATCTGTTTGATCAAAAAAAGGCCAACATAATCCACTAGTGTCCCTCGCAGGCTGTGACTTGGTGGTGTAGTCCATGGTGCCTGTTTCCCTCTGCCTCCGCTGAGAGGCCAGGCCTGTCTGCAGAGGAGTCAGTGGTGCATGGTGATTCCCCTCGGGTCATGTTTAATTAAATGGATATCTGTTGTGAGAAGAATATGCTGCCATGAGTCATGTGGGATGCATATGAGCTAATAAAACCTACATAATATAGAGCTATTCAAACACAACCTGGGACATCTAATGGAATTAAACACTATATTTTTAAAACAAGACGAACTCACAATGACCTCTCATAGATTTATGTTATTCAAACGAGTATCCTAGCATTAACATCATCGACTATTATCTCACGAAACTTCTGGATCACCTGTTGACCCCTTTGTACCTGAAATACCTGCCGCAGTGAGTTTGTGCCTGATGAGCGCACTGAACCACGAAACAACGTCACGAACCTGCAGATACAAAGTGAACAAAGCACGGCGTGTTTTACCTGCTGCGTCCACGTTGCGCGGCCCCCTGGCGCATTAGCGGACAACTCCGGAGCATTAGTGCGACCTCAGTGCTTCTCCAGGTATAAGCCTTTTACATAATCCCCTGCAGCTGTACACTCATCATCAAGTACACTAATATTAAAGCAAGACCTGGTTGACTCTGACACAGCGTGTCTTTTTGGTGAAAACCTGTTTAATACTACGATGATGAAGTCCATCCATATTTTAGGTGAAAACTGCAGAGAGGTGAAGAAACACTGAGCTGTGGCCCCTCGAGGGACTCAGGTTAATAGTGGGGTGAGTAAACACCGCCCTCTGGTGGGCAAACCTGTCACTGCCGAGAGAAACTAATCTGGTGACTTAAGTTCTAATAGCCAATATATTTTCGCTTGTGAATGTAAGTGTACCTCTTGTTACTTATGTCGTATAGTTTGCCTGTATGGAAATATGTATTATTCTTATTCTTTTTCATTATTTTTAATAATAATAACAATGCCTAGTGGTATGTCTTCATATATATTCACATGTCTGCATGTGTGTGTGTTCATTTGTTTCTTAATGCTCTATCATTGTATCTTTGCACTGTTTTCAAATCATCTTAAGCACCTTTTATTACATTGATTGTATAAAAAAGTGCTATATGAATAAAGTTGATTAATCATAATAATCATAGTAATACATAGACACTTTGAAGAAAAAAGGACCAGGTCAACCTTTGTTTTAATAGGTTCTATCTCCTTTACGCTTTTCAAGCTGATCTCGGGTCGGATTTGGGCCCCTTGAGGCCCGGTTTGGCTCACCGGCCGCAGGTTTGGCAGTCAGTTGATGTTTGGACCAATCACGTGCTGCTCTCCTCCCACGCCTCGAGCTCTCCAACAACTCACATCTTCCGTGACTCACACCGCCCCGCAGTGCTGCCTTCACTGACTCTACAAAAACTCTGACGTCTGAAAATCACATAACTATTGCTTGTGTTATTGTTTTTTAAAGTGCACGAAACGAACATTTACATTTTTATCACTTTAACAGTATACACTTTTTGAGAATATTCCTGAGGCTGTGGCGATCCTAAATGGTTTTGCACATTTTTTCTGGCAAGCCTTAAGTCAAATTGTAGTGAAACTGAAAGTCATATTTTTCTATCTTTTTCTGAAGCATACTCTCCTTGTAGGAATTGCTAATATGCGTCGTCTGGTCAACTCTCAAGCCATTTATCTTAAATATAACTAAGGTGGCGTGCACAGAAACGCAGAAGTAAGTACAGAGGGAGTGATTTTTCCATGTGCCCCCCCCCCTCTCACTGGTAGTGTATTTTACGACAATTCTTTGAGCCCGTGAATGTAGCATAGGTCCACCCAGTGGTGCTGTGATATTCAGAGGTCATACATTTACCAATAAATAAAGAAAACATAGCAGGTACGTGTTTGAACAGTTCGACTTTACTCATTTAACCGCGTTAAGGCCAAATCCAACGAAGCTAACTTCAGCTCGTTCTCGTTTCGAGCCTTTGCAGCGTGAACTGAAGTGTTAGCATAGCAGCTAGGCACTACCTGGCCAGCCCGCGTTACTTTGTGAAGTTATCGGTCTCTTTTAAACAGCTGTTTGGTATTTTGTTTGTTGAGCGCATTTGAGTCTCACTGGGTTACATGCGGCTGAACACTCTTGTGTGTCTTTAATCAGTGTTCCGGAATGTGGGAAACGATGCAACTCCTTGCTAGCATGCTACTCGTGTTAGCCGGTGTCTTGTTGTCAGGAGCCGGCGCAGGCTGTCGTGACTATCCGCTCCATCTGTCACCCTGTGCTGGTTGCGTGTGTCCGTGTGCCCCACTGTTTGTTTGATCAGATAATTACACCGAGACACCAATCGTCCCTGAGCCCGTGCTGCTAGCTGGTACACCTACAGAGTGTGAGGTTATTGACTTTGTGGCTTGTTTGTCCTTGGCTGCTCGCTATCTGTCGGTTAATGTATCAGCATGTTGCAGATTTATGTCGTCGGTGTGTACAGCTTGTTAAGATAAGAACAAAACAAAGGTTTGTACACCGCCAGTGTATTATTCAATTCTGGCCTAAACATTCCCTGAACCGTGACGCTAAATATCCCCAGATCAATAAATAAACAAATAAATAGGCTGCACCCGTGTGTCTGTATAAAGATGAAGACATGCTATGATAAATAGGTTATTATGTATAGTTATGTATTAAGAAGTGATCATAAAAGTGTGTGCTGGCTGATATCGTCTCATTATTATGACGGTAGTCATTTTCTTTGCTGCTGCTATAGTATGATCAATGCCTTATATACCGTGGTTATATTATTCAATGCAATCACCAATGACCTTGTTTGGCTTGAAGCTTTAGTTCAATCATTCATGAATACAATCATGTGGGCTTGTCGGTAACAAAGGGAACCTTTACAGAATGTAAAACATCACAGTTCATTTTATTCTGGCCTGAGGCAACTATGCTGGACCCATGCCAAGCTAATAAATCCTTGGTGTTTAAGGCATTAAAAAAAGAACAACAGCAAATTGCAGAGTGCAAGTGTTACTCACACCGCTCAGTGATATGATCAACCAGCCACCTCTTTGAGTCTGAAGGATTACTGAGAAGAAAGTTTGTTGAGCAATACTATACGTTTGTAATCTGTAGAGTACACGTGGCGGTACAAACAAGTTAGCAATCTGAAACTGTCTGAAAGGATTGTGATTCTCTCGAAGGTTTAAAAAAAAAAAAAAAAGCTATCTCCTGTGTCTGGATGGCCATGCAGTGACTTTCACCATACGACTGAAGAAAAAGTTTCCATTGTGGCTGTTCTAACATACTTTGGTGTGTAGTGTATGTATTTGCTGTTACTACTTTGCAGGGCACCAAAAGCAAAACAGCGTCGAGTGTAAAAACATAAAATGCTTACAAAGTTAGAATATAACTATATATACCATTTCTGGTCTCTTAAAGGCAGGATGTCTGGAGAGCTGTCCCGGGATATAAACATCAAGGAAGCGAGATGGGACCAAGGCACATTCATGGGGCGCGCCCAGCACTTCTTCACAGTCACAGATCCGAGGAACGTCCTGCTGTCCTCTGAGACTCTGGAAGAGTCCAAAGTGATTGTAGAGAATTACAGGTACACCATCAGGAGACCTGGACGAAATGCTCTGGGAGAATCAATCTGCATAGATGTGTTTGGTCAACTACTAATTGCAGTGCAAGATAAAGTAGCAACATCTTTTTTTTTTTTTTTTTCTAATCTACGTGTCAACGTTTATGTACATTATACAATATGTGGGGTCTGTTTTTTTTTATTTATTTCAGAGCTGGGATTGTGAGGCCTGGCCTGACAGAGGACCAACTCTGGAGAGCCAAATACATCTACGACTCTGCCTTCCACCCCGACACGGGGGAGAAGATGTTCGTGATCGGTCGGATGTCTGCTCAGGTGCCCATGAACATGACCATCACGGGCTGCATGCTCACCTTCTACAGGTACAGCTCTGGCTCCGGGCCGCCGCCCACCACCGTCTACTCATTTCTCCAGAAATATGTGTGAACATGTAATACACAATGGGATGGCTGAAATTGTTAGTTATGACATGATTGTGAAGGTGACCGTAATACAGCAATGCATACAATTTTTTATTTTAATCCCTGCACTGCGTGAAAATCCTCTTAAAGAATAGAAAAATGTCACTCTCACTGCTTAATACTGGAAACTCACTCTGCTCTGACCTGAAACTGCAAAAACTGCTTTAATCAATATTTTAATTATTTTGATAGATGTGTACAAACGCCTTGACAATATTATGTGTAATAATACTTCTATATTTTGTTATTTTTTTCTACTAAATACTGGGCGCAAAAAGTGTTTCATCGTCAAGTGTAAAATACAAAAACTCGGTAGTGTCACCGGGCTCATATACTCAAAAAGTTGTAATATATAATATACAATTTGAAATAAAAAATAAACCAACATTTTAATTTGTTCTCGCCACAAAAATAGGTTCAAAAACACTTTGATTGTAGTTCATTATCTTTGCACATTTTAATTCATACATTGCCCAATGCATTGAGCCCCTGTCAATTATTTCTATTACTTTAGCAGATTATCAGCCACAATGTTATTCTGGTTGGCTACCTCTAGAGGGCGCTAACGCTTTACTGATAAAATCTACATTCTGTAGCATTTCTTTGGGATATTTAACACTCTGCGCTCTACAATGTGAATAAAGGTGAGAGGAGTATGCATGCATCAATATTTAGTCTGCAGACAGTTGTGACTGAAACCGCATGTTGGTCGGCCCCTTTTCACGCTCTGGCGTTGGAAACACTGTGTCACGTCTCACTTCCTCAAATACGTGGTTGTTGTTGTTTCCAGGACGACTCCAGCCGTGGTGTTCTGGCAGTGGGTGAACCAGTCGTTCAACGCTGTGGTCAACTATACCAATCGCAGTGGAGACGCTCCCATGACTGTGAAGTAGGAAGAATTTCTCACTCCCATTCTCCTGCAGATCCTTCTTGCCCTTGTTTTAAGTCGGCAACTGTAAATGGAACGTGCTGTTCTCTTCCTCACGGTGGTATTTCACTCCACCGTTCAGCATATTGGGCCTCATGTGACCATCACATTGAAAACCGTCACTATGTACTTGTGACTATGTACTTGTGACTACGTACTCACAGTGGATGCCATAACGATGCACCTTCGGCAAATTGTTAGAAATTAATTTTCTGAGGAAAACCATTGACATTCCACATTTGCACAAATCAACTTCCTATACATACAAATGAGATGTGAAACACGTGACTTGAATATTGATATTGATATTGAGCCTGATGAAAACAAAAGCTTGACTCACTTTTGTTTTAGCGTTGGCAACTATGGACATCGTAACACACAAACACTCATTTATCTATACGAGTCTGCTCCTGTTGGTCTCTGCAGTCAGACTTTGGAGATTGAAGTTTTTCTTATTGCCGTTCAAGTCTCGGTGCAACAATGGATACAATACAGTACAGTCAGAACTCAAGTGGTTGGCCTGAAACACATGATAAGAACAAACTATCTGCCTGAAATACACATTTAAATTTTCCTTATTTGTAACTACTTAACAAATACAACACTTTCATCTTGAAATACATTCGAAGTGATCCTTCTCACTTTTTTTGTGAAGTAAAATAAAATGAATAAAGCAGTCCAGTTGAAATGCATGTCAATGCCTGGTGTGAACCAGCCCGAAGTATAGAGTTAACTTTCTAACGTGTGAAAACGCCGAAAGAGGAAGTGGGTACTTCATGTGCCCGTCTCATCTGCCTCCCCTGCAGCCAGCTGGGTGCCGCCTACGTCAGTGCCACGACAGGAGCTGTGGTCACGGCCCTGGGACTCAAGTCTCTCGCTCAGGTAATACCTGTGGATCACACACCTGAAGTAACCATCAGCAGATACGCTGATTTGAGTGGCGACGCCGGTCAACTGAACATGTCCCGTCTCTGCAGCGTCTCCCTCCGATCATCAGCCGGTTTGTTCCTTTCGCTGCTGTTGCTGCTGCTAACTGTATCAACATTCCCTTCATGAGACAGAGGTGAGGCCACCAAGATATTGATCGGCGACCTCCGCTCTGTTCCCTCAGGCGCTTTTTATATGAATTGCGACAGCTGCTACAGTTTATTACAGCTTAGGTAAGTAAGTCCAGAGATTTTTGCAAGCCTGTTGTTCCGTCTTCCAGGGAGCTGAAGTACGGTATTCCAATTTCTGATGAGAACGACAACCGGTTAGGAGAGTCTGCCAATGCTGCTCAGCAGGCCATCATGCAGGTGGTGGTGTCCAGGATCGGCATGGCCGTGCCTGCAATGGGTAAAGTTTATCTTCATTCATAATGGATCGATGATATTTATTTATGGAACGAGAACAGTGTGAGAAAAGTCACTTATGAACCATGAGAAAGTCATTTTGAGTTTCCCAAAGCGTTCTTGTAGCGTTTCAGTAACGTTGTGTGGCCTTTTGGTCGGCGTTCCCCTGTGCATTTTACTGCTACAGCAAAATATAACATGCAGGCGCATCTCAACAAATGTAAATCAGACATAACTCTACAGCTCAGTCTGCAATCCACACTTGGATCAGTCCGATGACCACAGGTTTGCAACAAAAAGTTTTGAGTCGTATTTACTGATTCAGTCGGATGTTTCATCTTTTATCTTGGCTATAAAGCAGAAGATCTTATCCACCCTATATATATATATATGTGTGTGTCTGTGTGTGTGTTTTTCTTTCTAGCCATCCCACCTGTTATAATGAATGCCCTGGAGAAGAGAGCTTTCATGAAGGTGAGAACACTGCAGCCTTCATTCATCGAGTTCTGCCACATGCATTCACTGAGTGCTGACGTCCGTGTGGACAAACATGTCAACTTCCCCGTTTGGGTGTTTTCTCTGACGTCTGCTTGTTGGTCTGCAGCGATTCCCGATACTCAACGCTCCAGTCCAGGTGGGGCTCGTCGGTCTGTGGTAAGTGACACACACGCGTATGTTCCCGTTGCGTATTTATCAATCAGTCTGCACTCAAAAGGTACCAGCGAGCATCTGTCTCTTTCTTATTGCAGCCTGGTGTTCGCGACGCCTCTGTGTTGCGCCCTCTTCCCTCAGAAAAGGTACCAGCAGCAGCATTTTGAATCACACATAATAATCCAGGAAGTGTTTTCTCTTGTGGGATGAGTGAGCAGTTCGGTCACAACCTGCCACTTCTTTGCAGCTCTATGAGTGTGAGCGGGCTGGAGGCCGACCTGCAGGAGAGGATACGACAGAGCAGCCCCAACACAACGGTGGTGTACTTCAACAAGGGCCTGTAGGAGCCGCCTGCACGTCCCACATATGCACAAGACATACTGACCCCTTTGTTAGGTTCACTGGTACAATCTGAAGTGATGCAGTACAGCAGCTCTGACAACATTCAGTTACTTTATTTTTAAGTGTGTAGTTCTGATTGAGTTGTTTAACTCTTTATTGGAAAAGTGACTATTAGGTAACATGTACACCTCTTGATGTTTTCACAGTAGTAAAGGAAAGAACGTTATAGGTGATATTTTATTGCTGATATAAACACTACTTTACATCTATTTAGCAGCTCCTCTTCCCAGTTAGTAAACACAATGGATGCATTTACCTTAAAAAGTAAAACTAAAAAGTGGTTTAAGATATTCAGTCAACAGATAACAAGTGACAGTATTTTTAAACATAGTCGAGTTATTCTACTGAATCACAGAAGATTGAACCAGTGTGCCTAATGGGTGAATATACTCAGACTTCTTTTTTTTTTTTTTTTTGTGCACACATGGGAGGGCACAACAAAATGCATTTATGCAGATTCTCTTGTTTCTGGGAGACTAATGCATAGGTGTTTTTTTTTTGTTTGTTTGTTTGTTTTAATTAACTACATGAAGTTGCAGCAATGCTCACAGTGGGAGACGGTGATAATTTGAGAAAGAAAATTCCCTCTAATGAAACAACACTGATAAACCTCTCTGCACTCCTTTAGAGAAAAAGATTTTCGTTTTGGTTTTTTTAATCGTTTCGTGCCGTGTTTCTTGTCTTCCTCCGGTCAGAGCTGTGTATTTGACAGCAGTCAGGAAGTTACTGGTTTAAAGTTACATTCAGCGTTCAATGTTTGGACAAATGTTGAGGCTTGTAAGTCGTGTATGTGATCGCTTCTGAATGTAACAAATGTTTTTTTTTCCCCTTTCTTTCTTTTTTGCCTTGTGGATCTGCTTTTTCCTGTTGTTGCTTTGCTGTTGCAGTCGTTTCTTTTTGTTTAACTGACACGTCGACTACCGTAAGTTAAACTTTCATCACTAGAAAAAGAGAAGTATATTAAATAGCTCCAAACAGTCCGTTTGGGTTTTGTTGTACCCTGGCTTTCGTTACCTGGTGCAGTTTCTATTATTCCTCGACTCTCCTGTAAGTGTACTTAAGCCCCATTGTATTGTTGGACCAGGTATTTAGGTGCTCGCGTTTTATGGTTATAAACTATATATTGACATAATGCTGCAAAGCCATGAGTACATCAGTGAACTTCGACAAGTGTGGTTTTACCAAGGTGAATGTACGTACTGTGGCAGCTTGTTATCAACTGGTTTGGTCGTTTCAGGAGACTCTGCTTATCTGGAGGGAAGAGCTTGTCCTGTTGTCACGTCCAAACCTTTGTAGCTCCGACTTAAACGTCATTGTTGGACCTTTCATGAGCCGCGGGGTCTGGAAGTTGTTCTCAGGTGATTGAAGTAGGGAAAGAACAGGGTTTCACCCACAAAGCCGTGCTTTAAGCTGCTCACGTCCTCTTGTACCGAGCGAATGCAGTCAGTGTTGCGTGTCAAAGTGGAAACCGTGGGACATTGTGTCCACAGTGTTTGTCGTTGCTCTGTTTGAAGTGGTCAGTTGGACTGACGGCGAGGGATCGACTTCTCTCACCTTGTTGGCTCTCAAACACACGTCGGTCCAGTGTAGTTAGATTGTGATGGTGGATTAGTTGAATTTATCCCAGCGTGTAAAAATAAGTATATTTTTCTTGGATATATTTATTAGAATTAAAAAAAAAAAAAAAAAAACAGTATATATATATATATATTATTGAGTACATATGCATGAGGGAATTTAAGAGTTTTTAACCCGTGTCCATGCTCTGGACAATACTTCCAGCTGCTCGTGTTACGGGAGGGAATTTAATTTTAAATGAGTAAAGGCTCCTCTTGCTTTCGGGCTAATTAATTCTCCGATCAGAGAAGTCAGAGTTTAAAAGAATCATTTGGTGTTTGTGTGAAGCGATGTTTTGTGTGTGTTGGTTTATACTCCACAGTAAGATTGTGTACAATATGATCACACCCATCACGCAGTACATTTCTACATGTATCATACACATGATAAATCATTGAAAGCAGAAAAAGAAACATTTGAGCACCTATCCACCTCCGATACCACTTTATTGGAGGAGAAACTCTGTAAATGGTTCAGTATGGCTCCAGTAGAATGAACATCTGGAAAATGTCTTGGCAACACACTTGTTTTAACATGCATTAATGTTGGATGAGCTTTAAATATCTTTTCAATAGCTGCATTTTACCCACTGCATTTCCAGTTTGTTCACTTCATATATATATATATATATATATTCTTCTAAGGGACTGTAACTACTTGCACAAGAATGGACTCCTGCACAGATGAACACAGTGATCGTGGTCATTTATGATCCTAAAGTTTTAACCGATTTAATAAAACGGCACTTTAGGAAGATTGTCACCACCTGAAACTCTTCGAAGCATCCTTGTGTTTGTGTAATGTTGTGCCACGTCTTGTTTTAGATGGAAGCTGTTTGTTTACTCACCTTTCCTTACTAGTACTCCCCTCTTGTTTTATCTACGTAAAAGCCAAGAGAAAGTCCTCTTGAAGTCTCTTTGTCTCCGAGTGTTTGACCCGCACGTCGACTCCTAGTCACATGCACTGCCGGACAGTGTTTCAGTGTCGGCAGTTTATTTTGGAAACCTTGCAGTGATCATGTAGGAGACCTGTTTCCTGCGCCTGTGCTGATGGTCGATGTTGTGTGTCGTGTTCGGGGTGTTTTCCTGCTGAGGGTGAAACTGCACTATTTAACCTTCTGCTACGCTGCTGTCGACGTTAGCTGGATTCGTGTCGCCGCCTAAATGGGGAATTTTAAACGTATATAATGAAGATTGTGATTGTTTATCGTGCTGGACGATGTTGAACGCTACTGCACATTATGTTAATCGTTGGCAGTCCAGCACCTTTTGTTGCTCATAACCATACAGCTTTATAATAAGCTTTTTTGTGTGTGTGTGTGTGTGTGCTTTTTTTTTTCTCTCTTTCTGATTTCACAACACAGAATAAAATGTCAAGAACAAAACTGAAGGATTTGAAGTTGAAACACATTTGTAAACTTTGATGCAGCTCACGACTTCACGCGCCGCACCCATAGATCTAGCCAAAGGTTTTAATAGAAGGAATACGTGTGTAGCGGGGGGGGGGGGGGGGGGTTTGTTTGTTTGTTTTTAGCTTTATCATTTGGACCTCTCTTATGCCAGATTTGTCTTTTGTGCAATGGTAGTATTGTTATTTTATAGACATGGTCATCTTTAACTCATCATATTTGCAGGAATGTCCGAAAGCATCATGACGAATGCAAAGTATAGAGCCTGATGCGTTGGGTGAATCCCAACACACATTCAGGCTTAACATCATATTTCTGCCGTCATAGTAAAGATGAAGTCTGGCACAGCTGCTGAGGAGCGGAATCTTCGGATTCACCACCGGGGCTGTGCACGTCATGAACAAAACACACAGGTTTGCAAACTGAAGGCACAAATGTAAAGACAATCTTCGTTACTGTTACACTCCAGGAATGTGTTGGTTGTTTCATATGCAATACACCTTCACCGTGCGTAGGCCTGCCAGTAGTGAGGCAACGTGTTTTCTCCTCTGTTTTGTATCGTTTTGAAAGAAATATTTCTTGGATGTGAACTGTATTTTACTCAGAGCAATAGAATAAAATGTGTAACAAAAATACACAACGTGTTTGTGTCATACATTTGTATTAAACGTGTGCTGTCCTTGTGTACAAGATGCAAATTACATTTTATCAAGCGAGGTCAAACTCAACATTTGTAAGGAGAGCAGTTTTTAGTACGAACCCACTTTTATATCTTTTTCTTTTTTCTTCTATACTGCACCTTCAGTATTCCCACTAAAGTATATAAACTCCATCCTTATTACGACTGCATGCACTTAATTGACACGTTGGGTTTTGTACCCGAGTGGTTAAAAGAGGTGAGTGATCATATTTGGTACATTCCACATTTCTTCCGGACCTCAGTTAATAAGTCAATATCCATCCTGGGGAACTTCTCGAAAATCTGTCAAAATCGAAATGCAGTCAGAAATATATCACGTAGAAACATATTTATGTAAAAAATTGTGGAGAAAATGATTGAATTTGGACAATTTTTTACTTTCCAGAAACATTTTATTGTCAAACTGTGCCTATGTAACCTCATGCATCTCGTTTGAAGTAAACCTTTGGAAAGTCGCTACATACTGGAGATGCAATATCTTCACTCTGACACACTAATATGATGAGAGAGAGAGAGAGGATATGAATAGTGATGTTACAAATACACATTGTTTTGTTCATATAAGTGCTTTCAAATGTGTATTATTGAACAGTGTAAAATTGTATAGGTGCCAAATCTCTATTCTACTAAAGGAAGTTGGATGAGCATCACCTACAATGTTTTAGATGGCTAATGCTGTGCCTCCAGGGTATTTTTTCAAAACTACAAGCATTTATTTCAACAGAAAATGTCACCAAAGGGTTAAATTATATAAAACATGTAAGAGGTGTAGTTTTTCCCCGTAAGAATAAAGACAGTACAGTTGAAAAGTATAGACGATATCTTTTTTTATTTAATTATCTGCAACTAGTTGTGCACATTTTTATCTCACACACACAAACAAGTAACACCTGCTTCAGGCACCACGAGATTCCCTCGACACAACAGCAGCCACGGCTCTGTGAGTGTGTGAGTGTGTTTGGGCATCAAACCTGCTCCTCTCAGCACTGAGTTTAGAGTCAAGTTGTCATTATCACACACACACACACAAACCACACCAAGCTGTCCGTCATGTAAGGAAGCGCATCCAGCGGCCTGACGAGTAAAGCAAGCATTCATACACGGACGCTATGGACAATGTGACACTAAATAACAGATCAAGAAAAATGAAAACATGTCAAATGACCTTGAATGTAATAATTAAAAGTCCCCGACTGAAAAATGCTGACTTAATTAAGTCCCTCGGTTTCCCAAACCCTTGTAAATAAATGTATCTGGTACATTTCAGCAGAGGTAAAAATTGACAAGTGCAGCAATGAGATCAGCTGTGGCTTCATTGTTCCAGCCGAACGGAGATTGATGTGCAAAAGTTGGAGGTATTATTGTAAAGTCAAACCCTGACAGACTCAAATGTCAGTGTTATGTAAGCTTTTCAGTGGTGCACAGACTTTTCACTGCAATTTAAATTGTTAAATTGTAAATAAATGATTCTCGTTTAGATCTAGTGCACCCGCTTTTTGTCTAACGCTGCAAAACTTATTTCACTGGTACGATTTTCTGCACCGCCGCCAGAACATCGGCCGTCTCCACCTTGTTGCCAAACTCCTTCTCTCGGTGCTCCAGCAGAATCCCCTGGGGAAAAAAAAAAATGGACGACACGGTTAACATCCAGACGTGCTTTTCCAAAGCACCTCCGGGCCACATCTGTCCGTCACTACCTGGTCTCCGGCTCCGATGACGAACACTCCCCCCAAGATGAAGCCCTCTCCGTTCATGTTGCCCTGGTAACCGGACCTCCAGGCCCGCATGAAGTTCTGCCACACACCCAGACGAATGAAGCCCAGACCCCCCATCTTCCTCTGCAGCGGGCCGTAGAAATGTTTCTGCAACCGCAGCGTAAAGTCTTAGTCAGGCTCTTGATGGGTTCACAGCATCGGTCGTAAAAAAAAAATCAATGCAATAAACTAAACGTACAATTTGGTGTGAGGCAGACGGTGTGTAGCAAGATTTTTGAGTCAATCATCTTAGTTTTACGACTGACATATATTTGATGTTAATGGCTACGGCTTTAATCTCCTTAGTAATAAAAATAATCTCTATCTGTTATCAGTCTGTCAAATTCGGTCATTATCAGTGTGTGATGCTGAGGTGCACATCTAAAAAAACAAAAGAAAGAAAAAAAGTGCCACCTTTTCATCTATGAAAATGTCCCCAGCAAAGTGCGGTCTGAAATCCTGGATCTCTGTGCCGACATTCTCTTTCACCACGGCGACCAGAGGGATCCCGAGCTCCTCGAGCTGGGGCTTCAGAGAGGACAGCTCAGCGGCCTCCTGCACATTGCAAAAACAAAGAAAGAGAAAAACTCAAGGAGCTCAAACGGGCAACTGCTACATTTACAGGGTGTTATTTTTGTTTTGTTTTTCTTTTTTTTTTTATAAAATCACCTCTCTGCACAAAAATCATCCGGGTCGCCGTACGGCCATGACCACGGCCCCGCTCTTCTCCCACAAGTCCCTTGCCTTGATGACCTTCTCCTCTGCAGACAAAGCAAAACAGGACTTTTAATAACAACTTGATGTGTTAGTAATTAATCATGAATAAAAACAACCGAGTCATGGTCACGTGGAATAACTTTATGTTGAATTTACCGATTACCTCAGCACCTTAAAGTGGACTAATCTGTACCAGAAGATTTTTAAAAGCTGCTTTTCCATAAATGCAACACAATATCTCCTTTACTGCATGCACAATGCATGCACAGAGGCCAGTGCTGACATAACGTCACACGTATGTCACACGTATGTCACACGTCCAGCTCGCGGCTCCGAATCAGTCGCCGCTGATTCCCCCCCCCCCCCCCTACCGTCCGTGGTGGAGCGCAGGTCGGCATCTTCCAGGTATTCCAGCGAAGCGCTGGCAGCTTTAGGAAGACAGAGATCGGTGTTGGCCAAGAAGACCCCGGCGAGGGCGGCTCCGATGGCACCCAGACCCAGTGACCACATTCCCATCCCGAACAGCTCCCCCTCCAGCCCGGACCCAGACGACAACACTGTAGAGTAACAAGGGGAAAGAAAAAAAAAAAAAAACACACACACACAAGGAGAGAAATGATAAACATGCAACACACAGCAAATGCATTTTCAGTCACAGTTCCACTTGCTGATGTCTGGAGTTTCGGGGGTCTTAAATCTTACAGGTCAAACGAGACTCAGCATGTCCAGTCCGTGCATTGAAACACTGTGCGCTGGTTCGTACCAGCATCTGAGTCTAATCTGAGCCTCACTCAGGAGATTAAATACCTCAGACACAATCATCTGTGGCTGCTGTGTGGCCTTGGAAAAGACAGGAAGTTTTCTCCAGCAGACCAAAACATTTACAGTCATTCAAAAATAGTTTCCTCGCTGAATTATTTGCGGTATGAAATATCTAAGCAACAACGTCTGCACATAGCAAAATGTGTCAGATATTTAATTTAGTGTGGAACAACCCAGTGAAATTAATATAAAGCAATTTGGTCTGGCAGTTAATAATAATATGTAAATAATTTTTATATGATGTAATGACAACGTGCTTAAATCAATCTTGGCACATTCCTGAGTGCCAAAAATAGGAAAACCTATTAAAAAAGTATATATATAATAACAAGAACAAGAAGTAGACATAGTCAGCCTGGCACCAGCACAGTGAGTCAATGGATTGGCTGTTTTAAACTCATAAAAGGTGTTGGTGTGTGTAATTAAACACTAAAACCAAGATTCTATTTGACCTTTTTAACACAATAAGTGCACCGATTTGTGGGATTTCAGATATTGCAACAACTTGACAAGAAAACATCCTTTTGAAGATAAAATCAGACTTATCAAATGATGCTATTTTGCAGACCAGGAGTCATTCAAGCAAACGGAACAGAGAAGCACTACATACGATTCACAACTACAGCAGCTTCTAGAAAACACTTTGAGGTTTGTGGTCGTGACAGAGAGTCCTTGCCTGGGGTTGTCTTGTTTGGGTCAGGACTGGCTTTGGCTTCACTTTGGTGAAACAGAACAGTCTGGGATGTTAGAAACGGGACCCTGGCTGTGGCGTGGGGGGGGCGGCTGCTCAGGGCAGAGCTCCCCAGGGGAGGCCTCTGCCTCAGAGCTGTGGAGCATCTGGACAGAGCCAGCATCGCAGAAACTCTCAACTACACACACCCACAAGATTTACACTGGAAGACACAAAGCACAAGTCAGGATCAACTGACGCACGCCACCGTGCCATGCGTGCTTTCTTTTCAAGGAGCAAGTCTTTCAGCCAATTTCAAAGGAAAAACATTCCACCGCATTCAACTTTCCGGTGTTTAACAGGTTAGCCAGGTTGTATTATTCATGCACACGATTTAATTCCGACACCACTGACAGCAGTTTGTATCATATCAAAATGAAAGTGCAATAAAAGATGTGCATAAACTCCTGTTCTTATCTTTAGGATTTTACCCTGCCAACGTTGAATTTCCTTGTTTTCTTTAAAGCCTGCACTCTGATGCGTACATCATAACTCTGAAAATACAAAGAGATAAGCCGCACACACAGATTCTTCCCTACATGAATATTTTAAGAGCAAAAAAGTCGTGTACAAACTTGTCTCCGTGTCCATGGAGTAAAATATAAACTCTATCTCCTTTGACCCAGCTCATCCACTTTCCAATAGTGAATCAGCCGAACACGAGATCGGATACTTCTCTGACTCAGAGGGCAAAAAAAGAAGAAGGACATAAGTGCATCAGCCAATAGAAAACGACATCCCTGTCTATCTTGAACACATCAGCAAAGCGCAAAAAAGAGGTGGTACCGTTCAACATGGTGGATCACGGAGCATTCAGAAGGAATTCAGTTTGATGGGTAATTTATTTCACAAACTGTATTATTTTTAGTAGTTCCATATTTTTTCTAAATCATTTCATAGTCAGCTACTTTAATAATCCACCATTCCCGAGAGCGTCTGGGGCAATCTATACCTGTATTTCATTTTGATGTTACATTTTCCTTGCAGTAATCATACAAAACACATAAAAGCCAACACATTATATTAATTTGCCTGACAGCGATACCACATTGGCCTGAACACATAGATAGATAGATAGCTAGATAGATAATAACTTTATTCATGCCCAAAGGGGGATTTGGTGATAATACTGTTGTTGATTCTTCTCATGTGTGCGTGTTTGATTACATTATAAACAGTATTTTTAAGCACGTATTCCAACTCAACCCTTTGTGTAGTTGTGTGATAGTTTTTTTTCTTCTACGCTGGTTTGTTTGCAGTTTTAATTTTGCGTAATATACAAACACCAATATGTGACTAAAATAATAATTTAGTTTTAAATGCCAGATTATGAGTCTTCCTGCACTGATGACATTTAACCTACTTATGGAACGATGAGATGGCAAAAAGCAAACAGTGAACGCCCAGAGAGCAAAACAATAACAAGATGACCTTCAAACAGTTATCTAATAGCTGACAACAAAAGACTCCAAATACTGCAATTTATGATGGAATATGAAGTACTTCAGTGTAGAGTTTAGTTGCTTGAGAGTTCGTTTGATAAAATGTGATCATATGAGAGAAGTTGTGTATCTGTTTTGATGCGACTCCGTCGTCGCACAGGTGCTTCGGATTAATTCGTTTCCCTGTTAAATGGTGACCGACTTCCTTCGTCCGACTGCTGCGACTCATTGCACATGTCAAAAATAAGACTCAGAAATGGTACGACATTTAGAAACTCTATTGTAAATGCGATAAAACTGCGTTCACCAAGTCAGCTACGAGTTTCTGTTGGGGTTTTTAACACCTGCTGTTACTGCAAGCAACCACAGCCGATACTAAAGGAAGTCGGTCACCAGTTATTGGGGAAACCAGGTAATCCGAAACACCAGTGCGTAACATTTATTAGCAGTGCATGACAGTAAACGTTCGGGTTCTCGAGTTGGACAAAAAGAAGACCCTCCGGTGCAAACAAGCTTTTGGAAAAAGGTCACTCCCATATTAAAAACAAGTCGTTTTGCATTAAACATTTGCTCACCACAATCAATGAAGCGCCGCGGTGTCGCTTCTTCACCGCTTAACGTCCCGTCAACAGAGCCCAGCGCAGGACGACTAACCGATGTAAGCGCAGGAAAAGTAGTCGAGCCAGATTCAACATGAATTATATCATGAAGAAATTTAGTCTATAATCAATGTTATTGGGGCTTTCACAAGGTGAAATGCTATATTACATATGCCTCCATTACATCTGCACGAAATGTAGCAAATGTGTAGGATATTTAAATTTTATTGACTATATATCTCATTATGTTGTAACAGAGCTTGTTCACAATTGGTTAGACTGAAGGAACATAAGGAAACATATGTAGAGCTCAGCTCAGTGGTCTACAGTCCCCATTTACATTTCAATGTCAATTCCATTACACTCCATTTCTTGTGGAAATCATAATCCCAAAGTCTGGACGAAGGATAAAAAAGTACAGAAGTTTCTTCTACTCAGATAAGACTAGATAAGATAATATATGGTCTGATCTGTATATGAAACTGAAGTCAAATTTCCCCTCTCACCCTTTAGGCTAAACCAAATGTTTGCATGCACCCTTCAGGACCAAAATTTTAAGCTTCTGTATCATTTCCAGCAAGTTTTTTGTGCTTTTGAGCTTTTTCAGACACAAATCACCACAAACAAATCGTGTTGGATAAAAACCAGGATGGTTACCTGATTACTTATAATATATTTGTATTCCATAGTTGCTACACAGAATCTATACACTGCCCGAGTTGTGCCAACATCCTGTGATTGCATATATTAAGGCTTTTTGGTGTGACTGTAAACATTAGCCACAAGTGGTCGGGAGATGGAAAAAAAATTTTTTTTTATGACACTTCATTTGAAAAAACAGACATGATTGGGCCATTGGGACTAAGACTCAGACAAGCAAATATATGGCAAATAATTGTGAGCATAACAATCCAATACAGGAGGTATTGGTTTATTCAAGGTTAAATGGCAGATGCTCAATATCATTACTTTAAAAATATATTCCACATTATGGCATTGACTTATCATGTGATAGGCTTGTGTGCTGTGAAGCATCAGATCTGTTCTCTCAGCAGAGTTTAGAAACAAACCATCATTAAAACACACAAATGTCTTTCACATAATAAGTAAACAGCAATGAGAATGCAACATGTGTCTGCAGATTCTTGATGTATCTCAAATTATATCTGATTATTTGTCTGGAGTAGCAATATGTGCTTGGTAATGATGAAAGGGAAATGGATGTGTTACAGCATAGACATGCAGACTGAAACATGCATGACGCCACACAAATAGTCGTTTATCAATTGAAATCTATCCTGTCACGACATCTTTCATCTGGCGCGCTGTCCGGAGGACTGCCAGCATGTTCGCTTTGTCTCCAAACTCCTTCTCACGGTGCTCCAGGAGAATACCCTGCATGGAAAATAACATCACCTTTCATTACCCACAAAAACATCCACATACTTTTGCAAATAAATGTTCATATTGTCTGCTGCCGTCAACCTGATCTCCAGGCCCAATGACAAAGACTCCTCCCAGGACAAGTCCTTCTCCTCTCAGGTTTCCCCTGAAGCCCCTGCGATAGGCCCTCCAGAGGTTCCTCCACAATCCAACACGCAGAAACACTGAGAAAAACATCCACCTTTCCAGAGGACCGTAGAAATTTCTCTAAGGGAGTAATACAAAAGCAGCTTATTGGCTTATATTTTGTAACCCTGAAATTTCTCATTGAAAAAAAAAATAAAGAAATTCCAAGCTCTGTGTACGAGAGGATTTTGCACAAAGCGGACCTGCTGATCCACATAGACTTTCCCAGTGAAGTGCTTCTTGAAGCAGTCCAACTCCTTGCCAAGGTTTTCCTTCACCACAGCAAACAGAGGCACTTCCAAGTCCTGCAGCTGGGACTTCAGAGAGGACAGCTCAGCAGCCTCCTGGAGGGAGCGAGAAGGAAAGAATCTGAGACCTCACTGAACGTTAAACGGCTTTCATGCCACGCAAACATGTCATCTCTGTCATCTCATACCTCTCTGCACAACAATCATCCGGGTCGTCGCACAACCATCACCACTGCACCAGTCTTCTCCCACAGAGCTTTGGCCTTGTGTTTCTCGTGGACTGAAAGTCACAACAAAAGCAAAGATGTATATCTAAATGTTACTGAAAAGGTTGACTCCCGTTTCTCATTTTAAGTGGTGTGTTACTTTTAGTTGCTGCTGCATTACAATAAGATGATCTGACAATTGCACACATATAACACTTCATCTGACCCGGTTTGGGTTCATCTTTGCATGACAACAGCTGTTTTAATCAGAATCAGAAATCAGAGAGATCAGAGTATAACTGTATCGCTCTCTGTTTTCATTCTTCTGTCTAATCAGAGATATCCTACAATGCCGCTTCAGAGAAAAGCGATCTGCTGCATTTGTGAAGAGAAATTTGAACAAAACAACCTGTAATTTGATGCTACAAAGGTCTGGAATTTTTTTTTTTTTAGTTTCTGGACTCACCACCCCCAGTGGTCTTCAGCTCTGTGTCCTCCAGTATTTTTATGTTGGCCCATTCTGGTTTAGTCTGAAACCAGTCTGTGAAGGAGCTGATGAGCTCTGCGACAAACAGGCCCACCGCCTTCAGGACTGTGGTCAGAGTCACCATGGTCCTAAACTGGCTGCAAAGTCATCTTGAAGAAAAAGCAGATGCAAACCTTCATATACCATCGACATTTAAATACAAATCTAACAAAATCTATAATTAGCTCAATATATGATGAAATGCATGTAATATTTTATGCATTGATATATATATACAGTAGTAATCGGCATATGTGATGTGAGGAATGATAAACATGATAAATAATTTAGTTTTCAGAGAGCAAAAGTGCAACCTCATATGCCACAAAACAAAACAAAACAAAAATAAAAAATAAAATCAAGTTTTTAATGGAAAAATGTTAAACTTAGCAATTAGTGTGAAAAGTTGGTACTCACCAGATTGTTCTTTGCTGCTAATGTGTGTGACGGGATCTGATGTTTTCTAGCAGCCCCCTTAAGCCCTATGAACTCAGATCAAGCCAATCACAGTGAAAGCTTTGCTTATGTGACCCAAACATGATAGGAATTCCTCAAAGACTCCAGTGAAACAAGGCTCATATGCAACTGAATGCTCAGTACCAGGTTCAACGTGGTGCACAGTGGGCCATTCAACCGTCAGCAGCACAGAAGCTCTGGATGATTTATGTCATCGCTTATTAGGTCTGATTCACATCTATAAATATTGTCACTCAGTTTCCCAGTTATCCATTTATACGTATCATATCATACATAAGCAAACCTTTACATTTTTGCAATAATGTTTGCTTATGCTGTCTTTGGTGTGTTTTAAAGTTCAGAATAAATTGGCCTTTGTATATCTTTGAGTTTTAATTGTTTGCCAGCTGAACAAAACTCTGAAGAGGCCCTGAGCTCATACTCCAGCTTTCAGTGCGAGGCTGACTCCTGCAGGAGGTTGGTGAGAATAACACACCAATGACTTTTGAGTTTGTTTACTTGTTAGTTTTGCCACTTGCAGTTTGTTAATCAATCACTGTAGATTCTTGTTCTCAGTCCTCCAGGTAGGACGCATCTCAAAACAATTAAATCAGGTCAACTGTTCTTGGTCACGTGTCCTGGATGATATTTAATCTCTTATCCAAGTGGCTTCATCAGTTTACTCGACCGGCCAGCTGAGCCGATTTGACCTGGTCTAATTGCTTTGAGATTAATCGAGTCCTGTAGTTTTTAAGGAGCCAGATTTCTTCACACTTTTACCAACATTTAAATTAAAACTGATCCAAAATGAGCCAAGATACAGCATCTGAGACTTTACCTGTCTCATCTTTAATAGAAATCCTATACATTTACTCTGTTTGAGACTGTTATAAAATATGTCAGCTCTGTTGTCTATATGCCAGTGTTATGTCTTCTTGCATTTGATGTTGCAATCCAATGCAATGTTAACGCATAGGGTGAAAGAAATGCATGTCACAGGTCATCTTCAAAAGTGAAGCAATCCCTTGAGGAACGTTTATTGCATGGTATGGTTACAAAAACACACTGAGTGTTTATGGCCATGTTTATAACTACTTGTAGTGGAGGCTGCTCCAGATGACTGATTTTTAAAAAGTGTGTAGAGGTTCATGTGTGCATGATGTGAAGGTGTGTTAGTTAGTGAATGAATTACAAATTCTCCTGATACTGCAATTAAGTAGTATCAGAATGGCCTTTTGTAGTTATATATATCACATAAGTGGGTGACTTTACTCATACATGTACAATATATACCAAGTTATGCAGTGGAGACATTCACATTTTCAATTAATAGTCAAACCGTTTGATCTGTGGCTTTGTTGACAATAAGCTCATGCTTTTAAAATGAAAGAAATCTACATCTACTTAGAAAACAAACATTCTGCCATTAAATATTCTGTTTATCTGAAATGTGAGAAATATTCTTTTTGCTTCTGTTTTTGTGTTTATCATGGCATTTTTCTATGATGTGTCCTTGCCAAGCAAGTCCTTGTGAGCCCATTGTCATGCACCCAAATGATCTCCTTGAGAAGCAGCGATACGCTGGAGTGGTATAATCGTATATGTCTCAGTCATTGATGGCCGCTTCGTAAAGGAATGTGCTGAGGGTCCAAAATGGGCTGGAATAGAGACTCGGAGTGGGGTAGGATGTCACGCCACGAGCCCAGCTGCTGCACTCCATCTGCTTCCTCTGCTTTGGCCCTTTGCTGAGATTCTGTCATATTGAGAATTAATTCAATTCATCCACGTGGGACATTGTGACATGCATTGGACGTTGTGTTAGGAAAGGGAAACATGTGATTAGACTTTCTACAGTCATCAGTGGTGAATGGGCTTCATTCAGTCACTGTCTCGTAAATGTTTCACACCTTGCCTTGTTCAAAAGTCTTGTTTCTGCAGTTCAAGTGAGGTCATTGGGGTTTTTTTTCTTGCTGCTATTCCAGTTACATACATACAAACACACAGGCAACAGAAACACACTCATCATGGACCTACTTGGCTCCTTTGGGGCGTGGGAGGGGTTGGCAGCCAATCACAGCTCAGGATTTGCTCCCCACCTCTTGAGTGCTGTTTTTGCACACAGGCATTGGTCAACATGTGGAATTCTTATTGTGCAGGCAAAGCCAATCAAAGAGCAACATGGGCAGTCATAAAACCAGGACAGAGAGTACTGTCACTATTAATTTGAGAGAGAAAAAAATAGATCCACTTTTAGACTTGTTTTTTGTAATGCACAACAGAGATAGAGTATCATGTTTAGATAATATCTATATGAAGAAGAAATTTGGTAGTTTAATTTGTTTTTACCTTGTGAAAATGTACCTAAAGATGTTGTGCACAGTTTTTAGGCGAAAACACCCATCCTTTATGTTACTTTATCTCATTCAAGGTGACAATGGAGGGAAGCGAGGATACACACAGAAAGACACATAATTACAGCCATACTCACTCTTACTGGTAATGTAGAGTGACCTTGTGACCCACACATCGAGAACATGCAAGCTCCACGCCGAGAGCCCCCCCAACGTATTCTTGCTGTGTGATAATAGTGCAACAACATCCCCCTGAATAAAGGTACAGGCAGGACTTCAGAATTTGAATTGAAAGACTGTAAAAATCAGATAAACACTGACAAGAAGAAATTACCCCTTAACACTGTAAGATAATCCAGGTGACAGAGCACTTGGCTGTATCTACTGTTTATTGACATGCACCTTATGTAACAACCAGTACAGCCCAGTTGTTGCCAAATCAATCGTTTGTCTTTCAAGATCCAACTTTTCCTGCCTGCGCTGACCTGCCATCCAGATGGAACTGGCTGGAGACCTAGCTAGCACAGAGGCAAACGGCGGCGCTTCACTGTGTGTCCTTGAACCTGAGAAAGTACAAACAGGTGTTCACGGCCCCCATCGCTGCCACAGTTCATTATCTCAACCTGTTTGGTCAAGTTTGAGTCTGGCCCGCCCTTAAACGGCACTGTAACCCTGAAACCCTGACCCCGGCTTTTAAAATGTATGACACCGAGGTTCGGTGTGACACACTTTACACACAGCCAATCAGGTGGAAGGAGGAAACGCAGCTTTTCTATGAAAATGATTTGGGATTGGATAAATTGAACATGACATAAACGGACTGTAATGCCCACACTAGGTAGGCGCCCACTGAGGTTTCTCTAGAAGATGAAGTTTTAAACCCAGTGAAGCAAGTCAAGCTTATTTGTGTTTTATTATTTTCATAATCTGAGGGCCCCAATGACTGTGTGGACAAAGGTTCAGGGGATTTGAATTTTATATATAGTGTTTCCTGAGCAGGTTTCCTCAACTCGTCACTTTACCTGTTGAACTCAGAGAAGAGTGGCAGCTGTCACCACTTCATATCTGTTAATGCACGTCACTCCACTGTGAATGTTTTTATGAATGGACCAGAAACAGAGTAGAGCACATTCAGACTGCTGACGTGGTGAAAATGCAACGTATGCTTACCATTATGTCTATCGACTACAGAGACAAATCATCTTAACCCAGATATTATTACAAAGTCATCATTATAAAACCTTTGTCACTGTTATTGTGTCTATATATTATTGTTGTTATGGAGCTGTTGTAAGGAAATTAGTTTGTGAGTGCAATAAATCATCAACAATAAATACTTCAGTCGCAAAGTTCAATGTATGAAGTGCGGCTTCTAGGGAACTACGTATACATGTCATAAAATAATATCACCCTGTTGAAAGTCCTTTCATCTCATACTGAGAATGTCCTTTGTTCAAGTCCAAGGTTGAGCTTGGAGCACTTTCTGTGTGGAGTTTGCGTATTCTCCCTCGGGTTTTCTCCCGGTGCATCAGTTTTCTCTGTGTGATGTGAATGTGATTGGAATTGTGTCTATCCATGGTCAACCTGTGATGGGCTGGCGACCTATTCAGGGTGTATCCGGCCTTCACCCGTCGTTAGAAGGGACACATTAATGGACCTAAACCTGAATTTACTAATACATTCACCTTTACTTTTTCTTTTAAATGTTCTTTGAATAAGTAATTGATTTACATGCAAATTCAAATTAGAGTTTAGACTTGATGTTCAATCAGTTTAAGAGCTAAGCTCAGTCATTCTCATGTGTTTACGTTGTTCCTGCTTCATACTTCAGTCTGACATGTTGTTAAAGCTCTGATAATAGTTATCTTGTTAAAGGGGGGCGAAAACAAAATCCTGATCACTCATTAACCAGCTCTTCAAGGCAAAACCACACAGTTCTCGAAGTTCACGTGTCCACATGTTACCAGTGCAATGTCTTGAGTGTTTTCATCCTGGCCAGCAGACTGCTGTCGGGCCAAAACAAACAGAGGTGTATCATTGGGAGGTCGCTCACTTTGCCACTGGACTGTCTCCCTGTCCCCGTAAGCATCAGGCAGGACATTCAGGTCTTCTCCAGTTTGATCGAGTTCATGTTGGTGAAGGATCTCTGACCTCTGACCTCTGTGTCCCCACGTACAGCTGTCTCTCTCTGTCTCTCCCGCATTTGTGTGATAACTGGACAAGTGACCCGACGAAATGTGGCCTAATGTGCAGGCTAAAAACTTCAAATGATTAACATGTTTCAAGTGTTCAACCTGTTGTATTAACTAATTTTGCTCGCTAAGTTGTTACTTTAATGAATAAATCAATTTTCAAAATATTATATTTGTTTATAAACATTTATCAGAAGAGGAAATCACAAGAAAAAGAAGAATGCATCATTGACATGTGCAAAAAAATTATACAGAAACAATGTGTTCTCTGCATTGAATAAAACAGAACATAACAGAATAGAATAGAATAGAATAGAATAGAATAGAATAGAATAGAATAGAATAGAATAGAATAGAAAACATATTTATTCTCTGTCCTCTGGGCCATCTACTATAACTTGGAGGTACAGATGATTGTCCTCTTCAACACTGACATGGAAATGCCCCCTTAATTTGTGACTTCTGCAAGTATATTTCTTAAAATGACGGTTTCCTATTTTGATTACAAAGCCACAGAAATTGTTACTGTCAAGTATTTCAGTTATGAAAATGATATCTTTTACGAATGTTTATTATATATATCCAGATTAAGCCTGAGCATAAATAAATAACCTCAATACATCTCCTCAGGCCACAATAGCAGATCACTTTTACGTCACACTTAGCAAGCAGAACTTTGTTAGATTCATTTCTACTTTATTATCAAAGATAAACATGCTATTTGGTTTTATTTTGTTCTGCAAATGCAGTCCTTGCTTTTTAATGTGCACCCTGAAGTTCATCTACAAATCAAGGTTGTATAAACTAAAACAGATTTTATAATTAAAAAGTACAACGTTCTGCAGGCTTGAGGACTTACAGTAGGCTATGTTTACAAATGCTCTGAAGGGTACTCCCAGAGTTACTGTTGAAATTGGTCAGAAAAAGAGATGTAACATAATTGCCGCATTCATTGATGCTCTGGTTAGCATGCCTTTTAATTGTATTTATTTATTTATTATTCAGGTAATATCTCTTGTAAATGAGTAAGAAAGCCATCATTTTATCTTGTTAAAATTGTCTTCTCATGAGGCCAACACAACACCAAATGAAATCAGATATTTCTCTGTTTAGGCAACAGCAAAGAGATTCACGTTTATCTGTGACTTCAGGGCTGAGTTTCACGGTATGTTGAGGTACAAAGTCTGTGTGATTGCACAGACGTATATTTACTCTTTCACATATACAGTATAATGTGTGCGCGCTTGTAAGCATGAGTCTCAAAAACAGTCCTTTACTGTCTCAGATTCTATGGAAAAACACAAACACACCTGAGAGGCTCTGAGTTATCTGAAGAGCTCATCTTCATTATTTGATCTTTGAGCAGGAAATGGCATGCTCCTTTCTGCGGTTGTGTACAAAGACAAGTGCCTCAGGCTGGGATTTAGATGGAAAAGCACATTTAGACAACAGGTGACTGTCTGCCCCGAACCTAATTACTGATAGTGACTGAGAGCAACTAATTGCATTGAGTTGTATTGAAATACAGATTTTCTTTCTTTCTTTTATGCTTCAATAAAATCCATATACAATTATTTTTTAGGTTAACATTTCAAGTGACACACAGTAATTTTCTTCAAAAATAACTAAGTACAGTTTTGAGATACTTTATGACAGACCGATTCTTTGCTATAAAAAATTGTGGCTGCAAAATCTCCTATGAAACATTGATTTCTCAGGACAATTAACCTTTGGTATGCATACCACTTTTTATAATTCCATAATCACATAACCCTCAATTCAGAGCCCCCCGCCCCCTTCACAATGCAAAACCAGAAAAATCCTTAAATCCTTCTATTCCAAAATCTGAAGCTATTTAATATTTCAGTTAATTGGTACTTTTCCTTGAAAGGTGTTTTACAATGTCAATAAAACATCTGCTGATTAATTCCCCTCTGATCAGTCAATTGACATAAATGCAGTTTTGCATGTTTTGCACTCATATGTCAGAATCACCTCCTGCTACAGCTGATTTTGCTCAGATGAAGTACACAGGGCAATTGCATCATTTGTGCTGGTGACAACAGCCACCTTTCTTTCTCTCTGTGTATAGTTGGCCCTGACATGGCTGGGACCCCGCAGACACAGCTGCCTCCAGGGTGAACAGCCTGTAGCGGGAAACCCTCTTTTTTACACGATCGTGCCTCTACTGAGCATCACACCCTGAAGTATAGCTGTCAAACTAAGGGACGACTACAAACACACACCCAGGCCTCCTGCTGTACACAAGGGGTTAACAACAAGCAGTTTCCATGAGCTGAAATTCCCTCCCATCATTCACTCCCCCCTGGAATGGACTGTCCCATGGATTCACATAGGGTGTGTGTGTGTGTGCATGTGTGCGTGCGTGTGTGTGTGTGTGTGTGTGTGTGTGTGTGTGTGTGTGTGTGTGTGTGTGTGTGTGTGTGTGTGTGTGTGTGTGTGTGTGTGTGTGTGTGTGTGTGTGTGTGTTTCCCCAGCCATATATATTGCGCCATGTGTATTGGTTGGCCTCCTGGTCTTCATTTCTCTGGTGAAGAAGCAGCAGGATTATAAATCCACGTTCAGACCTGTGTGGACTGCTCACTGGTTGGGGAACTGAGAAAAACCTTGCAGAGCACCTGTAGGCAAGATGAGTGATCCATTGGAAGATGGCTCTTTCATGTTCACCTCAGAGTCAGTAGGAGAGGGACATCCAGGTGAGTCTTCTGACAACTTCAACTGCCTGTGAACCCACCTATTGGTCACATGTTTCTGGATATTTGAATACTCCACAGCAGCTGAAATTCAACATGTCTAACCATAAAAACATTCCAAATTTTTTTGGGGATTGAATATACTCAGATTGTAATTGTACATCCTGACTGCATTGTTATTTTGTAGTGAAGAAGACAGTCACGTGTTTAACCTCGATACAAGTTGGCCGACATGTCCAGAATAACTTGTCGTGCTGTGGTACTACTCTCCGAGTATGGCTGGTATTCCATTCACAGCAACATGTGTTTACTACCCCCCCATTCTCACTGATGGGCAGCTGTGTGTATGTGTGTGTGTGTGTGTGTGTGTGTGTGTGTGTGTGTGTGTGTGTGTGTGTGTGTGTGTGTGTGTGTGTGTGTGTGTGTGTGTGTGTGTGTGTGTGTGTGTGTGTGTGTGTGTGTGTGTGTGTGTTAAAAGAGGTTAGGGTTAGGGTTAGATTGCATGCTGAAGAGAAAAATAGGTGTCAAAGAAGGGAAAACAACAACGGGCAGACACAAGCTTGTCATTTCTTAAATCAACAAAACAAATAAAAGAACCTGTAGTGAAACTTCTGTGTGACTTTAGCTGCTTCATAAGACATTTTCTCACATTTGAGACTTGTTTAAATGTAAATGAGAAGTAGTTTGACTCGTTCATAAGTCTGTCACACACAAGACCATCTGACTTCAAACCCAATGTCAAACATTAAAGTGCACACTGTCCTGACCACTGCGGTCTTTAGACCCACCCTCACACCAACCCACCTCCCTACCCATGTCAATGTGTTGTTATCACTTCACAAATATGTAACTTCACAAAGTCCTCCGCGCTAAATCGATAGTAGTAAATGCAGGTGGGCAGATTTACATAGATAATGATTCATGCATTATGTAAAGCCGCTCTGCTGGGTCGTTCGTCTCTTCAATCATTACCAGTTTTTTTGAATGTAAAAGTTGGCATTTTGTGAAGACACAATAAATACATATTGAACTTATTCAAGCAGTTGAAACACAGTCACAGAAAAAATGAAAAACTTGTAAACTCTTTTATGTGTGGATCCAAAAGCATTTCTCATCCACTTAATACATGAAAGGGAGTCTATACGTGAAGCCATGTATTTGTATTAAACTTTAAAAAAATGTTTTATACCAGTCACAGAGAAGTGCAAACCTTGCGAGAAAAAAAAATCCCCTTTCATCCTTGATAACACACCTTGGTGGCCTGTGCTGTTCCCACAGATAGCGGCCGCTTTTTACTTTGCAGGAATTAAGATAAATAGTTTAAAACAGTTGCCGCAGCATTAAAAAACCCAGATGTTGTTTCTGATGTAACCTGTGCATCACATTGCCTCAGCAGGAGATGAATGGCACTGGGCCTTTGTTCGGCTGCTGCACACAAACCACGTGGATCAGACTCAATCTCGCACAGCGTCTGTCTGAGACAATAATGGCCAACTTTTCAGTGATATGTCCTCTGTTTGCATTGATCCTCATGGTAACCTCATCATATTTAAATAGTGTGTGCAGTATGCAGCATTACACCAAATGTCATATTAACACCAAGGTTTCTAAAGCTGTTGTCCAGCTTACAAACAAACCTCATCTCAGTCTAACTATGACTTTCTAACAGCACAGTCTCTGTTTTGTGTTTTGTTTCTTTAAAGACAAAATCTGTGACCAGATCAGTGATGCCGTCCTGGACGCACATCTGAAGCAGGACCCCGATGCCAAGGTCGCCTGTGGTAAGTGAGCCAGAATTCATGCTGGCTCTTTGTTTGATCAGACAGAGAGAGAGAGCGAGAGAGAGAGAGACAGAGAGAGAGAGAGAGAGTGAGAGAGAGACAGAGAGAGAGAGAGAGTGAGAGAGGAAGAGAGAGAGAGAGAGAGAGAGAGAGAGAGAGAGAGAGAGAGAGAGAGAGAGAGAGAGAGAGGTCAATCATTTCATGAATGGCTCGAGAAAGCAAATTTTGGACATTTTAACTTGTGAAGTACTTTATCTAAAATAAACATACCCTGCATGATCAGCCTCACTGGAATAAATCATCAATTTTGAGATTATTCCCTTTTTCAGGTGTAACATTTGAGCTTCCACAAGATGAACAGTGTTAGCAAATGGAGTTGTTGCGTCAGATTGGATCTTAAACAAGATATATAACATGACTGTATGTGTAATGTTGTGTTGATGGTGTTGACAGAGACGGTGTGCAAGACTGGCATGGTGTTGCTCTGTGGAGAGATCACATCCCGGGCCAACGTGGACTATCAGAAGGTGGTGAGGGACGCCATCAAACACATCGGCTACGACAACTCCGACAAAGGTGAAACAATGTTTTCAGCACGCGAGAGAATAAAATCTTACGCCTGCCTCCCGTTGCCTGATGTCTGACTGCCGTTCACTTTGCGCAGGTTTTGATTACAAGACATGTAATGTGCTGGTGGCTCTGGAGCAGCAGAGTCCAGACATTGCTCAGGGGGTCCATGTTGACAGACAAGAGGAGGACATTGGAGCAGGAGACCAGGTACCTATGTTGTAATAGTGTTAATATGTTAACAACAAAACAAACACCGTGTGGCTCAGTATTTGAACACAGCGTGTATCAACTCACTAGGCTGTTGAGACACTGATGTATTTGGTGCGTGGAAAAAGCTTTCACACATAAATGATTGCAGCTTATATACAAAGGTTAATCCTGTCACATCATTAATAATATCCAGAAAATTTAACAGTTTCCTCACGACCACACACGGATTATATAAAATGCAAGTTAAAAAGTTATCTAATGGCTTCTGAGATGTAACATGTGATCTAACTAGTACACTGGGCACCTGTCCAGAGTGGATCACTACTACTTTGTATTTTTTCTTATACTTTGAATTTTCCATATCTACTTACATATATTCTATTTTAAATCATAAATCATAAATGCTCTTTTGGGCTGTGTTTTTACCTGATGATTTGTGGAGTTTGCACCCTGCCTGACCCCTGACCCCTGACCCCCTCTCTCTCCTCCGCAGGGTCTGATGTTCGGCTACGCCACAGACGAGACAGATGAGTGCATGCCCCTCACCATCGTCTTAGCTCACAAGCTCAACTCAAAGATGGCCGAACTCAGACGTACTGGCGTCATCCCCTGGCTGCGCCCGGACTCTAAAACACAGGTGAGACTGTTTGCTGTAATACAGGCACAAGTTTTCTGTTATTTCCGCTCCCAAAATGGGAAAAAAACCAAAAAGATTGTTTTGGTGTCAAAGTCAGAGCAGCAGCGGCTATGAAACTCTGTGTCAGGGTTTGCATTACATTTGGTTACTGTGTACATTACTCCACAGTAACCAAAGTTACTGAGGACAAAAAGTAGGAGCTGTTCTGTTTGTACAAGGTAACTCAGTGATCCTAACCTCACAAACGATTTGTACAACACAAGTAGATCAAGTCCTGATGCCTTTGTAAGAATATTAATCATCCTGTGAGGAAATGTGGGTCACTAGAACATCAAGAACAAGAACAAGTGAATTGAACTTTTAGTCTAGAAAAAGTTTCCAAAACATTTTCTTTTCTTTTGTGTTCTTACCAATTTGTGATTTTTGTTCGTCCGCCAGGTTACAGTACATTACGAACAAAAGGATGGAGCTGTGATTCCCAAAAGGGTCCACACCATTGTGATCTCCGTCCAGCACGACGACTGCATCTCTCTGGAGGAGCAGCAGAACGTCCTAAAGGAGAAGGTGCAGCCTCGTGAACGCACTGAGTTCTGACAGAGCCGCTGTTTAGAAAATCAAGTCGTAACACTGAATCTTCCACTCAGGTGATTAAAGCTGTGGTTCCTGCCAAATATTTGGACGATAAAACCATCTATCACCTCCAGCCAAGCGGTCGCTTTGTCATTGGCGGACCACAGGTGACCTTAACATGCAATTACAGAAAATGAGTGGTTAAACCAAGAGAAAGAACAAGGAAAAAAAAAAAAACATCTTCTCTTTGTCAACCAACAGGGTGACGCTGGAGTAACAGGCAGGAAGATCATTGTGGACACATATGGAGGGTGGGGAGCTCATGGAGGCGGCGCGTTCTCCGGCAAAGACTTCTCAAAGGTCGACCGGTCCGCTGCCTACGCCGCTCGCTGGGTGGCCAAGTCTTTGGTCAAAGCAAAACTGTGCAGGAGAGTTCTGGTTCAGGTGAGCGCACAGCTTCAACCGTCAACCCATCCAACACACGCACCAGGCTGAGGCACGCCAAGGATGAAACTCTCTATTGTGTTGCAGGTGTCTTATGCTATCGGAGTGGCTCAGCCGCTGTCCATCTCTGTGTTCACCTACGGTTCCTCTCAGAAATCAGAGTCGGATCTGCTCCACATTGTCAACAAGAACTTCGATCTGCGGCCGGGAGTCATCGTCAGGTAGGCACTATGAATGAACATTCGTAGGCAAGAAATAAAGGCACTGCAAGTAGATATATTTAACTTTATTGTTTTATTATAGTCTTGCATGAAGTATCATGCTGGTACAGTTCCTGTGCAGTTCGACAGGTCTATTCTACATTTGGACACCAGGTGGCACTAGTTGGTTAGATTGGTGGTTTTGAGATATATTTTGTCCATCTATTTTTGAATGGAGGAAACACTCAGTGTTTTCAAGATTTGCTTCAGTCATTTTATTGTTATTGATATTATGATATAAATCTCTGTTCTGCACATGAACACAACAAAAACAACTTAATCTGTATAGTTTGTTTTGTTTTTTTTAACTTATGACTCCTGTCTTTTCCTCACCCCGTGTTGCTTTTCCACCACAGGGAACTGAATCTGAAGAGGCCCATCTACCAGAAAACAGCTTCTTACGGCCACTTCGGTCGACCAGAATTTAGTTGGGAGGTTCCCAAAAAACTTGTCTTCTAAGTACTCCACCTGCCTGTCCTGATCCTACCTGGAGGCTGAACCAGAGGCCTATTCAAGGGCTGCAACTGCCAGCTTTACCAACTGATGACATTCTTTTTAATATGATAGAACTAAAGCCAAAGTTAGAATAAATCAGCTTTAAAGAGATAAGGAGGTAATTATGTTCTGGAGTGGCTGTAGCCACTAATGGACACATCCTCCTGGTGAGAAGAGAGACATCGAAGAAGACATCTCAGTATCTCATCTTTTTTTTTTTTTTTTTTCCCCCCAGACCACAACAACCATCAGTGCTTTTTAAATGTGTACAGCCATTAAATCAAAGATCGGATTTGGGAATCAGTGATATCCAAAAACAACACCAGTGCTTCATTTTCTTTTGAAGATGCTATTAACAAGCCAGCAGTGTAATTACTGCTCAGTCAAAGGCTTGTCTTTAGAACAGAACTTTTTCTTTCGGACTGTAAAAAAAAAGTCCTATTTTGTAACGTGTGCCTCAGGAAGCTGTTTGCACTCTTGCAATCACCGTTGTTCAAGAGGACAGGTCATCAAAACTGCAGCGAGATGTCAAACTATGTTACAGTCATTTAGTTTTACGTTTTTCATATTTTCCATCTGCTCCACTTTTATGCTCAGAGGAAAGTTGCTTTCCATCCTTGTCTCCTCTATATTTCTTTTGTTTTTAAATTTTACCAGCAGGCCTGTAAATGTGACACAAATATTCTAAAGTCTTAATCTTGACCCGATTGTGAATCAAGATTTCTTTTCATCAAACTGTTGAAGCCTTTAGTGGACCACTGATGTCTTAACACAGCAGCATTTTTAGTGTTCGGAGCCAATGCTGCTCTGCCTTAATGCACATGCTTATTTCATCTTATTTTCTACAGTCTTCTCCGTCTGTATCATACTTTGTTTTACTGATTTCTTCCTTAATGTGTGAAAATGAATGAAATGAAACCCTTGCTGTTTGAAAATATCTTGTATTGTTAAGCTACTCTAAATCCAGATCTAAACTAAGGAAACAAAAGAAAAGAAGAAAAAAATCAAAAGTGGGTTTAGATGCTTCTCATGTGGTTGATTGAAAGGAAGCTGATGTGTGTGAAGCTCAGGTTTTCATCTACTGTCACCGATGTTTTTGTACAGGAGCTTCTCCTTTTAATCCATCAGTCTCGCCTCCTGTTGACTTCATCATCAGAGAAACTGGACATTGTAAATAATTAAACAATAAAAAAAAAAGACAATCAAAGTTATGAACCAATCTCTGACCCCTTCAACAACAGTACACACACACACACACAGACGGACAGACACAGTCACACACACACGGCAGCTCTTTTAAATTTGTATTTATTGAACATTAAGGCATATATATATATGTATACAATCATAGGACTTTAAAAAAAAAAAGAATTAGGAGTCTAAACCTCTTTGGTTTTCATTATCAAAAGAATACATAAGGCACAAGGACCTTCTTGCCGTTCAGCTGAGGGTGAGATGAGATTTTTGTGAGGTTTACGTGTTAGTTTGTGAGAATGCTCTCATCAATGGTCTACTGATTGCAAAAGTAAGCTCGATGTTTTTTTTTTTTATTTTAGCTGATATTTAACCATGTGTGTGTGAGCAGCATAAGCATTCTCACAAGCAACTGACGACAGAAAGGCTTACTTTTATTTTCAGCTTGTACAAAGTGTTGATTAATCAAAAATATTCTATTGCATCATGGCTAACATCAGTCACAAAAAACTGTGATAGGAGCAGTTGCAACCTACGCTACACAGACACACAAAAAGAAAAACCCAACTAATTTACACGAGGAGAAACAAAAGACCAGAGAAGGCAGGCGCGAGCAGTTTCCTCTGCTTTGAATCAAAGGGTGCAGCTGGTGATGTAACATTTTCCTGAGTGCAAAGATCAGACAGATCCATAAACAAGAAAAAAAAAAAAAAAAAAAAAAAAACTGAAGTAAAGCACAAGATGTCAAGCGAGCAATGCAGACTTTTTTTTTTTGTAGGAAAGATGTTTTGTGCCCGAGCAGCAGCATCGTTTGACTGAGAATTTTAGGCTTCATCAAATCTTAATGGTCAAAGTAATGTAGAGGCCGAACGGTAAGACAAACTGAAGCCACGGCAAGAGAGCGAAGCTCATTTTTAAGTGAAACAAAAGCAGATTTGGCCCCAAACTGCAGCGAACTTAACATTCTTGGCTGGGGCTACGAGCATGTGTAATTATTAAAGTAGAAAACAAGACCTCCCGTGAGCTGACCCAAGAAAAACAGCACAGATCAGATTTCCACACAAATGGCACTACAGTACACTTCCTGACGAGCAGAGGGAGGCAGTGAGCGGCCGGTGCTTCAAACATCGCAGAGGTCTCACTGTGCTCCAGCTTCATGTTGGGAGGGGGATACATTCAGCCCGACAGTGGATTCACTTTTAAGCTTTTATGTAACGGACTGTGAAACTGTGAATAATTTGCAATTAAAAACCACCGGCAGTCAGAACGCTGGCACGGGACCAACATGTGGCCAGCTGTGGTTTGAAGGGGAAGCAACAGCGGCCGACTAACCTGAGCACTGCCCATTTAAAGCTTCTGAGTGTGTAGGTTGCTTGCCTCAAAGAGTGTTAATAATACACGGGGGATGTCGACTATTTCTTAAAAAGATATGAACAGTAACCAACAGTGATTGTGATGGAGGAGCATTTTTGCACACATTAGTATTCCTGGCACTCACTGGGACCTTCTGTCCCTGCTCCCACTACTAGCAGGCAGTGACTGAAGCTCTTTCTCATATTATTGCTTTTTATTCATCTGACAGAGTCTCCATCACTGCACACAGGATAAGGCTGTTTTGTGTTTTAGCACCAATGCCACAGACGGACCGATATTTGGCACATACTGTACGGCAGCACAGAGGCAGCACACGGTGTGTCACAGTTGTCCTTTATTTTCCCTTTGTCCCGCTGCACCAGCGAGACAGACTGACAAAAAAAAAAAAAAAAACCCAACTATGTAGAGCTTCAAAGAAAAAGCAAGAAGGTGGAGCAACATTTTCCTCATCCTCCTCCACGTCCTTGATGGGGCATAATAGGAGGCAGGCCTCCATCTGCAGGACCTGAAAACACGTGTGATGCGTCGCCACTAAACTCAATAAACCCGGAGCTCTGTCTTGAATTATCTGCTCCGCTCTCGGCCTCTGGACGCTGCATCACCCCTCATCCACCGAGAAGTCGTCTTAATCGTTTCCGGTTTGGTGTCAATCCACTGTATTGATCCTAATCTTTAGGCAACACTCGGATATAGGAATTGTCTTTAAAAAGCACCTGGTCCACTGCTTGTTCTGAATGTCATTAAAACGAAAGACATGACACATCTGGCAAAACATCCAGACACACAGAGCCCAAAGTGTTCTGGACATGGCTCCCATGGTTGGGTTAAAAATAATGTTAGGTTAGCTTATGTGGAGTTGCTTGATCAAACAGAAATGGTTTTAAGCAATTTCTCGACCACAGAACAAACGGAGAGCGGCTGTTACAGCCAACATCTGTGCATACATACAGACGTCAGAGCGACAGAGCACATTAACGTCCTGATGTCCACCTCGAAAACCGTGTTTACCTTCCATTTAGTCTCAGCCAAGCTACTCCAATAGAGTAAATCTGTATCTCTCGCTTACCCATTTGTACATCTTTGGCAGGAAGTTGAGTATACCAACTTGATAAAACTTTAAAAACCAATAACAAACGATTGAGCTCTTAATTAACAGGGCGCCATTTGTAATAAGAATGTTTTTTCTTGTTTGTAAAAAGCATACTGCTGCCTTTTCCGTCTCCAGGATTGACACAGATACTTCTGTACTTCTCTGTCCGACACATTTTCTTTGCATTTATTGCTTCCATCCATTCTCCACCCGCTACCACTCTAACACTCACACACCATCTGCTCTCTGCTGCAACACTGACGGCTGGGCTGTCCAGCAGCCTTCGCTATTTTACATGAAACAAAATCAGTGTGGTAGTCGCCTCCTAAGACAAGGCCATGGCCAGACTGAGATGGTTCGTAGGACGTCAAGAGTACATTATCTTCTCCCGGTTCACCAGTCCACCTTCTGCTGGTCGCAGACAACAGGACTGAGAGTAGAGGAGAACATTTGGTTTCACCCTTGTGCAATGTGCAAAATGCAATTAAGTTCTTTGCAGACGCAAAGTCTGATGTGAGCACGAGTCAAACTGAGCTCTCCATGGCTGCAGCCGATCCACGAGACCGCTGCTGCTGCACTGGCCTGGTTTTTGTTTGTTGTTTTTTTTTTTTTTATCTCAAAGCTTCAAGCGAATGTGGCCGAGAATGAATAATTAAACTCATTCGACAACCAGAGTTTGTAAGGAATAAAGAAGGCAACTGTGTGGTGCGGAGATGTGCCGGCAGGCTACATGACGGACACGTTTTCAGGTTGGTGGGGATGCAGTTGGCCGTGCAGAGCGCCCCCTCCCAGCGCCGCCAGTGTGTCCACCTTGTGTTCTCTCCCAGCAGGTCCCAGGGAGCCTCCCCGGGCCAGCACCAGCATGGTGTCGCCCGACATGCCGGCAAACTCAAAGGCGAAGGTCCCATAGAACAGCATGACGATGACGCAGAACACCCATTCAAAGATGGCCGACGCGTGTTGCAGGACAAAACTCTCCTGACAGAAAAACACTCCGCCTGAAGTATCGGTTAAGGAAAGTGAAGAGAGAGGGGCTGAAGCTGCAGAGGATAAACTGTTTGAATCAAGTACAATTTGTCTGATAGCAGGTTGTTGGGTTTTTTTGGGTCACATTTTGGAACGATGGAGACGTTTGTTTGACTTGTCTTAAACAAACCACATTGTGTGCGAAAAATTTTTAGGGTCGTATTTGTCAACATCTCAGGTGTGTGTGTACATGCAAACTCTATACAAATATAGACAACCACAACATGGAGCTCCAAACACACACTCCCATCTGTCCCAGTAGCAAACTATTGCTTCACGCGGCAGAGCTGCAGATCACGAAGATGAACCGATTATAAATAGCAACTCTTCAGTATGACTCTGTACTTTGCTGATTTATTCTAGCTCATATTTCATTTGCTACATTTTGACCTATAATACAACCAACCAACCACCAGACGGCAATCAGGATATTTTGCCTTTAGGTAATCTTGGTCATCTTTTTTAGTGTATAGCTGTGGATGTGGCTGCATGATACGGAAGGAAGGAAAACAATGTGTTCGTTTTCACAAGCCATTCTCTGTCAAGCTTTTCACACATTTTCAGTCAATAAGTCTTCCTCAAAAAGTTATTTTAGTTTCAACAACAAAGGAAATACAAATTGTCCTGAGAAAGTCAAACGACTTAGTTGAACTTCGAGAAACTTCCCTGAACTGAGCGACATGTAAAACATGTCTTCCCTCCTGCGTGGCTGTACACCGAGTGCCATGAAGACAGGAGACAGGACTATACCCACTACTTTCCTGTGTGTATTTGACCGAACAATGTGCTAATTTCATGCACTTCGCAGCCTCGGAGGCAGCCATCTGTTAACAGCTGAGAAGGATACTGAGCACCAAGGCTACGAAGGCCAGCAAGGTCATGCAGAGCCGGAGGTGGGCCAAATTGTACTCCCCCTGGGTCTTGGCCAGTCGGTAGGTCAGCGCTGACTGCAGGCACACAAACAGCATACTGGTGGGGAAGGCGATGCCGGCTCCGACATAGTGGAGGACTTTGGCATTATCCACCTGTCATGTAAGGGGAGAAGAAGATGAATAAGTTGAAATGAGTAAGACGGTCATAAAGAGACAGAAACATTCCCTGAAAAGGACAACACCATATGGGGAATAATCACAGTGACCACATCAGGCAGACTCAGATCATCCTGTGTTGTGTAACAATCAGCTGGAAGCTGATTAGAGTCTGTAAGTTAGAGGGAAAAGAAGAAGTGACAGAGAAGCTGCAAGCTGTAATACAACAGAGTGCCTCCATTCCCCTGCTGGTCACAAGAATGATAAGAAACAATACACAAAAGAACTGGTCAGGAGCATGTGACCACAGCTCTCACTGAACAGTACACACACACACACACACACACACACACACACACACACACACACACACACACACACACACACACACACACACACACACACACACACACACACACACACACACACACACACACACACACACACACACACACACACACACACACACACACACACACACACACACACACACACACAGATAACAGATTCAATGGCACATTACCCAAAGCCACATTTAAAGACTAAACTAGGCAGATGAAGAAAAAAAATCCTTCTCCTGGCCGACGCTAAACAGGCCGGTTTAGTGAAACGTCTCCCTGCACAATATAATTCTCAGGAATTCTTTAGAGCAAAACCATAGAAATTTTTCAGTTTTGTCATCTAAGCCATTTGTCCACTAACCTGGTTACTACATACTTAACATTCTTAAGCAGTGGGCTAATCGTCAAAGTGACAAAGTAACATTTCCAGACGTATCAAGGTAAAAACTTACACCTCAAAAAGTTCACACATTTTCATGGAATCTTTCAATAGCTGGGAAAATAACAAATAGATTTCAAACATAATAGTTTAGCAGTAATTTTACATAATTCATTATCCGTGTAGTGCATCTTCATCCAGTCCAACTTTATCACACAAGCACAGTGTGGGGTCTGAGTGCTGCCAACTTGTTACTTAAGACACTCAAAAAATAAAACACACACAACCACCTTTTTGTTCTCCTTCATACTGAATTCTATACCAGAGCTGCTCTAGTGATTTCATCTTCAGAACGAAAAAAAATCCTTATCCCAGTTCAACACGGAGGACGCCCACTTGGATTTACAAAACTGTGAGGAATGTAAAGCACGTCCACAGCTGGAAAGAAAGTACGGCGACCTGCGCTCGTCCTAAGGTTTAGTGTTTGCTTGCTGCCTGGTCATTACCTGCTGGCTCGAGTGATGCTTCAAGCCATCTAGTTCACTTCTGCTGCTGAATTTCTGGGACATTTTCACGCCTGGTCTGAGTGGTGTCTCAGGACTGTGTCGTGGGAGTGAGGCTGATTCAAATGAAATAAAGACGAGTTGTAAAAAACAAACAAAAAAACCCAGGAGGAATATTAAAATGCAGTAGAGAATGGACTGCAGAAAAATCCATCAATCACTGTTCAAACTGCAGGTTCATCCATTCTCACTGCATTCCCAAAGGTCTCAGGCTGCAATACTTGTCATTGCATAAAGTACAGCTTGATGACTAAACAAGATCAGCTTGATAAATCAGTCGCCGCAGGCCGACACTGAACAGCTTGCCTGCATAAATGAATAGTAATAGTAGTCACACAGAACTCACAGTCATTAGAGACTCAGGTCAGAGAGATACACGTGAGCGTGCAATGAGTGTGCATCCTTCACCGATACATGGTTTCTGAACGAGTGAATATTGTGGAGATACGTGCTAAAAGTGGACACGGCGACATGAGGAGTGAGGACAGACGTGTGAGAACGAGCAACACCGATCAGCTTCCTGCCAGCTTCAGTTTTCATTTACTGGAAACCACAAAGTGAAACACATCGACTTTGAGCCGTTATTGCCACACCCATTGTAACAAAGGCCTTCCAACATCTCAAACGGAAGGAATCATCCCAACAAATATTTTCAGTTAACTTTGAATGAAGACGTCAACAAATATGATTTCACCGATGAAGCTTGAAGGTGACACACAGCTATGTATCACACTCAAATTATGGCTATAAGCCACACTGCAAGTGTGAAACGATAGCAAAAACTGGATGTTTTGTGTTTTATTCGTTTTCTTTTGTTGTTGTTTTACAGATGGATGACTGTGATCTTTCTTGGTCAACAAGGTTGTGCAGTACCAGATAATTGCTTAGCCCATCTGAAATGAAAAATGTAATTCACGCTTTATCATCTTCCAGATTACAATGCCGCAATTCCCTTTACTCAAGATTCTATTGATATAACCTACAAAGATGACAGCACGAGAGGAATTTTCAACACACAGGTGAAGAACTGACCACATCACATGTGTCCTTGATCTGAATTTAAGAGTTCTTATTATTTGTTTACAAACCCTTACAGAGCCAGACTGCTTTGTATCTATGATAACTTTTGCCTCCTTATGAGCCTTATTCTCGTCCTCGAACTCACTTTTATTATATGGATTTTATCGTTTTCAGATATTTTTGTCTCCGGTTAGAATTCTTTTTGTATATTCTTTGTATTCTTCTAAGCTACTTTGTTTTGTTGTCATTTCAAACAGTGGTTTTTGAAAACCGCCACAGAAATAAAGCTGTATCTAAGCACAAACATCTAAAGATCTTTTCACAGAATTTCACATTCATGGATCTGCGTGTGGCAGCAATATGCTTCTATATCATCTATTCCTGTACTTCTCTGCCCAAACCATCAGGCTGCCTGTCAGGAAAAGCCCCAGCAGCCACGCTGCAGCTGTGCTGCCAAAGCCTTATGTAACAGTGCAGTTTGTTACTATGAGCCATGTTCCTGGTGTTTTTATTCTCTTTGATCTGTTGGATTCACATTTTTAGCTGTCAGACGGTTTATGGTGTTTGCCTGCCTGAGAATCTCACGCTAAAGTCTTCTGCGGTTACGAACTTGAATATTTGCACAATTTTGAAGCCAAATTTCCATTGTTTCACGTGGTCTTTACAGTATATTTGTAGATCAACGTTATTGCTATTGCGCTCAAATGTCCCAAGCTGCCAGAGAGGATTTTCTACGAGTGATGAGGATCAGACTCCTAATTGCGTATAGATGGGGCGTCCGCCACACACACCCTGTCTGCCAGACTCCTCTCCACGCATGGACAGATTTGATGACTCACTTCCTCCTGGCTCTTTCGGTAAAATTCCCCACAGTTCTGCAAATCTGAGGCCTCGAAGGAAAAGCGGGAAAAGAGGCTGAAGACGGCTTTCTTAGCATAAAGTGCCACTTGTGAATATCTGCTCCACAGACTCTGTTAAAATGCTTTTGACCTGCAAACGTAGTGTGACGAAAGGTGTCCTGCCGACCACGGGACATATTTAGTCCCTGTTCCTCTGCGTCGCTCCACGGCGGGAGAAGCCGTGCCCGAAGTTTCTACAAACTCATTTCCACGGCAGATGAATAGTGAATTATGCATCACGAAAGTATGTATCTGCTTCCCATCAATGTCAACACAATCAAAAACTAAAATGTTATAAACAAACAAAATCATGGCAGACTTCACAGTGCATGCCAAGATTTCAACATATCAAAGAATCCAATTCAAGCAATCACAGAGAGCTGCATAACTCCTAGATTCTCCAGACGAACTCCAGACGGATTTCAGATGTAAATATGCAAAGAATGACATATAGACGCAGACAGAGTTGCAATATGGTGCATCGCTATGATGATTCATTCAAAACTGACAATTTCACCATTGTGGTGGGTACAAGTCCTCCTGAATTTGTCCTTCCCTGTAACAAGTCCACTTATCTAAATTAGAAGAGTTGAAGGGCCGCAGCGATACAAGATACATTTGCTCATCCAGACATTATCTCTGGAGTCCTTGTCCCAAATTCCACAGTTGTTGGCAATACCGAGGGTGTCTCAATAAAGCAGCACATAACGGCTCATCGCACCTCGCAACAGGAAACATTTGTTACTACCACTCACATTAACCAAGTTCTCACCCAAAGATGTGGTTATTTTCTTTAGGAACTGGCATCCAAATATTTAAATGTCAAGAAGTTCCTCACTACATACAAATAACTTCAGTAAGGGTAGGTTCCTTTATTTTAGGTTCCCCATTATTCCAACTACAAGATAGATTCTTTGAATCTGTAGATAACAAATTGATTTGCGTCACAAAGCAGAAAGAAGTGTCAACGAGACGTCAAAAGCGGTTCCCCATTCATGAGAAAAACCGAGAAAGAAAAATGGAAGCTCATTTTTCTTGGGCATGAGCATGAAAAAGTAGATAAAGTATCACTATTGTTTTACACTTTTGTCCGTTTTATAATTTCATGGTGTATTGCAAAACATGAATCCGTTGTTTTTGCCATTTGCAGGAGGAATTAACCAAAAGGTCATACCTGGAAGTTTCCCACCATGATGAGTCCAGCAGCACAGATCCAGCCTGTGGAGAGACTCGCCGTGTTCAGAACACAGTTCTGATGCTTCTCGATGACGTGGGCATAGCGGAGCAGCACGATCACCATAACTGCACAAACAGAGAGCGACAAAGAGACAAGAGTCAGATTCATTAGTCGGTTAAACAATCACTATGAAAGAGGTGATGACAAATTATTGAGCTTATTTTGGAAGAGTCCCACAGAGAGCCTGGCTTCTGCTTCATGCAAACACTCTCATACCTCACTAGGCCAAGAAACACACGAATTACTGGGAAGCGGGGTGAGAATTACAGGAAGCCCAATTTCATGTAAAAATATCGGCGGCAGGAAAGAGCGGGAAAGTGAGTGAGCAGTGATAAATCGGGTGGGGGTTGGTCCAGGCTTTGAAAAGGTGAAGGGAAACAGAGTACAGTGTGCAGGACAGATGAGTACTGATGTGCTAACAGGCTCTGACTGGGGGCATTGTTGCAGCACGGAGGAGTTGACCCCTGCTTGGTCCGTCTTTGTCGGCTCCTCACAGCTTCTGTTCCATGAAGGCTGACCGAGCTCGGTGTACGGGACGGGGGGGGCAGAATTGGCGGGGGACAAGGAGTCCCTCGAGGCTCGACCCTGAGCTCATATATTGTCTCAGAGACTAAACTGTTGCGTTAACTCTGCCTGTGTAAAAGGCAGAATTTAGGAGGGTCTGCCAAGAGAAGAAGAAGAAGAAGAAGAAGAAGAAGAAAAAGAAGAAGAAGAAGCAGCAAACAAACTGTGGTCATGGAGAGGAAGAAGAATGAAACCATGTAAAGCTTTGTCGGCACCAGTGGTTTGGACATGTTGTCGCCTGTCTGGCTGAGAGTCAGTGTCTCATTGACGGAAGACGCATTTATTGACCGGGCCACAACCTCAGCACAACACATTCGAGGGCTACTCTATCTGGGCAAAAACACAAGTTGATGTAGTTGAGTAAACGCGGGATTCAAGTTTCAGATGCAGAGCAGTTTTGGCAGTAATCATGTATACAGTGTGTCTCATGACAGCTTTCGTGAGGATACTCAAGTTGAGTGTAGATTAAAATTGCAAATAGACACTTGGAAGGAAATTCCACCAAGACGGCACAAACAAAACTAGCTTTGGAAAAAAAGAAAAACATCAATTTCAGTCAGCAGCAGTCTACAACCTGAATGGTCAATTCAGACGTACCATTTAGTCTCAAATGCATGCAAATATTATGTGAATGGAAATCCCCTGCACATGTGGGGGATAACATGCAACATGCACAGAGAATGTTCACACAGGACTCAAACTTGGGGCTTTCTCTCTGTGAGGAGAGAGAGCACTCACCACTGCACCACAGAACACTTAAAAGTTTGACAAAAACAATGAAAGTCAAAAGGTTTTAGCAACATTGAGGCACTCCCAGGGGGAATAACAGGAAATGATTAATCATCTCAGAATGTTAATGTAACGTTTGGAAATCTTGTGATCATTTGTGATTTCAATCCATTTATCTTAAGTAAACAAAGTGAAATGTTGTAATTCAATTTCACAAAAACACTTAACAGAGACCTTAAAGTTAATACTTGGAAATGCAGCATATTCGGATGCCAATTCATCAGATGTAACTGTGCAGTGGGATTCAAATGTGTAGTAACTTTATTTCTATTGTGGTAACCTCATCCGTTTGGGTGAGTGTGGATTTGTAATTGTGGCAGCTTTGTTCATTTCCTTAGAATTACAATCCTCTTGGCAAAGTGACTTCAGTTACACTCATGGAAAAACAAACAGCAGAGTCTTCGGGCTTGGAAACAATCTCACTGTCGTCCTTTTTTTTTTTTTTTTCCCCAGTTGCTATTTGAAATGAAGAACACACTGTATCACTGAAAGGACAAGCAAAGCGAAGTGCAATTTCTTTCATTAGATTATAGCATGACAGTCTCCATGCTGCAGACTGGCTGGCTGTGCGTTTCCTTGTTTCCCGTTTCTACAAAAACGACCACTTCATCCTGACAAATGGAAATATTTATACTTGACATTTAACATGTTACTATAAAATGATAACAGCAAGCACTGAAGGTTCAAGAAGAATACTATTTTTTATTTGCATGTGCTTCTTCCACATTTAGCCTATTTTAAGCGCACCGTGAGCTTGGGTTTGGCTCCTTTGAGGATGCATTTCTCGCTGAGGTCATGGCTTTCTCCTGCATCGGGGATTGATGAGTAAGCAGCGAGCTGACCTCCGCCTGGCACGAGAGGGTCAAACTAACTGCTGTCTGACTGCACAACATTATGAATTATTTTACATACAGATGCCTCAGCTGCTCACACAAACGGCTGCCCTCTCCAGCTCTCGTATTCCTCCTCCTTCCATGAACGGAGGAAGCACAGGGAGGAAGTGGAGCGCCTCACACAATGTTGCGTGCACGCACACACACACACTGCAGTTACTCGCGCCTGCAAAGTCACGTTGCAACAACGTGGCCTTACTATGATGTTCGTATGACCACGCTGCTACAAGCACAGACCTGCATCGATACTGGAAGCATGCACACACGCACACCGGTAAATATTTCCACTCATGTCACACCACACCTTACAGTAAAACAAACCCTGCCGCCCCCCGTAAAGGGATCCATTCCTACCCAAACACCGGACCGCGTTCTCTGCACAGGAGGCACCCAGAGAAAGAATGCAAGCATTGTCTTCAAACCCATAACCTGTGCAAACTGCCAGAAAGGTGGAAACTGGAATAAAAGGAGAGTGACAATTATGGGGCAATATACAGTTCAGCGAGGGCGTCTTATCCCGCTTAATAGTGAAGCCCTGAGCCAACTGTAGCTGGTACAGACGTCCAAGAAATCAACAGGCTAAAAAGCTAAGCGCTGATTATTTACAATAGTCTGTTATAGAACTACATACCACATCAACTTAACCTACTTTTGTTAAGCCTTAATAACTGGCCTTACAACTGGTATTAAAATATCTACAGACTGGAAGAATTCAATGGAAGGCAGCTGAGAGTGCGACTGAGAAGAAGTGAAGAATGAAGATCCACTCGACTCAGGTTGAATTACAGCCTTGGTTCAGAATTCACTCTGAAATTGTGTCACCGTTGCGATTTGTGTCTCAAAGAGCGACAAACAATGACACAGCGTCTGACTGACAGAACTCACAAAATACTGTCAGACAAACAGAATTCACCCAAAACTGCGCAAAGGTATATTATAATTCTTTTTATCATCAGGCAAAAGAAAAATGATATATGTCCACTGAAATGAAAAAAAAATTGTATTTTCCCAAAATGTTATGACAACACTATAGCTTGAGGCACCAAACAAAACAGGTATCTGTATGAGCCTGTGTCCTTTTAATCACAGTTCGATTTGCTTTACAACGTTGCAGGAACTAGTTGTGATTACAGACTTGCAATATCGACAGCTGTTTACCAGTCACAGCTTTGGTCGGAAGCAAAAATACCTGCGAAAACCTGTATTAAGCCCCACGGCTTTTAAAGATAGACACAGATGCGAAGAAGAGCACAAACAAAATGTATTCTGAAATATGAGTCAACATAAACCGTCACCGCGATTAAGTAATCGGGTTAACAGTGGAGAGAGCTTAGCGTGTCTGTTGTGTGGTTGCCACACAATTCACGCAATGCACACCCCACTTCTTTGTCTTCTACACCTGTGTAGGTATCTATGAAAATAGTTGGTTGTGCTCCCTTGTGCTTAGTTTTTCTCGGGTTGTCTCTAGCCAGACTTCACACTGAGGTGGAACAGTCCAGTCAACACAGTAGGATTTGTGTAGTCTCGCTGCGTACACATGAATTAAAAATAAAATAAAATACTTCGAAACAGTTGTTTCTCTGACTGTCATCACAGACCAATGCTGGAAATGTGGATAACAAACAACGCGAGAAACAGAAAACAATGGCGCTACTTGTTTTGAAATGTCCAGGGAACGATCAAGAGTCCAGCAATTAGATAAGACAGACGGGCCTGAAACGCACACGCACACACGCACACGCACACACACACACACACACACACACACACACACACACACACACACACACACACACACACACACACACACACACACACACACACACACACACACACACACACACACACACACACACACACACACGTCTACACCACAGCTGGGAAACATTAACTAGATCAGGGCAGTGAGAACATCCAGTGAACGAGGGCAGCAACACGTGTGGACCAACAAAAGACCTACAGTGCAGCACATGGGAGCTCCCTCTCCTCTTTGATATAGCGCATGCTTTTCCTGTGTCGGCTACAACACACGCTCCCAGGGCATGTGTGTGTGTGTGTGTGTGTGTGTGTGTGTGCGTCAATTTCTGCTACTCTGAAGATAAATTTGCTCTCGTTTTCACGCTCATTCGCAAGCACATGCAGAGTTTCAACTGCCCGTTTGTGAGATTTACACACAAGCAGAAATAAATGAGCTTGTATGATCATGCTGTGAGCATTAGTTTCACTTTGAGAGAGAAGAAGTATCATGATCCCATGATGTCAAAAAAATATTGGTCTTTAAAAGCGACAAATTGAGTTTATTTTATATGTTTTCAAGACTTCAAGGTGAAGCACATTGAACTGCTCTCACCGCCATGACAGGGGATCTAATCGATCAACTGATTGATGGATTAAGGGTCAGTGAGTGAGTTAGTGCGATGTCCAGTGCATTGACGGATGTGTGTGCGTTGTCCGACGCCTTACCCATGAACGAGCCAGTGCTGCAGATAAGGCTGAAGAAGCAGCTCTCTGGAGGAAGAGTCCCACATTTACTGCAGGAAAGAGTACACATAGATAAATCAGACCGATGTGATCAACCTGTGGATATTACACGGCAACACTAACGCACACTCCCCCTCCCGCCCCCTAACCTCTGAATTATAGCACGCTGTTAGCATGAACTGTGCTGCCTCACATCCCGTCGCCAAGTCTTTGACTTTTCACCTACTACATACCAACTCTCTTCTAGGAATGGGAAATGTTTGTAGGAGGGGAAACCAGGAGACAGTCAACACTGGCCGTCTGTGCCTGAGTTCCTGCTGCCTGCAAAGCCAAAGTCCTCTCAGCTGACTGCAGTCACACACACACACATTCTTCAAATCATACCGCAGATGAAAATCTACCATTCACTACAGAAACTCCCAACGATTCCCAGGCACTTCTTTGAGGTACTGAGTTTCTAAAGGTCACCGCACTACTTTTAACGTGAATTAAAATGCTTTACTTTATATGCAAACTGCAGTATTTGTGTGCCACAAACGGCCTTTGATGTTGAAATCTCGGCACGGCAAAAAAAAAAAAAAAAAAACTAAACAAAGGAACCGGAGTGTCTTGATTTCCTCCCAAATGTAAGCTGACTCCCCCCCATGTTTACATGGTTAAGTGTAGACCTGGGTGTTTTGCCTCTGAACTGCCACGATGGCAGGCGGGATATGTCAGCCGCAAGCTATTTTGAGATACACGCTCACACACGCACGCACGCGCACACACACTCCCTCCCTCTCTTTAAAAGTTACTAGCTATTTTTCCGACAATAATGTGTCAACAGAGCTCAAGTAAAACAACTGGAATGTGTTCCTGTTTATAATCTCTGGGAAAAAAAACAATCCACGAAAAGAAAAGAGAGGAGAGGAGAGGAGAGGAGAAGGGTGGGAGTCTCACTAACCTGATGAGAGGTACATTGTCTAGTGTGCAGCACAGAGACGGCCCGCTCTGCAAATACAGTTCTTCTTCACAGGACTGGTTGTACAACCTGGAATAGAAAACAGTTTTGTTGATGTTTTGATATCCTTTCAACATTTTGTAAATGTTTTTGTGTGTATAACCATTCTATGTGACTTCTAAATTGCCCCTTTGGGAAAAATAAAAGTGTTTCTACTGAACTGAATACAAAAAACCCCCAACAAAAATCAAACAAAACCTGGCAAAGAAACAGTGTTACACTATTTTATTTTGTGTACTCGAGTCCAGCTCAGTAAGAAAAAGAAAAAAAAAAAAAAGGACAACTGATGAAGATAATGATCAGGGTAGTTTTGACTTCCTTAATTTAGTTTAAGACTGACCGCTGAGTGTGAAGGGAGGTATGATGAAGTAAAACAAGAAGCAGATTGAGCAACATACCAGTTATCCACGGGGCAGACATGCTGGTTGTACAAGGCCATGGCATAGCTGGAAGAGACGAAAGGAAATAATTTGTTAAATTAGAAAGGAGACTGTCAGACAAACTCAGTGAATAACTGAAAAATTATAGTCCACACAAGTAGCGAGAAATGCACCGTTTCCAACCAAACCAATAGAAAAATTGTGATATCACGGTGACCTTCACGATGTTAGAGGAAGTAAACTATCACCGTGTTTGAACATGCCGAGTAAAAAATAAGGAAGAAAAGTTTCATTTTCAACCGAATATCGATGAACAGCAGTTCATGCTGGCTCAAACTGTTTCTTTACAAATAGAAATTAACGTATTCACAAGGAATGCAAATTATAAATGCAGATACAAGAGAAGTGGAGTCCGGATCGGGTGATCACAGGTTCAAATCCCACCTTGGCTCCCTGAGCAAGGTTGACCACCGCTCCCCGTGCGTGCAGTTAAGGTTAATTATGGAGAAGGTGAGTTAAATGCAGAGAAGTCATTTTCTAAATGAGCGCCGTGTCGACGCGAGCGGCCGCTGAGTGAGAATATTTTCGTGTTTTACATACACATTTGACACCGTTGGGGAATTGCCGACCAAAAACAACTGCCCGGCGATCTATAACCAAACTGTTTGAACCAAAACCAAAACATGAAAGACGAAATTATTGCGTCAAAAATGTGTTCATTATCAAACGGATACAGACTCGGACAATTTTGAAAGATGTTCATTTTTCCCAGATCTGAATGAGAGATGAACTTAAACTACAGGTTTACAAAACTACAGGAGACCATAAAAGTGATATATTTGCACTATTGCTTTTTTATTTGGATTCTTATATCTGGGCCTCTGCGTTTATTGCCATTGTCACGCTCTATGCTAATACAAAAATGATCTCCATCTTATCTCAATCCTCGATTTCCAGAGTACCTGATTCCTGCCACTGTGACCTGCCAGAGTTGCACATATTCCAACTTGTGAGGAATGACATGACCTGACATTTGACCATTTCTTATCAGTCCATCGTCAACTCGCAGGGCCACACAGGAAATTCCAGTTTGTGTCAGTTTAGCTGGTCTGATTGACAGTACAATCCATCACTTGCCTGGGTCAGTGACCAGCCGCATCGACACAGAGGTCAATAACCCGTGGATCAAAAGTTGATAGCTGTATTTGATTTAGAGTAAACACTACTAATACTTTTAACTGAAAAATTCAACCCAAAATGTTGAAAACTCTGCGTGAAGCCTGGCAGTCAAGCAGTTCAACTTAGGTGTACGGATGTTATTATATTCAACATCAAAGTTGATGCTCAAACTGTTAAATGCCACGATTTACTATATTACATTTCCTTTTGAGATGATAAACAAATATACTATAACAATATGCACCAAGGTTGACATGTTTGTATAAAATAGTATTTAAAGAATGTTGCCGTCTCTTTTGTTTGTTATTGAGAGCTGCATTGGCTTCAAAAATCAATTTTCCACACACTGAAACTAACAATCATCATGGGACAGTCTTCAATTGAACTATAGTGATCACTTGTGTTATTATGCCTCAAGTTGTTACCATAAATATTTCCTGACCACAAAAAAAAACATTTTATTTCACACGTGAGAATAAAGAGGGTTCCTTGTTTCAGCCTGATGAAGAGCTGAATTTAACAATGGCTTTGGCTTCATCATTATTTCCCCACCAGCGGCATGAGTGGATCAAATCTTTTCTCCCGTGTCCGTCCATGTCCGAAAGAACAGCACAGACACGCGAGACAAACTGTACAGATAATCTGCATGTTTCATGACTGACGGAGAGAAAGAAAACACTGGTGGCTTGAAGTTGTTTGTACTGATGAATCAAAGCAAAGTTTTTGTATTGCAACTAAGTCCAGTGACGTTTCTTGGTGAGCATGTCAAGTAGTAAAAGTGGACATCAAGGAAGGAAATGGTCTTTCCACTTTAAGTCCTCTTTATTTGCTGATGAAAACTGTTTGGGCTGTCAGAGGGCGGTGAGGCGGCAGACGGAGTCACACAGACAGGCAATCTGTACTGATTTGTAAAAGCAGCCATAGTTCAGGAGAAGGTTAAACACCAATTGGGAATATTTCCAAGGTCGATAATATCCAAGTCACAATCCAATCTTTCAATCACACACATACCTGATGCTCAAATTGAAGGCGCACACCAATATTGCATGGAAGAGTCTTTTCTCTTTTTTTCCCCCTGATATTGTTGTGTATGCAACACTTTGAAATGATTTCATTGTAATGTCCAGCACAAGACAGCTCAACTACCAAATCCAATCTAAAAATAATAACCAGAAAACTGTGGCTCATCTCATTTACCTTCACAACATACTACAACACAGCTGGAACAAACTGACATTTGTAAACAACTGGTTGCCTCATTGGCGGGAATCAAGTTACCTGAATCATCAAGTTAAAGTCATATATGCCAGATGGGGCCCATGTTGCTGTACAGAGCGCCGCTCCAGCATAATGCTGTGAGGTAACCCACTGATGTGAGTGGAACATGGCTCTGAGGTAGAGGACTGGCAGCGCTGAGCCCACTAACCGCAGTACAACATCATCATCAACAACAACAACAACAACAACACAATCCTGCAAAGAATCGAGAGGGGAAACCAGAGAGAATCATTCACAAAATACAGAAAACTGAACTACGGCCAGCAAAAGTTGTTCAATTTTCCATAACATCTGATTCGCTTTCTGTATATTTGGTCAGCATCTAAAGCTAAAATAGCACCCGTGCTGCACTGGAACAATTCTAAATAAAGTAGACTTTTTTAGCTGTATGTGAAACTAAACCAGTGCTTTATGTTCTCGGGGGAGGCGCAGTAATAATAGGTTTGTTTATATAATTAGCCCTCTATCAAAACTCAGCAGTGGTTGTAAAGTGTAATTGCAAGCCTATGAGCAATATATACGGAGTAACAGACCAGGTCTCTTTACTTAAACAAGGAACATTTAGGATCAGCTTCCATGGAAAAATCGGCTTTGCACAGAGAAAATTCCCAAACGCGGTGCAAAAATAACCCCAGGAAAGGGTGTGATGCATCAAATATGGATGAAACGGGGCAGTAAAGAGTAAGCTCCCATTGATTCTCTCAGTTTAAGTAAAGCACACAGGGCAGTCTTTGATAATCTGGAATAAAAATGTGTTTAACAAAAAAAAACAAAAACAACATCTGTAAGGTGAAGTAAAGCATCCAAACAGCCAAGAAATTGTGGTTATGAGTTGTTACTGGTTGTTGAGTCACACTGCAGTTTAAGACAGATTACTTAACTTGTAAAAGGTCAGCAGCAGAATCTCAGCCAAGACTCTTGGGTGGGCACAGGCCTGCCTCTACACACCACCTCATGCAGAGGGCATGGCCACCAGATGCAGAGTGAAAATCCAGCCTAATTATTCGATTACTCCCTTTCCAGTATTTACCTTTCTCCCTCCAGGTCACCCGCACTTGTCCTCGAGTTATTGCAATATGTCATAGTTTCACATCCTTTGACAATCCAAGGTAGTACAACAACAACAAAAAGACCCTTCATTCCTCTTTACTATAAAACGTCATAGCAGCTTTCTTGGCATTATTTAAATCACTGAGGAGGAAACTGAAATACAGCCTTTAATTTCAACCGACAACAATATTTGAGCGATATATCTATAGAAAAAGGCAAACGCCTTGGGCTGTAAAACAATTCCTGTAGAGGGTCTCTGTTTCGGCACCTGATAAGACATTTTTGTCCACATGACATGCAACTCATAGGTGATGTAGCTTACAGCCTGGATACAAAGCCATGGCGACTTGGAATTGAGCCATCGGTCTCTGCCTCCCTTCGGGTTTTGCATTCCTCCTCCGGAGTAATAACAGATCAGAGAAGAGAGCAGTCAGCCCGAGTGTAACCAGGAAGTATTCATCCTTTTCTCTACGGTTCATCCAACTCCATTTCAAATATCTTAAATGAACTGAAAATCCTGCGCGTCTCACTTGTAGGAGAGGGGTGAAAATCTCAGATCTTTCCTGGAGAGAGTTAATCCAACATGCAATTGCCATGGTTCCCAGGAATTCTGAATAAATATGCAGCGCTGCTCTCCTGAAGGTACGACAGGCTGAGGCATCAAACCAGGTCTCGTTCCAATATAAACAGCAGATTGGTGGATTGGAGGCATACAGACGAACTATCTCTGCGTGTTTTGCATGAAATAGATAAGCAAAAACACATGTTCCTGGTGATTAGGCTTTGTAGTTAAAACCAATGCATATATAACTTGTTTTATGGATCGGATATGAAAAGAAAACACATACATTGAGCAATATGGCATCATTGTGCTGTTTATACTGTATGTGCCCAGATCTACTATACATTTTTCCTATTTAGGAATAAAAGCTTCCATGTAGTAGGAGAGCTGCGGGGTGCTTCACTGCGAGAATGCATTGTGAACATACATTCGACTCTATTGAATAGAAATAATGACTTCTTGCACTTTTCACAAGGTCAGCTGTTGTAATAACAGAAAAAGCTGCTTTTACGTCACAAAATACCATTATACTCCAACAGCATAGCTTACATTTCTTCTCTCACTCATACATCAGTACTTACAACACAGTGCAATTATTAGACATGAAAAGATTTAGCTATACAGCCTCGATCCATAGATTATTCAGCTTTTTGCAATAAAAGTGGAGGAAACACTTACACAACCCAGATCCCAGTGATGGTCAGGACTGGGAGGCTAACAGGCAGTATCATCCAAAGAGACATCTTCCAGCACGTTGAACAGCCCCTTTCCTCTTTTTCCTCCAGCCGAGCGATATCTGATCAAGTAGTACAAACATTTAACTGAGCGTCACTGACATCTGCATTACCGCCGACTGATTCATTTTCCTGGAGATGGGAGCTGACAGTTGGGATGATGGCAAGAGTGATGTTCCCTCTCAGCTGGTGAAAGAAAAGAACAGATATGGGTTTGGTTAGGATAGATTATTCAACACCACAATCTGTATCATCATCATCATTAAAGCATCAAAAATTTGTTGAATTAGAATTGAAACCTTAAATATGAAACCACTGTGTTTTGAATCATTCTTCGTGGAAATATTCAATTTCCAACCTGTCAATTTAATAGCCTTCCGATTAATAAGGTGAATATATCTTATGTACGTATAGTTATATAGGTTGCATCTCTGCATTTATCTAAGGCTGCAGCAACTGGCTTTTTATATATTAAAATAATCTACAACTGTTTGTTTACATTCATTTAGGTATTTAAGATGGTAGAAATATAAGAACCTGGTCATCGGTTAAAATTTCAACCAAAAAGAAAAATGTTTGGAAGAATAAATGTGTACTTGAAAGCAGTCAGATTGTCCTCTGTCAGTGAAAATGCATATTTATGATGGCAGCATAGCAGAATGACGGTTTTATCCGTTTTGTGGTTTTAGGACTAAAAATGTGCAGACGTGTGTCAGCATCAGGTTTAGGATAATTATAACAGAATATCAGGCATGATGACAAACTCCCTGCATCCCTGTGATTCAAGATGGATTCAGTTAAATATGATTCAGAAAAGATATAAAACAATCGATCACAACTGATGATTTGTTTTAGGTTAAACCATTGATTTCGGGCAAAAGATAATGTTGCAGCTTTTAATGACGCTCCGATGTTTATCTAGAGTTGGACGACAATCTCGTGGCAGATGAGTTCATTTCATTAAAATAGAATAGTGGTTGAACCTTTCTTAGTAAAGAAAGGTTCCTCCAACGAGCATCAAGTATCAGAAGAAAATCTGTGTCTACTCACCTTTCGTCTTTTGACTCGCGAGGAAGTTTGGGTTTTCTGTTTTTTTTTTTTGTTTTTTTTTCGGGATTTTTTTCCGGGAAACTTTTGAGCACGCGGACGCGTCCTCCACGAATCCGGTGAACCCGAAACAGCCGCGAGCTCCGGCTCCGCGTTCACACACGTCTGTGCGTGTTTTTTAACGCAGTGTCGGTGCTGGCAGTCCGTGTCGGTGGTGAATGGGAAGGGGGGGGAGGATGAGGCTGCTGACTCGCGGTGGTGCGTCTATGCATCGCCGCCACGAGACGAGACTCCTCCAAAACGTCCAGCTGCGTGGCTCCGCCCACATTCCCGCCCCACAGCGCGCGCGCCCCGCCGGGTGGGCGTGTCTGCGGGCACGCTGACCGTACAACCATCCGTACAGCCACACACCACTAAATCATCAAGTAAAAACAGGACACAACACGACGTGTGTTCATACTAGTAAATAATTTAGTCTTTCTGGAACATGTGATAATTACCATACGCTAATATGGCTTTTGACAACGATCATTAGATTCCATTATAAAGTCTCAACACTTCATGTATTATCACCTAATGTTGACGTAAAAAGCACCCGAAACCAAAAAAGTCAATCTTCTATAAATTGGGCCTAATCCCATGCAACTGTAGTCGAGGGCAGGATGCACAGTGGACTGGTCACCAGGGCAATCAAACAACTTCACACACACACATCCACACAGAGAGGTAATTCAGGGGTCATCAATTAACCTCACGTGCATGTTTTTGGACTATGGGAGGAAACCCACATGGGGAGAAGATTCAAACTCCATGGCCCAGCCAGTGTGTGACCCCATGACCTTCCCACTGTGAGGTGAGGTTCCACCATGCACAAAAGTATTTCAATAAAATGTTTACACATATCACTTTTCTGAAAGTGACCAGTATCAATAATTTGTTGGTGTACACGGGGTGAATGTGTATATTGCAAAAGTAAAATATGTCTCTGTCATTTTAGGCTTACCACTTCATCACATGCAATTTAATTCATTTTTATATAAAGGAAACTTCTAGATGATTCAGGTTGAATCAGAGCACAACATTAGGTTATAGATAGCAGAACAGACAATATGATATTGTGTCAGAGATTGTCTGCTGGATTAACTAATGCCGTGCAAGTTTAAGCTGTTTCTGCTGCCCCCTGGAGCTTTAAACCTATGCTTGTCTTACTGCATCCATCCTTCACTGTCAGGGTGTCAAATTAATTTAACTTCAGGAGCCGCACACAGCATCATTTGAGCTTGAGTGGGCCAGACCAGTAAATTGACAGCCAATCTTTAAACAACCACAACTCCAAATGTTTTCATATTGTGTAAGTGAGGAAACACAATAAAATGTGCATTTTAGATCTTAAAATCAAATGAAAAATGTGAAGTTCAAAAAGAAAAATATAATTTAATCAATACGTTCTGATGCATTACGCACTGCAATGTCAAAAACAATGTCTTTGACGCAGGATGCAGAGTTTCTTTTTCAGTTTTTCTGCAACTGTAAATTCATTTGAGCAACACACCACTCTCAAGACCCCATTTCTGAAGACTTCAGCATGCACGTTTTTATGAATTCACTGCACCACATGCGTATACTACATTGCTTGTGATAAATGAGTGGGTGTTTGTGTCTGGCTCGTCTAACTAAAACATTACCACACCCACTAAATAAATGAGAAACCTACAGGCTGTGATGTACCCTCTGTGTGGCGGTCGGCCCTTTCTGGCTGTATGTTTGGCACATCTAATCTATTTCCCTCTGTCAGGACCTTTTTCTTTTATATTAGTCTATGTAAATACCCACATGATTGAAATTGGTGCAACTTTGTCACAATGTTGGATTTCTGTTTAAGTCTTTCCTGCAGGTCAAATGATCATGTTGCTGTTAAGTCTTACTCTGTGTTGTGGTGGGTCTTTTTTCTGGATATACTCATCCTCCTCCAAACCAAAGGAATGAATGTCACGTAATTTGGTGACTCTAAAGTCGGAGTGAGTAATTGTCTCTCTGAATTCCCAGTGATGGATTGACAACCTGTCCTGGTTGTACCCTTGACTTAATGTTAACTGGGATAGGCTTCAGCCCCTGCAGACATAAATTAGATAAAGAGGGTGTAGAAGACGGATGGATGATCTTGTTCATTGTTCTTGTGCTGCATTTTGATCATCTGAGGTACAGATTGATATATTTTTCTTTTGTTCTGACTAAAGATCACAAGCTTTTGATGAGACATTTCATTTCATTTTTCAGTTCATTTATTTATTTTCCACAATTTCACATATACAACTGCTTGAAAAGGGGCTATTAGTTAAAACAAAATGCATGTTTTATATATGGAAGACATGATTACTTAGTTTATGTAAAAAAAAGTATTAAAAAAAAAGCAGTAGAGTTTAACAAGTCAATGTAATTTGTAAACGGAAATAGGACTGCATTCCATCACTCACGAGAAATTACCCGCTGACTATTCACTTCCTAGAAACATTTCAGACACACGCCTGAAAAAAATCTGTCTTGTTTATTGAAGAACCAGAAAATACCACAATTATGTAGCTCGTATCAGAAAAGTTGTACTATGTCATGATGATTCAACGTAATTAAAAAAAATAAAAAAAATGTTCTGCTTGACTATAATTTGTCAATCACACAATAAACGTTGCAATGCTTATAGGAGAGAGTTAAATTTCTACATGTGGAAATATGGAAAGATTAAATGTTTCACAGTGAGCCTTAAAATACTTCTACTATTTTCCCAAATGCATTATTTGCCTCTTGTGAGTAATTTAATCGTCAGAAAAGCATCCCTCCTCTTCAGCAGACACATTTCAAAGAGTTTGGGTTAAAAACATAATTATTCACAATAAAAATGAAACATGCAATGCCGTTGTAGAAATATGAGCACAGTTAGCCATACATTGAAATAATCTCCATTCATATTTACATGATCTGGTGACATCGACTATTCTTGGTCATCAATTGTCAGTTTTGAACGAGATGTGTTATTTACATGATCACAGAGAGATGTTTTATGTAACTTTAGGATCAACATGTCCAAAAACGAAACCAAATAAACAACCCAGCATGTTTTGGAAATTGCAACATAATTTTACAGGCTTCATTCATACCATACCAAAAAAAAAATGTACATGTAACATATATAACTCGCCTTTCTGTGATTTTTTCTTTCTACTTTTTTTCCACTACAGCAGTGACTCATACAACAACTTGTAGCAAATGCTGAAACAAGCAAGAAATCCCAATTTCACAGAAATATTCCTGATTTTGGGCAGGTATGGAGTAAATCACTCATGCTGTAGCCTCTCTCTTACACTCTAACAGTAGTACCAAAGCCCCAAAGACCAAACGCAGGGTACAGGGGCTCAGTGAAGGTCGTCTGCACTTTGTGGAGAAGACGCATGTCGGAAGAGACGCCGTAAAACGCAAGTATTCCTGCTGCGTGGTCCAGGTAGACGCCAACGCGAGACGGCACTGGTCCTGCGAAGTCTGTCCTTTTATTGTTGTGTGTGAAGGAGTATTTTGAATCAGACCAGTAGAAACTCCAGGATCTGTTGTTCCAACCAAGGCTGCATTCATTATCGTTTCCTTTGCGACGGATCCCCTTGTAGGTAACAGCCACATCCACTTCTGAGCCCTTCAGGTCGACCTCCCAGTAACAACGGGTCCTATTCACACCGTCCCTGCACAAGACCTGGTGGACAAGATGGCAGCATTAAAGGCAAAGCTGGTGAGATGATAGATGACATAGCTTCTACTAATGAAATGTAAGAACCTTTGGTCTCTGGTTTATAGAGGGCGGCGAGGGTCTTGGGAATACCTTTTTAACAACTTTAAACTCAGTATGTAACCATCAGAAATTATCATCTAGGGACACAGCATCAACTTTCATATGCAGATGACACATAATTATCCATAGTTGTGTCTCGCGATGGCCCAGGGAAAATGTATACTCTTTTTAGATTTTTTTTTTTTTTTTTGTCTTGTGAGTCCTCCCACACTTTGAAAACCCTGGTTCTCGAAAACATACTGATTGTGCAACAAACGGTGAGATAGCAATTACAACAAAAGCGGTAACATATCTAAACACGGGACAACACACTTCTCCAAAGCAAAACAAAAACTCATTATATTGTGTATAAAATGTTTTTTAAATATATACGTATAGCCTGATACATATTATCTGGTTGGCAGCAGGTCAGATCCTCTTTCTGTCTTATGAATGTTGCTCAATGAAAAATAAGAATCTCACCTGCTGCCAGAAGTCAAACCTGTCCGGGTGTCTGGGGTAGTTCTTTGGCTCACTCCTCATTGTGGCAGTTCTGTTGCCCTCTGAGAGGTGGAGGCTGGGGTGGACGGTGTTGACATCCAGGATCAATTGGCAGGCATCTGCAAGTAGAATAAAAACAAAACTCCTCAGTCATTTTAGGGACTTTTATTTTTTTAATTTTTTTTACTAATATCTACATTATGTGACCATTAAAAATTAGGTGACCCCTTAGTTTGTGATGAATTTCCATAAATCATTTGTATGTGTAGTTTTTGTTTTGTTTTGTTTTGTTTTTTTGTTTTACATTCATAGCATGGTAACATCACAGTAAAACATTGTTTCAACTAAAAAATAGAGTGAAATTCAGTAGAGTCAGTCGCATCCTTGTAAAGTCCATGAATCAGCTTGTTGAAATGTGTAGTTAGATCACCTGTGTTTGCTTCAGTATCACTGGCTCAAAAAAAGTTTGCTTTCTTATGTTTGACCAAACCAGTTCTGCGAGCGTCATGCCTCCTGTGTGAGTTTCACTCAGTTAACCACATGGTGCAATCATCGCATTGTTAAATATGCTACGTGGAACCATGATTATCAGTTTTCAGGCCCTGGTTGCTCCCTTCTCCTTCAACACAGATCAAGAGTTTCACAACAGATTAAATGCAGGATTGTGAATAAAATTCCTTGCATTTCATGAAGTCTTCTCTTGTCCTTGGTTCTTCTCTTATTGTGGTCTCCAAACTGTGTCTCGAGTCTTGGATCAGAACAGATTCTGACATGGCCATGGTTTTCGCCTCGCTTTCTTTTGTGACGTGAACTTCCTTCACTAAGAAGACGGAATTTAAAACCATGAGAATCCACAGATTAAGAAGAATTTCCCTTGTGAGGGGAATCGTTCTGCAGGGAGACTTTGATAAAAAAAAAAAAAAATTACAAATATATGTACCTGCTCCAGAGATTTTGCCCATTTCTGTCTTGCTGACTTCCTCGACTTGTAACTTCAGTGCTGCAATGGCTCTCTTGGTTGACTCATAAGAGTAATTAGGAACAACACTGACGTTGTTCAGATCTTCATAACCCGAAGGGCCTGACAGAGACTGCCAACTCTGTAAAAAAAAAAAGAAGAAGAAGAAAGTGGTATTGTAATAGAGATGAGCTTGTAGATGAAATATCACATATATGTCAAAGGTTTTTATTCTGATTGAGGTCTGACGTTACAAATCATCTTCACCTGCAGAAAGTGTATGTGATCGTCAGTGTGTGAGAGTTTTTCCAGGTCGGTGTGTCTCTTCCTCATCAGGGTAATTTCCTCCTCCAAGCGGCTGAGAAGTAGCTCGGCCCGGGTCACAGTGGTCCTTTCATGGGCGCGAATCATCTCCTTGACCTCGTTGTACTTCCTCTCTATGGAGAGCAGGAGCTCAGTGAAGATTCGCTCGTTCTCCTCCAGCGCCGTTTGGGCAGAGTGCTACACGAGAAAGAAAGAAAGAGCTGGTTGAAGCGTGAGTGGGGGAGCCGCCACATTTGAAACTATAACTCCGTTTTCTTTCATTCACATTTTCAGATGAGTGTGACTCACTTTAACTGCTTCCACAGCTTGCCTGAGATCCTGCCACTTTTTAACTCTCTGGTCAATCCTGTTTTGAGATCTGTGCAGCGTGACCCCAAGTTGTTTCTACGCAAGAGAAGTACATTAGGATTGAGATTGACTAACAGCAGGTCTGTTATTTATAGTGCTCACGTCACCTCAACTGTGGAACGACAGCACTCACTTGTTTTTCAGTCCTCTCGGCCCCGGCGGGGACGATGTCGTGGTGTTTGTGTTCGTCCATCATGCACAAAACACACACGGACGTCTCATCGGTGCGGCAAAAAGCCTCCAACAACTTGTCGTGTTGTGCACACATCTTCTCTCTCATCTGACCTGTGGCCTTGACCAGTTTGTGCTTCATCAGCGCGGGGTATTCGTAATGCGAATGCAGGTGATCCTCGCAGTAGTTTGCCAGGCACACCAGACAGGATTTCTCAGCCTTCAGCTTCCTCGTTGTGCAGAAGTCACACATGACCTCTCCATCCTTGGCCTCGACCCTGGGCTGGTTTCTACCAGTGGACCGACGGTATTTCTCCACGCTGGTGCTTCTGTCTAGATCCAGAGTGCCGTGGTGAGACATTTTCTCACTAATAGATTAAAAAAAACACAAAAAAAAAACAAATCCAGCAGATATTGAAACAAAATTAAAATCCACAGGTGATTCAGTTGCTCAAAAAATGTGTTGAGATCAGCGATTGAAGAAAGACCTTTACAATATGAGTGCAGGATGAGGTATGAAGAGGCAGAATGATCCCCAGTAGTGAACAGCTTCAGTGAAACTGCGTCACTGTGTGTGTGTGTGTGTGTGTGTGTGTGTGTGTGACAGAATGTTTGCTATGTACTTTACTCTCGCAGTAAAACCAGTATTCCTGGTTGGACCTTTGTTAGTCTGGAAATGGGTGTTAATGTCTGAAACAAGGTGGGTGGAGAAAGAAGGCGAGGAGAAAATGATACCAGAAAAGGGAAGGAGGCTTTATTGTTAAAGCTCATATTTAAAAACAATTTACCCATAACTGCTTCTGTCATAAGTACCTCTGAGATCTGACTGTGCACTATAGTGGTTTCATGAGCGATCTTTTCTTCAGCACCTCGCAATGTGAAAACAGCATCATCTTGTGGGACGAGTTTATTACTGCACAGAATGCCTCAAATGTTATATTCACAAGAGTGGTAGCGTGCCATCAACCTGCCAAAAATCTTTCTGCATTTTCTACAGCCAATTTCCACAAAATATGTATATCATCACAAGAAGAGATCATCTATTTTACCATATAACATCATAAGACCAATGTTAATACGTTTAATAAATTACCATTATTAACAACCAATAGTATGAGAGTTAAAGTACTGATCAGCTCAGCTCATCTAAATATGTGACTGACTCTGAAGAAATATGTTAAATACAGTCAGACTGAGAGAATTATTTTTTGAGGCTTGTGGTGGCTTTCCAAGGTAATTTGTGGTTATTTTGTGAATACATGTGATAACAAAAAGCTGCACACAAAATCCTAACAATATATTATATTGTTATTAATCATTATTAAACATAAAATTTAAGTAATCTTAAGAAAATCTAGAATACTTTGGTAAATATGTAAAAGGAGCTTTGAACCTTGGTGGGTGAAATTGAATAGAGGACAGAGTTTGACGATTGTGAACGTCAATGATTGCTTTTCCTGAGTGTTTCAAGTGTGATGGGTTTACCAGAAAAACGTTCAGTTTTTCAAAGGACGAGTTTTTTTTACATCAACAAGACCATGATTCAATTCTGGGCAGTGTTTGCATGTTTTCCTGTGTGTGGTTGCCTCACCTGGTGGGCAGCGATCAGGAATAACTTAGAAGAATGAATGGTGCTTTTCCTTAAAAGTGAACAACTGGACAATCTGGTCATAACAGATTTTTTTTTTTTCCTAGTTTTAAACTAATTCTATAAGCTTGTAGAACTATGAATTTTACATAAAGTGAATCGAAACAAAAGCAGCTGAGACTCAAAATAACCACAAAACCAATCTGCATGGTTTGTGACTATTTTGAGTCTATTTCAGTCTGGGTGCTGAAAACATGTGAGTGGGGCTTTTCATGTTTCCTCCTGGCTCAAGGGAATGTTATATTATAATCCATCCACTGGTTTGCAGATCAGGGTCTAAAGCGGCACTACAGACAAAAACAGTTTGCTCCAGCCAGATACTGCGCAATTAGAACATTTCAGTGTCCTTACTGAACACAGCCATTGAGCATTCAGAGCACTACTGGTAAAAGTAAACAAACCCTGAGAACAATGAGGTCAATACACTCAGGACGTGTGCGAAGTCTGACTTACCAAAATACTCAAACATGGTTAAAATAAAGTTCTGAGGTTGTTTTGCACAAAAAAAGATTTCTCAAAAATTTAACCATAAAAGGATGAATTTCCTGGAACTTTGGTGAGACTTTATGATGCAGTGGAAAATGTATCTAAACATGAAAACAAATCTTCTGCCGAATATCGCCAACTACAAGAAAAGAATACATCTTTTGAATTAGACTGGGACAAACCATCCTTTGAGATCTTTAAAGGGCATGCAGGGACCTTTAAAGAAGGACTATCTGGTTAAATATATCTCTATAGAATCAATACAAAACATGAAAAACGGTCTATAGGTAACTGCGGTTCTGAATGCCTTCAAATTATACAAATAAATAAATCCATGTAAATTCATTACTTTTACGAATATATAAAGTGAAAAATGTACAATAAGTATTGTGAAATATTGAAGTTGATGATGAAGGAAGAATGCATTTGTGTTATGAGTTTTTCAATCAGCAGAACCTGCTCCGAGCCAAATTCTACATTGGTCATTTAAATTTTAAAAAAAATGGTAAATTTGGTCCAAAGATCCCGATTCGCTGCTCTCAAATGATGGTCGTAATGTGTGATGAGAAAGCTGGATCCAAAAACAAAAAAACTGTTCAGCATGTACCTATATACATGAGAGTGTGTACTATCAACACACATATATCAACAGTTATCACCTTTGCTAGGGTTGAAGGTGTGTACTAGGATATGGTTATCAGCTGGATGGATGGGTGGATGGATGGATGGCTGGATGGATGGATGGATGGATGGATGGATGGATGGGGGAAAAAAAGCTTCTCTCTTCCCGCTTCTCGAGCATTTCTTGTTTTGGGTGGAGCTCGAATCATTCATATCTGTATTCCGTGCAGAACAAGTTTGACTGTGGGCGCTTTACCCTCCCAGCCTGCAGGGGGCGTCTGTGCTTTCAGAGTTGCGTTGGAACGTCAGCGTTTGCGTCGGTGGTCGGACGTTGGCGCCAGATGAGCTGTGGCGCGAGCTGCACACGCACGCACACGCACGCGCACACAGAGCCAGCGAGAGAAACACACACACTCAGTCACACACACCACTCGCTCTGGAGCAGTTTGCCGAGGCTCACTACAGCTTTGCAAAAGCCCTCATCCTCCCGGAGTTCTCCCTCATTTTTCTCATCTCTTCAGCTTTCACACAGTAAAAGGACAATAAGGTGGGTGTGTGCATTTACTAGTGATGTTCCATCTCTAAATCCACACTCCTCCGTGGCTCTTGTCCACACTGAGGCTCAGCCCGGGATAATGGCACATATTGTAATATGTGGTCTGCGTGCGGATGGTGTATGTGGCGTCTCTTGAACTTTGTGATGGAAAAATACAGCCCTGACTCGCTCTGCTTGTAACATTATGTCCTGCTGGAGTAGCAGATGATCACATCGGCGCTGTTGGGGACTGAGAACACACTGTTTTGGGAGACGTGTTGTTGATTTGGCGTGTTTTTGGTGAATCTTTGTCCCTGCCTGCAGAGGCTGGTTCAACATGGTCGGATGGGCTGTTTTCAGCAAAAGCTTCCGTTCCGCTGTTGGAACAGCCAGACTGTGGACGGGGAGGCGTTTACCTGGGCTAGCTGACTGCATTAGCTCGCTTGTTAGCTTGTCCATCGTGGCTATGTAGCCTGCACGGCTGGGTGTAGCTGCTAACGGCAGCAGCAAGGCCGCCACGGAGGCGGTCTGTGCGGTTTGTTTGCTGCCGCAGTAGAGGAGGGCTTCGGGGCTGTCGCCAAGAGCCGTCCGCCACTCCCAGGCTGCACAAAAAAAACCCGTTTAGCTGACAATTTGCCCGGTTTATACATTTCACACAGCATGTGTCGCTTTATAAGTCTCCTAGGGTTGTTCTTATGTAATTAAAGCCGTCATTTCCCGGGCTTTCACGGTTAGCCATCTTTGTTTCGGCTAGCCAACTCCCGAGTGCTGAAGTGAGACTCGGAATGGTTACTCACAGGCAGCTGCTGATGGAAAACTTCGCACAGTATAAGTGGAAAAATTCTGGTTTCCTGTCAAAGGTTGAACGGCCAAACCCTAACAATGTGTTGCACCCAATGCTACGCGTTCATCATGTCGATTTCTGACCATTTATTTCACAGTAGCATTACTTGTATTTATATATGTAATTGAGATGTAACACGATAACTCTTCACGTAAAATCAACACCGAAAGACGGCGTACTTAAGATTATTACAATTTGAGACGCGTGATCTCCAGATGGAAATGTAGACAACTGTCATATTGGTATTGGACACATTTGTTTACCTCGATCCCATCCAGAGTTACCCTTGTCATATTCAGATCAGGGCTATTAAATGGAAACTCCTGCATCGAAGCAACTTTATTCACGTGGGAATTTGGAAAACTACAACACATTGGTGGCTTTACTGGCTTGAGGTGTTTGTAGAACTTATTGGCAGGGAAGTTTTCACTCAACTTTCCCCTCAGCCGCCCTCCCGATCGGAGGCAGACTTCAGTTACGGTGTGGTTCTTAGCTCGCTGTCTTGACGTTAGCCCGCAATGTTGCCCGATACGTTGGCGTCACTTCACATTCTAACTACTATTTGCAGTCGTCCCCTCCCTTTCATGCACACACCTGACCGGGCATATACTGGCTCACCTTTTAAGTGTGTTTTTTGGAATGGCGGAAGCTGTTGTAGCTGACGTTAGCTTACGGCAGCCATCTTAGGCGACCTGTAGTGTTGGCTAGCTGGAAGTGCTGGTGTGGCACAACAAGATGGCCTGTTAACGCTCGCACAGGGGGACAATTTCCGCGTCGGTCGAGTACATAAGATACGAGAATTTACTCGATTCCAACACTGGTCTTCGCGCAAATATTCGGTGAGTTTTAAAGTCTTCGCGAAGACCCCCAGCTCGTTGGTGTTTTGCGTGAAGCTAGTTAGCGGGCTAAATCGTGAACACATTAGCGGCTAACACAATGCTGTTTTCTCGTTAACCAGTTCCCCGTCGACCGTAGCCAGCTAACTAGCGGCTACGGAGGCTATTCGTAGCCGTTATCCACAGCTAGCAGCCGGCGGTGGTGTGTTTTAAAAACAAAAACATGCCTTATTAAATGTCCACCTTTCTTTGTTGTGATGTCGCTGTTAATAAAACAGGGTGTTGTGCGCAGATGGGAGGCATGTGCGGGGCCTCGAGGCTGAGGCTGGGGGGGATTAAGAGAAGAATGGAGGGCTCGATCATGAACAGCTCCACTTTGATTTCAACAATTCTGTTAGCCTGTGTGCTGAAGCTCGTCGGGGCTAGCACCTACAACACTTAGCCTGCTAAGTAATGCTACAAATACTTCTCAGACCAAACGATGACACCCAATTATGTAGGAAATTATTTTTTTCCCTCCCAGTGCGATTCATGAATCGTCACCATGTACGTGACTGTTGAGCTCAATCTTTCTTTCAGGCACAATTTAGCAGAAACATTTGGCCTGTGGGTGTACAGTAGAGTAAATGACATGTTTTCATTCTAATAATAAGGCATGCATTTGTTCATATCATCGCTTGTTATTGACTTAGTAGGCCACGAGCTCGGTGCTTTATTCAGCTTTCTCATCCGGAAGCTATACGCCCAGAAAAGTTATACTTATAAGTTAATCTTCAAGTTAAAAATCCACCAGGAGATTGTATGTATGAAACATATACCATGTTTATTCAGAAACGACCTTTTTTTAGTGTTGGATAGCCTTCTTCATCAATCTCTATATCATGAACAGACTTCTCTAGAGTGCTTTATTCAGTTTACCACTAGTAACTATTCACACACAGCAGCAGCAGAGCAGCCCTGCCAGAGCTTGTCCTCCTTCAGGAGGCTCCTTGGAGTTTCTTGGTATCTTGCTCAAGGACACGTCCACATGTAGGTGTGTAAAGAGATAGTCATGAAAACTTCCCAAAACATGTAGAGTTTTTTGTATTTTTAAGATTGTCTCTCTTCTTCTAAACCAGTGCACTAAAACGTCTGTTTAGTTATTTATCTATATACAGTCACACTGAAGTGATGTATTTCTGTAAACACTGGTAATGTGCTGCTCTTTTTAGTTTTTTCAAAAGAAAGGTTTATCTTGGACATGTGGGCACAAATGAAATGATTCAAAGCGACTACAAAAAGTATATAAAAACACAAAACAAATTAACATAGAAGCACTAAGCAAAGCCAGAAAATGAGTAAATAAATAAATACTGCCCCAACATATCCAAAAAGGAGTGGGGTTGAAGCCTAAGCTTATTTACTTCTAACTTTTCTCCGCCTCAACAATTAGTCATTCTACACTACTCTACCTGAGTTATGTGCACGATGCATTCAACAGTGTTGTGTTAACATAGACGTTTTTACCCATTCGTTCAAATTTTTATCTCTGTGCGGTTTGTGAAACAGTCCAGCCTTTTCTCCTGGTCTTGTCATTTTATCTCTATTAGCAAATTCTTATAAAGCACCTGAATGGAACTCGTGCATTGAAGATGTATTGTTGAAGGAAGTGCTGAATTTACGCTTTGACCATCCTTTTGTTTAGTTTTTTCATAGAAGTGAGATTTGTCCAGATTAGGTTAAAAACAGAATTGAAGACCTTTAATGAAATTGTAGTTATTGGTAATTTATTAATTGTTTTTTCTGTTTCAGGTTTGCTTGCTGACGAACGCCAGCGAGCCAGCCCACAAAACAACGCTCCAAATAACCCGATTCACCTTAATAGTCACCGTCCGGCATTAAAACGGAGGTCGTGGGGTTGGAGTGTGTTCTGATGGCCGAGTCAGAGACTGAATGTGACACACCCGGCCTTGACACACTTGGGTCGGAGTGTGTCATAGCCCACAGCCATGTCGACCTACACTATGGAGCAGAAACTGAGATCATGACAGAGGAGAAGCGTGGATTAGAGCTGGAGATCCATGGCTCAGATTTAAAGATCCAGGGGCTGGGGACGGACCTCGGGGCCGTGGCCTGCGTGGATGCCATTGTAGCAGAGACGGACCACGATTACATCAAGGTGGAACACGGTGACATGCACTGTTTCACAGCAGCAGAGATCAAGACCACGGGAAGTGAGACTCTGCTGGGAGAGGTGCTGCTCAAGACAGAAAGTGAACACGTGGTGAAGGTGGAGTCCGACCACGGTGGGGAGTTGACGGTCGAGTCTGAGAACGGCGTGATCATCCATGAGGCCCACGGCCTGCAGTGCAACGAGTGCGGGGAGATCTTTGGCAGCATAGCCGATCTTCACCAACACTTTGAGATCCACAAGGACCTCAACCCGTACATCTGCGTGCACTGCGGCGAGAGCTTCGCCGTGGAGGCGAGCCTCAAGCAGCACATGAAGATTCACATGAAAGAAAAGCCCTATGTCCCCCCGGGAGTTGAGATCATGGGCAAAGATGTCATTGATGCTTTCAGCCTTAAGTCTCATCAGATGATTCATTTGCCAGACAAGCCCCACAGATGCTCGGAGTGCGGCAAGAGCTTTGCGGCCGCCATCACTCTGAGAGAACACATGAAGATGCATTCAGAGGACAAACCCTACAAGTGCACTCAGTGCAGGAAGAGCTTTGTGCGCAGGAGGCATTTGAAAAAGCACCAAGAGGTCCACGCTCGAGAGAAGCCATACACCTGTGGCCAGTGTGGCAAAGGCTTCGCCACGACCTCGAATCTGAAGCAGCACCAGAAGACCCACGCAGCAGTTGTCCTCGGAGACAAACCCCACCAGTGTGCGCAGTGCGGGAAGTGTTTTGCAGCCGCCACCACCTTGAGAGAGCACCAGAGGATCCACTCTGGCGAGAAACCGTACAAATGCAACATGTGCAGGAAGAGCTTTGTCCGTAAGCGCCATCTAAAGAAACACCAGCAAGTCCACGCCGGAGGAAAACCCTACACCTGCAGACATTGTAACAAAGGCTTCAACCACTCCTCTTCCCTCTCTCGCCACCACAAGACCCACTTGCAGAATCCCGTTTTTTCTCAGCCTCAGCCTGGCAAACCTTTGACTTTCGCCACTCCCCCAAAGCAGCGAGTGCACCAGCAGGGAGACAAGCCGTACATGTGCAACCACTGCGACAAAGGTTTCAATCATTCTTCCTCCCTGTCACGGCACCAAAGAGTCCACTCGGATGGCAAGAGCTACATCTGCGGTCATTGTGGCAAGCATTTCACTGTCGCCGCCTCGCTCACCAGGCATCAGAGGATTCATCTGGAGAACAAGCCGCAGGCGCCGCAGATGCCGCAGATGCCAGAGCCTCAGCCCCCACAGCCGCAGGAATACACCACCATCCCCTCGCCGAAGGTATTCCCAAACAACGCCTTCCCGAAACAGCGCATCCTGTCAGTTGAGAAACCATACAGGTGCAGCCTGTGTGGAAAAGGCTTTAACCATTCATCGTCCCTCTCCAGACATCATAAGATTCATGTTAACCCACCACGTTAACCAGCGCCCTCTCCCCACACACACACACACAGGCGATCCCATGCAAGCGCACACATCCCTGCTCCCCAAGCACCCGTCTTTCTCCCACCAGTAGTCCCCACTTCAACGCCGCCACAACACGGGAAACATCAGGTCAACTTCTATAGACAAGAGGTCAGGTCAGCACATGCCTGTTTTGATGTGGAGAAGCAAAAACGGACAGTAACAACACTTGTCTTTGAAAGGAAACCGCTCGGCCTGAAGGACTGTGCAGCCTGTAATTGAGAGCTGAACCCAGGTCTTTGTGCCTCGGTTTAGGGCGCGTGTAATAACGTAGTGAGGAGTCTCTTCATGTGCTTCAAGACGTCTTTGGAACACTTTCAAAGAAAACGATGCGATTGGAGTGATGCATCATGCCATTGTCATGTGGGGGGGTATTTCAGGTGGGCTCACATGCTTTTCAGCTGCAACTTTATTCAAAGTTACCAACACAATTGAACTACAACTGTTTCTCAGTTTGAATAGTTAATTCTTTTTCACCCACATTAACCACATGTGAATAAAATATCAAAAATCCAATGTAAATAGCGATTTTCTTTTATATATATATATGTATAGGTGACTAGTGTGCTGTTCCAAAAGATGACATTTTTGATAGTAAGATCCAGTTTGTCTCCACCTTGTTTTTTCTTTTCTGAATTTGATTTGTTTCAAGTTTTGGAGATGAAACATGTTGCAGGCGTTCTCATGCCGCTTGTTATTGGAACCAGGCTCCGTTAGACATGAGCCATCTTGTATATTTATGAGGCTGTTTTTTGTATGTCTACATTGGGTTTAGCACTGCTGCATAGACTTGTACAGAGAGCAATACTGGCGGACACCCCGAGTCTTCAATGACATGCGATTTAGCCATAAAAACTGCAAACTAGAGAATAAAAATCTGCTGGGTAGCATCTGACATTATGAATTGTGTCCCAATTATTTACAGTGTGGTTTTCCCGCCCAAATATTCATAAAAGACGACTTCAATCATTCATCTAAATCAACCGGGTGCGGAGGGTGTAAGGATTTATTGTACATGTTGATATGGTCACAATTTGTTCCAACAAAAGACATAAGTTGTTTATTCCTAAAAAAAGATGACATGAGGAAAACCTCACTTTTACCAGATCCTTCAGGTATCTGACAGATGTTGCTCAATTTACTGTTCTGTGTAAAATATCTTTTACAAACTGATGTATTTTTTTAGACATGGCTTGGGTTCTATGAAAGGGAATGAGAGAGAGAGACAGCTTTTATGAGAGAACATTTTGGTGAGCAATATTTTCTTTTTATTTGGATAACAATTGTGCTTCAATCTGTAGCATAGGTTACTTCCTTGTGTTAGATAGGTGCCTTATTGCATGCTATGTAGAAATGTATGCCGAGCTGTTATTTGAGAAAAAAAGTTAGGGGTTTTCAGGAGTTTTTTTTGTTCTTATTCATACTAATTTACCCTACATTTTAATTTGATGTCACTGATACCCTTTATTTTAATTTTTTGCTTTCATGTATATTACCATGTGTTTACACTGTTACGACCATATTGTCTATTTGTTTTTCCCTTCATTTTTTGTCAAATGTTGAGAAAAAAAAATGTAAAAGATCCATATAGACTTCTCTTAAGGGCAAATCCTGTAACACCTCTTCCCAGTTTCTGAGTGGCACATATATGGACAAATAAAGGTTGTTGACTCTCATGTGGTGTACAGTCAATGAATCATAAGACTATTCTAAATATTTAAGGTGCGTGATGATAACCTGAAGCTGAACATTTGAATGTTCCCAAACTTTTAAACTAATTGTACTACCGAGGTTTGTCCACACGGTGTCACTCTTTTACTATTGAATGTTGTTGTTCAAGTCATCTTTTTCAACAGGACCTGCAGCTGATACGCTTTAGTCTCAGACTGAATCGGCCCCTGCAGGAAGAAGAGCGGCCCCGGTTTTAAAGTGTAATTGAATATGTGGGTGAAGCTCCTGGGAGCTGTGCCTGTGACCTGTGTTGAAAACAAACGCGCTATCTCCCACGCTCGCACGGGCCACTCTGGTTTACATTCTATCACAGTTTGAGGTCAACTTCAGCCTATCGAGGCAGATGTTCAAGGTTAGGATCCACGGTTGTAGCGTTCAGAGACGAGAGGTTATCGGGCCTCTGGCTGGAGAGGGGCGCTCTGGTTTGTATCACTGAGGAAGGAAAAACTAGAAGTCCAACACATACTCTTCATCATATTGTCATAAGAGGTGCATAACAAATAGTTTTTTGTTTTTTTTAAGTATATGCTTGTCTCTGTTTACGCTGTGATGGATTTGTGACCTATTCCTGGTGTCACCACAGTTGGCTGAGATCGACCCTTGGTTGGATTAGAGGTATATAGGATGTAGGGATCACTGTAAATCCCAACCACTAAGATGAATTTCAACTGTTATGAACAGGAGAGCACAAAATATTAATTTGTGCGTTTCTCCGATCGATGCATGTTGCCTGGTCAGGGATTTAGGTCTGGTCCTTGACTGAGCAAACTAAACATTTGAGACAGTGCAAATTCAGAGCAGCATCTATTTTAAGCTGTTGGAGTAAAACGTTGGATTTTGCTTTTGTCTTCAGCACAGTAATTAACCTTTCATAACTTCTTTTCACTGAGCTTCATAAATATTGTTCATTTCAGTGTTTATTCCATTTTTATTCATAACCAGGTCGCAGTTCACTGGAGCTGAGCCTAAATGATTAGGTGAAGCAGAACTGGACAGGACACCCAGTTCATCACATGAAAAATAAACATTGAGTCTCCAATTAACCTCAAAAGCATGTCTTTATACCGGTGGGAAGAAACCATAATACCTGAAGAAAACCCACGCATACACAGAGAGAATGTGCAAAGTTCACACTGAAATGCCTCCAAGCCAACCAGGAGATGAGAGTAGTAAACAACACATCACATTGTGACCCCCTACTACATCTAGAAATTCTATCCTCCAGTGGATGTATTTTCCCTATCTACTAGTTCTGCTGTTGCTGAAAGAAAATAAAGACTTTGATTAGTACACAAAGTTTTATTTGCGATATCTGCTACAGAAAAGAAAGAAAAAAAAGAAATTGAGATGTTATTACTGTTATGAAAATTTCATCCATGTGAGGTATGTAAAAACAGACTCCTGTACAATTTTATCATATAAAAATGTCAAACATTCAACACACAATAATAGTCTATGAATGGATAAAATGTGGTATATTCATTTTGAAATGATTTACAAGAGAAAAATATACAATTTGTACAGCTGTACATCGATGCATCAGTCAGTATTAGAACGAGGATGAAACACAGCGTTAACTTTAATTCTTGAAGATAATGGCGACTGTGACAGTTGGAGATTTAAGCACCTGATTTCAGCCTTTCCATGCTGATCTGTGTGACGAGACGTGAGAATATTTATACATTCATGACGGGCGTCAGCTGCAGCAGTGAACTCTGCGGGCGAATGGCGCTGCTCTTAGAATGCAGTTTCTCCAAGTTTTGTAGAAATCCTCTTCTCTTCAGACCTTCAAGAATGACGGTGTTGCTGGAGGCCAGACTCACTCGGGTCCTGTCGGGGCAAAATGCATCACGTGAGTTGACATTTTTCTACCTACAGACCAGGACTGCACAGTGAGTTCAGTGTCAGAGACCAAGTCTTTTCTTCCTCTTTGATTATAAGCATTTAAGTGCTGCACAGCAATTATACATAATTATCAGAAATGACTGCCTTCTGTCCAAACACTGGGCGCTATCATTGGTAACAAAGTGTTTGTTCAGCTTTATTGCAATTTACCTTAAAAGATTAAAAAAAAAAAAAAAGCCAACATGGGACTAAGGCCAACCACAGACACGTAACCTGTAGGTTAACTAATGTCGGTACTGTGTTTATTTTGCCCAAAGCCCCTCCAGACACGTAAGGGGAAAACATTCAGGTATGGGTTCACAGAGGTAATGATAAGGACACTTTTGGCTGCAAAGTGAGAACATTTGAAAAGGAAAACAATAATGTAGAACTCACCGTGGAGAATCTATCCCACTATCCCCCGTGATGCTTTGGTTCTCTCCCATTTCTGCCGACTCCCCCGCCTCTGCCCCTCTGCTGACACTGGGCATGTTCAAAACAACCCTACGGGTCTGAGGAGCCTTCTTTTCATCAATCTCCTTCTCTTGCACTACTTCCACCTCGGCCGCCCAGTGAGCGGACTCGCCGTCACCCTCGTCAGCCGACTTGCGGACAGTTTCAGTGTCCGACTCCACCTCACTGGTCTGGCAGTAATCGAAGATGCTGCTGTCTGCAGCTTCACACACATCTGAGGAGCCCAAATCGAAGTTTCCCTCCGGAAGTCTGTCCTCCTCCATCAGCGCACCTGGTCTTGGGCTTGATTCACATTGGCTGCCTGGTGATTTAGTCCTCTGATGGTGCCGATGGACTCTCCAGCTTGTGTCTTCTGATTTCATGGTGCTGATGGACATTTTCCTCTGGGTTGGAGGGGGAACTAGATTATTCGCAGTGCCGGTTGCGACATCTTCGATTAAGGTGACTTGTGGCTGGTTAAAACTTGATTTGTAATAATGACTAAGAGGTCCCTGAAATTGCAGATCTGATTGATGGATCTGATAGTCCAACTGTTGGCCGACATATTCCGGAGCATCAATAATCTCATCATTGAGACACAAGGAGCTGCAGGCATCATCATCCTCTTGCTCGGCTGCTGTCTGATAAAGTCTGTAGTCATCCTCTGTAAAGCCGTCAGCGTCTCTTTTCAAAGTAGTGCTATCGGATATCAGTTCCATCATTTCTCCCTGGCTCATGTCACTCTGCCCTCTATTATTGAGAGCAATGGATTTTACCTCCAGCTGCCCCTGCATGGCTGCTGTTCCATAGAGCTCATCAGGTCTCTGATTGTCATCCCTTTGTGTGTTGGAGAGCCTGAGAGAATGTTTCTGTTGTGACGACAGCTTGAGCTGGGGCAGATTGGCTTCATGTGGCTGGTTCATGGCAGACTCATAGAGTTGGGAAGGGAGAGCTGCATTAGCATTGGAGTATTGCTGCATGTTACTACCATCATCCATTTTATTCTGACTACCATGGTGTGGCACTTTGCCGTACTTTTGCGCATCCTGAAAAGGCCCGTCTCGCTCCCAGCTCTCCTTGCCATTTCCCCTTCTCTGATGTCGGACTTTGTCGTCTATCCGGAGAGTGCTGCTCTGAGGGTAGGCTGAGCTGTAATCCAGAGGCAGCTCTCTATTGGGCTTTACATCTGGTGGAAGGTCATCAATGGCAAAGTCCCTCTCATGAACACAGTCATAGCCACTTCCACATGGTGGAAACTTCACTGCAGTCTCTCCATCTGTTGCAATCGTTTTGGTCCGATGTGGGTCCCATGACTTGGAGCGGTGAGTCGAGCGTTCCTTCTTGCTTGGCCCAAGAGGCTTATCCTCTTTCACCTCTCGTCTCCTGTGTTCTCTGGCGGTGAGAGTTGTGGTCTCAGCTTCTTTGATTGGATGGACCTGGAAAGGGTTTTCTATGCGTTTCTTATAAAGACATTTTTCCTCAACAGGTCCGACATCTTTTACTTGATCTGGTCCATCAACAGGGATATCCACTTTGAGCCGAGTGGGGATCAAATCCTCCCCGTCGAGATAAGTGTCTGCACAGATTGGAGCCTTACTCTTAACCCCGTCCTTCTCCCTGTCCCTCTGCTTCTCTCTGGATGAGTGCGCCTTCCTTTTGCTGCGAGAAGCCTTCTGTGTGGATCTTTTTCCTCCCCCTGCTTTAGATGAATGATGATGCCTTGGTTTTGAAAATGCTAGTAACTCAGTAGACATTCCCTTGTCAACTCCCTTATCATCTTTATTCAGAGCAACGTCCAACACTTTGTCCGTTGCCCTCTCTTTTCTCTCCTCTAACTTCTTCATTAGGACCGTGTGTCGTGTCAGGTTGTCTACGGTCAGTTCAGGGTTGATGCGTTTGATGATAGCATGCTCAAGATCACGGGGTAAGTTGTTCAAGTCGTCTTCGTCTCTAACTGGCCACTCCTCTGGGGGGAACTGGCCCGAAAATGTTGCATATTCTTTCTTTGGCTTTTCTTTTTTGACTCCATTCCTCCTGAACAAATTCAGACCAAATTTCCTTCCGGGTTTGTCTTTTTCCTTCCGCCCTATTGCGTTAGTGGTGCCTGTAGTCTTGCTGATCTCACTTGCCTGACAGTCTGCGGCAGTGGAGGTGGATTGATGCTGAAATGTGGGTTTGTGGTCTAATGGTCGGGGCCACTTCAGGCTCTTTCCTGTGCATTCACTGACAGACACAGTGAGAGAGTGCTGATCTGGGACAGTGGAAGGAGGGACGGTGGTGGTTACAGTCGCGGAGGCCATGTTGGTGGACATTTGGAGAGGGCCAAAGCAGCTGCAGGACATGCAGTGGGCAACTGGGATTGTCTGATTCGTCTCAACGCAGACATCATTGCTCAGTAGGTAGGTAATGGGAGGAGGCAAAGGCGGGTCATCTACCGAACCAGTCCACCAGCTCTTTTCTCGGACCATATTATTGGTGATGAAATAGGTCTGAGGCGTAACGATGAAGTACCCTTCGCCTGTGTGGTAAATCTTACGCTCTTTGATCAGTGTGCCGAGGGCATTGTAGAGGATGTCCTGAGTTGGGATTGTTATCCCTGAAAGATAGAAAAAGTAAATAGAGTTGAAAGATGTAACACACAATTCTATTGAAGCTGTTGTAGTCTGCCATAATAGCTCTCATAAAACTGAAAATGATTATTTGTCACTGTGGGAACAAATGAGATAGTGTTAATAAGTGAAATAAAGGCAACATTTCACAGTATTTTAGTCAAGTCAGTTGTTTTTCTCTGTTTCCACGTATTTTTGCTAAAGCATAATACAAAGACAGATGAGAGCTGAGCATCTTCACGTCAAACTTTCAGTCAAAAAGCGAGCATATTTGCCAAATGTTTCATGTTATTTCTCTGTAACAAGCAAGCCAAAGCAATGCCTTATGGTTTACCTGGATGGGCCTTGCTCATGTAATTGATAAGTGCTTCCTGGTTGACAGTGATTTGAGAAGAATTCATATCTGAGATGACTGAACACAACACCTCTGCCAAGGGGATGAACTGGGACTGAGGGACAGGAGACATCTGCACCGGAGAGAGGTCACCTGAAAAACACATGGAGAAAAAGATTGGGTGAAACAGGTTGGCCAATGGGAGGAGGTATAAACACACCTGGGACAGAGAGGTCTCTCTCCTGACTGATGTTGGCAGTGCAAACATCTCAAAGTACTGCAGTTGACATTCCTGTGCTAACCACCCTTTAAATCATGACCATGGTGGTCTATTTATGTGAGTTATATGAACCATGCCCGACTGCTTTTGAAACTGCATCAGTCCTGGGACAGACCACAGAATTCCATTACCCCCACAGAAATGACCACAGGTCTGCCTGCTGGGCAGATCATATATACCCACCCACCCCCCCATCCGCCCAATATCACACAGCCCTGCATGTCTCGGGGCTTTGCTTAGATAAACACATTTCTGAAAGTGGGAGAGGCTGAGAAAAAAAGGCAGAAACACTGGTGGAGACATGTATCTCTGTAGAATCTTATGAAATGTATATGTGTGCTCCACATCATTCTACTGATCAGCGTGACTCTGTGAACTGACCGTCCTCCACATGCAAACAAACTGAGAGAGCCTATTAAACAGGAGCCACAGAGCCTTCACATCATAAAACTGCGCTGCCTTTAAAGCCCGCAGGCATTTCAGAAAACATTTCTTTTCACTTTCAGAAATAATCAGCATGAGTTTCACTCAAGAAGGAAACCTAATTGAAGCAACATGCTTTGGTTATGTTCCTTCAGGCAAGTGGAGATATTTTTGTGCCGAGAAAAGGGTAAAGCAAGAAGAGAGTAAAGATCAAGGCATCATAAAGACTTCACTTCCAAACGTACTGAATGTGGGCTTCTTGAGAGTATAAATACGAAGAGCACTTGGGGACACAAATGTCTTAGATCATATCAATGCATTATTTTTGTACAACTGCAGGTAGATTAATCAAACAGAGCCATGTGTACCTATATGGTGAAGCTACAGCAAAGCAATAGCTGGCTTCTATAGTTCAATCTATATTTGTAAAATAAAGGTAGCATATTTTCTGAAAATCACTTCCGCCACATAGAAATATCAAATTTGTATCCCCTTGGAATTATGGCGCCAAACCCTTTCTGGATTCTTTCTTAGAAGGGCAAAATCCAATATGTTTAGTTACTTTCATGCAGTGTAGTTTCTGTATGAAGTTAAGTTTTTGAAGTTTCAGAAAATACTTGATGGTTTGTTTTATGTGTAACTAGGACAAATAAGAGTATGTACAGTGGAATAATTTGACTGCGTTGGTCTGAAGATTCAATATTTATTTTTAATGTGTCTTCTGCAAGTCATCGAGACAGACAATCACACACTCACTTGGAGTTTAGATTCAGCATTTAGCCTAAAATGCATGTCTTTGAACTTTGGGAGGAGAAACTTGAGAAAAACCCAAACAAGCACATTCTCTCTATGAGGCGAGAGTAGTAATCACTGCATCGCCATGCAGGCTTTCACTCGTAGTACCATGCAGTTTATATCTTATTAGCTAAAGGAAACTCTGATCTAAGTCTCGCCTGGTGAATGACAGAGACAAGGTCACAGTGGTAACCTTAACCACGAGACTAGCAAATTGGTTTTAGCTAATGAGCAACATAACATCAGACTCCTAATTACAAGTTTGGCTATAAAACATGATCTATCCCAAAATGCAACTTGGATCTTACTTTAGAGTAAAATTGCCACCCACACACACTTAATTAAACACAGCTACACCACTACAGCTTGTTTTTATTGACAGAATTCTTTTTTCCTTTTTTTTTTTGGAAGATTTGAAAACTCTAACCAAATTGACGGCATCGCTTTGTACATGAATGTGTGAGTTGAGTCTTATGTTCAACATGTGTGATCGCCTGAGCGATTCTCCCATCATCCCCAGGACATTCAGTGAAAACACTGCCAAACACAGACTTGATGTAAACTAAACATTTACAACCCTCACACTTGAACCACTTATTTCCAGAACGGGTAAAATAAACAACTAATCACATAGCTGCCATGGTCAAGCATGACAGAACACACATGTGCTCAGAGCACAAGCCAAGAGATACGAGCAAGTCCACAGAGAAATTGTGCTTGATAAGAAAAAAGTAATTAGTCCAAACCATGGTTTTGTTGCTGCAAGAATAAATATGAATAAAAAAAAAAAACAGACAACACTCCTTGATACACAAATGTTTCACATTGGTAGATTAAATATCTTGTTTTGATTGTTAAGTTTTACATCAACACTATGTGTCTATAAGCAGCAGTGTTGACAGTTATTATAACAGTTATTGAAAGTGATTGACTTATTTTACTTGCTACTACAAACTGAAAATAAACACTGGTAGGACAAATTAGCACTGAGCTGTAAGTTCAGTGTGGGTCAATTAATTCACTTCTTACATCATGCTCTATAATCTGGATGCTGTCAGGTATCTAAAGATTTATGAACTAAAGACAACATAGAACAATAGAACAAAAGCATCAAATCGGTCTAATGGGGATAATCACACATTTATTCAACGGTCCTAAAGTTAATCACAGGTTGCTGCTGTGAACGTCGGCTGATGTTGATATCTCTTACATCATTCATGTTGCAGAGGTGCTCCTCCTCCAGATGTGAGTTTTCAGTAAAAATAAGCTACTGAGTCATTAGTTTGAGATAACTTCAATACTTCATGAGCAGGACTGAAAGACAACTGTCCTTTATGGCAATAATTAATTAAAAGGTTGAGTAGCAGTAATGTGCTATTACAATACTTAAAACAGTAAACAGTTCAGTCAGAAGTCAGACTAGAGAAAAAAAAGGTTGAGCTTCATTTCAGTAACCTATACTGGTATAATAACTTGAAAATGTTCCAAGTGGAAACAACAACTACAAAGGTAGTACAAAAATATAACACTTACATTGTGCCACTACTTGCAAATAATGCTTGTTGAAATATCTTGTTAAATTGAAAATATCATCAGTGTGTCAAAGTCAGAATACCCAACAGTCTGCTCACTGAGCTCCATAACATTGAAAACATTCCTGGACAGAGGTCATTTGTAAAATTGGTCCTAAAAGATAGTTTCAGAGAGAGAAGAAGCTTTCTTTCTTGTTAAGACATTAAGCTGACTAAACCTCTCAGCAGATATCTCCATAATGGCCTCCCTGGGCCGTGAATTAGTGCTGCTGACTTAGCTTTGCATTGTTGTTTGCATCCCGTAGGAATGTTTGGTCGTCTGTCCACATGGCAACTACTCAGAAACACAGCAGCCAAAAGTCAGTGTGGATGTGATGGGGTCAGAGGAGCAGAAAGCAGATCATTAATGTCTTCGGCACACGTGTGTCGGCCCTGTCCCATTTGATGGTAGGATATCCTGTCAGACATGATGAACAAACACCAACAATATAGGTGTGGGATGAGACACAAAGCACCTGCAGCCGTTTATGTGTGAGAAAAAGTAGATGACATAGAAGAATAAGGCCAAATAAGGATCAGTGTTTATTGAGCTTAACATTAGCAGGCGTGACCGTCAGGGAGGTTCACTGTTGTAACCATCTCCTCTCCAGGGAGATTGGATCTCTGTGTTCATGTAATCTAAGACCGAGCCATCGACATTACACCCTTTGTCATACACAGCATGAATACCAGCTTGGTGCCATGGCAACCGAACTCTGTGCCACAAAGACATTAGGAGGAAAACAGCAGCTCAGGGCTCGACTTATGTCACTGCAACTTAAAAAGAGCAGGAGTTCAGTACAACTCATTAAAGCGCTATGCCAATAAATAATGTGTGTGAATACTGTTGATGAATGTTTTTTGTTTTTTTTTATTATATAAAGCAAAAGGAAAAAACGTCTGACATGCATGGGATTAGGGCTCTAACTCCAACCCTTATTGGTCAGGCAGCCAAATATGAAGGAAGGTTGAGTGTTTATGTGTTCATGAGTGCAAGACCTGTGCTGGATAGGTGATCAATCCAGGTTATTACCTGCCTTTAGATAAATGTTAGCTATAGGATAGGCTCTATTTCTCTCCAGTCTAACACTGTTGGACAGTTTTGGAAACTTTCTATTTACAATGTTTCAATAACCAAAACCTGACAATATGACATTTATATTTATGCCATGAATCTTCACCTTCAGTAAGGAGTTGAAGTGTTTTGGTCATTGTATAAGTTACAGATCCACTTGTATCATGTTTCACTTCTGACAACTCACCCTCTGTCCTGCTTCCTCTACTGTTATTTCTCAATGTCCTCCTTCACTACAACTATAAATCTCTTCAAGATCGTCTTCTTCTTCTACTCCTGCCAGGCAGCTGCATCTTCGACATCGTATCTCTAATACGTCCACTATCTCTCTTCAGGACATGTCCAAAACATCTCAAGCTGGCTCCCTAAACTGCTCAACCTCAGCTGCCCTTCCGATCTTTTGCATTTTCATCTCTGCCGCCTCCAGCTCAGCCTCCTGTCTTTCAAACTTCACCACCGCCTCCAAACAAAACGCCATAGCAGGCCTTACCGCCGTACTATGAACCCTCGCTTTTCCTCTCGCTGACACGCATCTCCATCCTGCCTGCACTCCCTCCTCTCACTCTTTTATAACCTGAATGGTTGACACCAGGTACTTGAACTCATCCATCTTTATTCCCTCTCCTTACAGCCGCTCCTTTCCTGCTGCCTCCCTTTCATTCACACACATATTCTGTCTCGTCTCCACCGATCTTCATTCATCTTCTGGACAGACAAACGGGCGATGTGTTTGAGGGAGTTGTAGTTTGACGAGAGGTGAGTGCCGTGAGACAGCCAGAACTGGAGAACAAGCTGGGAGTTAACAGCGAGGCAGAGCTGTTGTTTTCTCCCAGTGTGGTTATGGTAGTAACTGTTTGCTTCAGATGCCAGATGTGGATCTATGACACAGAAAACTTTACACACATGACCAATCCACTGATTTGAATGGGAAAGCTTTCAACTACAAAGGCCATTGTCTTTTTTTATATAACAAGTCAGACCTGTTATTTTAGTAGTTTATACTAAAATAACATAAGTGACCAAGCTCACAATGTGTTTTCTGCCTTTCTTCCCATGTCATAAAGTATCCATGTGAGAATCGAATGCTGCCTGGGGGATAAAGAGCCTGCAGCTGACTGTTCACATCACAGCGATGATTGACGGAAAACCTCTCCGCTCTGTCCCCGATGAGATCCTTTTGGCTGCACTGATCAATGCCACATGTATTCACATGGTTGTTTTGCAGGCCACAGAACCGCCTGAGTTCCATTTCAAATATGATTGCATTAGCTTTAGTCTCCGAGACGAGAGCAGCCATGCATACTGCAGAAGCCTCTATAAGCTGCATTAATGCAGAATCGGTCTCAAGTAATTCAACTCAAGTGAATGATGGGAAGATGCAAATATTGTAAGAAGAAGAGTACTGTTTTTACAGCTTGTTCTTTGGTTTAAGTGCTTCATTAAGATTTATTTTATTCTTTTTTTTTATTCTTTTTTAGGCACTTGTTGACCTTCGATAAAGGCAACTTAGAGAAGTCTTAAACATATTTCATTTTATGTACCATGTGTTTCAAATACAACAATATGTTTGTAACAAGCACAACCCCGTATTGATCCTCATTTAGTTTGTATGACTGGAACCAGCTCCTAATGAGAAAAAAAAACTAAACATGGAAGAACTCATACTAATCTAAACTGTGACACAGTGAAGTGGGACTCCTGGAAACATAAACACTCTAATCATTGAACTTTTAAGTGCTGATTATAACACCAACTTTAAACCACAACCCTGGTTGGGTCCAGAGAGAAATATCTTAACAATCTGCAGACGATACGTGAACCCTCTGACCTTTCCTCTAGTGCCGCCATTAGAGGGATATTTTTGGTGACCAGCCGAAGTAGCAGAAGCATAACAACGACGCAGAAAGTAGACTTACATTTATACTCAACTAAAGAATACAAGCTTTGAAAGTAAAAGTGACACATGAGGAGGACATTTCTAGCAGCTCCTGTTGTACAACAACTTCAAACATTTCTCTCCATGGTAATCTATGTATGACGAATGTCTTCTGCTGCCCTGCATCTGCTTTGTCATCGGTGTTGTTCTGGTTTATTTTCAGCCATGTTGCTCCGACTTCTCTCTATCACAGATGTCACTTTCAGGAGGCATCTTCTCTCCATCATTGTCATTTATGAATACTAAATTATTTTATACACTTTGGATACACAGAGAGATTATTTAATGATGTGTTATTGTCTCATTCATTTAGTTAGAAATCAGTGTGGAGTTTGAGTTGAGCGATGACTCACAAAATTTAAAGGGGCTCCGCTGGTCAAGCGAGATATTTTCCCATCCCAAAGATAGCAGCTTGGTGACCCCAGCTCACCCTGTTCATGCATTAAGGGGTCCCTGCTCAAGTGGCAGAAAGCAGCCTGTGTGGAGTCTCTCACCATTGGTGTATAACTTTGGAAACGACCATCTAAACTAGATACGTCTTGAAACATGAAGGAAAACAAGTTAAAACAAAGTCACCTTTAAACATTACTTAAGTACAGAAAAAAAGCATTCAAATTGTTCCACAGTATATTCAACCATATTATATGGTTTGACTTATAAAAAAAGAAAAGAAAAAGAAAGTTAGCAGTTTGTTCAGTAGCTTTATGACCAAATAACTGCAATTCCACACTCTCAAATACCCATTGCTTTGAGCTTCACTGTGCTTTGTACTTTATGCTGTTGCCGCACACGCTCACTAAAGAGGAGACGCAAACATGGAACAATGAACCTCCTAAAACTTCAGCATGTTGGAGAAAGCATTTGGCTCAATGGATTTCAGAGCATTGGGCCTTGTTAAAGCTCTTCATCTGCTTTGTGTATACTTTAATCTTAATTAACGCAAACTAGTACACATCTATACATGTGTGCACACAAAATACCAAAACAATTAAAACAATGTGAATTCATTCTTGACCTTTTACCATCATGCAAGTAAGTTAAGCTTTTTTTTTGGTTGTTGCAAAAATCTCTTCCTCCATGGCCAGGCTGGAGGCCCTTTATCTTATCTCATCCTGCTATCGTCTTATCTGCCAAGCCCCAGTAAGCAAACAGGCTAATCTTCTCTCCCCCTAATTAGGAACACACTGCAGAGCATTCCGCATGAATTTGAGGCCAGCCTAAACTGCAAAGTCCCTCCCTGTCTCCCGAAACCAGGACCTTGCAAAGAGCACGCTTGAGTGAATCTGCAGACGAGACTTGCATGAGCTGCGTTAAGTCGCTGGTGAGACAATGTCAAACATTTATACAGTCAGATTTAATATAATGGGATGAGATGCCAGCAGTAATTTATGTTTTAACTCCCCCCTTGGCCCTCAGACCACTTCCCTTTGTTTTGGGTATTTTGAACCAGCAGGCCTCTGTGACTCCACCTTCCTCTTCCTTTTCCTATGTGTGTGTGTGTGTGTGTGTGTGTGTGTGTGTATCACACATTTTAGAAGTGCTTTACGAGTTTGTCTTTCACTCCCTGCAGAACACACAAATGTGGGCGTTGCTGCGAACAGGCTCAATAAACCGAGTGAAAAGATGCCTTCAGAAAGCAATCACGGTTAAAATATCCCAGCAACAAAATCTCTCCACGTCTGGCAGCACACACTCCACTCAAAGCATACACAAAAACCTCAAAATGTTTCCAATAAACGCTAATTGCTGTACTCAGACTACTTCATAATTGCTGAACATGCAAATTATTCAGGTAAACTTTGCTACTGTCGTATTTTAATATATTTTGCTGAAAGGTAAAGGCTAAAAGACTGTCTTTCTTTCTCAGCCTTCCCTACAATGAAAGTCGGGATTCGTTCCAAACTTTAAGCATTCGGTCAATGTTCAATCTGACCCTAATGGCAGTTCAACATCTCAGACGTTTAAATATTAAGCGAGGTGTCGAGGTGGGAGTGGGGAAAACAAAAAGTTAAATTAGTATTGTGTTGTCTTTGCAGTCAATGCTTTAGAGGTTGTTGGTAGATTAACACAGCAACGTTGACCGCTGAACATTCTTTTAAATGTCTAAAAGTTTGGACAGATAGGACAAAAAGTCAAAAAACTCCAGGAGGAAAAAGGTTTTATGAGCTAAACCCCTGAGCCATGTCGGGTTTTTGTTGACCCACGTCACCATGGAGACCCTCTGCTGTGGCAGCGACCTGCCACATTCAATACAAAGCCAAAGATAAAGTAGAAACAGCAGCACAACTGCACTGTGGGTATCTATATTCCAGCCACAGCCTCGAGACTCGGTTTTACCAAACAGCCCCCTGACATTTAATGTATGTTTGCAAGAAAGCAATAATAGGCTGAGACTCGGCTTCACCATCTGACGTTGAGCGGGTTTAAACCCTCACCGCTCACATAGATCTTGGTTACAAGTCCCTGGTGCTGTAATGCCATTAAAATAATACTTTTACCATCTGATTCACAACAGGAACAGTTTGAAAAGTAATCCAGCTCATAAAAATCACCTGGAACTCAACTAGTGTGCAATCAATCTCTACTGAAGTACAAAATACACCTGACCAGATGTGCAACAGAGGAGCAACAATAACATGAGGAAAGACACAACTGTGTTTTATAGTAAAAAAAACAAAAACAAAAAAGCAGCCCAAAGTCTATGTATTATTCTACCACCTTTGGGGTTTAGGCATCCATCAACCCTCCTCCGAGTTAATGGACAACACCCAAAGAGTTCTGCTTCTCATCTGCTTTCATGAGCATGGACATTACCCTGCAGCCAGAGCCAGAGCCAGTTCTGTGCCACAGTACCTTCGCTTTGTTCTTTCATCGCCATCTTCATGTTTTGGCATTTGTGGTAAGATCCCTGTAATATACATCTTCTGAGTAACAAGATCAGCTCAGCTTCCCCACATGGAAAGAACCTATATAAACATATATGTTTTAATATAGGTTTTGATATAGGTTTGGCATATATGTGACATATATAAAATTGGCCGTTTTCCTATATGTTATATACATATATGTACATATATGTGCGCATGTATGCACACATATATGTATATAACATATAGGAAAACAGCCAATTTTATATATGTCACATATATTCCAAACCTATATGCGCATATACGCACACCTATATGTTCCAATATATGCAAACCTATATGTGCCCATATATGCGCCCATATATGCGCCCATATATGCACACCTATATGTTCCCATATATGTGCCCATATATGCACACCTATATGTGCCCATGTATGCACATAAAATATAGGAAAATGGCCAATTTTATATATGCCACATATATCCTAACCTTTATATAGGTTCTTTCCATGTGGGCCCACACTGGATGCTGTTATTTGCTCAGTGACCCTAGCAGGAATCGAACCAGGGTCTCCCGTGCACCAGTCCATTGCCTTGCCACCTGAGCTATATATATATATATATATAAAAATATGTACCTATCTGTGCATATAGGTCCATATATGTGCATAAAATATAGGAAAATGGCCAATTTTATATATGTCACATATATTCAAAACCTATATCAAAACCTATATTAAAACATATATGTTTATATAGGTTCTGTCCATGTGGGACTTTCCATATATGCAGCATATATATTGTCATATATATTGTCATATATGTGCATATATGCAGCATATATGTGCATATATGTGCACATATGCAGCATATATATTGTCATATATGTGCATATATGTGCATATATGCAGCACATATATGGTCATATATGCAGCATATATTGTCATATATGTGCATATATGGAGCATATATATGGTCATATATGTGCATATATGCAGCCCATATATTGTCATATATGTGCATATATGCAGCATTTATGTGCATATATGCAGCATATATGTGCATATATGCAGCATATATATGGTCATATATGTGCATATATGCAGCATTTATGTGCATATATGCAGCATATATGTGCATATATGTGCATATATGCAGCATATATATGGTCATATATGTGCATATATGCAGCATTTATGTGCATATATGCAGCATATATATTGTCATATATGTGCATATATGTGCATATATACAGCATATATATTGTCATATATGTGCATATATGCTGCATATAGGTTTCATATATGTGCATATATCCTCATATAGGTTCTTTCCATGTGGGTCACTCCGGCCCCGATCTGATGTGTTCAATATTTCAGTCACAGGTTCGTACCGAGCCTCCGAAGCAACCAGTGGAGTTATAGTAAGCATTATTAGTTGCTTACAAATTATGACTTACAATCCTATGGGTCAACTTTAGAAAGCTTTTAGAAATATATGTACACTGTAAAAAAAAAAAGCTTTTCTGGGAAATGCGAAAGGCTGGACAGACAAAATAATGTACAAATTACTATTGGGTCTTGCTGTAACTGCTTCTATGCTCCAGGGTCTGATAAAAAGATAAAATCTTATTAAGATTAAAGATCCAGTGAGTCCACATCTGTTTTATTCCTGACAAGAAAAACAGACAAATCTTTAACCAGATGTCTTCTGAACGGACTGATTGGCTTCCTTCTCAACGCAAATGTGCTTCATCACCCAGGAATGCAAAAGCAGGACTGCAAATCGTAAGTCCAACAAATCAGCATCCCAGTTCAATGCCTATAATATACATGTTAAGTCACAGGAGAGCACAGTAGTTGCTTATGTTGTCTATTTGTAAGTGGTGGAAATATACTTAACAAAGTTCTGTCAGTTATTCTGATCTCTGCAATCTAGCTTAGTGTTATTAACACATAACCACTTTATGTATAGTGTATAACCAGGACAATATATACAGTATATACAGAGTTTTCACAATGGCTTGATGTGTGAATGGTGTGAATTACCCCAAGGGAGCTATTCAATGCTTTTAGTTCTGCAGTCATAAGAGCTCCTGAGTGTCAGCTCAACATTTCTAACTCCATGTGCTCTCACTTTATATCTCCTTCATCTGGCTGTGCATCAAAGTGCCAACCGAGCCACTGATTTATGATGAAGTGTCTAAAAATACTCAATTAGGCTCTTTTTTTTTTTTTTTTTAACGAGCAGCTGATTCATTCGTGGCTTGGAATCTGGGGTTTCTTTCACAACCTCAGAGTGAAAAATTATTGAAAAAAAGTGTTTTTCTTGTGTGAGAAAAAGGTGCTCCACAGGGCTCATTTGCAGGCTCAGCCTTATTCATAATTGGAATTGCGTTATCAGTACTTAAATTATGCTTTTTCATCATTTCAGTGATGACACTGAATGATGTGTGAATGTCCCCCTATTACTCTCAAAACGTAGCTAAGATAAGGGCACCGAGCAGTCAAAGATGCAGACATCCTGACACGCTGCCGCCAAAGCTTATGACCGTCTCCGAGCGTTTCCAGCGGATCCAAAACCATTCATCAAGAGTGATAGCAGTCATTGGTAGCAGATGAAACCCATTTCCTCTGGTTTAACTAAGCTCAAGGTGCAGCAGAGTCCTGTGTTTATTATCCCTATATTTAGAGCTGAACTCCCAAGTATCCACCATATGATCTATGGTTTTTAATACCCTACGACCACTCCGTGTGCAGCTCCACTGTGGTTTTCAGAATTATTTTTCACTTTTGAATAACAATAATATACTTTGTTATTGAAGAATCAGTTAGCATACCATTTCATTCATCAACGATCAATGAAGTAAAGAAAACATCCCGTCAGGAAACAAGAGAGTCATAGTAATACCATATTTAATGCAATATCGCCTGATTTTTGTGTCAGCCCATTTGTCTGAGTCCTCTGAAGATAAGTCCCATGTGGGAAGCCCAAACGGCCGCTGACAGGGTGTGTAAGCTGAGGGATCAGGCAGAACCTCCTCAACTGTTATTGTTGGCTCTGGTCCACACCGACACACAGGGTGAAATCAGTGTTTGGGTCGATACGCCTGATTCATGCCGGGAGAGCGTTTCCTGCTCAATAGGAGAAGACACGGTTGACAAACAGCTTGCCGAGAAGCTTGCACGCACATGCGCCATCTTTCGCGTGTGTGAAGGGTCACAGCAGAGAATGAAAAGGCCACGGTTTCATAATATATGGATTGTACTTTTTCTGCCGAGGAAATTGCGAGAACCATAGATAAACACAGAGCCACGACCTTGGCACGAGCAATAGCAAAAGATAATCGGAGTGATGCTGCAGACCAATTATCTTATAACGACAACGCAATTTGAGGAGCAATTTGAAACCTTGAGCACCACATAAATCACTGAGGCTCTTTTTTCTTTCCATTACGTTACATCCCGCCCCAAACGTTTATTTATAGATAGAAATTAAGTTAGGTCTACTTTGAACCCTCAAACCAACGCAAACGCCAGACACAGCAGCATCCACACTGCTAAGTACCGACTAAACAGTGTACAGTTACACTTCAATAAGTTTTCTTGTGTTGTTAAAACACACCATCACGCCATGATGCAGAGCTTGAAAAACAGCGCCGCATATTTTGCCTGACAGCTTAAATGCAATACTATTAGTCTCAAGGAAACCGCACTACAATTAACCTATAATTCATGTGGGGACCTTAGACAATAATTGTAACTAATCTCACACAAACATTCCCCTGAGAGCGATACTGTCTTGTATTAGAAATTTTTAAAAAATGATGTCCATGAAAAACATGGAAATGAAGCTGAGCTGCTGAATGCAAAATGCTGGAATATGAAAACATTGAATATAATTATTGTTTATTGTTTATGGAAATAGGCTTATGGAAGTTCTTCTGTTTAATAATGTAATGACACTTGTGAGACATATTAAAAACACGACAACGGGCCCTGCGTATTCAGCCATGTTTAAAACCCCTCCTCTGTTTTGATCATGCTTCAGAAATACCTTTGTACTGTGGAGCTTTCGATTCTAAACCTTCTAATTAAACAATTCACCGATGGTAAACAGCTAAAACAGTATTGAATAAACGCATGCAAACATAACCAAAGCCACCTTAAGACCAAAACCTGCTGCTGCTGTAAACATAAGTAGAACCACCCAGTGAGGGAGGAACACCTGGATACTGTATTGAAGTATCTTTCACTGTTTGCCCATTAAAAGTGCTGCTCTGGAGCTAATTGATGTGAAGGTGGCTTGTTAGTAGGAAGGTTATAACCTCTGACCTGGGCTGCTTAGTTAGGACAGGGTGGGCCTTTTCAACTGGGCAAGACCCTGCAATGGTGTCGTGGTTAATAAGGCAACATCTGGAAGAGTTACGACCATTAGTGGAGCGCTTTGAGAGTTTGACAAAACACCCTCATGAAAGGAGACACCCCCTTTGTGTGAAAACGCAACTCTTTCAAGTAAAAAAGTAAAAGGCAGAAATGAAGCTCGCTGGGCTGTGCAGGAAATGATCTCAAGAGTAAATGAAGCATTTCAGGAATGCCTCGCCACCTCATGGTATGGCAAGGTAAATGAAACGTACCATTTATAACAGAAACTTGGCTTGAAGAAGTCAGCACCGCCGTGCCCCAGAATCGCACACAGTGAAGCAGGCAGTGACCAGAGGGCCGTTTTCTATGAAAGCGAGGACGAGGACACTTTACAGAGGTTGATTGTATCATGGCCACGGGACACCTCATTACACCACAAGCTGTCTCCATATAAATGTTTCAGCTCAAGGAGCCACACTCACACCGCCGCAGTGACTACATTGCCGCTCTAAATAATGCAGAGCCGGCGAACAGTCATTATGAAGAGTCCAGTTTCAAAGAACTGGAGAAGCTCGCTGGTAAGAAGCTAAAAATGGCAGCTTATTGTGAAGGCTGATGATAAGACGGACAAACATGTTCCGTAATGGCGAGTAAAAAATCTGATCAAAGAATTGTTATGATAAAGTTTGTTCTATTGTATTTTGGGGAAAATTACTTCGGTATGACATTGAGTTTCTGATAAAGAAAAAGTTCACCCCCATAAATAGTTCTGTTTTATCGTCGTGATAGGATGTTATCGGAAATCTTGTTTAGTCTCGTAAAGAATGATGTGTTATTTGCAGTCTGTGTTCAAGGATGACCTGTGTCAGCCCTTTTGGAACCTCTGTGCTACTTTTGGTGGCCTTCAATGCAGACTCAAAACTATTGTCTGTCTGACTTCATATTTAGACAAAGTCCTGGATAATCATGCAAAAGTTGTGTGTCTCTTCTTGCAAGAATAATGTAATAAAATTGTCTTAAAAAAAATTTCAAATCGCTCTCAGTGTGATCCCTGTGTATTCTCTCTCCTTGAAATTTTTTACAAGGAAATTCTCCTGACATAAGATTTTGAATTGTTCTGAATCAATCATAGTCATGGGTAACAAGGCAATGTTAGCGTGACCAAAATCTCCACAAATGCAATATAATACAAGAGGTTGATCATTTCCATTGGATTAATTTAGTAAACTTGGACCAAGCATAGCTAAATGATACAAGTAGATTATGTGTGTGAATATGTGCCATGCAGACACTGGGATTCTGTGTTGTTGTTTTTATCGCAATTATATTCTGTGTGTTTGGCAAAAAGAACCAGAAATGACCGCCAGAAGTGGTCCAAAGTTAATCTTCATAATAGAAATAAAAGTAAAACCAAACAAAAACAACAACCTTATTGATATTTGAGGAGTCTTGAATGACAACATACACTGATTATCATGAGAAGTGTAGCACATACCAATGTTACTTTAAACGTGTGATTATTTACAGCACAATGATGGACGTCAACTCAACTCCTGCTGGTGGCTGGTGGGAACAACTAATGAAAAACACTTAGATGAAGAGATGGTGAAAGAAGAAGCACAAGAAACAACTCGTGGACATGTATTTCTGTAGCGGTCAGGCTCAGGACCGGTGGGGCCCAATCCCACAATGACAACAGCTGAGTCTGTTCATACGAACTCCTCACTGTGTCTGTTTCTCCCAGAAAAAAAAACTTCATCACAACCCCCTTCCTCAGTCAACTCTCCCCACCTCCTTTGCAACATATCTCCCTTCAGAGACAAGACTGATGGCCTCACATATCAGTGTGTCTACACTGTGGCACAGCTGACAAGCAGACAAGAGCAATGAGGAACTGGATCAAATTATTAAAAAGCCTTTGACTGTTGTTTTTTTAACTTTGTTAGTCCGCTTATTGCACGTCTCTCTCCATTTTAAAGTTGAGTACATCTACATTAGCTCCTCCACTTTCTTTTAAACCTCCTCACGGCAATAAAGCCACGTCTCAACCTTGTTCTGACCTGAGAAAGGAAATAAAGCTGTTTGAAATTCACCGGAGCCCACAACTCATAAAATTTCTGTTCTCAAGCTGACATATTTCATACCAGGACAATGTCAAGGCCTTGAGTCCAAGTCTGATATCAATCTAGAAGTCTGACTTCCACAGTCCCTCACTGACCATGAAATGGGGGGGGACATTAATCCTGGGTAACAGAGAAATGCCTGAAGTCTGCAGGCAGTCGCCCGGTGATTCAGTGCTGACCGATTCTCAGCGAGAAGGCAGTAAACCAGCCCTTGACAGCATGCCAGCACTGATTTCCATACAAATTGCTGCGGAGTGAGGTGAAGGATTTGTAAAGGAGGGGACATAAGCATCGTGTCCGCACACAGGACGTGTTTGCTTACAAGATGCTGGTGTGAAGCTCAAACATGGAAAGAGGGACTGTAGAGACACTGACGCCTGCTTCCCAACCCACCGTGAGCTCATGCATGTCTGTGTTCACCTTCAGGCCAGCACTGTGCATAATAATAACCTCAACATCACCTTTGGCCCATATGGTATTTGTTGGTATGCTGCAAGGAAGCTTAGGGTCAGGAACTGTCTCACAGCAGGATGGCGTGTCAGCCTCCTCCTCCTCCTCCTCCTCCTCCTCCTCGCTCCCCCCCAGTACCCTCTGTCAATCCACGCCCTCCCGGGGTCTCCCTCTGTGTGGTCTCGTCCTCCGCGCCACATTCCTCCATTTACTTGTCTGTGCACCGCACAGTCTGGGAAATCTGATGGACCAACACCAAGTCGTAGCAGGTAGACAGCGGCGAGGCGCACATCCAGACAAAACACAGCGCTGGAAAGACAGACTGTCAAACAGAGGCGAGGCACCAAACAGAAACCTTGAGTGGACGAGTGTGTTGCTCTGAGACTGTTTGAACAACCAAAAAAGAACCCGGTGCTCCAAGACTTGCAAAACATACCATTTAGACCTTGGTATCTTATACATTTTACCTTTTTTTTTTTTTTATTGTGGCCCCAAAAATCAGTTTTCACTCAGTCTGAAGTCCATACAAAATTTGATTTAGTGTCGAGTGCACTCAGACATTTACAGTCCATGAGATCATGCTGGAGTAAGCTAAACAAAAGGTATCAATTTCCATTGTTTCAGGCCTGCTTTACATCACAGTCAGAGAAGGAGAGCAATTAGATGTGATTACATGGAGCTTTGTTAGCATAGACTGGTAATCATAGTCGATTACAAAGAGACGAAGTCCTATACAACAAAGGCAATCAAAGTAAATGTGGGTTTTACAGTGATGACAATGGGTTGGAACTCGTGAAGACAGTCATTTTCTAGTTTACTTGACAACAATTATAGCAGTTTCTCTTCCAAATATCCTTCCAGGTATGAAGATGTGAAAGCATATTATATATATATATATATATATATATATATATATATATATATATATATATAGAGAGAGAGAGAGAGAGAGAGAGAGAGAGAGAGAGAGAGAGAGAGAGAGAGAGAGAGAGAGAGAGAGCCTGTTCAGCCTTTACTGGATGAACGAGTTTGATATACGGATGGTTTGCAAAATTCAAGAAAAGAAATGTTTTCAAAGCTGATAACTGCAAGGGAACATCATACTCATATAAATATCTGCACCTTTTGACATTACCACATTCTGTAAAGAGAATTCCACTCAAACTAAATGTGGCTCATCATGTGACTTTAGTGTTCACTTAATGAAAACAAATTGTTCTCCTAAATGACTGCATAGTTGCTTTCCACTGATTTGATGTCTGAAATCAGAACCCCGTCAAATGCAGACTCTCTGTCGTGTGTGTTTCATCAACACCACAAGATGATGATAATAATAATAATACCTTGAAATATGTCTGATTATGTTTACATACCGACAGCCTTGATGATAAACCCTTTCGGTGACCTCAGCGCTCTGCGCATCCACGCTTCTCTCAGCACCTCCAAGTTGTTTGCGTTGCCATGAATGAAAAGCACCAAGTTTTCCATCCATCCCTGGAAGTACACCTCAGCCACGGCTTTGACGAGCCTCCTATTCCAGAAACTGCGCAGATTCTGCGCTTTGAAGTCCGCAAAAACCTCCTGGCCGCTCGTGGCGTTCGCGTTGAATTTCCCTCCGCAGGCGCGTAAACTCTCGTCGTCCGGGCCGAAGACCACAGCGAGCGAAGCGGCGGAGAGCTGGACGTGCCGCTGCTGGTGAGACATTTCTCTGACCTCCTTGAGCGGCTCTTTTAGAGGGGACGGATCATGCACGATGTGAGAATGCACTTGTTAAAAAAACGGGGACTCCCATCTAAAACGGCTGAAGACGCGCTCCTCCGGGTGCGCGTCTGGGGGTCGAGCGGTGGAGCGATCCGGAGCGCGCAGGACGTCCGGCTGCTTGCTTTCTTTCTTTTCTCTCCACTTGCAGGGAAACGAGTGACGGTGGCGGAGAGGAGGAGAACTCCTCGGCCTGCCTCTGCTGCTGCTGCTGCTGCTTGGACACACAGGTGGACCTCCCACTGACTGACTGCTCACAGGTGCGTGTCATGTGAGATTCCTATTCACGCATTAAATCACAATAACCCGACGCGACGTGCGAAAAAACTCACTTCATTGTCTGCACATGAAATCCTACAAGGGGATTAAAGTTAAACTGTGTTCCTGAGCAGAATTAATGGGGGTGTGGGGAGGGGTTTGGGGGGGGGACTCTAATATCTTAGAATAAAGACAGTAGTTCTTTTATGTTGCACTGTATCTGTAACTCTTGTACTTTTTTATATATGTTTTATCGTACTGCTTTTTTAAACATTGCTTTTATGTCTTGTCTTTTTCTGTTGTTCGCTTAATGTCTTTTGTTTGTATGTTTCCCTTTTCCCCTCTCAGCAATGTTATATGTAAAGCATTCTGAATTGTTGCATAAATATGCTGTAAGCCTACAAATAAAGCTGCCTTGTTCTGTCAACTGCAGTAGTGTGAAAACGCAAGGTCCAGGGGCCAAAACCAGCCAACCAGAGGGTCTAGGGCCACAGAATGACATATTAAAGAATATAAATTACAAAGGAGTAGTCCTATTTAATCTGCCAAGTTGAATTACGTATTGTTTCTCTTTTATTCACATGGTATTACATTGTTTTAGAGTAACAGACATTATACAATGCAGACCACAAATGCAGCAGGAAAGCCACCTTACTGCCAACGCAGTGAGTTTTGCACCCAAACTAGATTGTGTGAGGACAACATTTATGTTGAAGGCCTTCAATTAAGTTGCACCAACGAGCATCAATAAAATGGCTTTATGTTACTTGCGCTCATTTCCCTATAAGATTTTGACCTTGTATACGTTTTTTGAAAAATGTATTGTAACTTGTGACTAAGGGGGGATTTAGCATGTATTTTACCATTTATGACACTTGCCCTACTGACGCCAATGTATTAAAGATGGCGAGTGCTTCAAACACAAACAAAGTAATATTTTATATTTTCGGATATGCCATGAAAACCTTTCATCGAAGGTCATTTATTACTTCCATCCTGCTAACAACAGAGTGCTCACACAATCCTGTCTCATTTTATAAAAGAAGAAGAAGACGAAGAAGAAGAATCTCCAAAAACATCTTCTAAACTTGAATTTTATCCTCACTTGACATTATATCTGAGGTCCACCACCCGTGGTTAAAATGTTGTGGCTCCGCCATGTTTTGAAGCTCTTTCATGTACAATTTGTTCATTTCCATCCTCATGATAACTTACTGCCACACATTCATCATTAACCGCTGCTGCCAGAAGCCACTAGTCTGTGGTGAACGTTTCTCTCATAACATAAAGGAGTTTCCATAGTTAGTGCTCTCACAACAGAAAGTTGACTTATTGCATTTCACGACAATGAAAATGCCGCTTGAAAAAAAGAGTGAGCCTCAGCCACAGGCACCACATTCGCCACTGAAATGAGAACCATACCCTCCTGTGCTCTCAAAAGAAGGAACCCATTAGACCCACTTTTTACTGACTGCTGTAACGGGCCAAGTCTGAAGCACAGACAGACCCACACCTCATATATCACAGTCTCCGAGGGTTTGTGGCTTTGGTTTCAGGAGCGCTCGGGTCCCTGATAGGCCGGGGGCCAGTCTGCCTCAGTGTGGTATAAGAGCTCAAACAGGAACAGGATATTACGCTTCCTCTATACATGAAAAGAATACATCACCGACAGCCTACACAGGAAGACTTATGTGTGGGGCGTCTCAAGCTACCAGAGGAAGGTTTTGTGGGGAGAAGAGTAAACTTGCAGAGGGATTACAAATTTCACTTGTTTATTAGGACAGACACCTTTTGATAATAAACACCAGGAGCTCACAGACCTGCTTTTATTACAGGTTAAACTTTCTGCAAACCCACAAAAATGTATTGACATTCCGGAGGAATTTAACAGGGAGTTTACAAAGATACACAAAAACATCAGGTTCATTTTTGGGGAAGAATTTAATGGAAGAAGTTGCAACTATTTCCATCTCAATCAGAGATATTCCTCACAGTGATAAGCAGCAGAATGTTTGACTTTTACAAGCTTTGATTTATCAGCCCTTCCAGCGGTTTCACACTCCTCCACAGACAACAATCCATCAAGAGGCAGAGCAATTTACAAACAAAAGAAGGTCAGAGGAAAACTGAAAGGGTTTCAAATGTTTGGTATATTTAGGTTTTTATCTTTATTTCTAAAAAATCAAGGTATTTGTCAGACTGAGTAATTGTGGAAGTAAACTTTCAGATTTGATGACCAGGACTAACAACACACAGCAGGCTGGTCACTACACAAGTAGGTTTCTCTTCAAAATATGTCATTTTTTCATCATTCATCATTCAGGAAATTAATTTTAGGAGGAAAGACGTTTTAAAAAGTAAAAATGAAAAGATGGAGCCATGATGAAAGTTATATTCGTACGTATATACGTATAGTAGGTAAATATGGAAACTCCATAAATTGAACGAGAAGTGCTGCAAAGCAAACAAAATAAACATTAAAAACACTCAAAAAAGATATAAAAGCAAACTATAAAAAGTAGACTGTGAACTTGGGAGTAGATTCAGTTCATTCTGGATGCAGGTCTTTCTTATCTGGTCTTCCTGCACCTTTTTCAGATATTAAGAGTAAATAATTGTTAACAGGATTAAATAGGATAATCAATTCTTATATGTTTTTATTGCTTTTGTACATTTTCATCACTGAAAATAGAGCGTTGAACTGAAAATAGTTCATCACACAAAAAACTCATGTTTCACACAAATACTGTTTGCATTGCATGGAAGTCTGCAGAAATGTTATCATTGTTTGCTACTGTCGACTTCCTCTTGATAAAAAGAAAAAATGTTGGCGCACACTTTGTTGAATGTGAGCAGAGACAATAGGACCTGACCAGCCAGAAGGACCAACAGTTCAAATCTTAGGTTTCTTTCTTCCAAATGTTTAGTCTGCTGGTGGGGCTGATAATCAAGAAGCAAAGTTCACCGGGTTACCATAAAGACGTGAAATTCTGCACTCCAACCGCTGATTTTCAATTAGCATGTCTCCCTCTTTCTGTGCAATGGAGCAATTTCAAAGTGGTATCAGGTGTTGCTGAAAGGCCAGCGACCTTGACGTGATCGCCGCGTATATTTAAAATATGATAATTTCAGCGAACCACTCCTGAACCAGAAGTTTGTGTCTCCACATTCAAACTGAAACATCTGGTAATGCTAAAAGAGTTCCACTCTCAGGACATTTTCTGACCAAACAACCCCTGAGGGCTTCCCGTTAACCTCCGTGCCAAGAATAAATACAACCCAAATCATCCTTAAATCTCAGCGCAGGTCGCGCACATGTGACTGTTTGTACCTTGTGTAGCTTTAGCATCAATTAAAAAAAAGAAAGAAAGAAACCTTCACTTTAATATTTCTCCATGGGTTTTGGAGAGTGTGTCACCTCCCTGCCAGGGTTCAGATGGCAGTGAGACATTTTGTTGTAACAGGGAGGAAACAGAAGGTGATAGCTCTCTGTCACATGGTGGAGGTCAAAGGTCATCAGGGGGTCAGGCATCGACTGTAAACTGTATTTCACAAGAAAGTACTTTGTGTGTAAATGCACGGATTGTGTTTTGCTGCTGCAAGTTCAGTGAGGTTAATAGATTAATATCAATCATCCACCTTCTGTAATAAATATATTTAATTGTTAGTCGAGTGTGGTTGGAGGCTCAGCAGCTCATCAGTCCATCACAGTTCAAGCACACACACACGGTCACTTTTACACACAATTACTCCTTTGAACAAATTAGAGTAAATATATCTTTGAATTGAAATACCTTTTGAAATCAGACGCAGATAAACGGACAACCTACAAACACCACAAAAAAACACCAAGACCCAGAAATAAAAACACTACCCCACCCTGTCGCCTTCACATTAGTAAATATATACTAACCTGCTTGGCTTGGTTAGTTTCCCTGAAGACTGGAAACAGCAGTTTGTAGTTATTATTAGGTAACCAAATCCACCTTTCAGGATGTGTCAGCCTGGAGGTTTACCTCTTATTTTTTGGAAATTATAGCCTTAGATTTGAAAAGCAAATAAAGCAGTGTTTTGGGTTTTTTTTTTCCGTTTTCCCAAGACTTTTTTTAAGCAGAATTACAAACTCGCACCGATCTATTTTTGCAAGTCAGCAAAGTTGCAGTTTACTTGAGTGTCTGTCCACAATAATGTGTAAATGAATGTTTTTTTTCTCAGGAAAATAAACATCTTTTGTTGCTTGTCTTCCCTGTAAGAGGCTTTCATATTAGTGTGAAGTCAAAGCATCACAAACTAATAAGCTGGTTCTCACACCTGTAACTCTGCATTGTTACTGAGCACGAGGAAGTGATTTATTACAAAGGCATGAAATGTAAATAGTATTGAATGACTTTATCATGAAGGGCACACAGTGCTGTTGTGGTTAGCAGCTCTCGCCTCCAAAATGTCTCTGGTCCAAAAACGTGTGTTTGAGGAGATTTTGGACCCAAAACTGCCGGATGTCAGATTGTGATAGTCTCTCTGTGTTTGATCTGTCCAGGCTGTAAACTGCCTTTCCTCATAGTCAGCTGAGATCAATTCCTCTTGGCCTCAAATTGGATCATCGGTCTCGAGATTGGATGAATTAATCGTGATTTGTGCATAAATAAATGAAGACAAGGTTAGTGACAGCTCCATCATGTTCAACTATGTATAATCAATAGAATCAGTCTGTTATTGCACAGCTCCAATAATGGTCCAGATTTCATTGAGCCAGCACTCTCAGTACTAAAATGTTGTATTATTACTATTTGGCACAAATAGGATAAATTAATGCAACATGCGTGCATGCATCATTGTGTAGCATACACAAATGATGTAATGAATGGTCCAATCATAGCTTTTGCGGCCTGCGGTGTAATAAATTTAATTTTATGCAAATAATCTAACATTTTCTCACTTATAGGTATTTTATTATACAATAATAGTGAAGCACTATCATGAATAATTGACATTTTCAAAAAAGAAAAGAGAAAACTCATGGTGGGCACCATTTTTTCTTTTTCAGACATTACAAATATGTCACGTAAAGATGACCATACAACTCATCCAGCTGACCCACACTTTGCTTCTTTCAAGATAAAAAAAAAAACAGTCATACTGAGGTCACATGAAGGCTCTCGCTGCATTTATCAGATAAAATCACACTCACTTGCTTCTCATTGAGCTCAGATGTGAATTATCAAAGCATCCTGTAAAAATGTGCCCAAAATGTCAAAGGATTCTTCAAAGAACCTCCAGGTGAAACCCTAAGGAAATCTGCAAAAGTATTTATCTGGATCAGAAATTATCATTCCTTCATCAGTCCTGCCTGTTAAGATCTTTTCTTTTAAAAGCACGTCTTTTAATCTTTTTGCCTGAGTCAACATGTTCCCGGCATCAGCCGCGGTGCTCTGTTATTACAATTTCATTATTTCAGCACTCTGCCATCGCAGGGGAGATCAAAGCGACATTGGGCCGGCTTGGGTTCGGGCTCGACTCTCCGTGTTGATGTTTGAGGCAGTAATGTATGCGCGTCTGAGTGCCTCGCTGCACAAATCAATGCACATCTTAAGTGAAACCTGCAGGACTGACTCACTTCACAGAGTCAGTAAGCAGCCAGACATGCATAATGATCGCGGGTTTGCCATAAAACACAATTACTTAAGTCGGGGACTATAATTGAGTCATGTTGTTTTAATAGGTCCAGGACGGAGAGGGAATCCAGCAAAGCACTTAGTCTGCAGACGAGGGGTGCTTTTAGGAGATGCTCTGACAGAGGGAGAAAAAAAATGGAGAAAAGACAGATTTAAAGTCACTTTGAGCGTTGTGTGGTGTGTTGGATGGTGCTGAGTGATGGTTGACACCCACACAAAGCCCCTGCGGACATGCTGAAGATCACAGCCAGGTGAGAGATGTCTATAGCTGCACTTTGAGCTTGTGTGACAGTGAAGGAGGACCGGCTGCTTTAGTGTCGTCTTTCTTCTGAGGTTTGTGAAGCAAAGTGATACTATCCACGTACACGCCGCTGAGCTCCCAGGTGCAACAGGCTCTCATCAAACACTGACCTCTGTAAAACCATAACAGTGTGTTTTTGTTACCAAGAGCCTCTATTCATTCCTGTGTGACAGATATGTCACAGTTTAGAGTGAGAAAAACCGTGCAGTTGGCTCAGTTTTATGGATGAAACATTTGACCTCTGAGTTTTACGTTTATGTTGAGAATAGCATTGAAACAAGGAGTGAAGGAGTTCGTTATCCATGAAAGATCCAGATGAAACCTGCAAACAAATACTGCAATCACTAGGAATACTTGTAGTATGTCTGTTTTGTCCTTTTGTGTATATTGTCCATTTATATACTGTACAGTTGAACAATTCTTTCACTGCTATATAGTTGTGCATGTTTTATATTTGTTCTACACTTTTTGTAGGTATCTTTTATTTCTATTCAGTACATTTGACCACATCACAACTTAATCATGTATATTCAAAACATTTGTTGCTCTGCTTGTTTGCAACGATCAGTGTACGCTGTTTCACTTTCATCACGTTCACTGCATGATGATCATGAATTTGTATTTCAAATGCACATATAAGTAACTTTGCTTTGCTTCACATTGTTGTAAATATAGTCACTGCAGGTTTTCTGCCGACAATCTATCAACACCATATTCGTCTGTGAAACATTGATATAAACTTTTAGATATTCTCTTTATCCCAGCTAAACTGGAAAAAAATAATCATTTGGCAGTGCACTTTCATTAAGTCTATTTCCATGGGCATAATGTCATGACAACAGCAGAGTTTGGAGCTGAAGTTTATCAGTTCATCAAAACATGCTGATGAAAATTCAATCATTTTGGAAGAAATACCCCCGGCGAACTATTAGTTCATGATTGCATTATGAGAATGTCACTTTTCTAGTCCACATGCAGTAAATGCCCTCTTCACAAATCAGTTTTTCCATACCTATGAACAGAGTCTCCTCTGTTCTGCTCACAGAGAAGCATCATCCCAAGCTGTTGACATTACCTTTGTTACTATTTTACAAAAACAAAAAATCAAGGAATCATGAAATCATATGTGAAGACCCCCAGGGCTCAATTTCCGTTTAATTTTAATGTCTTTTTTTCCCCCCCAGCTTGTGTGTGTCCACTTCTTGGCTTCGGATTGTTTCTTTAAATGGTGTATATCAAGGCTTGGTCTGTGATGTGTCACCTGTCACCAAGTTACAATCCATACAGCCACAAACTGCATTAAACCAGGATGTAATTGAGCAAAACTTTGAAGTGAAGAAGCAGAGCCTGGAAGCCTCGACGTTAAAGTGACATCAAAGACGTGTTCGACATATAAGCTTCATTAGAGGGAGACAATCGGTTCTCTTATCGAGCTGGAGGATGATACATGAAGAAACACATGCTCCTGTTACAACTCAGCACACAGAGGACTCCGTTGTTGTTGTAGGAGCGCCCAGTGTTCCCAGCGACCCTTGCTTCAAGGTGAGGGCAAATATGCAGGAAATGCCTCTTGGTGGCTTCCTGGCCAGTTTTAGAGCTGTGAGAAAGGAAAGAGAGCTGGAGGAACTGAAGGGAGGTCACTCTCAATGCCGCTGTAATGTCCAAGACACGCTCGACTGTGGACACAAGAAGTACTTTTACTTTTGGGATACATTAGAGGACAATTAATATCAATATTGGAGGAGAAATGCAGGTCCATTGTGGGCATTAATCTATTTTATGTAGACTGGATTTCGCTATTGAGTGGTATCGTCGTTCTGTCCCAGGCAATAAAAAAAAAACAAATGCAAAAATCACAAAAAGATGGAGAAATTATAAAGTGATCAGTGACACTACACAACAAATAAACATTGTTAAATTGACCAGCAGCAACACTGTGATGAAGCTGGGTGCTCTGGGTTCCTCTCACAGTATCACAGAATCAGTGCTTTAGATTGACCGCAGGGAACAATGTGCTTCTTTGTCGCTCTCTGTGTGTTTGTCCTGACGTCTCCAGAGCACGGCCTAGATTCTGAGCACGGATGAAATGTTAGATAAGATGTAACAATAAATGATCGCACCTGTCAGAACTTTCTATATGTTGATCTTTGTGCAATACCCTTGTTATATAGTAATGCAATAACAATGTCACCTGACTTTAAGTGGAAGCCCATATGGAGTTCACTAAATATTTCCTTATTATCTGCCAAAATCCTTCAAAATTAAACATCCAAAGTAATAAAAAAAAAAAAACAAGATAAAAAATTTGAAAAAGCTTAATATTTAGTGATATGGCCACTAAAACTTCAGAATTTCAGTTTTTAACATACATATTTCAGTCTCTATGACAGAATTAGTAGTGATGGAGGCAGAAATGAGATGGACTGATGTACTAGATGTTTACTTTGGAGGGTTTTTTAAATAGAAAATGTCAACTCAAGGCAACAAGCATGTACTTAAGTGTTCAAATGAGAAAAGTGCTAATCATTTCTCCGTTCTCTATTTAAGGCGTCAATTAAGTTTCATCTTGTTTGGAGAGTTACACGTCTTCCTTTCATTGGCTTTGAGGTGAACAGGTTTCGAAAAACATGCCGAGGCGGCTGAAACGGTTATATTTAATAGTAATTGTTGGCTTCCTTACAGCAGCATGGTTTTTGTTAGATTGACCCTGAATGAATTATGACAAGTAGAAATTTGGACTTGTAGAAAGGTGTGGCCAACTGACGTGTTTTTAATCATTTTTAGACAATAATGGAGCTCTGTGGTGCAGAAGGGGGAAAAAAGCATTGGAGTAATTCAACACAAGAATACTAAATCACGACATATTACTTTTTCTACCTCTGGTTCCAACATATTTCTGCTTCCACACCAAGCAGAACAGATTTGTGGTTCTCTTGGTAATAATCATCCCACCTGACTGAGATGTTCCCGAGTGAGGCTGGAGACTTGCACGACAACATGTCGTCAGGAGATAAAGTTACAATCTAATGAGAGCGAGGAAGAAACCCTCCAATCAGACCTGGTGCAGCACATGTTAGACATTTGCTGCCTTCATTTAAATTGGTTTGAGCTCTTGGCCTGCTGACCCGGCACACCTGCAGCTCTCCACTGAGTGGTAGTTAATGTACCAGCTGGCCTGAGAGGAAATGTTTCCTGTATTTATCGCACACACAAACACACGGACACGCGCGCGCACACACACATATTGTTACTTCCAGGGTGTTTTAACTCGTGTTTGCATGCACTCAAGCCTACTCTGCAATTTTACAATGGAAATGTGTGTGTTTTTGTTTTTTTTCCCCAGATTGCATGCTGGTGCGAGCAATCCTGGGTTCCCACTGTATGATTATCTTATTGAGTGACACGCTTCCCTTCAGGGCTGCGTTCAGTGGCAATTAGAGAATATCTGTTTTTCCCCCAAAGTGTAAATGCTAAGCCAGCATGAATGTGGTGCTTTGTGTCACTATTGTTAAATGGGGAAATGTGAAACTTGCTCCAAAGGGATGTGTGGTGGTGTACAGTTGCATTAAAGGCTCCACCTGATTTTGCAGTCCTGTCATTCTGTAAGTGCCCCCCCCCACCCCTCCCCATAGCAGTGGGCTGCCCGGGGTCTGCTGCTCCTAATGGTGTTGTGATGCTTTTCCACTCAGTGAGGAGCAGAGGCGTTCCAGTGTTCGCGCCGGGAAACGCCCCACAGACAACACACTCCAAAACAACCCGTGCAACTTTCTCACACTGTAACCCAGTATTCCCTGAGAAAGGCCTTTGAGAGGGGGGGGGGGGGTCGTTTCCTCAACAACTGCAGCACTTTGCAGCGTCGCTGCTGGGGAAGTCAGGTTCCTGCTGGAGCTCCAGCTGAACAGAGCCCCCCCCCCCCCCCCCCCCCCCCCCCCCCACTGCCTGGCTCCACTCCTGCAGGGCCCACGCCGGCTGCATGGGGGGCAGGCAGAGCTGCTCAATGGACCCTCTCATGTATCAATTACCTGAAATATCAAACAGCACGTAAGAGGGCGGTCGACTTGTTTGTTTAACTGTGGTGGTCAGAGAGACTTCTGGCAAAACTCAGAGACGAGAAAAGAGCGAGAAGACGTTTATTTATCCCAGAGGATGTGTGAGGGAAGTTGACAGATTGAAGTGTATCACCTTTCACTGCAAAGGAAATGATTATATGCTTTGCTTCATAATGGTGAGAGACAATAAGGAGCAAATAATTCCTGTTCGACAAGTTTTGAGGTGGAATAATAGTAGTAAATAAAAGTTATTCGGTATTTCTCATAATATGCAATAGACATTAATGGGAAGCGTCTATCTGGGATGACACCCTGGAGAAATATACGGGTGGTGCTCTGCCTACACTCATCAGAGTTGGGCGAAGTCGTACAGAAGATAATTATTAGGACCGTTTTAAAAATGTCAAAAGCAAAAAGATAAAATACATACATTTGGTTGACCTACATTTTAGTGCATCAGTTACAAACATTGCATGCATGCATCACTGCTTTCAGACAGCTAAATGGAGGTTTGTGCTTTTACCATTTTAATTCAAAGGGGTTTTGTTCAAGATTGAATCTGTCTCGATATACATTCCACCACTGGTTCTGTTATTTTGTATTCATTTGCACTTTGAGGTTGAAGTGAATTATTTCACAATGCCCAAACAAATATTTACTGCGCCGTTAAGTTCTGTTACATTTAATCTGAAATATGCTTTCTTCCCCTCTAATCGGTGGCCATCTTTGATGGGATTGTTGAGGAACAATGCAAAGAGCTAACAAATGACTCCTGATCTATTGGGCCTTTGCAGGCTGTGCATGAGGCCGGAGAAGCTGCTTTTGTCATGATAACTACGAGTCTGAACTATTGACATGCACATAGGATGGAGGGTGTTAATGGAAGAGAGTGAAGACTTGAAGGGGGGCGCGGCGGGAGGATTTGAATAAATCAGCAAGTCTACAGACAAGTGAAAGTTGACTCAACAAACAATGAGATCAGTGTAAAGCCACACTGCATCTGCACATGCTTCACAGCCGCACCCACGGACTTCACAGGTCTGATTTACATGAAAGGCGAGGATCGCTGCAGTGGAGGCGGTGAAAATGGCAACATGATCAGTTACTAAAGCAAACTCCCTTTTTAACAAGTCAGCCCCCCACCCCTGGAAAACTGCGACCCTGCATTGAAATGGGCAGATTGTTAGCAGAGCGGCCTGAGAGTTCAGCAGCTCTTTGATTGGGTGGGGGGGGTTAAAGAACTGGGGCTTGGAAGTGGCCACAAAAGCCTTCTGTTGCAGCCTGGGAGTGGGTTACCTGCCCCACTCTCTCTGTGGCCGGCTCCAGTTTCACACATCACATGTACATGTAGACGCATAAGCATGCACAAGTGCACAAGCGCAAACCTCCCTACTGCACGCACGCACACGCGCACACACTGTCCCTTGGGAGACAAAGGAGGTTTGTTTGTTGATCATTCAAGAGTTTGACTTCTCAACAAAAGCAGCCACATAACCAGAGTGCCCGATGACACACAGTTACTGTTCTCTCAGAAATGACACAGAAACTTAACAGAGATGTTTCCAACAAAGTGGAGTTTTTCGGGGGGGGTTTTGTACATATGTCAACTGGGTTTCATGCTCAGTGGGGATAAAATGTAGCCGTCACTTTTACGGCTGCTGCACAGTCATAGTATTAAATCCAAATGTGGAGTGAAAGTCTTGATTCATGACATAGGGAACTCATAAGGCCCCAAGGTTCTAAAATTCCACATTGTCTTTAAACGTAGAACAGATTGGAAATCTGGGCGGTGCATGTGTGTTTCACCACCAGCATCAGAGGATAGAGTACCGACAGGTTTTACCGCAGTTTGACTATTTGAATTGTATTTGTTAGGCTTTTGATGCTATAGTTGCTTAATGAATGACTAAATTTAAAAAGTCACAAATGTACTTAAAATACATAATGAATAAGTAAATATGTTCATTAATGCTTAATGAAAGGTCAAATCAGGCATTAATGGGTAATGTGTTTCTGTGTGCTTTGTTGTGGTGGTCATTAAGTGTAAAACCTATTCACAAAAGACTAGAGAAACATGTGTTGAGTAAATCATTTCTTCTTGGCAATAGATCAGATGCCACTAGAAAGTCTGCTATTTTCCCTTCGCTGCCACATTTTTAAGAAACATGTTTTTGTGAGATGCAGCAGCAGAATTGAGTGTGAGCTGTGCCAAATCCTCTTTGCCAATGACAAACAGCTTTTCGTCACTGACCCTTTTGAATTTAGTCGCGAGCTTCCAGAAAAAAATCCCACATCTCCTCAGTCCGTTCTGCTCATCCCACCGGATGGATGTTTCTTACAAATATGAACGTGCTATCAATCAAATCCCATAGCATTTTGTGCCTACTTGATTTAGTCATTTGGCTGAAGTTCGTCCTTAATTTTAAAGAAGTTTACATGTAACGAAGAAAAGTAAGAAGTTGTTATAAAACTATGTAGTAAGCAAGTCAAATTGTACAATTGTTCTATGCCTGGATACTGGCAGCAACCTCTAAACAGTGTGACAAAGACAGGAAAGAGTGTGGCTGAAAGTGTGTTTTCTTGGGACAGGAGTGGTGGGAGAGGAAACAAAGCCAACATTACACTGACGGGAGGTCAGAGGAACTCCAGCTGTTCCAAGACATAGGGGACACGTCTGACGAGACAAAAGCTTCAAAGGTGAAGTGACAGGATCCTCCTACATCCTCGGACACACTCGGTGATAATAATAGGCTGCTCAATAATTATTGTTCCTCATCTCATTGTGTGGTCAACACACTTCACACGTGTCCATAACTGCAGGGATAAACGGTGTGAGAATCGTTACATGTTGCAGTTTGTGTGGACCACCTCCTTCGTCTTATTTATCGCTTCATCCAGCTGAATGTAGTGGACCAGTGGCACTTTCGCCACGGTGAGTTTGGCTTTAATGCAGGACAGGTCCAGAACAGGTCACCAGTCCACCACAGGCCTGACAATCTCACACACTCATATTTACAGGTGATTGAGTTTTCCAATGACCTCAAATGCAGAGAGAAATCCATGCACAGCAAGAACATGCAAACAGAGAAAGGTCCAGGAATATTCCTGCCACAATGTCATAGTGCTCAAGTTGTTAGGATGATTGGCAAGTTCTTGACTTCCAGGTGGACAAGTGGAGCCACGCAAATTGGGATTATTAGACTTTGGATTAGTCATTTGTGTTTTACAGGATCCCACTTTTTTTTTTTTTTTACATCAGATCCCACTTTTTCACATCAAGGTTTTTAATGTCAGTCAATGTAAGGCTGAAGAAAAGATGTTTAAGAATGAGGATCTCTTCTACACATTCAATGCAATTATGATGAATAGGCAGGAGAATAAAATGAAAGATTTGTGTTGGTTTGAATTGTTATAATTAATTGTAACGAAGTCCAATGATGGGAGGTAGGGTTAGGGTAAGGGTTTTCTGCTGCCACCTGCTGGTCAGCATGTTGATGCAGTGGAACGCACCACCAGAGCGAGAGGATACGGGTTTGAATCCTTTCTTCAGGTAATTTTCTGTGGACGTTTATGGGTTTTAAAATATCTCGGATTGGTTTCGAGAAAAGCCATGGACACACTGTAGTGTTAAAATGGACCACTTTACTCTTGCACGAGACATCCATAGAATACATTTTTTTTCAATAGAAAAATAAAATTGGCTGCTTTTCGAGGACATTCAAATGTAATGGTGCCCCTATTATTTCATTTCTAAAGAACTCAAGCCAGCACACACAGTTCAGAGATGGATATCCATGCTCATGTCCATTCCTTCAGCAGAACACACATTCATTGAGCTTAACTTTTGGTTCATGTGAAGTTGTTTTTTTCCTTTCCTATTTCAGAAAAAAAGAGACAAATGCTTGTCACAGTCGGACACTGAAAAACACTAACTTGCAGCGCAGCCGTTTGTGGATCCAGTCAGGGGGTGCAGACAGAGAGAAGGTTCAACAGAGGCAGGAACCATGCATAGCCATGTTTTCGGATAAACAAAACCCAACATAAATGAGTCAGACCAGCCAGCCACAACTACAGTTTTTACTTGAGGTGTGACGGACGAACCAAGAAACTCTGTCTGAACCACATGAAGCCCTCTAAACCTTTTCCTTCCAAAATTACTTTTTTTTTTTTTTTTTTTTTTTTTAAATATAGTTGTTGTTTTAAACAATTCACTCACACATAAATAGCATCAATATTGCTCATTAGAAAAACAAAATCAAAACAAGTACATCTCACATACTGGCGCTTAAATCTACAATGTGGCACTTCATTGGCCGTAACAAAGCTAATGTGATGGCAAACACAAGCATTAGTAACCAAAGGTGCCTCGAGAATAACCGCTTCAAAGCTTTGTTGTAGTTAAAGTTACTGCAGGTCAGCAAAAAGCAAAAAGCTGGTCAAATTAACACAAGGGTACTAATCCAAGAATTAAATTATACAGGGAAATGGGTGTCATCAGCTTCAAATCAAACAGTCAAAACCAAAGTTAATCGAATTACGTGTGTCTATTTACAGTTAAGTTTTACAGATCAGCTTAATTTAAATGAAAATTCATTCATCTGCACCATTTGTTTGAGAAGCGAGGATCATGTTGCTGGTGACTTCACCACCCAATTCATCTTCGTCTCCCTCCTGAGGGGGAAAAAAACATGGGAGTCAATATGTAGCCTACATTACCTCATTACAGATTTGTAGTTAAATAAGCTTTACCTTCTTCAGTACCACCAGCAGGTCTTTGACAGTGGACATCATTGAGCCGACCAGCTTCCTCAGCTGGTTGTGATAGAGGGTCTTCTCCTCCTCCACAACCTTCAGGGTCTGCTCAGTCTGACTCAAGGTGTTCTTCACCTCCTCCAGCTCCTTGGACAGAGACTTGTTGGCTTGCTCCACCTGAGCTTTCACCTTGGCGTCTTCGTCTGGAACGAGATGCAACAGGAGGTCAGAGACACGATCATAGTGAAAACAGATGAAATGACACTTTGCTACAGCTCAGAGGACGGCGGTTTGTATCGTGAAAAAAAAAAAGACGCGTTTTCCTCGCATGTGAAACGAGTGTCCGTTGTGTACATATTGGAAGCGATGTGTCAGTCCACATTCAAGCAGAAGTCATGGTAAGAAAACTGCAGAACAAAGTGAGACTGAGCATCTCTGTAGCAAAGCTCAAATTGAGTCAGATCATTGTCCTGGAAGACTACTGACACAGAGTGTAGCCTGCAGCCACCGAGGGAGAGAAGCACACGATTCAAACTGTACCCATTTTGGCATCCTGGACCATCATCTTCTGTTCGATCTCCTCTCTTGCTTTCTCGCTCTTGTCCAGTTTATGCATCATGCTGCCGATGTCAACCATGGCTCCATTATACACAATCAGATTACCAGACTCGCTGGGCTCAGACTGGGGACGAGTCTTTGGACTAGGAAGTAGCGCTCGGTTTCCTGAGAGAGAAAAGCAAATGAGGATTCCTGGACTGAATGAATGCAGGTTAGATTGGAGACTGTATTTAAAACACACGGTGGAAAATGTTCAGTCATAATGTTCATTTTCACTGACCTATGAGGTTTTCTATCTGGGCTTCATTAAAGGAAGGGATAGGGTCATCATTTCCCCGGTCAGTCAGTTTTCTGTAGTAACAAGACTCTCGGACCACCGGTTTGTTTAAAAGCTTCTTTATCTGAAAAAGACGGTGACGAGTTCAATGTCAAGCGGGGAGACGGAAAGTATGAAAAGTGAACGAGACAGACAAAGAAAGCGCAGCTCTGTGCGTCTTCACCTGAGCACGAGAAAGATGCAGCCCCAGTGTGTACAAGATCTCCTCCAGGTCTCTCTCCAGCAAGTAACCGCAGTGACTCTGGTCAAAGTAGACAAACGCCATCAGGAGCTCTTTGTTGTACGTCACCATCTGCTTCTTCTCCTGCTGTCACAACAAATATGTTACTTTGACATCTTAATCACTTCATCAACATGCCAACAAAAGCTAAAGTGCCAACCTTGTCCTTGGAGGACCGCTCCTTTGATGACTTCCGGTCATCCTTGCGGTCTTTCCTATCTCTGTCATTGGAGTCATCGTCATCTTTATCTGAAAATCAACACAAATATCAAGTTAGATTTGTTTCTCTTCAATCTGTGGAAACACACACAGAACTAGGAAAAGAATATCCTTTAAAAGAGCAGAATTTTCTTCACTTGAGGTCTCAGAAACTGAAATGGATCCATCACAAGTTCAGCGTGGTGCATGGTTTCTCATCATTGACCAAATGGTTTTAAGAAAAGCTCAAAAGCAAATCAGTGGCGTTTCATTTGTAGTAAATGGCGTGTTGAATACCATCGTCCTCGTCATCGTCTGCATCTTCAGCCTCCATGGGGTCGTATTCTTCAGCGTTGGCTGTGCTTCCATCGTCCTCGTTTTCCTCCTCATCTCGAGATTCTTCTTTTTTTATTGTCTTTTCATCACACTGGTTCAAAAATAAATAAATAAATAAAGTCACACAATTACGACAACACCACCACACATCGTCAGTCGACTGACTGAAGACAGGAAAGGTCCTTGAGGCTCACCTTCTTCTTCTCCTCGTCATCTTCTTTAGTCTTCTTTGTTACGGGTTCTTCATTCTCCTCTTCTTTCTCTTTCTTTACTTCACGCTTTTCACCCTCTTTCTTCTCGGCCTCCTTCTTGGCCTTCTTCTCTTTCTTCTCGTCTTTAGTGGGGAGAGCAGCGAGAGCCTTGTATATACGAAAGCCAAAGTCTCTCTGAAGCATCTCATTAAACAGCTCCGCAAACAAGGAAACCTGCACAGAAAGAACATTATGTTTGAACCTCCGAAGACAAGAATGTGATATTCCACCATGATCCACATGTCCTTTTAGTACGGTATGAAACAAATACTGTATTGCTCACCTCAAAGGAGTGCTCCTTGTTGTCTTCCAGTCTGTAGTCCAGCAGCACGCTCAGGGACATGACGCTGCAGTCAAACTTGCCGTTCTTGGCTGCCCAGTTTGGGTGTACGATTATGGTGGGCTCGTCAGGGAGGATGTAACGTCTTTCTCTCCTCTGCCGCTCCAGCTCCTCCTGCCTCTTCCGTTCCTCCTCCTAACGGAAGAAACCAGATTTTAAGAATTCAAAAGACAAAGTTCCACTAAAAGGTAGTTCTTGTCTGGCAAACGCTGTCTGATTGACGGGTAGGCAGGTAATGCCATGTAAAAATGATGTTGCTCTCCGAGTTGATAACATGTCTGTGTACCTCTCGGTCATCCTCGATGCGGGGTGGCTCCTCTTCTTCCGGGATTTTAATCTCTGGCTTTTCGGGCTCTTTGGACTCTTCGACCTGCTCCTCCACCTTCAGCTGTTTGGTGAGGCGAGCGATCAGCTGGGACTTCAATCCCTTTGAGCTGAGAGTGCGACAATCAAGCTCTTTTCGCAGGTCATTCACCTGTGACAAGAAAATACAGAAAGTGCTCGTCTAAAAAAAAAAAAATCACCTGTGGCAGCACTTCATTGGCTTTTCCTTTAAAGAAAAAAATTCTTACCTTCATTGATTTGGGGTCAAGTTTAGCCCAGTGGGTGGGAGTGCTTACGTCCTTCGATTCGTCATCATCCTTGTCCTCCTCCTCCTTGATAAGAAACCATGAAAATAGAGACAGAAAGAGGGAGAGAAAGAAGTGGGAGAGCAAACAGTTAGCGGACCGTGCATGGCCTTTGGTGAGCTTTCAAGTTGATCCGTGCAAGAAGCAACGTCTCATCTGTCTTTCATTTCCTTGTCCTAGTGAGCTCTCGACTGTGTTAAAAGTCCACTGCTACTGAAGCATACACAGGGAAGCTCTCTAGCTCTTATCAAAACCAACAGAAAATGCCCCCCCAGCTGCCAATCAATCAATCTGTGGAACACAAAAAAGGTAAAAATCAATGAGAGGTGTGTCCAAAAGGTGTGTGGATACATCAGGTGAACTGACGCTGGTCTCCAAACGGAGTGAGGATAGGGTGGCCCTACCATGCTCTATGACTGGGGTTTTGCCATTTAAGGGTTTTATACACCTACATCAGATAGGAGCCATCTGTCCTTCTGGCCAACCCACTGCCCTGGAAAAACCAAAGTCTACATATAGTCCAAATGAAAATGTAGAATACAAGAACAGACAAGAAGCAGGACTTTGGAGAAGTTCTCTTTTCAAAGTCAGACATTATCAAATAGATGTGAAAATCATAGGGGAAAAAAAAAAAAAAAAACATTTCTACAACAAACACGTTATTTACAAGCAACTGACTCCACAGATTCCAGCCTGTTTAATAGATTGTAAGCTTCCAGTGTTCAGCTTGACCACTGGTTTCAATTTAAGGACGTTGCTAAATCAATTAGCCAAGCACACAAATTCAGCGGCCGTTGTTCATTAATTCGCAGTGATCAACATTAATATTAAGGCCAGATTAGCACCCAATTATGGGGTGTTGAAGGAGCTGGAAGCTGTTTTACCAGCTGCAACTGGGGCCTACACGACACAACCTAGTCTCTCTGCTTCCACTGTGTGTGTCTGCTGGATGTGAGGGAAAGTGGGAGTGCTGATGGAGGAATGGAGGAGTTGGAGCAGAGGACACGGGGAGAGGTGGAGGAGTAAACAGGAGAAGTCTAGGTGGAGCAATAATTTGTCTTGTGTTTCGTGTCTGTGTGAGGCAGGTGAGATGCGAGGCTCTGTGTCTGAAGTGTGTCTGGGGGTTTGTTTTTGTAATTCCTGTGCCTTCCTGTGAGAAGCGGAAATGAGAAGAGAGGGATTAGCGGTTCAGTGCCTGTTCTCCATCCGCCTCCTTTCGCTCGGCCGACAGCTTCTCAGCCAGCTGCTCCCGGAGTCGCCGTGACAGCACCTCCCACTCTGAGCGGGTAGGAAGACAATGCCAAACATCCGGAAGAAACAAAACCACTGTCTCCACATGAGCAGGGACTGTCCGCCCCTTGTGTGTCTCCTCCGGCCGGTGATAGCGAATCTCTGCAAAACGATACCTGTCGCAAAGGAAGAAGGCGCATTGGAAAGAAACATTCTGGTCAGGGCACAGTATAAAAGGCAGGCCTTGCTAAGGCCGGCCTTCTACAGCTACTCCCTCCCATGAGGTCACTGAATGATCGTACTCATTGCAGTGACCCTCTTTGTCCCACACAACACAAAGCATTGGACAAATGGACCCAGTCTGCAGCTCTCCAACTGTTGTCACAGGTTATGGCAGCCACTTTCAGAAGGTTGACACACAAATCACAAAAAAAAGAAATAAATAAAAAAAAGAAAAATCAATGAATAACCCCCCCAAATTCATCCCCATTATAGCGTCAGCCAATTATGGATTAGTGCTCTGCATTTAACCTTGGATACACTTAACGCACTACATTAGAGAGACAGAGTCAACAGGACAGTAAAAGCCAGTTAAATATGTAAGATATTTAACAGAGAGAACAGAAAAATAAACACAAAAAAACATGGCAGTGTCTTCTGGTCCAGGCTACTGCTTCCAGCCACCAAGTCCATGCGTTTGGATTTTAAACACAATGAAATGCATGTGTATGTCAAGAGTGTGACAGAGAGAGAGAGCCAAGACAACAAGAGACGGGAGGCCAAAAAAATAACATTGCACAACAGAAACAATAAGGATAAATAAATAATAAAATTGCAAATTAACAGCATAATAATCATTAATGTAAAAAGGAAAACGAAAAATATTTCCCAGTAGAGATTTAGTATCGAAGTAGTACACAAACCCACTTTGGGATTTTAGTTGCACAAACAAAAAACATGAAGGGAAACAAATATGTATGGAGAGCTGTCATGCTTACCACTGAGTACACAGACTAAGGTCTATGCCCGTGAGCGCCTTGCAACAGCGTATCGCTGTCTTAATAAGGACCGAGGGATCCTTCTCCGGGTCGGCTCCATCCAGAGAGGGAGACCAGTGACCGCCAATGGCCATGGCCTCATCTTTTCCTCTCATGCCCACCAGAAACTGAAGGAGAACGACAGACAGATACAACGGAGAGCCGTAGAGTAAAGGGTTAGAGGGAACGTGAAGTGACAATATGGATTAACGGGTGGAGGGTGAAAAGAGCAAAAGGTGGGGACAAAAGAGGGAAAAGAGAAAAGGTTAGCAGCATGTCTACATGATCAAATGTCTGAGGTTCTACAATCAAAAGAAACATCTGAGATTTTTACAGTGAAAGGCCAATATCCGGCAGGACATTTTCACACTATTTTCAGGACCAATAGGACCATTACGTCATTGTCGGCTCTTAGGCATCAGATCAGCCCGGGAAAGGTTTGACATACCTTAATAAGTCTAGCAGGATGTTGAAAGGAGTCTCTGACTTCCTGAGAGTCCTCTGACAGAGCACAGGACTTGTGATAGAGCTCCTCTATACTGGGGTTGGCTAGCAGCATCACCTGAGGATAAAATAACACACATTGAAGCTATAATCCTTCAAATATTATTCACATTGTTTTCTCCAATAGACCGTCAGATACATTTTTACAAGCGCAACTCCCTTAGAAAAAGAACTTCACACGATATGTACGTCGTCATGTTCTTACTTTTATTGTTTTAACTCTTTCGTCAAATTGTCTACTATCACTGATTCCTACTGCAGCTTGAAAGGGAGATTTGGAGATCAACACTGCAAAGAGATGAAACAATCTGACAGCCATGAATAAAAAGAACGGATGACTATTGAAGTTATTTTAAAATGAGAATCTGTTATCCTGCCACTTATATGTAACCATTTTGACCAGTTACTTAAATCTTAAACACAAGAGCTTTGAACAGCCAGCATTAACAGGCTGTCTGTCTGACAGGCTTCTCCTTCGTCTCATTATTATGTTATATGCATTTCATCTTCATGTAGTGGTTTGCACTGTCGCCTCACACAGAAGAAACCCCAGGTTTAACAGCAACTACTCATACGATTCATTTCTCTCTGATAGAAACAGTTATACCTTAGCACTGTAGGTGTGGTTGGCATCAGGAGGATCCAGTACGGCGGTGTTCTTTGATAGAGGGTCCACCTCTTTGTGCAAGATGTGGAAGTTACAGGCATTATTAAACTGGAAGGGTCGTGTGAGAGGAAAGGCATCCACCCACGTGAAGACGGCGTCAAAGAAGTCACTGGGAATGTAGAGGCTTTGATAGCGTCTTCTAAGCTCCATCATGTCGCAGCAGGAGCTGAAGAGTACAGAGAGCGTGATTCTTAAAATGGTGTCGAGTTTTATGCTCCAGTTCTCAGAACACTGCAGTTCCCTGATGTGTTGACAGTGAGCAAACAGAAAACATCATTGAAGTGCTTTATTACCCATCTAAGCTGAACTTGGAAAACTGGACGGTGTAGCGTGGAACCACACGGCGAGGCCGTCGAGGGGAGCGATCACGTCTCGGTGAACGATCTCTGGAGCGTTTGCGCGTGGGCGATCGCTCTCTTGATCGTCGGCGCTCGCGGTCTCGGTCTCTGCAAAGCAAGGACAATAAAATGACTCACCACTCCACAATACGAGCGAGATGGCAAAGATGAGAAAGGAACCCAATCTAATCAATGCTTGGCGTGATCGGAATCAAATTACCTGCGTTCTTCTTTAGTCCTCAGGATGAGCTCGGGGCCTCGATCATTGCGTGTTGGGAAACGAGGTGGAGGCTCGATTCGTCTGACAGGTTGAGGCTGTGGCATCATTCTCACTGGGGGCTGGAGTAAACCTCCAGAAAACACATCTGGAAACATACAGCGTTGCTTCTTTAAGCACTTGAGAACACATATAGTGAACATGTATTTTGTCAAAACCGTGATGACTGCCTGTGTTGATGGTTGATGCCTGTGAATGGGATTCCAGGAACGGTACCTTTGGGTGGAGGTTGCGGAAGCAAAGGCTGCGGAGGGTTTTGGAGCAGCGGGGCTAAAGATGCAGCAGAAAGTTGGGCCTGCAGGAGGGACGGTGGGGGAGCCTGGGGTGGAACATTGAAAGTAGTTGGGGGAGGTAGCGACTGCAGCATAGTGGGAGCGGCCTTCATCATGTTTGGAGGTTGAGGCTGGTTCTGCAGAAAACGGCAACCGAGAAACACAAAACAGAGACGAGAAGGTGTTTGACCGCAGACCAGAGACAGCATTTTTGTGGAAAGAACTTCCCAACAAATAACAGGAGAAACTGAACCAAATCTTGATCCTGAGCCTTAGGTTTTGATGGAAAGAATGGTAATGAGGGGAGTTTAAATTGATATCTGTGAACTTTACTGTTTTCCATTCTCATCCATTCAATATTTTTGTTTCATACTTTGTCTTTCACGAGATGATTCGCCTATAAACAAAGAGGCTAACGAAGGAAAACAAAACAAAAAATGCAAGAGAATCGAATTGAACCAGCAGAAAGACCAGAAGGTGTGTAATTCAGTGAAAGAGGTTTACATTCTGTCTGTTGTCTGCAGCGGAGTGCATGTCCGAGTAGCGCAGCTGCATCCCCGGATCATTGTACAGGTTTCCGAGTTGTGGGGAAGCTTGAGGTAAAGGCTGAGGCTGCTGCTGATGCTGGGAGAGGCAGAGAACACGGCGATCAAGAAAAGACAGAGGAGCAATGTTAAGACCCAACAGGACAGAGAGGCAGGAAATAAGAGTTACATGCTGTTCTTTCAAACCATATAGCTTGTATTACTAAAGCAGACAAGGGTCACTTCAAGTAGTGTAGTGCTTTAATTCTTAACCAAAGACCAACTCTCAGTATTAGGTGAGAGGTAAAATGTGACTGCAATGTCAAAGTAAATAATTTGTAAACACCAAATAAATACTGTGAATGAAGACTAAAACGGGCGACCGTGGCTCAGGTGGTAGAGTGGTCGTCTTTCGGAGTGAGAGGTCGGAGGTTCGATCCCAGTCTACACCGGTCTATGTGTCGAAGTGTCCTTGGGCAAGACACTGAACCCTAAATTGCTCCCAGTGTGGTTCATTAGCGCCTTGCATGGCAGCTCTGTCCCATTGGTGTGTGAATGTGAGCGTGAATGGGTGAGTGAGCTGATATGTAAAGCGCTTTGGGACTGCACTCAGTGTGGTTAGAAGGCGCTATATAAATCCAGACCATTTACCATTTTACCATTTAAAAATAAAAAGGCGCAGGGGGTTCATGGTTGTCGTGCTGAAACACAATAACATATTTTACTGCGCGTATAAATGCTTTTCCTAAGCTCTGCGTGGAACCCGTTGAGTGTTCGTACCGACTGATTTGCTAGCTGAGGTAATGTCTGGATGCGCTGGGCGTTCCACTTGAAGGGCATGTTGGGGTTGTACACGGCCTCCACCAGGACCCTGTCTCCCACCTGGGGAGTCTTTCCCTTCACAGCACTAAAAAAATTAAGCAAATAACAATTTCCATCATTTTAAAATACATGAAAATAGGATTACTCAGAAACTTATGGGTGTATAGAAAGAGCACGGCAGTTGACAAGTTCAGGTTAACAACAACAAGGCACGAAAAGATAAAAGTCTTTTTCACCTCAGTTGAAAAAAGACATCTTCATCTACAAAGCCAAAGGTGTCATGGAGCTTGTTGACGACACCTGTGAAGACTCTCTGCTTCTGAGGCTGCGTCTGCTGTTGGTGGCTCGAACGTGGTGTTGGATAGGAAACTGTTATCTGGGCTGTTTGCTGAGGGTTGGACAGGCTCAGACTGGTAGGCAAGGCGACAGGGGGCTAGGTAAAAGAGAGAGGGGATTAAAAAAAAAACTATGAACAAACTTAGTTTCATTTCTAAAGCTATTCAAAAACACAACAAAAACAATATGGCAAAAACAATTTTAAATATTTGCCATAAGTGCTTAATAAATAGACATTAATAGACAATACTGCTACAGATGTTATCTTGAGCCAGTGAGTGGATGATTTTGAGCTTTACCTGCGAGAGAAGTGCCTGTTGAGGCTGCGGAAGCTGCAAAGTAAAAAGAAAAACAAACAAGCCCCAAATTATTATGTCGTCTCACAAATATAATCTATTGTGCTCAATGTAACGCAGCACATTGTGACAACAACTATCTACACAAGATTGTGTTCAGTAACACGATTCTGTGGAAGGAAACAAGTCTCATGCTGTGCTATTTATAGACATGCTGTTGCTTGTGTAGTCATATCAGCTTCCATGAATTTACTTTGCTGTTTGAAAATATTGAATTTCCTCAATGATATAAGCCAGGCATACATATGATACAATTTGACACAAAGAAACCAGCAGTCATGGTTCACCTGATGAGGTACATTGTACAGTTGTTGTTGTGGGGGTGGCTGGGGTTGTTGCTGTTGTTGCTGCTGCTGTTGTTGCTGCTGCTGCTGTTGTTGTTGTTGCTGCTGCTGCTGCTGTTGATACTGCTGCAGCGCTGTATTGATCTGGGACTAAACGTGAGAGAGGAGATGATCAGAAAGTGTTGCATGCCTTGCAGGCAAAATGTAGGGACTGCTGACTGTGCTCAGGGCTACCTCTTTGTGACTGACCTGCTGTAGTGCAGCTGCAGCGGCTGCTGCTGCCTGCTGCTGCAGAGCAGCAGTTTGCTGAGACAGCTGATAGTTTGCAGCAGACTGGTTGCTCAGAGAGGCAGCGGCCAAAGCCGACTGTTGGGAATAAACAGAGGGAGATGCTCCCAGAAGAGATGGCTGCTGTACTCCCAAAGCTGCAGAAAGAAAAACATAATGGAGACCGTAGAATGGGACTAAGCAGCAAAGTTGACGAGCAATAAAGCACTTCTAACCCAAGCTTGTGAAATAGTTTTAAGAGTATAATAAATTGAACTGTAAAGAATGGCAACGAGCTTGGTTTTACTCACAGTGCAGGCTGTTGAGGTCAAGAGACTGTCCCGAGTGGCCCGGTTGGGACACTGCAGTGGCAGCAAACTGAGTCGCCCAGGGTGGATTCTTCTGTCCCCCAAACTGGGCCATGACTCGATCGGGTTAACGGCAGTCTCTGCTCACCAGGCCAATGCTGTCACTAAAATAGTGCCATACACACAATGTGGACATATTAAAAAAAACAATTAGATTATCGCCACACAGAATATAAGAGGACAAATTATGTATGAATCCACTTGGGCGTGAAATGTCATAGGGCACTTAAACAAGAAACACAACCCAGAGCTAAAATTAATGGAACACAGTTAAGGTTTGCAGTGATGCATTTGGAAAACATGGAATAAAGGTAAACTGAGACGATCCCCGAGGATTGGAATAACTCACGATGGATAGTATAACATAGAATAAGGATATGAATGCAATATGGAAAAAAAATATTAATCAAGACTTGGAATTTAAAAGTGTAATCCAAGAGAGGCAATCAGCATTAAAAAATAGAGAGGTAGAACAATTGGTAATAAAGATGATATAGGTTCTAATATTGCCCTTACTGCTACGTTGCTTATACTCAAGCCGAATCAACGTTTCACAGCTGATCAACGTTTAGAAAATATGGTAATAGGACTACTTGGAATAGTAACAGACCGAAAGCAGCCGTTCGTGGAGACTAACTGGGTATCGTTGTGGGTTTCTGCAGGAGTCCGGAGATAAACAACTGCTGACAAAGCAGCTCGACGGACTCCGTCCAGCTACCGTTAGCCGTTTACTGACAGCAGGCTAGGCTAGCAGCTAGCCGAGTTCACGTCTGATAAATTACTGTTGTGGTTCACAGTAGAGGACGCAAACAGTTCAGCCATAATCACATTGTCCAGCATTGGTAAGACGTGTCTCGGTGACTCAGGGAAACCCATCCCGGCGCAGCTTTAAGATGATAGCTTAAGGACAAAATGCAGCAGCTATCCACGGAGTGCTAACACTTTAGCGCGTTAGCTTTGTTGCAGATTAGCCTCGTGCTGGATGTGATAGCGAGGCCTGAATAAACCTCCGCTGCAGTGAGCGGAACAAATTTTAAAGCATTGGAAATCGATCATGGCAGCATCCACTATGCACGCAGCTAAGAACCCTAACTCAAGTTCACTGAAAATATTCTCAAATGAGAAGGCATTAAGTACTGATTAAAACATTATAAGGACTGCTTACCGCTGATCTCTGCACCGGCCGATAAGAACGACAAATACACTGCTGCGCATGCGCAGTAACAAACTCAAACCACGCTCCACACTGATTTAAATGTTTCATGTTTATTATTTAAAATGTTGAATGAATGGAGCATACACTTAATATTGAGTCGCTCAATTAATTTAGTAAAGCATTTCTTGTGATCAGGGAAGGCACCTGATTGATGCATCTGTCTTAAAAATATGAAATATATGAAGAAAAGGAAACTACACATAGAAACTACATTTAGTGTCTATTTCTAAAGTCTATTAAATCATATTTAGTGTACGTTTGTGAATAAGAAATAATATTGAGGACAGTAGTACTTAATAGAAGAGCTTTATTTTTGTTTAAACAGGAAATAGTAAAATATATCTAATTGAGGGTGGAGTTATACGACCTTACCGATTTGACTATATAGTTATAATTCAATGGTGTTTTGAAATTCTGTTCACATACAGTATATACAGCCAGTGTCATTCAAGGACATTGGGAAGCATGGTTGTAAAAGGTCCAGCTGACTTTGTCTATTTTGCCCTTCCAGCCTGGTTTTAAACAGTAACAAAACAAACAAGAGAACAGGGGAGCACACTTCCTCAGATCCTCAAACCATCTCATACAAGTATTGTCGAATGAAGTCAGATTGATTTAGTTTCACATACTCAATCCATTTGGTCACACTCCTGCAGATGCCTGTGTGTTGTCACTTTTTCTCTGATTGACTGAAAAAAATGAGTAAATCATGTCCATGAACTTTAAATCTTTAATGTGATAGTCATTTTTTTGCAGTGGAGAGCAAAGTACATACATACATGAACCTTCTTCTGCTTGAGTGATTACAGCCTCTGTAACATATTTCTTATATGGATGATGTCGTGACAAGAAAAGCTGTTTCGTAGCAACGACAAAGAATTTATCTCAACGTGTGCGTGGCCACACACGTTGATATAAACTTCCACAATATCTCCATGTTAACAAAATATCCTTTAAAAATATACAGTATTTTAAGTAATAAATACAACATGACAACTACAGCAGGATATTATTGTTTACACTGAAAAAGTGACTGAATTATTTGTGGTAGAGTATGTCAGCTTTCCTTAGTAACAGAGGCAGACACTTTGCACAGATATTAGAAACTCAGGAGCACAAATTATGCAGACAACATACTAACAGGAGAAAAAAAAAATACAATCTCCATTCCTATCATGTAGAATGGTAATTCCTTGGAATAAAGCATGGCTCTGTGTACAGTATATTTCTTCTGTGGACGCTCATGAGTGTATTGGTCCATGTTCAGTCTTGTAATTTTCGTTCAAGTTCTGAAAAAACCTTTGCATTGATTTCATCGACTTCATCCTCCACCTGGAGAAAAAGACAAATGTTAGCCCTGATATAAACTCAGTAGAGCTTCTCTTACAATGCTTCTTGTCGTGACAAAAACCCGGCCTTAAAGTGGATATTATACCTTTATAGGGCATTTACTGAACTATTCGTAAACTTCAAAGACTTCAAATCAACACAATTGCATTACTATTGGAATGCAAGGAATTATTTTACTTTCCTGCTTGCAGCTTTAATTTCACAGTAAAATCTCCTGCAATGTCACGTAATAAAAAAATCATATGGGCTTTCGCCACCATATATGACGATACATTATTGAGTACGACATTAACTATTAATTACGACATTTTAGAAATGCATTCTGTCACTTGCTTTTTTTCTGCATACAGTGCATATGTACAAGCACATGTTTCCCTTTTTTTTAAAGACTAATGCATCAATCAGGTGCACTTGCTAGTAAAAGTCAACGCAAACAGTCCAAACACTATTGTGTTTTTACCACTATAGGAAATGTTATACAAAATATAATACTCTGAATAATTAGAGATCTTTTAACCTATATTCTAGTATTTCTTTCAAGTTACAATTATAATGTGATGCACAAGTTACTAATTATTTTCACATGCCAGATAAAGAGTTAAATAACATGATTTTGTTACCTTGTTTTTGTTAAATTCATTTAAATTAAAGACTTTAAAAAAAAAACCACACAACTAAAAACATCCTATTGTTATTGACTAACAAAGAGGATCCGAAATGTTTTTATTTTGAAACTGCATACTTTCCAATGCGGAAGTAATAACACTGAATCTTGATATCTTGACAAACCTTTACTCATCTAAGAAAACAAATCCCCTCAGAAAAGTGAGAATTACCTGTTCCACATTATCCACTTCAGGGATATAAAACTGCATCATGTTCTGAATGCCGTTTTTCAGAGTGACCGTGGAGCTGGGACATCCTGTGCAGGAACCCACCAGCTTCAACTTGACCGTGCCGTTCTCAAAACCCTTAAATATGACGTCTCCTCCATCTTCCTGTACCGTAGGTCTGGTGAGTGGAAGGGACCACGTCAGTTTGTACAGAACAAAGCAGCAAGCAGAACAGACAGATTAAGACCGCTATCTTTGTACAACTATCACTGACTACATTATCAACATCTGAGTAAAGAAACAGAAAGGAGAGTAACTGCAATGATTCAGAAGCTGAGCACTACCAAATGCTTCATGGTGCAGTTCTTATCTAAATCTCTCTGAAAGTGAGTAGTTCTGTACCTGATTCTGGTGTCCAGAAGCTCCTTGATCATAGACACTATCTCATCATCATCTTCAGAAAGACCTTCAGCAAGGAAATGTGAAGTTGAATTCAGCTGGTCTATTAAAGACTTAATCTAATTTTATTGTATTGTCACACACTTACTGCTTTCATGGTGCACTGCGCCTACAGTTATTGGGTCACCGCTCTCAAAGAACTTAGCAATGGCGTCCAAAGCATGCCGCTTAATGTCCGTCCACTCCACATCCTCATCTGCCTGTCACAGAAACAAGCAGCGTGTGTTAACTCTCCAAATAGCAATAATCGAAGTGATGATCTGTGAGTGCAAATTCAATACTTACTTTAGTGACTGTGATGAAGTCGGGGCCGAAGAACACACTTTTCACTCCTTCGATTTCAAACAGGTCCCTGAAAGAAACCATTCATTATGCTGTTGTTCAAGAGAATTGGAAAAACAACCTGTCGTCATGAAGTTATGTTCAGTCACTACAACATGAATTCAACATAAGATGAAATATCGGCAAATAAATCATCACATCTACACAATCTCATGCATCCAGTTGCTTTATATACATAAACCACAAAGTGCCTGAACGTAAATCTGAAAAAGAGCACCCGGTCACATTATCTGCATGCACCCTGCATCAAGGTCAGAAACTAAATATCAACATTAATAAACACCAAACGCTGCAGCCCTCGTCATATCATGACATTGGAGTGTCTCATGTGTTTGTGATGAATAAGTGGAGAAAACACATTATCAGCTTAAAACGTGCATTTTGCTTCTTGTTTCTTTTACACCAAGTTTTCTAAACAAGAAACTTGTTATCAGGACAATCTTGTTTAACAAAGAAATTCTCATTTGACCAGGATACTCTTGTTTGACACTTTTTTTTTAAACAATGAAAGTCTTGTTTGACCAGGACACTTTTCTAAAATAGAGTTTTAATCCCAGTACTGAAGTCCTGGCTAAGTAAAGTTTAAAAGAAAAATAATGAAACACACATTTGAATGGTACTCCACAAGTGATGATGAAGTTTGCCTCCTAATGACAGGAAACAGCACGCTTAAAAAAAAAAAAGACTCTTAGAATAAAATCTAGAAACAGACACATTGGCATTGTGTGAGAACACATTTAACAAACAACCTGGCTAAAGACGAACACCCAGCTGACGTTGGAGAAGGAAAGTCAAGTGTCCCACTTCCCAGGACGGGTTTACCGGGGAGAAACTTCAAGCTTCGCGGATTTGGAGTGTCTTGAGTCTGGATGGAGAGATGTCTTACTGAAAGAAGTGAGACAAAACAACTGCTTAGTAAGTTGGAAGTTTATTTTATTATGTTTATGTTAGTCTTGCTCTTCTTCCAACCTGCTCCATTCACTTATATTAGAATAACATATTTTATTTATGAATTTTCTGCAGAAATATTTCATTTTAGATTTTATTTTTCACAATTAATTCCCCCTGTCAGCAGAATGGGTTCAATTTTGACTTTGAATGTGGAGAATCAAGGTTCCACTTGTAGCAATTAAGATGCAAGTGGCAATCACTTGCTCTGGTTAATTTACAACTATTTCCCCAAAAGTGTAATTTGGCCCACAGTGGTTAGTACTCGTTGCTGTAGCCTTGTATGTGCACAATAAAGAAAAAAGTTTAAACAGTTTGATGCTGTACAACATCAATAAAGGACTTCTAAATACTGCACAAAGTAAAGTACAGCAAACATTATAGTAATATAAAATAGTGCAAATGCATATTACTGTACATAGTATTGTACATTACTACAGTATTTACATTTGATACTTGTCCCCTGTGGCATTAAAACTGAAGTGGGATTTTCCTTTAAGGACTTAATTGGTTGTTTCATACTTTACTTTCCACTTCACTTTTTATTAGATGCGGGTTTGACTTATTGAACACCGAAACTCCAACACACTTCTATCCATCCTGCACGGTTCTTTATGAAATAATTTTACACTGATATACTTAAAAGTCTGTAATCTGACTACTTTCGTGGCTCCGTGAGAAGTGTTAAAACCAGATGAGAGTGTGTGGGTGTGTTGTGGCGTTGTCTCACTGGGGAAGTGTGTGATTGTCCGGGGGTGAACTCCTCTGAAGCTCGGGGTCGTGGACTGCAGGCGGTATGAACTTCTGCTCTTCTCTGGAAATCTGACAACACACAGAGGTTTAAACCATCTCACGCCACAAATAAATGACACAAAAACCACTGCCTTTTGGAGGATAGGGTAACATATGAGGGCAGAGTGGATAAATTTAACAGGATTATTTCGCTCCGTGTTACTTTGTGTAGGAAACAGGCACATAAGACAATCCTAAGAAAAAAAATGCCAAAGTAACTTTCTTTATTTTCGCAAATATGTTGACGGAATAGACCAAATAAGTGAGTCTTTCACTCTGTCGCAGAGTTAGCTCGTTAGCCTGATAGCTTGGTGATTTGATCGCCTTAAAGTCCGATCAATTCACCAAGTTTATATTCCACACGAAGGCTACAGGCGGACATTTGAGGAGCAAACGACGTCCACAACACAGTCTGACACTTCTGAGATTTTACAAACCTAAACTGAGCCGTATTTCTCGCCCGTAACAACTGGTGGAGACCCCATCTCATGCGCGCCGCCATTTTGTTTGTTTTGAAAATGACGACCTCTGGTGGCAGAAGACGCGCGCTCTCGACCGGGACCCCGCTCTGATCTGATCGGAGCGCGCTCCCGATCAGGACCCCGATAATATTACCATCAGTTATAACAATAACAACAATGTGAACATATTTTTTTATTAACTGATGTTTAAGACAAAACGGGAAACTTCAGGTTGCGTCTCAGACTTTCAGTCAGCAGGGTGATCCGTTGGGTTAATGATAAACAAATTAGTTAAAAATGTTTAAAAGAAATTATACCTTAGTGTTCTATTCGTAGTGATGATAGTTACTCTCATTTTAAGAGTGCAGGATCAAAAACGACTTTGATATTGGACAAATAATGTAATGCGCCTATTGGTTATAGTCTGAAGTCAGCAATAACACCACAAATTCCTGTCAGACCTCTGACCTCTGATCTCAGGAATTGAAGTCAAAGGTTTGGATCAAATCAATCAATTTCTAAAAAAAAAAAAAAATCTTTGTTAATTTTCATTATTTTAGTTAGTAGTTTTTGTTTTCTTTGTTTTACATCTCATTTTGTATTACAAATAATGGGCTTGTTAAATATTATACAGGTTCATGTTTTATTTCAGTAAATGGGTGGAGTAAAAATGACAATCCCATAAAACTTTGCTGTAGTTGCTTAGTTATGTCCCACCACTGAAAAACAGGAAAAAGAAATAGAATGCGCATCTCTGAAAGTATTCAAAGCATGCCTTACATAACAATCGCAACAGTTTTCCAACCTCCGATTCTTCTGAAGTATTTTCAAAACCCTGTCTGTGTACACACGCAAACATTTACTTTGCAGAGTTCATATTTCATTTCAAAATCAACAAAATCTGCTGCCCTGGGCTTTCAGAAGAAGCGTGGAGGTGCGTGTGCACGGAGTAAGGCAAACAATGTTTCGCCATCAAGAAGGCCAACCCCATATTTCCTAACATGTGTTCTGACAGAGTAAGGTGGTGCTCAAAGGAGGGGCAACGGCAGACTGAAGGAAGCTCTCATAAAAGCAAGGCTGTACTCCAGATGGTGTGAGACAAGACAAAGTACTATAACGGCGCAACGCTTTGCTTGAAGGACTTGTACTTTCATATCGTTTAAGGTATGGACCACTACTATTTTCTTCTATTTCTGATCTTGTTGTGTAAATATGAAGCTGACTGTTTTTAAAACAGCTTTTAACGTGTTACTCGTCTTCATCAGAACACAGACATGGTGCTTTGGATAATTTTCCCTATCTCCCTCTCCCTGGTGTCCTTCATTGGAACGTGGACTGTGTAAGTTTATCACAAATTCTCATGCTTTCTTGTCTCTTTACATCCCGGTGGAAGTCTGATGAGCTTTTGAATTAGCTTCTTAAATCCTGCCTCTCTCTATATATGTTTGTCCTCTCATAAAACGCCACGTTTGCAGCTGTTGTTGATTTTGTGAACGTTATTAATCAGTGTTTAGGTGCAGGTTTTCGTCAAAGTTATTCATACCTGAAGGGTTTTGGTCTAAACCATGATCATGTGTTTGATGTCACTCACACACACACACACACACACACACACACACACTCCACCCACACACATACACACCAGTCAACACTTACAGGACGCCTTCCACTCGTAATACAGGTAATACTTGACATTGGCCAGAAAGTTAAGAGATTGTATCATCCTGGAGTCTATTATTGTGAAACTTAGGTTTCACTGTTGTGTTGGATAAATACCATCAGAGCAGCATTTTAAGTCAATGTTCAAAGTTGGCTGCATGACACACATACCTGAAATATGTGATCTGTCTAGTTTTGTCTGCTGTCATTCAGGTTTCCACACTGGACCATTACGAAAAGCCAAAAGACAAGCATTGTGTGGAAATACTTGTTATTAAAGTGGTCAGGCTCTAATAGCCGTTCTTGAATAGGCCTTTTATTTAATTCAGTGTTCCTCTGATAGTAATTTGATGTAATTGAATATTTGCTTTTTGACATCATGCATATTTGTTGCTGACGATTGATGAGTCACAGTGAATTGTAATTATAACAAATTAGGCACTGTCCAAAAAGGTCAGGTGCATTCATTGCAAACGGTTGATCAAAGGTTTACCAGCTGTCCTCTCTTTTAAAGTTAATGGGGCAATTGTCACTATAGAGATTTGATAAGAGACAAAAACGAAATAAACACATTTTTATCATTGTGATAAAAAGAGACAAACCAACCAGAGTGTGTGTTAAAAGTGGTATATCTTATCAAACCAGAAATATCAACAATATTAAACAACAGTCTTGGATGCGTTTTATTTTTTCCAGATATGGCCTGGCATGCTCACGCGGCCATGTGTGCCCCCTCACGGACTGGTAAGTTTTTATCTAATTATTTTAAGCACAAAAATTTAAATGAAGTTGGATTATAAAAAAACACACACAACAAAAAACAAACATTGATCTCTTCTCAGGACTGCTTTCAACTACTCCCACTGCACAGGAAATGTGTCCACCGGATGTTGCTCTCCTCCCACTATAAGGTACAATGTATACAATGTTAATGATATGTCCTCCTATTCGGAAACAAACTGAGAGATGTCATACACAGAATATATTATGTGATTTCAGTTCGAGTGGGAAAACTGCACCAGAAAGTTCATTGTTTACAGCTACAATCAACTCCGGATCTTTCTTGTGTGAGTTTACCGGATGAACACATGATTGAACACATGATCATACATGGTATGGCATGCACTAACCAGTCATTTCCTTCATAGTTCTGCTGTTCTGCATGTTCCATCATGCCCACATTATGGAGAGGCACTCCTGTCAGTCATTGATGAGCAGGGTGGCGCTGGTCTTTGGTGTGGTGGCTGCCATGGCAGCGTTCGCGGCAGGAAACTGTAACGTGAGTACTGTACTTCCAACTGAATTTGTCAGAAAGCAGTACGAACTTACAAATCGATAAATAATCGATCCACACGTCCCCCCAATGAATTCCATCCATTTTTTTTATTTTTTTATGTCTTCCACACTCCAGCCAGGGTACCTGCCACTCCTTCACTATTTGGGAGCTGCAGTCAGTTTCTTGTGCATCTGCTTCTACACGGTTTTGCTGACTTCACTGACAGGAAGATGTGTGCTGACTGGATACGAAAGGATCCTCTACCCGCTGCGCATCGCCTCCACTGTGCTGCAAATTATTGCCACCATCTGCTGTATCCTTTCAGTATTCAACTGTATTTCTTTGCCATATATTTTCTTTATTCCTTGTTTTGAATGTGTTCTCAGCCTTTAGGGAAATATCACCATGGCGTTGGTGTTTGGGATTGTTGCCCTGACAGGCTGGCTTGATTATGGTAAACAGTCTGGGTTAAGTTTGTGTGTTCAAGCAGGAGAGTTTGGCAATGGCGTCCAGGTTATGCTCTCCAGCTGTTTCACAGAAGCGCAGTCCTACTGTGTCCTATTTGATCTGGTCTACTGATGTGTTTACAAAGTGAGATAGGCCAACTACAGCTGACTTGACTGGAGCAGATACAGATTAATAGGGATTTTTAACCACATCAATCTTCAACTTTGCTTTTCCAGGAAAAGCAAAGTTTGCTTTTCCTGGAAAAGTAAAGTCCACATACGTATTTTACCAGGTTACAGAGTAAGCCTTTTTCTCTCAGTATTTTTATCCATCGATGCACACCTCAAAGTTTATGACTTCATTATTTATTTCCTTGCTGGTTAGGAGCGCAGGTAACTCAAATCCACACTGAGATAAGTATCAACATACTGTTTGCACACATGAGTCTACACGTATGTAGAAAAAAAGAAAACTAATCACATTTTGGTACAGAAATAAGGACATGGGTTACTGATTTAGTTTCCCTTTCGCTTTTGAGTGGGATACTGACTGCAGTTGCTTTGTCCGTGAAGCTGAAGTATGAGGAAATTTTGAGATAAATCAGTCTGACTTGTTCTGGTGGTAAAGCAGGTTGTCTGTTGATCGCAGTGTTGGTGGTTCACTTCAAAGCTCCCACTCCCATTACCTGGAACAGAAACTCTGATGCGGAAACATTTTTTTCGCATAATACAAGCCACATTGAAATAGGTAAGTGATAAATGAACAGCATTGATACTTGAACCCTTAACCTGAAACCCGTCAGATGCTATTTCATTTGCCCAGGACAAGTACATCTTCGCGCACCTGTCGGCTGTATTTGAGTGGTTGCTGAGTGTCAACCTTGAGCTGTTCGAGCTCAGCTTTGCTGTGGAATTTGCCTTCTTCTCGTCGTTCATGATTTCAAACCTTCTGAGCAGGCGCGAGGAGGAGAAGCCGTTGATCATGAGCCTGTCCTGATATGACCCTGCCAGGGTCCATCAGCGGCACACATGCAGTGTGGAAGGACTGAGACGGACATCAGTGAACACAGTGACTGGACCCTGGCAGGAAGACCAGTAGTATTTTTCACATTATGTATCTTATTTTCTTTCCAGCAATACATTCATATGGATTATGGATGGTGACTCATTTTCTTAACCATGCCCCTTACCTTTTCCTGAAAAGTATCTTTTTTTATTATTGTCAAAAACTTAAAAAAAAAAAATTGCCATATTTATTAAGACAAACACCCTTATAGGCTACAACAATTGAACAAAACTTCTTGGGAGGACATATTTTTCTACAGATCTCGTGGAAACTGCCAACATACCCAAGAATTCAACAGGATGCACATTATTTATTTCAAAATGTTTTTGTGTATGGATTTTTGATTGGATGTGAGATTATTAACTAGGGATTTTCTCATCTCACACACACGCAAAAAAATTTTAAATAGAAAAAAAAAGGGAAACATTTTTTTCAAATGAGGTGCTTTAACAGAACACGCATAACGATTTGGCACATTATAAAAGTATGACATCACACATTAGGGCCAGTGTGTAGCTTGAAAGCACTGTTGGATGGGTGGAGTTTGCAGCACACCTTGCCAGGCAGTTGCGGCTCAATGAGATCTTGTTTGACTGGATGATCAGCACCAAGTGACTTACAGATAGTTTATACAGCTAATTCACGGCAGAAATGAGTCACTACACCAAGTCACGCTCGAGATCACGGAACCGCCATGTTCTGGCTTTGAACCAGAAAAGTGGGTGTTGGCAGTATTTTGTCCGTTAAAGATCAGCAGGCAAAGTATGTTTTGATGGGCATCATGAAGCCAACAAGACTTATGGACAGTCTAAATTGCTGTCATTTCCTGGCGCGTTCAGTCAAACAGTGACATTATGAGTCACATCAGAGGAGTGAATTCTTCTCCTTGTAGACTGGTTGTGACAGTCTCGCCTTTGTTTTTCTCACATGTTTAACATGGGCAGAGGGTTGTGAAAGGTGATGTCACATAGCAACAATCAGTCTAAAGACATTCAAATAACTTCACTAACTTTTGTAAGAATTGTATTTGATAATTGCTTCGATCACACATCAAGTGAAATGAACCTCAGAGCAAGTAGTCAGGAAGTTTACAGCAGCTTTTTGTCTGGAATTTTTTTTTATTATTTACTATCTTTAATGTGAAACTTGGCGATGAATCTACAAATGACGATCACTGCAATCCACCGTTGTCTTTATATGAATTTAGCTCATTTAAGGAGACTGATCTGAAACGCCACGACGAGCCAATGATGGTGTATGAAAAGCAGCAGATCACTACAAGGTGACAAAACTTATTCCATGAAATCTTGGAAGACTGATAAGACCTGGATTTCCCAGGTGGTTGAAACACGAAAACAGAAATTGCTCAACCGCTGCTCATTGTATGAGCAAGTCATTGTTTGCTCTGTAACAGTCAAATGTATTCTCATATTAAAAATGCACTTCCACGCAAATTTGCCTGTGATGCCATTCTTCCCCTCCCCACAAAACAAGACGACATGGTTTTGGTTTTAATGCAAAGCACTTAACCTTTACTCGAAAGAAGGTAATATACATCCTGGAATTACAGATAATAAAGATACATTATGAGCAAAATCATTTCACAATGAATATCATCTTTCTTTTGCATCAACCAAGAGAGGAGTGCAACATTATCTACAGTTTGTTAGGAAGTAAACAGAAAAACACACCTAAATCTGTCATTTTTACTGTATGGTACACTGTAAAAAATGTCATCTATATGCAGTAGTCCACAATATTAACCTTATCAACAAAAAAATGAAAAAAAAAATGGAGAAAAAACAAAACACGAGTTTCATGGATGCCTTTAACTAAGTAACTGCAATGCATACATTATAAATAAATGTAAGGGGAAGAAGGAAAAAAAAAAAAGTTCCAAAACTACTACAAGCAATATCCCACAATTCCAGCATGGCTGAAACAACAAGTGGCCTTAAATCCAAATCCTAACACGTCGGAGTGTGATAACAGCTTCAACAAACCTTTAAGATACTGCAGATTCTTCAAGCTTGTGCATCTGAAAGTTTGACTCATGCTCAACACTGCTTGTTAAATCAAGTTAAAACTGCTCTTAAAATTTGTTCTGTGAGAGGACATTACTTACAATCTTATTTTCTCTGAAGTGACAAATACTTTTTTATAAGGAGTGAAGAGCCCAGCATAGGGGAAAAAAAAAAACCCTCAAGGATTTATAGTTAAATTCTCTTATAGCAACTCAAAGCCATGTTTTATTCAAAAAGGTTGTTCTTAGCCAAGTTAAAGGAGGGCATTGGGATTAATCACAGAACTCTTCAGCTTTAAAAAGAAATCATGTCTTCTTGTTCACATATGACATACCCAGCCACATGCTCTTCTTCTCCTCCTTAATAACTAACTGTATTGGCTTTGTGTGTTGGGGAAGCTCCAGCTGTGCACACTATGGACAATTCTCTTTGCAATAAAAAGGAAAGGACACTACAGTAGTTGATAAATCAAAAATTATTGTGATGATGTAGATTGGTAATTGTTGAAATGAGGGCCCGGGAAGTTTTTCAAACGGAGTACATGTTCTTGGTGGTGGAGCCGCTCTTACTGGACGTGTCGTCATGTGACTGGTAGCCCAGCATGGCTTTGATGGGGATGTTCAGTCGGTCTTTGTAAAGTTGCCTGTGGGAAGATGGATAGGAGTGGTGTGAGGACTTATGCTGACTGAGTGGCACCACCTAGTGGTCAGGTACAACTCTCATTGTACAATTTGCTTTACGAACGGAGGTCCAGGCGAGACTCCAGCTTACCCTATCGTCATGATGGCGTCCCTGTTTTGGCAGTTGCTGGTCCAGATGGCTATTTTGTCACCTTTTGGTCTGACGTTGACCACAGCTCCACACACGTCCTCGCTCGCCTCATCAAACGATTCGCCGACTAAACACAAGAGCTGCAGAACGCGGGAAATGTGACAGCTCTCGTGAATTATGGCGAGACCGAAAGTCAAAAGTCAGCAGGGAAAGCAGCTGATCACATGGAGTCATTTTTTTTAAATGAGTGCAAAGCAAACGCTGCTGTTCTACCGTTTCCATCCAGTAGCGGTCAAGGTCGTTGTGTCTTTGTTGTTTATTGAGAGTCATCAGCCATCGACCCCCCAGCTTGTTTCGGTCATCTTCCCACATCGGCTTGATCCCATCCTGGAACACAAAAATGAAACAGAAATACTATTACAGTGCAGCGAGATACTTTACTGCTACCATTCAAGCCCCAATGACTGATCAAAGAATCAACATCACGCTCCTATTCAGACATTCTGATTTTCAGAAATGAATCAATAACTTACCTTAAATAAGCAGTAATCGCAGCCAAAGCCAAGTTTGCTTGGTTGCTGTATGTGGTTGTATAATCTGAAAGACAACAGAAAGAAAATACTGAGGAGCTGTATTTGCATTTTAAAGCTACAATGAGATTCCGGAAGAGTTAGTGCAGATGTGGTGGTTATACAACATCTTAAACAGTTGGAAATGCTAACGGTCACGTGGGAGATTAAAAACCTCATCATATGACTTATTCAGAGTACATTAAAACATTACCCTTACATAATCACAAATGCAACAGTCTGGTGTCTTAATATCAGCAAAACATGAAACCGGATGTTCATGACAACACTTTGCTCCTGCTCTTTGTGCTATAATAGATTATAGTTCCTCTTATATGACGAGTCCTGCAGTTATGCCCCCAGTGAACAGTAGAATGGCTCCTGGATGCTCAAAGTTACTACTCCTCCACACAGGGGAAAAAAAAATATCAGTTGAGGTAGTTTGTTTATCTGATTAGGGTGCGGCTTTAGTCTCAATAGAGAAGCTGCAGGACGTTGCAGTGACCAGGATGTCACAGGACGGACAGAGGGAGAGAGCGATAGTAATGGTTGCTGAATCCACATGACTGAGTAATTTCAAATCAACTATTAGTTCAATGTTTCTGGTCCTGTACCAATTTATTTTAAAAATCCTGATTTTGGCGACGCCCCCAACCTCTCCACCCGAGCAAAGGAAACTTACGCCCAGAAGTCTTCCACCGTGTCAAACTTGGAAATGAGACGCAGATTCTCTGTCCAGCTTTTGCTCTTGTCGTTCTTGAAATACCACAGGGCCCATCTGAGGGAGGGAAAGACAACTATTTATACAATGTTTATCTACTCAACGACTCAAGCATTTCATTTCCTAGAATTTCATTCATTTACAAAGACAAGAGCAGATTTTTTTTCTCCTTTGAGCTGAAAAAAAGAAATCAATAAGGTTTATGATCCAAGTCTCATAAGGCCTTTTGTTATTTTAATATGACAATTGTAACAGTCCCAGGAACAGATATACATTCAGTTTCCCAACAGAATGGTGGCAATAGCATTTGTGTTGATGCAAAAGAAAGAGCCGGCCATCACTACCACTACAAATACAGCCTTTGTTTACGATGGCTGTTATTCTTTCATCTATTCCCTGGAGGGGCGGGATGAGCAGCAAGAGGACATTAGCTGAACCCGATGACCCCCCCCCCCCCCCCCCCTCCCCGCCCAATCCCATACAACTGTAGCATCAACTACACCCACTTGCCATATACGTACAGGAGCATGACAGAAAATAAAACCGTGTTACCCAACCGTGGCAGGAATGAGAATTCACAGAGGCGTGATTGAGCTAATGAAGCCATACAACCCGTGCTGTGACTCTATGCCACATGATGAAGAAAATAAGTTGGGGGGATAAATAAATAAATAAGTGTAGCAGACCGGAGGCAATGATGGGTTTATTGAGAGCTGTGCTCCAACCACCAGACTGACAAGCCAAAAATCAAATCAAGAGGCCTTTAAATCCCCATTCCGGTTAACCCCTTTCTCAAACGTAGGTGGTGCTACACAGTGTCGCAATCGTGGTGAGCTGTGGGCGCCTGTTTTGAAATACAGACACCAACCGAGACTACACAAGAAGCAAGAGGGAAGCTGCTCCATAGCGCCGATACAGGCTGTGTAACATGATGGAGTGTGACTTAACATCAAAAGAAAGAAAGCAACAGATGGCACCAGAAGGAGTATTGCTGGTCTTCAATGGGATTTTAAAACCATTCATGTCAAATATCCCTAATAAGAGAACAGAGGCAATCAAATGCAATAAGAAGATGTTTTTTTATACATAAAAGTATCCACTAATATAGTGTGAATGTACGCTAGATTCTTTTGCACTCAAGTCGATCTTGAACAAAAACACGATTTCCCCCCCAAATACCAAATTATCAATGTTATGACAAGCCTGAGTGAATGGCCTTTGCCAAATATTCCCACACTAGAACTTATTACGCAATATACACACCAACTCCAATGAAGAAATAGAAAGGAAAAAAAATCCTGGTATCACTTTGCTGCTGCGCAGTTTATAGAACCCAAATGACAGCCCACACTTTTTTTGTAGCATCATAGTAAAGTATCCCACCTCATGATAAAATCTCCTAAACCAGTACTTATAAGTATTGCCCAGAGTCCTCTCTTCTTCATCTATATTTCATAGAATGCAGAAAAAGAAAGGAGCATTCATACCATGAAGAAAACGTGTAGAAGTATAAATACAACTACAGTTTTAACTAATTCCCTTCAACCGAGTTCAGACTTGAATCAATTTTCAGAAAATAATTACTTTCCTCTTTTCAAGCAGCTGTTGGTTTCTGTTACCACCAATGCCATATGAAAATCCTGTCACTCGACTTGAAACTTTGAAGCGTCCGATTGTGTTACAGTGGAGTAACGGAGCTGCTCAGCCTATTCAAATCCATCTTTATAGTTAAACACCGCAGACCAGGGACAACCACTCTCTCAGTCAAATAAAATCTGATATCAAATGTGCCATCTTGCCTCTCTGGAGAAATTTCTGCAGGTTGTTTAAAACATCGAAAAATTGATGTCAATGCTATCAAGCATTTTAATCACGGCCCACTGCCTTACAGCCCAAAGCAAATGTAAAGAGAGTTGGGGAGGAAAGACAAACAAGGGTAACAAATGGGAGATATGGCTGGTCAGAGGGGGGGGTGACAGTGGGACACAAAGCCTGTCTCCAGTGTGTTCACAACGAAACCAGAACGAGAGGCAGGTCAGGCTGAAGCAGCAGATAAGGACAACCTTCACCTCTGAGGCTCGGCTGAACCAGCAGAATGACCTAGAAGTGACTTATTCAATGACCCATTCAGCTTGTCCCTAACCGACGACACAATGCTCTTGAATAGGTCATCACTACCAAAGAAGCATGATAACACTTCTGAAAGGACAACGGGGAACAACAAGTTAGTGCAGCACTTGATTTCCCACCATGAACATCACCTGCATCAATACATACCAACATATTGTTCAATACAGTGACTTCTGATGTGGCTCACACTAGAAATCTAACTGCTTCGAAACAGATTAAGTGAGAGGTCAGATCAACCAGATGACTAAGCATGTATCTTGTGAGTCATGAAAGCACAACTCTGATTCTTTTTTTAAAAAACAAAAAAAGACTCATCACAAATTTTTAATCAGGGACAAACATTGTGAAATAAGTCCATGACCTTTGTGGTTGAGGACAAAGGCCAGGAGACGGCGAGACGGTCTCTCAGACATGAAAAAGACAAAGACACCAGGGATTCAACTGGCTCACTAACATTAAGGAACGAGAAACAAATGGTTTCAGACCCTTCCGTACCGTCACCTCAGTATGATTTCTACATTCTGTATAAACCGATTGCCTCTTTTAAATCAATTATTTTTGCCATGTTGCAGCTGTGTTAAATTTGTGCTTTTGCGACAAGACAAATTTTGCATAAACATATTTTTAAACCTTTGTTACAGCATATAAGCATGCATTATTGAGCCGCTGCATTGCACTACGTTTTGCAACAAAAGCTGCAAAACATGCTTCAATAATTTGCATTAAGAAAAAGCAGTTTTATAAACAGTAGTAAACGTTTTCCATTTTTGGTCAAACACAGCAAGCTGCTTTGGTCTCACCTGTTTTGCAAAGGGTGTTTAATATACTGCTCAGGATTTGCAACAACTTGAGTTTCGGCCTGTTGATCTTCGGTTTCAGGTGCTTTCTGAGGACACAGGACACACAAGACGTCACATGAAAAGACAGAATATTAAAGACATTTATCTAAGGCAGAATCTCATCAATGCAAAATCAATGATTACGTCAGAAAACAAAGATTACAGGAACTTCCCCTCGATCTGCTTTACATGCAATTTCAATTCTATTTAATGTAATCAAGATTACAAGTATGACAAATGTCTATTTTCTGATAATGTCCTACCAAAATCTGACAAGCTATTTGGAAAGTGTGTAATAATATCAATGTACAATAAGGTATAAAGCTAATAATTGCCCATATTAGTGAAAAGCTATTATCTGATCATTACATTCTAATACTGGATGAATATTGCCAGTGAAGATCACGTGACCTTTTGATAGTTACGTCACTGCATTTAGTCTAAAATGCCAGGAATTTGCAAACCAACACTGCAGCTACTATTACATACACGATCTCATACCAAGAGCTTACAAAACCTGCAGGGAGGTACAATTAAGTCTGGGCATTGTCCCCATTTTCGTTACAAAACGGCATCGGGATATTTACTCAAGTATATTATTAACGTCCTCCAAGCCTAATAATTAACCATTACATAAATGATGGAATGATACTTTCATTTCCCCATTCATCTTTGGCTTTTGTCACAGTCCGGGAAATGCCAAGTGGTTGCATTTTATATACCACGTAAATTAAATTACATCATTAGTTTTGTGTGATTTCACCGTCTCGCTTTACAATGTCTACAATGTATCACAAGTGACGCTTGGAAGTGATCAGCTAGCTGTGGGATATTAGAAAGAACATAGAAATTCAACCGGAGGCAACTTTACCGTGGCATTAGTGAGACTAGGCTAGGCTAGCTAAAAGCTAGACACACACGTGCCCAAATTGTCAGCTAAATAATCAACGTTGTATCAGTGCGAGCATTTAAACGTGCGGCCGGTTGACCAAAAACACCCGCGGATGTCGACTCTGACACCAAAGTGGATTAAAACTGTCGGTGATTGTAGTTTGAATGAACGACGTCCAGTGAGTCCCTCCCAGCCGCTGCCTCATCCATCACATTGCCGTGCATGCTAACGCTAATCCACGCCAACATCTGTGGACTCGAACGCGCTCGTTCCGCAAAAAAACACAAAAAAAAACCACACGAGACGGCGAAAAGAGGCGTGCTAATGCAACAACGTCGGTCCATGAAAACGACAACACGGCTCGTCTTTTCCGTGAATATCACTCCCATTTTCCCGGCTGTCTCTTGTCTCGCTTACCGGCTCCGATGTCGCCATCTTGACGATAAGAAACGATCTGCTCGTGCGGCGCCCTGCGTCACTACAGCCACTCACACTGCTACGGAAGCCGTGCAGGGACCCTGAGAGGCGGAGCGGACTGAATGAGAACAAACCCGGCCTCACCCTGATCCGGTAGGGAGGTTTTCACTGCTCATCAGAGTGTTGATTGAATTATTTAGTGGATTGTTCATTGTTCAATAAATTACATGTTAACATATTGTTGAAGGTGTCATTCCAGAATGTTTGAGCTGCAGCTATGCACAATATTAAAGTATTGTGAGTTAAACAAAACAGACAATGACCCAGCTTCACATATGCATCAAAATCATTTACTAAATCAACTTTACCACAGCTTTACCAATTGCCCCACATCATCTGTAACAGCATTTCAGCATGTATTATTGAACAATTGCATTGCACTAGTTGCAAAACATCCTTTAATGATTTGCGTTTAGAAAATGCAGTTCAGTAAATGGCAGCAGAACTGTTTTAGTATTCTGCTAAACACAGCAGCTGCTCTCGCCTCACCTGTTTTGCAAACAGTATTTGATATACTGGGCAGGTATGGGAATATTCACAAGCCCCTGGCTGCAGTGGCCGGCAGCCACACAGTTGGACTTTGTTCTAGGAAAACAAAGAGGGTCGCCTCCTTGCAGCCTAAAGTTGTTGACTGTTGTCTGTGCTTATGCAGTGAATAGCAGCATTTTGTATTCTGCCTTTTTGGAGCTAGTGGGGGAGGTTCTGAAAGGGCACGGCCATAGGACTCTATTGTCTTACTTGTGTGACTTCAACATTCGCGTTGTCAACCGCAAGCTCACCTGGACAAGAATGATTGTGAGAAACCTGATCTGAACATGAGTTAATATGGGACTTATGTGTTAGTCCTGGATTGTTCATAACAAACACATTATTTAAACACAATGCTCATAACTTTACCAGAGGCCCTTAGGTCCCAGGTCAATGACTGACTTAGTTGTCTTTTCACCTGACCTGAGATTGTATGTTCTGGACATTCAGCTGAAGAGAGGTGCAGAGCTGCCAACTGATCCCCATCCGGTTGTGAGTTATATCTGATAGCAGGGAAGACTGCAGGCCAGACCCGACATACTTAAGTGCATAGCAAGGGTATGCTGGGAAAGGTTATCGTAGGACTCTATCTGGAAGAGTTTTGACTCCCACCTCGGTGAGAATTTCTCCTAAATACCAGAAGAGGCTAGGCACAAAGAATTTGGAGTCAATAGGACCTATTCAAGGAGTCCATAGTGGAGCTGCAGCTGGTTGGTTCCTGTTATAGTGGTTACTCAAGGACACATGGTCTGGGTCACCATTGGGCAGTTCAGGAGGGGCTGGAGAAAGTTTTCAACCTGTGTTCCGAAAGCGAGGAACTCCTTTGACCTTGAATGAGGTTATTGTGGCAGGGCTGGAGACTTCTAGGGCATCCTCATCCAGTGGCCTAGTGGAGATCTATACTATTGAAGTACAGCAGAAACAAGTGGCTGAAATGATTTTTTTCAGCAGAGTGGTGGGCGTCACTCTGTTATCAAGTGGAGAGTTCAACCAAGGACACTCAAGTTTGAGCTTATACTCATTTGCATTGAGAAGAGTCAGGTGAGGTGCATCAGTAATGCAGCAAAGTTCGGCCCAGGACGGCTGCTAAGATCATATCTCTGGTTTGGTCCTTCCTGGGTTTCCCCCCTGAACAGCTGGAGAAAGTTCAGGGGAACAGGGTATCTTTACTTTACATACTGCCACAGTGATCTCACATGGACTAAGCGTGAGAGAAGATAGATGAATGGATATTTTTGGCTAAATAGATAACATGCATTTAGAATGGTGTGTCACTTTAAGGAAATCCGTGCCATTGATATACCATCAAAAGCCGCTGCATCAACTGTGTTGCAAATTAAAATGCTATGGGGAAAAATTATGCAGTGGAATTACAATTTGAGCACACTTGCTACTCGACATGCAGCTGCATTACCTACGTCCATGATATTGAATGTGAAAACAATCACAATTTACAAAAAAAGCATTTGAGATTCTTTAAATTTAAAAGTTTACTTAGAATTGTGTAGATTTCAAGTGTGGCAGCAATAAAACTGTATTCTAGCATTTTGTTAATTTACTCACATATTTAATCAATATTTACTAAATGAATTTCTCATTAAATTCTTATGTTGACACAATGAATATATATTTTTGAAATGATGAAATACCTCAGGGATGATTGCATTTCACAAAAGTATCTTGGTATATCTCAAAAAACCAGGAGGAAGTCCCTCTCTTAAATCCACGTGATTTGAAGTAAATTAAAACAGTCACATCACCATCATCACCTTAGAAGAAAACTTATAGACTGAGTGTCAGAGTAGGAATATTCTAAGAAAAAAGAAAGGAAATCATGTCAGGTCCAAAATATAAATATGATTTTATTTCACAATCCTGAAAGAGATCAGCCTTCCATAAAAGGAATGCTAAATGTAGTCTCTTCTCAAGTCTAAACTGGATATACTTTCAGCAAGTACAGTAATTCAGTTTCAAAATAAGCAAGATCACCCATTGTCAAAACACCATTAGCAATACAGTAAAAACAATGTGGTTCACATACATATTTACACTTTTTTTTACTAAGAAAAGTTTTTTTTATTCAGGTTTTTGAATGCTGGTGCTCATTGTTAGTTTATTGTTGATACAAAAACGCTCAATGTGGAACAAGGTAGTCCCCCACAGTATATCTAAAGAAACATTTACAATTGTAAGATCACATGATGTTTAAAAATGTCAACTTTTTAAAACCAGTTTACATTCATTTCTTTTGCATGTTTGTTGTGGTTCTGGTGAATTGTTGAGTTTTTAGTTATCTGAGGAAGACATTTGAACTCTAGACAGACATCTGCAGTAATTTGCTTTTTTTGAGAGAGAACTGGTGACCTTTATGGTGAATACATCAGACCAGTGACAGTTGAGTTTTAAAAAAGCACCTTGCCGTCACAACTATGTAAGTAAAGACCCATGTGAAGTCCCTTGACAGGCTGTCCTATTAGCACCAAAACAAGTGTTTTGAGTTAAAACATTTTCTACAGGAAATGCCATGCAATCAGTGTTACTGTGAATAAAAGCAAAATTATTTTACTGATTGTGCTCAATTTAAGTTCATAAAAGTCCTGATTCGGTGGAAGTTGACAACACCTTTAGTCTAACCCTGTATAAACACTAACTGTAAACACAGTCTTCACAAGGGCCGAGCACCCAAAGTTGTCTTCGGCAATTGTCTGAGTGGAATCTGATGTTTCGAGTGGTTTTACAACAAAAACAGAGAGGAGGAAACAGCGTTATTCAGCAGTGGCGAACACAGTTTTGCATCAGAATACAGAGTGGACATGACAGCTGGCAATGTTTAGTGGATGCATCAGACACTTTGTGGTTTCTGTATAAAAACAAGTCTTGTTAGCACCATTAAAATGCAAAGTGAGCTTCTGATTTCCTATAACCACACTTGTTCCCTATGAAAGATTGCTGAATTCCTGTTTTCAGATGCTGAACATACAAGTTAAGTGCCGATAATGATGAACATTGCACTGATGCAGTCTTTCATGATTCCTCGTCGTGCTCGGGTTGGAATTTCATTAGATATGTATGCCAGTTCCATTCAAGTGAATGAAAAGCAAACAAATGCAGAAATACTGTAAATAAACAAAACAAAACAGGGTTCATGCAGAACTGTCATATATAACTCTGTCTGTACATACATATTCAGGCCGATTGACCGGGACCATTTTCAAGTTAAGTTTAGGAAAATAAAAAAAAGTGCTTCTTAATATGTTATACACATCTGTGAATAAAAGACAAATCATCCAGATGAAGTGAAAAATAAAACAAAACAAACTAAAGAAGTACATTTCTTTCCCCAACTGCCAACTAAAGTCAGTTGAAGGAAAAGGAAATACACAATGCTACATGTGACAATCTGTAGTTAATATACGCAAAATATTAGTCTGGTTTTCTACAATATGTGGTGTAATGACTTTGCTTAACAGAGATTACAGTGACAATGGCACCAATGAGCCAATAAGATTCGTCTCATGAGAGGAGAACCGTTGGCTTAAAAAAAGTCCAGCTGTACAGCATAAAATCTGAGGGTCAACACATGAAGCAGGGTCTCATAGAAATCTTGCAGTAAACAGGCTTACACCAGAAATTAAATAGAAATCGTTATGATCATAATAAATAATCACATCTTTTTGTTCTTAATCAGGTATATAAAACCAGTTTTAAAAACGTCTTTAAAATGTTTCAAAGCACCGTCTCATGACAATAAAAACCAACACCGAAACTCACAGTTAAAAAGCCAAATAAACTTTAGGTCTTTCTCATCACTACAAAGACGAGACGAAGAAAGACAAAAGTGAACAGATATTGTAAAAGCACTATGAAAACGACATAAAAATAAGAGTAGCAGAATGAAATTGATTGAGGTAAGGCAGAAGCACACAGTGTAGGAGTTTTCTGGGTGTATGTGTGTGTAAGTGTATTTAGGTGCAAAACGTATCGGCTAAGTCCAGCGATTGTAAGGACCCGTCACTTGAGTGAGGGCATAAGGAGACACGGTGATGACGCCGTCCCTCGGTAGAGTCCATGCCTGACGTGTGGGGACATTCTTAATCGTCCTCGTCTCCCCCTTGTCCTCACCCATGTCGTCCTCCCCTTCCACCCCTCCTTTACTGTTCTTCCCTACACCGTTGCTCGGGCTGCCCTCCAACCTTAACCTCTCGGCCTCCTCCTCCCGATCCCGTTCTCGTTTGGCCATTTTGGCATCCCACATTGCCATCCCGTGGCCGGGCTCATTCAGGGACTTGTGCTGGTAAAAGACCAAAGAGATGCGGGTTGGGTGGCTGCGGTTTGGCCTCAGGATAGGGGTGGTGGCGTGGAGTTCCCGCCTGGCACACTCAATTAGGATGGAGCCGTGTGCCGGTGCCACAGCGACTCCACCAATTTCATGGTCCAGGAAGTTGTGCTCGCTGTCTGACCACACCTCCTCCTGTTTGACATCCTCTGTTTCCATTGGGGGAGTTTGTAGGTGGGGAGGCAGAGATGAAACTGAGGAGAGGTCGTGAACTCTGACCCCTGTCGTGGCCTCTCCTGCAGGCCTGGGGAGTGCGTTGAGTCTGCTGAAGAGGCCTTCAGAGGGAGGTCTGGGAGAATGGGAGGCAGGCGGGGGAGGAGGAACATTGCCACTGTGGGACAGTCTGCTCAGGGGTGAGCAGTGTGCCTCGCTGGGCTCAGTTTGAAAAGGATTGGGGTAGTTATTCAGGGTGTTATGTGGAGGCATACGTCCTGACAGAGGACTCTGATCATTGGATGCTGGAGGAAAACCATTCACAGCATCATTTATTGTCCTATAATGGAGAGGCGAGCTATTCTGTCCCGTCTGGTGGCTGGACAGGCTGTGGTGGTTGGGGGAGAGGACGTCCCCCTGAGGAGTGAACCCTGCACTTATGGTGGGGTAGCTGCTGTTGGGCTGGTTGTAAGTGCCGGGTTGATTCCTCTCTGGAGGGTACCTTCCAGCGCTGGCAGGCCTTTGTGGTAGTTTGTAAGCATTGTAGTAGCTCTGTGGATCTTAAAAAAAACAATACACACACACATTTGTTTTGTGATAATTAACAATTGTTTCCATATATTGCTACAGTCTAGATGAGGGACAGAAACAAAGATTAGTACCTTTATTGGGTGTTTCAATTTTAACTTTTCCTGGTGTGAGAGGAGTCTGGCCCATCTTCTTCTCCAGTTTGTCTGCCTGAGCTTTCTGACGAGCTTCCTGCCTCATCTTCCGGGCCGATTTCACTGGCTCAGCAAGCAGACGAACCTGATATTGTACAAAATCAGTGCATTAAAACAAGATGCGTGTTGAAATAGTTGGAATTCACACAATAGCACAGGTTTTCGTTTGCTTTACTCAGTTTTTCTTGCTTAGGATTTTAAGCAGTATGATCAAAATGTTTTACACCTACAATATTACAAGTTTCAGCATTACCAGAGGAGTATTTTTTATTTACATTATGTTAAAGTAATGGTACTCTTGCGCGTACCCACCTCTGCTTATAAGAATGAAAGCAGAAACCTACTTCACTCACCTCTCGGGGAAAAGCAGACAGAACTTGTAGAGCACCAGTTTGGATTTTGGCCCACTGGCCCTCAACCCTGCCAAACTCATCCCAGTCAGAGATCTTGTAAAGTGGCAGCACATGGAGCTGCTCATCTTCTGGGATATTACGCACTGCACGATTATCTTCTTTAGTTAACGTGCAAACCTGAAAAAGCACCAGACATTATCTTTCCAATATTTGAAAACGACAATATCGAACTACAATACTTGACATTCAAAAATGAGAAGGGCAGCACAAGATAGGAATAAATCACATAATATGAAACCCTCAGCTTGCTTACAACAGTGCTGCCATTATTCATGTTGCTGGTGTCCTTGTGAGCGTGAGCACAGAAATCCACACATGCTGTGACCCCGGAGAAAGGACATCCAGGCTTCCTGCCCAGCCGGCAGTCACCACCTGCTGTCTCATTTTCCACCTATAAGAGGTGCAAAGACAAGGCAAGAAAGGAGTTTGATTTGTAAATACAATACATTGCTATGATGATATAAATGCTCTGCAATCTATCACGTATCTGTGAGTGAATTCAACAACTAAATTAACATGAACAAAGTACATTTTGTACCTGGTTGTGGTAAGCCTCAGGAGCCAGTCTTTTGTAGAGAGGTGCAAGATCAGTGGCAAGACTCTGCAGGTTGTTTTCAATCTTTTCCTCCTAAAAGTGATTTTGGCAGTTGGGAGAGAACATCATTTTATTGAAAGATGTATTTTGTTTAAAGTGCCCTGTACAAGAGTGACGGCTATGTTTGAAATGAACCACTGGTAGGAAATATTTGTATGAGAGCGAATGTCTCTTTGGGAATTGACAGGTATTACATTTCTATTAATTAGTGTATTTACCTTTTATCTGGAATGATGAGATACATTTAGATGTACCTGTGCTTCTATTTAATAAGATTTAATAAGACATGCTTTTTTGGTTCTGAGAAGATGCTTGGACCAGCTAATCCTGTTCAGACTGACTTTCTACAATAACTTATGATTTACAATAGGGGATTGACGCGAGTAAATTATAATTTCTCTTTTGGTATATTTTTCAAATGTAAAATTTTGCATGTAAAAATATATTCTGTCATTTCAGAAGATCTCTTAATTCATATTTGATTCAACTTACAGTGTAAAAACTCTAACCAAATATTATATGAAGTAAAGAGTAAAACACTTGTTATACATAAAACATGAAATGATACCCACAGCTACTAACAGTCTTAATTGCAATATCTTGTTTTAAAAAAAGGAATATGCCACTAAGATTTATTACTGTGGTCTCCCTCTTGCTACAAATCAACACACACACACACACACTCACTCACCGCTTCTGGGTAGTCTCCAAGCAGACGAAACTTGCGGGGCACTTTACTACGGGCAAATTTACAGCCGTTGAAGTACATACTCCAGGAGCAGCCAAAAGAAAACGAGGCTCCGCAGGTGTCGGGATCCAAACCCTGGCATGCACATGTGCGACTGTGGAAATGGAACCAAGTGAATGGAGGGATATAAAAAGAAAAAAAAAAAAGTCAAAAGCTTGGAAAATATACTGCCAGTGAAAGACAAAGGAAGGGGTACTCACTCCTCATTGAGCGCACATCGGCGGCTGGTGGGGGAGCCATATTTGAAGAGGGTCTGTGTCAGCTCCTGGTAGAGGTGGTCTGCCACCGGACGAGGGATTCCCTCCCATGCCAGGATGAGGATCACCAACACGGCCGCGTCACAGTGGTGCCCTGGCCGCTGGCGAACTAAACACAGCAACTTCTCTTCGTCACTGCCGCGCCGGACCACCTGGACAGAATATTTTGTGTTTGGACACAAAGAAAAGTTAAAATAGAATATATATGAAAAGAAAACACAGAAGGAGGATGCAGTTTTAGAGGTTACGCCCGTATTTGAACAAACAGGGCTGTCACTTTGGTTTTATTGTTTGTGTTAATTCAATAGCAATATGATTTTTTTTTAAATGATCTACATGTAGAAAAGAATCTATGGTTTTTTTCCCACTAATGTAAAAAGAAGAAACAATGTGAAACTTTTTTGACTAATGACAGAAAGCAGATACTTACTACTGGGAGTCTATTCTGTCGCAAGCGATCATATTTATAAACAAATACTTATTTCATTGAAGTCATATTTTTAGAACTGAATGTAATGTAAATTTTAAATTGAAAGAAAATATATGGATCCACCTGACTTCCACTTTGCAATTCAAAGCCTCTACTAATGCTTATCGATGGTTATAAATTGTAAGAGCCAATAACAATAATTTTTTATGGGAAATTCTTGTGGCGATTCGACAGCAACTAAAATTCGCTATATGTTTGACAAACCACACAACAGGAGTTATTTTTGCCAGTTTCACTCTTTATGTGTAAGAGAGGGCAGTTTTACTTTACTTGAAATGGCCCTGTGTGCTGGTCAAGTATCCTTATCAATGTGAGAAAAGATATAGTTGATCCCTCTCCGTAATGAAAAGAATCTAACAGCAGGGATGGATTGACCAGAGTCGGGTCGATCCCCCTCATCCCCATGCAGAAAATCACACCCTGAGTCTCCTGCAGTAACATCAACAACAATATTTCATTCTATTCTCCCAAAACATCCTGATAGTGACCTGCCTACATATTTATCACAATCAATTACATACCCATTTGGCAATCGGACACCCCTGGGAGCTCTTGCCTTCTTTTCCAGTGTAAACAACCACCTCCACTCGCACTGCATTTCCTTTGGCACCATACCTGTAATGCACAAAACACACAACTCAGTAATAATGCATTTCACATCAAAGTGTAGACAAGACAAAAAGTATCTGAGGACAACTAACAAAAGAAAACAATACAATTAAACACGGGCTGTGGCAAGATATCTTCTCATTCTTGTAAAGACTCTCATTTAGAGCAAAAAGTTGTTTGCATTAAACTAATCATTTTTGCGGCTGAAAACTGCACCATCATTATTTTCAGTTGAGACTTGCTGTCAAGTGGACGTGATGAACCACAGGTTGTTTTAAACATGCTGTCATCTTGGTTTACGGGCCCCTCGTCTCAGCTCCAGGGGTTTCCTGTTTCAGCATGCTGCCTGCGAGTGTGAGTTTGGTGCACATACGTGCAGGGAGACACAGGCTGCATGTGTTGAGCTATCTCAGCAATGCTTCCTTTTAATGACAGAGTGAAGCAATGACCCTGTCCGGTTCCACCAGCCCTGTGGTTGACTTGTCGGCTCTTGGAGTGTTTTGTAGTAAACACACCTGCACATGCCCTTCGCAGAGTAGTAAAAGTCACTCTACCTGTTTTCCATCAATTCCCTCACTGCAGCAACACTGGGTCCTGCTCCTAGGTGAGTGTAGTAAGGGCCTTCCTCCTTTTCAATTATTTGCTCTGTGGAAAACAAACATGATATTCTGTTGATTTTTGTTACAGTCACACTGTGTTGCATTGCTCTTCATTTAGCACCCATCAGACTAGCTTCAAATATTTTCAAAATCATCTTGTCGGTTCACATTTCAACTCCAAATACATCATAATTGTACCAATATGGCAAAGCAGCACAGGCTTCTTTTGTTTGAATTGGCCACTTGTGTGTGTGTGTGTGTGTGTGTGTGTGTGTGTGTGTGTGTGTGTGTGTGTGTGTGTGTGAGTGTGTGTGTGTGTGTGTGTGTGTGTGTGTGTGTGTGTGTGTGTAAATGTGAGCGTAAATACATGGATCAGTGGGGGAGAGAGAAATGAAAAACAAGTCAGTTTGAGGTCAAATAGCTGCTGTCTTACTTGAAAGCAAACTGTGGGGAAAGATTTAGTAACAAAGTGAACATTTCAAAATGTGGCAGAGATATAAACACACTGTAAAGTCTTCGAAGTCACTCACCCACACATTGACAGGAAGGAAGATCTGACAGTTTTTTGGAAGGTGTGTTGAGTAAGTTCTTGGTGGGGGTATCCATAAAACTCATAGGAGACTCCAAAAAGCTGTTGACACTGTTCTTGGATGGAGTTGACTCGGCGGAGTAAATGCCATCAGTGGCGGTAGACAGGATGGTGACGGGTCCTGACTGTTCGAGTTTGTAGTAGCCCTGCTGGCTCGGAGGAGGGGACTGACGATCCCCGGAGAAGCCATTTGCCAGACCGTGGTACCCAGAGGTGTGGGAGAGAAAAGCAGGTTTGTCTGTGCTGGTGTTTGCATCAGAACCATGCTGCAGCCCACCACAGGGCTGCGTTACCTGAGATAACAGAGGCCTTTCACATTCCTCTGGTCCTGCAGCATAACCATTGCATGGATTGCCTTGGTGAAGTGGACCATTGGAAAGAGACCACAGGTTTTCATGACCAGATGTGTGGGTTATCCTTGTGAAAGTGCTGCAATTCTGCTGCCCAAAGAGAGCTGCATTATGTGTGCTGCTGTTATGGATGAGTTTCCTCCTTTCCTCCTGAGCCTCAGCCAAGTATCTCTTCAGATCAATTTGAGCCTGTGGCAGAAACAGGTTCTTGCTGTGGTGGATGCCGGATTTTCCTTGTGGGAGAATCTTCTGGCCTCTGCTTCTGTGAGGTGTCTCCCCATTTGCCATGCGTTTTGAAAGGGGGGTTCTGCGATTGATTCCCTCTTGCAATCCATCACTTTTCTTCTTTCTTGGCTTAGAAGGTGTAGCTTTTGTTTTTTTTACAACAGTCTTTTTCTGACTGGGCAGTTGCTGCACATTGTAATTGTATTTGATAGCCGACACTGGCGTTCCTCTTGGAGGGTTTTTTTCCGACTGCTGGTTGTGTCGGGACTGGATGATGAAGGCCAGGTCTGCAAGTTGAGCAGCCACCTCCTCCTCATCTCTGTTCCTCCCGGCTTTACCAGCATCCCCACCTCTGTCCTCAACACGTGGCCGCTGATGATTGAACTTCACGTCACTGCGTTCTGATTTGATCACAAAAGAACCAAAGCTCTGCTCTGTCTGCCTGCAGGGTGTTTTATCCCCATCTGAACTGGCCTCCAAAATATCCTGCAGGGAGAGCTTTGAACTGGAGCTCACCACGCGGGAACACTGGATAACATTTCCTTGTCTGGCCACAGGGGGGCGTATGACTGACGTCTGGTGGAGCGATGAACTAATGACCGAGACTTTGTTGGAGCAGATAGCTGCAGCAGCTTTGGCTTCTTGCTGGGTTATCTTTGAATGGAAGGCGGCAGAAGAGATGGGACGTTCACACTCACTTTCAGATTTAATGGACCCTGGGGTGCTTTGAGGTATAGCTGCCAGCTGAGTCAAGGCCTCGATAGCAACAGCCTGGTCAAAACTAAGATTTCTTTTTTCTGCCAAAGACTGCACACTTGGTAGCAAATCACTTGGAGGAGGTTCAGTTTTGATGGGTTGGCAGAACCTTTGTTGGTTGGTAGGAATGCTTTTCTGGCAAAAGTCATTCTTTAAGTCATCTTTCTCTTTTTTGACAAAGAGCAAATCTGGCGGTTCTGTTTTGATGGAGCGAAGAATGGAAGAACGTGAGCTGAAAAGTTTCTCCTCGAGTCCTTTCCGCTCTGTGACAGAAAGACACACAACGGCTGCCAGGGTAGACAGCGGGTCTTCACATACTTCATCTTCATCACTCAGTGGTGTGGTGGTCTTATCAGCCATCCACACCCACGGCTCTTCCAGTTTGATCTTCTTCAGTGGAACTGACATGTCAACTGGAGGAGTCGTCGGTCCCTTCACTGAGCAGTCTTTAGTGATTGTAGCTATTATAGTCCTTTGAGGCTCTGATGCAATTGTAGTCCTTTTACATGCAGACTTCAAATCAGAGTGTGACCCTGTGGTCATGTTAGCACCATTTGATTTGGTCAGGTTGTCAGCAGAACCATTCAGAAAGGTTCCAGAAGAGCATATGTGATGGTTAAGCGCTATGCCGGTCAGCTCCAGCCCAGTTTCCTTTTTGATAAGAGCTGGCCATCCTGTTTGGTCTGAGGCCAGGTTGTGAGTAAGCAACTGCTTGATGGGGGGGGCTTGTGAATGAGGTATGTGGCCTTCTTCCCCCTCATCTTCCTCTGCTGCCATGTGGGTGTCATCCATCTGTGCCTTGGCTTGGCCATTTACCGATCCACTTTCTGGAACCACCTGAGACACATACAGACAGACAGACAGAGAGAGAAAGGAGAGAGAGAGAGAGAGAGAGAGAGAGAGAGAGAGAGAGAGCAACATGAAGACGTGACCAAACAAGCTCTGGCAGTGTACAATGAGTCAGCTTGGTCTGAACAGTCACAGCACAACAGATTGTCTCCCTGCATGGCTGAGCATCTGCTGCAGCCACTATCAAGGCTGTGGAAAATATTATGGCATGGTAAAACAACAACAAAAAAATCTGCTTTCTATAAATCTTGTCGAATCCAATCTCTAAACAGAACTAATAAAATGTTCGACTGAGTTAGTTCACAGTTAAGGCTTCGATCAGGATCACATTCCCTTTTGAGCTGTCCACAGTGAGAGCAACAGACCCACAGGTAGCCCAGAGCCAGCAAGTAAACAATTAAGAGTCACGCACAGTTGATGACTGCGTCACTGCCGGCAGGTCACTGAGGGCATGTCTGCAACATGCATGCACATGTTGTGTTTGTGCTGGTGTTTGGAAGCGTGCCCCTGGGGGATGCATGCATGTGTCTGCAAACACATGCACTTATTAACACAGCAGCAAAGCCATGTAGCCCCGTTCTTTGTAGAGTGAGTGATTAACTCTCTCAGGGCTCAACACAACACCGCTTGAGCCTTCGGCAAAGACTGTCTCTCACTGGGGGCAGAGCTGTAATCATCTGAAAGTCCAGAGTACTCATAAATTGATTCCAGATTGAAAGCTTGATTGAACACAGACCATAATAGACAGTTTCAAGGACAAAGTTCTTCCACATACTGTATTACAGAATCTGAGAAAAAAAGTCTTTACCTGTGCTTGTTGGATAGGTTTTTTCAATGTTAACACTTGTTTGAGAAGCCAGAGAGAGAAACTATCGCTTCTAAAAAAAAACACGTCAACAGCATTTTTCTGGTTTAACAATGAAGTATTCTTCATTTTTCATCATTTTGTAAGCATGATCAACATGAGTTTCCTCTGATTTTCAGAAAGAAAACCACATCACAGTCATGTGCCACAACACAACTGGCAAAAGCATCCTTAAATTATTTGCAGGAGTTCAAGGATACCTGTGCATTATTGGGTGGCTGTGTGTTTTCCTTGTGTGTTCATGTATGTATGTGCTTGTATGTACGAGAGTTGGCATCCAGTGTTTAGTCTAATGAGACATACGGCATGATTGCAGGGGAGTATTGGATGCCTTCTTTATCACTGTTTACCTGGTATAAACCCCTATTATGCTCCACCACAGCACTGTTTAAAAGCGTTTTACAGATAGAGATATGCACTCGAAGCAGACAAATTAAAAGTGAGCAGTCACAGCGCTTCAGTATGACTCATGTGAACCCACAGACCAAACAGAAAACACTTGTGTTTACTACTCACATGTGCTCCAGTCATATTTGTTCTTTCTATTTCCATCAGACATACCAGTTTTACTCTAATATACTATTGCAAGATTATTTATTTGTATATAACCACTATTAACCATTGCCTAACAAAAACCCAAGCAATCTTCAAAGTCCTATTGCAGCAAAAAATGTCAACTTAAAGCTGAAGCTGGGCTTGGTTCACTTAAAACTGTATGAGATGTCCTGTTTGACTTTGAACCGTGGCCGGTGAAAAAAGAACAGTCTTTGGACATCCTGTATGTGAAGGCTGCAAAACAAAAAGTGTTGAAAAATAAGAGAGACGGGGCAGTCGCCTGGAGCTAAACACACTGAACTAAAGTGGGGAGATAAAAAGGTGTAGAAGGATGCACTGAGGCTTAAGAGGATTAATCCTGAGAAATCTTGTGTGCGGTTGTCAAGAGAAAAGATCTGTTAGTGTATAGTGTGAAGTCAGAGTCATGGTTTTTCCTTTAGTCTAAACTACGCGATCAAAACTGTGTTTTAAAAAATGCTTCCAATTTTCTGTAAAATCCAATATGTTGAATTTCAGATTTTGAAAATTAAGCTTGTTTAAACAATTTGTAAAAATTCATGCAAAACAAAAAACAACAACAATTTAAATCATCTGAAAGAAATTATTACTGATTTGGGAATTTGGTAGAACACCAGTAGTACTCAAATCAGAAAGGTAAGTAAAATGTTATTATGCCTCAAAATACATACAACTCAAATAACAGCTTCCAGATTAGATGGAAATCATTACAATTGGCATATATAATGAACGTGCACTATGTCTTTACTTAAAACTGTAACAATTAGGCTTTTCTGCTCTATTTGTTATTGGAGTGTGTGGTTCAATCCAATGGCCTCTACTGACCAACAAAATCTTCAAATGATAAATATCGGCACAAATCTTCACTCCAAAAACAGACCACTAAAAAAGTGTGCAAGAACCCAACAATGCAGTAACACTTTCTATCCAAGCGCATGTGTTTACAGTCAAAAGGAAACTCACGTTTGCACTGGGATATGCTAGACACTGTGATCTGTTTCTGGCATATTGCGCGTCCTCCTCAGTAAACTGAGCTCTTCACTCCTGTCACTGTGACTACTGTTACTGTTACTACCAGAAACATGCTGATACGACACATAGCAGCAGCTTGGGCCGAGGCAAAACCAAAGCTGCTAACATAAGAGAGTCACATACTGGCTCCAAGTATTGTGCAAAAACTGGCCACAGTCATGTTAAAATGAGAGCGTGAGACGAAGAGTGTGGAAAAAGAGGCGCAGGCACAAGAGAGTTGGGGGTGGCTGGGTGGGTAATGGGTCACAATAAACTGCTTTCAATGACAAAGCAGAACTGGCTGTCTTCCAGCACTGCGCCAGGCACACGCGTCTTCGTGTATGCATGTGCATCCAAGTGTTTATGATCCAAAGCCAACATCAAAGACCAGGCGCAGTTTTTAATTATGTTACATTAAGCCTTATGATAGCTAAGAGGCGTAAGCAGGACGTAAACGCAGCATCATGTGTTCTCATTTAGCCAGTGGGTCTCCGGAGGCAGTTGGGTTTGTGATGTCTTGAGGGCTCTGCCTTTGTGCTGCGTTCGTTGTGTCTCTGCCTCGAGGCGTCTAAAGTCAGTCACACTGGCACTCAGGCACATGGTAATGTACAGTTCTGAATGGAACAGCAGTCCTTTTCTATTGTGCAGCACAAACACACTCCATCTGCTGTGCTTGTCGAGGCTTTGAAAATAATAATAAATAAAAAAAAAAAAAAACTAAACCGTAACATCTGCTATAGTAGAGTGAGCACTTCATGGACAAACATGGAAGCCTAACCTAGCAACAGACGTGTAACCACCTCTTGAATCCTAACAACCCGTGCTGTCTGTCTCATGAGAGAGATGGCTCTCCGAGGAGGATTGCAAGAGTACGTGGATCCCTTCACAACTAAACAACAGAGACAAACATGAGGTCAAGTGGTCAGAGGGGTCTGCAAGTCACATGCTTGAACAGTGACGTAGTCACCAAATTGTCCAGACTGTCTTTACTACGCTGGCATGAGCTCTCAGGTGGATGTTTCATTGCATAAAAATCATCTGCTGTATCTGTTTGCAGATTTTGTAAATACACACAAATGTACATGTTTGATGAGCTACTACAACTTAAAAAGAGAAAAAAAACAACTCACATTCAGCTGTGCTTCTGTTGTTCATAAGTGAAACGGTTAAGATCTCCACTTCACTAAACTAACAATAAAAAGCACGCTTCCTTCCTGGCTGTGAGCGTAAGTCGTGGTTTTACGTGTTTCACTGAACACGTGAGAATTTCCCTCATTCATTGAGTGAGTGTTTCCTGCCTGTGCTGAGTGCAATGTCACGTATTTACACACAAAAACACAGGTGGCAATAACCCAAGTCGACGCAAAAGAGTTGGCTGGCTCCGCACCGGAATAAATCAAAGCCTGATCAACTCTGAAATTACACAGATTAAAATGGTATCAGTAACAGAGAGACCTTTTCAACAAACCGCACAATAATAACACCACTGCTGCTGTAGCCAAACAAGTAAAGCCTGCCAAATAACAGCCAGTTACGACCCACGGCTTACAAGCACTCCACTTTTCTGCTAAGCAGTCGGAAAACAGCAGGTGCAGAAATATGGCTGTCCAAAAAAACACTGCAAGAAAGAAAAGGGGCTCTTCATACAGCTCAAACAGACAAGCAGTGAGGAGCAAAGAGGCGTCTCTGTTACCGGGGAAACTGTCCTCTTTGTTGCTAAGTTTGTTGTCATATCCTTTAAATCTACCTGGAAAAGACAAGCCAAACACTCAATACACAGAAGCGTAAGGTCCTTAGTCTTTTAGAGGGAACAATAACAACAGCAGCTTCTAAATAAATCACTCCAGTCAGCTAAATCCGGGACAGCCGAGAGAGAGCGAGGCAGACAACGCTCAGAGGATAACCACTCTCTGAACTCCACTGTAACTGACCCATCTGCAGAGACAATAGACCCCTGGGCGAACACTCTGGTTGCTTTTACCTTGTCTGTCCTCGGAGGAAGCCCCTCCGGTTTAGGCAGCATATCCCTAAAAGGTATTGGTGGCCATCTTGCTTTGCCTTCTTTCAGCCTCAAGAAGACGCTGGCTACAGTAGCCGTGTGCAGGGCAAGCTCCCGGGTGTCATGACTAGGGCGACTGTGAGCCGCCGTAGCAAAGCCCTGCTACAGCAGATGGGTGCACGCTCGCCACACACACATACACACACGCACACAGACATATAGAGACACACACACATATGGGATGCCCTTCGCAGACGCAGACAGAGCTGCATCAGCCAATGGCGTGAGGACCTTAGCGGCTTGTAAATTATCTTCCATGCCTAGACTCTCCTAAACAAAGGATCCCCTATGTGGGCTTTTTACTCCAGCCCTACGCACAGGGAGTGGAGGAAAGCTGTGGAATGGACACTGTGCACATGCTGGATCTGGATCACAAGAAAATGACTCCATCGCCACTGAAATATTAACCCCTGAAGCACATCCCCAACACATCCTCAGTACTCTCATGCTCACTGAATTTGTTTGACTCACTGTTGAAATAATTAATCTATCCTAATAGATGAAATCAAAGTTGGGAAAGGAACAATTACAAATTCATAATTAGTACCAGAATGAAAAAAAAAATAGGCAAACATAGAGTATCATAGACTTTGTTTATGTAAAGCCCTTTTGGGTGATGGGTTGGTCAACCCTAACCCTAACCCCAACAATTAGGGGATCGGCCAATAGATGCACCAATTATAGATCTATTATTTGTACAACACAATCAGTAGATTGCGCCCATCACCTAAAAGCACCAGGCATTTATATTTCTTTTGATTTTTGACTGTTAATTTTGTACTTTTTAACCAGGATTATCAACGAGCTTAACTTGTCTTTACTCCCTACATTTTGACACATATGGCCATTGTTACTACTTTTTTGTGTGATCATGTATTTTTCTAAATGGCAAACTTATTTCAATCTGGTAACATGGTCAAATGGCCAAAGAGAAATAATAATCTCGACATTAGTCCATTAGTGGAGACACAAAAAGTGTGAAATGTCACAAAAGACAAAATAAGGAAGAAATGGAGGCTTCACTGGCATGCGAGTCTGTGACAGGAAATACTAGAAGCCACATGGCTGAACATGAACCAGATAACACAGACAACGAGACAATCCTTCAAACAACACATCTCATGTCATTAAGAGAAATGTCTTTTAAAGGGTCACTATTTGCATTTAAACTGGGTCCTTTTAAAGCCTTTCACTATTTCAGCATGTATCTGTTATTTCGTTTGTTCTTCAGAAATGTATGGGTAATTAAGTTGATTTCATCATCAGCTCTCCTCATAACTCCAATTAACCTCCATCCATCACTGAAGTTGGATCCGTTTGACTCAATTACATGCTAACAAACTTAAAATACTGTATGAAACTGTTTGAAAAACCACATGATATTCAAAACCTAAAGAACCAAATAATCCATATTATTTCATCAGAAGCTAAAATCACATGATACGCACACTGTTTATGATGTGTTTTGAGTGTGTCTCCCCATCGGTTTTATGCCATGTGATCTATTTCATTATAAGGAAGTGATGCAGACTGATCCACCATCACACAGAGTGACAAGTCATATCACGCTGCGCCTTTTAAATGATTACACTCAATGATACACGCCTGGCGGAGTAATTTTCTGCAGCATGCCTCATTCCCACATGATGTAGAAATGTGAATGACGATGATGAACACAGGAAATATGATACATCCTCATCATCTGTCGCCAGATCCCTTTTGACTTTTAAAACGATTCCCTCAGGAAAAGCTGTCATGAGTGAAAAAAAGACAGAAAACATAAAGTAAAGTTCTTACCTTTTTAAAGGCAACCATGTGACCAAGAAAGCTGAGGTCACGCTAGGACAAGGAGACATGAATGCAGGCAGAGCCAGCATTGCCGCTTACACTCAAGCAGCCGTGTGTTAAAAGTGCAGAAACCACACAGCTCGTTCCAGAAACAAATATAAAAAAACTACATCGGCGTAACCAACACCCTGTATTAAGCATGCTACGCAAGAGCATGACACAACAGCGAAAGCATGTTGCCGTGGACACTTCAGTCATATTGATGGATTTACCAGTAAAGCCAAGTCAAAATCTCAAATGTTATTCATGAGCATGTCACACCCAATTTGGCAGCCCATATGGCCCATAATGTGCTCTATAGAAGGGAATATATGCACGCATGTGTGACAAGCATGGGGCGCATCCATTTGCAAATACACACATTTTCACACCATGCTGACACTTAACGACAATGTTGTTTTCACCCAGGACTCTTCTTAAAGAAAAGTGCACTGAGGATCAGAATTTTTTTTTTTTCTTTTTCCATTTTTATCACATCCACCAAGCTCAACAGTCAGTCAGTCAGTTGCTTGCCTGCAACTTATCAAAGGCCAACCCCTGCATGGTGTGGTTTGATGCCAAACATTTGGCAGTACCCAGAACATGAAACAATTCCAGGCTGTGAATGTCTTTAAGCTTTTTATTTTGCTCAATGTTGTACCACCAAAAATAACAGACCAATCAGAAACCTTATGTTCTGCTAACATATTCAGTACTCTTGTGTAATACAATTAGCATAAAACCAACAAAAATCCGCCAACAGTAATAGTCACCAGCTCTCCAGCAGACTGTAAAACAAGTTAGTCTAAACACTTCATATATTCAGAAGCCATGACAATAGTGTCAACTTTATGTCTTGAAAATATAATTTCTACAATTCTATTCCAGATCACTAAAGCATATTTATTTTAAATTATTAATGCCTGCTGCTCGAGGAATAGTACTAACATGGATATATGGATGTACTGGATATATAGAGAATTTATAAACTATATTGGTAACAAATATTGATCCTTATTTGATCCTTAAAATTATGGATTTGACTGACAAAGATCCTGCATAAAATCTCACAGATATATGGCACCTTCAGTTTGTGTGTGTGTTTCAGGTGATCAACTTTGTATAAATCCATGAGTGAAAGTTAAATAGATAAAATTATTCAAATGCGAGTTTTTCCTGTATTAGGTACTGTTTACACAAGAATGATCTTCTGGAAACAGCATTGTATGCATGTTTGCTCGCTGTTGTCACGGAGCCATTACAGGGAGCGCATAGCCCCCACCAGCAAAACATTTCATATGATATTATGGAGTCAGATATGTTAGTGGAGGAAATTATCAAGCGTATCGGAGCAGGACAGGAAGTAAATCTGTATTTTGTGAAAAGAAAAATGCAGAATGGGAAATGACAAAGTCCTGGTTTGAAGCACAGCAAAGAAAATATGATATAATAAAGTCCACAACTATGATGTCTCTCACCACAATAACAGCAGCATCTCTTCTGAGAACATTTTTAATGGTAATTTATACATTGATAAACCAAATTATTTTCTATTTCGAATAAATAAAGAGATCTGCTGCAGCCCTTTGTAAAATACTTTGTTAAAAACAAAACTAAACTATAAATCAAGTGTGTTAAGAGGCATGAGAGTTCATGTAGGTTGAGTCCAGATTTACTGAAAGTGTATCAAAATCATATTAAAAATAAAGCATCAACAAACACACATTCTTGGCATTATGTTACAGCCGACCTCTTTCCCTATCCAGTTATGCAGCAGCCAAGTCAACAGGTTTGACGTTAAGACATCCCCTTCACAGTCAAACAGGTTTCACCAACAGTCTGTGTGCACACCTACCAACCGTTGCTCTTCAAGCAGAGACTGACATGTGTTCAAAAAGCTCACATGCAGTTACAACTGTCGAAAATCCTATCACACTTTGAGATATTAACTATACAATTTATCAAAATAATGCAATGCATCACCCTACAGTAAACAGTCAGAATATATTGTTTGAGTCTCCACATTGTGTGTACTCTGTTTCAAAATCTGAATTAATTTTCTGAGCTACCACAAAACGCAGAGTGCAGCAAAAATGTAACCATACAGCGTGCGTGCGTTTGCACAATGGAGCATCTCAGCCTCCAGGTCGTTTCACCTCCTGCAACCACTCCATTCCTTCAGCCAAACATACTCTCCAGCTTCTAACAATATTCCACCGCACCCTTAATTTTCAGCTCTTTAAGTGTCCCATATGGTTTTCCCTGTTTAACGAGCGGCCCGGCTCTCATTAGGAACCAGTAGTCTGAACATTAATCACCCGGAGCTGAAGTACTCAAGCGCTGCGAGCAAGGTAAAGAACGTTGCTCTGCAATGCTGTCGTAAACCGTCTCTGACACATGTGGAGGCTGACCCGCTGGAGAATGGCCCGGCGATGGAGCTGCGCCAGACATGATTGCTGCCAGTGGTTGTCATTACCGCCATTACTGCAGATTCTCATGTAAACTTGTCTGTCAATTGTATGAAAAAGCTGCTTTGTTTTCTTTTTTTGATGGAGGGCAGACATTTGAGGGAATTTCTGACTCAAGAGTCAAGCTGTGCTAAATGAGCGGTTGGCCTGAGTGATTCGGGCGTGTTCGAGGTGCTGAAAGGGAGAGCTAACGATCACGAGAAGATGTAAAAACAAATGCAAATACACACTTGCACACGTCCTTGCACGGGCCAAAACTCAAAGGACCGGGTAAGAATGAGAGCTGCATTAGGATTTTCAACGCTGTAAAGCTCGATCAAGGTCATATGAAATAATCCTTGAAAAAACCTTGAAACTATGAAGTGTGTGATACCTGAGAAGAGGCAGCGGTCTGGCTCATTTGCAGAAGACCCCAGAGGCTGCTCACATATCAGACTCCTCTCATTTCCAAAAGAACATCTGCAGACTCAAGACTGTGACTAAACGCCTGCATGGTGACTTTCTGCACACTTCTCTACATGCTTTCTGCTTCCTCACCACACACAAAATACATATTTGTAGTTTTTGCACTTCCTGCGTGGACAGTTTAAAACGCACGAGGGAGGCTATTTAAAGAACACAAAGGACTTTTATTTGAAGTCCCCATTTAACACACATATCATGTTTTGCAACATGCAACAATCCTACTCTTGGAAGAAAATGTGCGCCATTCAGAACCACACCTCAAACCCACATGGACCTAATTTAAGGGCCAAAAGTGGATAGTCAGCACGAGGGAACAGGATATCACTTCATCTCTTACCCCCACACCCCCATCCAGGAATGGAGGGATAAACTTTAAATGTAGTCTATTTAATCTTGCACCTGCTTTTTCTTACATTTCTGTATCAGTGTGTGTATAAACATGCTGATGTTGGCCAGTAGACAAATGACAACCATGAGCATAAAGGTGAAATATAACAAAGTACAAATACTTTGTAACATAAGAGGAATATCATCTTTATACTTTAACTCCCTTGATATTTATAGTGATAATGGCATGTTTCACTCCTTCCAAGAGTCAGGACTGTTACTTTATGTGCTCTCCCAATATCAAAACAGAGTTAAGCCTCAGTGGATTGAAATGTAACACATAAAAAAAGACCCTGAAGTGTAGAATTGTCCAGAATTGCCTTTTCATGACAGACATAAAGTGCTGAAAACAATGTAAAAATAATAATATTTTTTGAAAAAGAGACAGTGAGACCTGACCACATAGAAAATCCTCTTGATGTGATGTCTGTCACATGGTGAGCAAATGGACAAATAACTCGACTCAAAATGTAAAGTTGTGAAATAAATGGAAGCACCAAGAGGACTGCTTTTGACAGATTCTTGAGTAAAGCAGTGGAATGGATTTTTTTTTTCAAGCCAACCATTTCTTAACACACAAATAGCTGTACTTCTACATTAGTGAAGAATGTAGGTATTTTTTTTCCATTTATGTCAGTGAAAATACAACAAATATCTGCAGAAGCACCAGGCCTCTGTGACAAACTCTCAATGTCCAGTCTCGCAGTGCTACGTTTTGGAGTTGCTTTGGGTAAATATAGAAGTGAGAAAGGTGAGCAAGCCAGTCAATTGTGTTTTGTGACAGACACACACACACACACACACACACACACACACACACACACACACACACACACACACACACACACACACACACACACACACACACACACACACACACACACACACACACACACACACACACACACACACGCACGCACACACAAACTATGCAGGCAGGGGCCTCAGATCCTCTCACAAAGAGACAGGAAAAGCTTCACTCAAGTTTGTTCTACTGCAACATGCTGAGTAGGCATGTTGTCCATATGACAGTGTGTGTGTGTGCACATATTCCAGACTGCGCAATCTCACGTAGCCACACACGCACGTACACATACATACACACCACACATTAAACATGACAATTAATTCATTGCATTCATGCCAACTTGGTGGACGCCACTGTAAGGTCAAGGTACTTCAGGTGTAAAAGTAATAGTCGATGCACAAGTAAGCCCTAACTTTTCCAGGAGGATGCCATTGTGTGCCCTCGGCAGGATTTGAGTGGCATTTCTTTCGGGGGGGCAGGCAAAGTCGAGACTTCTTTTCACCCAGACAAACCAAGTGGCACGGCTTCAAAGCTCTTCCAGAGACTTAAAGCTTCACAACAGTCTGGACACAACACAAACCACAGATCCAACATCCTGAGAGGAGTCAACAGCATTTCACTAGCAGTCGAGTTTAACTGTGATAATAATAGTTAATGTGTGAATATTGTAGTAAAACACACACAAACCATTTATTTTTTATTAAACTCTCTAAATCTGCAGTTACTTACGTATTAAGTCATAGTCTTTGATTGTATGTTAGCTTTCGACCTGGCACAGCCTGTGTAGTGGACTGTGTCCAAATAACAAGGTTGCACATTAAATAAAACAGACATTTCCTCTTGTCTACAGAGCCTTTTTTCTGAACAGCTACTCAAGCCCAGCAGCTATTACAGATAACTACCTCGTGAGGTTGTTTTAAATTTAAGTGGCTTGGCGCAGGTTAACAGAATATTCACTGGAGCCCTAATCACAGGAAAGCTCATGAAATAAAATGTCCATGCCGAGTAAGAGGAGTCGTCTGAATAGAGAGAGAGAGAGAGAGAGGATGCTAAAGCACAACCCACCCTCATCGGTCATAATGAGCTGGCTCTGGTGAAATGTTGGCAGTGTCTTTGACATTTCACGACTCCTCCTCGCTACAGCGGCCCCCTTCTGTCCCACACATTCATGTGACGAAGGGGAGAAAGAGTCAGTGTGTGAGGAGCATCTGTCCTGCAGCTCACTGCCAATGTGCCCACGTGCATATGTGGAGAAGCCTGTGCTCATTTTCAATGAAAAGAGAAGATTTGGATTTCAGAGACAGATTAGAGAGGGACGACTACCACAACTAAAAAAAAAAAAGACCATAAAGATTTTGCCTGCTCACCTTGCGACCGATGTGAAAGTTCACTCTAACCTGTGTTTGATCGTGGCGTCACATTGGCTGAATACTTTTTATGTTCAGCTCTACTTATAATGAAACCTGAAATGAGTAAAAGGGAAAACTGGTCCAATTGTGTGATGTACCAAAGATGACAGATGGTGTGAGTAATAACATTGGCTTCAGTTATGCTTTGGTCAGTATTGTTTGTTGAGTGTGAATATCACCAGAATGAACAACTATTTACAAACATAATCAATATGTTAAAGATGAATTTAAGTTTCCTTAATTTGCATTTGAATGCCAGTTCTGTAAGAGATGCTAAATTTGGCCTCTTTTTTGAGATTAAGTATTACCAAAATCAAGAACGTTTCACATAAACAATAAACCAATATTTGAAAAGTCTGAACTGAACATTATCTTTAGACTAAAGTGCATTAAAAAAGTATTTAAATTATCTTATTTCTCTACTTCAAAGGTTCTGTAAAACCAACGTATGGCTATTGCTTTTTGCAAGTTGCCTTCCTGGATGTCATTATAACATGCAGGTATCTGTGTTGCCTTTAGGGTGATCATCCCGTGAGGATGGCTCCAGATTAATGCTGACCCACTGCCAGTGGGACAACCTGCTTAGTTTAACCTAATTACCTGAATGTAGGTTACTGAGTTCAAAGACCTAAATCCACAGTGGTGGATGTCTACTGGTTATCTCCACAAATCCTCATTATGACCCTGAAGAATACTCAATCAGACAACCATGGAAGGTCAAAGGTCAGCAGACAAAGAGGGGTCACCATAGCAACCGTCAGAGCTGAGAACCTGCTGTATTGTCTATGAGAGGGGGGTAGAGTGCTTTTACCCTGACAGGAGCGTTTACTTGGACAAATCACTCAGAATTTACATTGGGCTGGTTTCTTTGAGAACAAAGACGGTGTTACAAGCTGTATGTAGCCTCACTGCAAGGTCACTTTCAGACATATGCATGAATATCTCTCTTTAAGGTGAACATCTTCACCACATCTAATGAAAGAGCCAGTGTTTTTTGCTGCAGGGAGTCTGTCTTCCCACCGAAGCCCCGTGTGAGGGATCGACGAATGTTTTCCCAACACACGTGCGCTCTCAGCTGGGTTACCCCTCTGGCAAATGCATTGTGGAAGAAAAAAAACTGGAGAAGTGTAGCCAGGAGATAAATGAGTTTGCAGGAGGAGCTGGGTTGGGCTAACAAGTAGACAAGAAGCACGCCGGTTTCTCTGTGTGTGCAAAGCATGGCACCCAGCTGCAGCAGCATTGTGCTGAACTGAATTAATGGTGTATTGTATGATGTAATTATGGTCCATGTCAGCATTAACAGGAGAGTGCTTTGCCAGGTGCCTGACTGTGAAAAATACAGAGCAGAAGAAGACACTAACACTCACAAATAATAGGTAGCACGAGCGCCTGTGAGTGCTGGGTCTTTCACATTTGTCTAAATAATGTCACAAAATGTAAAATGTACAACATTTATATTTCTGCTAGCACACAGACCAATCCAGAAACTAGAGACAGTTTTGGGATAAATGTGTATAGTAGTGGTGCAAATAGTCACAACTGCATAGATAAGAATAAATATTATCATTGACATATGTTCTTTTGCAGAGACAATGGGTTATTGTCTCTTTGCTCAAGTAATGATGATGGCTGTATGTTTATAACGCTCACATCTGCACTATTATGTGGGGATTGTAATGCTACGGGGGACCTATTAAAACTGGAAACATCTTTTCCACACATCCTGTTGGAGCTGACGCTTCCGCTCTGTTTATTTGTAAATATCCGTTCCAGTCTGAGCCTGTTGTCCGCTCAGAAACCCAGTGTATATGTGTGTAGGTGGCAGTTTCTTTGTACACTGGAAGATCACGAATCCATCCTGACATGAGACGACAGCTGCTTGTTGCAAACTTTGAACCGTGCAGGTCTTCTTAATGGAATTACAGTTACATATGTTTACCTCAAATTCATCCACATTTAATACCAATGCATGAAAATGAAACCTTTTGAACATTACAAGAAAATATCAGAGAAACAACAGGTCTCTATTAAAAAACATTACTTATATCTCCTTTGTCAGACCATAAAATTTGAGTGAGCTTAAACAGCCTACAGCTCTAAACATGTCAGAACTCTTTCAGTCAAATGCACTCTACCAACACACTGGAGTTTGCACTCTTTGAACCTTAGTATTTTGTTCCCGGTGAGTGTGTGTGTTTCTGTTTAGTGCCAGGTCTCTGCCTTGGCCACGCTGCCTGATACAAGGCAAGGCCACAAGGGGGCCATCAACACTGAGTGAAAACAGACATTTTTAAAAGGAAAGCTCCATTCTAGCTATCCACCAACTTCATTCTTTTTCTTCCAAACACACAAACCGTCGTACCAGTTTTTTTTTTTCTTCTATCTGTAACATGTACTTATCTTTAATCTGTACAAATCTGCATTGCATCTGCATGTGTAAGTGTGCTTTGGATGTTGCAATGTTTTAAAAGAGGCTTAAAAGAAGAAAGAATGCCACAGCCTCACACCAACCACTGCAGCTCACACTGGTAAAACCAGCAGCAGGAGCCACATGCCCCTACATGAACTCCTCTCTGGCCTCTGAGGTTGTTTTTTTTTTTTTCCAGTCTTGTGGAGTTACAAACATTTGTTGGAAGGGTGTGTGAGCTTGATCAGCAAGACTGGCCACCATGCTACCATACGACTCACACGAACAGCGCACGCACACACACACACACACACCCACAAATACTCGTGGTTGATTATGAATCAAAGAGAAAGATAAACTTGCTCTACTTGTTTTGTGTGTAGGATTCAGTAGTAGAGTTTGGATTTTTTTTTCATTACTATACTCGTCATCAGGGTAAAATTTTGTGTGTGTGTGTGTGTGTGTGGGGGGGGCAGAGGCTGTTTTCAAATGACAGCATGACAGACGGACGCTTACACTGCATGTTCTTTTACTATTTCACAAGAAATCATAAGAACAAAGTTCATAATTATTATTTTTCACTTAAACAATATTTGGAACTGATTAACATTGACTTTTTTTCTTTTTTTTTTACAAATCAAAAAGCTAAGCTCTGGGTCACACAGATGTGTGGTGGTTAGCACTTCCATCTCATAGTGAAATGGTTTCTATGTGGAGTTTGTATGTTCTCACTCGTATTCCAAAAACATGCCTTAGGGGCTCATTGCTAAATTGGTTGTAGATGTGAATGATTGTGTGTGTGACTGCCAGCCTCTATGTATTTGCTCTGTGATGGACTGCTGTCCATTGATGAGTCTTGCGTTCATCAACCATAAGTTGGGAAAAAGACTTATGGTTGATGAATTTTTAAGCTACAGAGAGACCTTTATATTTCTACAAATCCAAGCAGTCGTAAATAATATCTAACATGATCATAGTACTTTCACTTTAGCCCTAATTCAACTAAATTTATAGTTTGTATCTTCCTACGAAGGGAAGATAAACTTCATCCACCCAAACAACAATAGCAGCAGTACTGTCAGTCTTGCTTGACTTTGCTGAAGCTCCGCCCTTGCAGGCTCAAAGACTCAAACAAGAACCTGTTTTCAATCCACAAACACAGACCACGCTGTTAACGCTGGCCAGCGTGATGTCACTTAAGAGTAATGGCAAAACAAGTGGGTCTGTCAGTGAGAGTTACTAGATCAGCAATTCTCTACCAGTCTTTTACCAACAGAATACATGCAGACACACATGCAAACATTATGTGACACTGAAAGCCCGATGTAGATTTAATACAAGTGTGTCACTGAGTCAGTAAAATGCACATATGCTGACCCACAATTGAGGCCAATCCAAATGGCATGGCTGCAAATCTCGTCCTGGCCTGATCTTTCCCCCCCCCCCCCCCCCCCCCCCTCTGTCCACTCATACGCTCAGAAATAGTGCACAAAGGTCTCTGGGACTAATACTGTAGGTGTTATATAATCATGCCTAATCTTCTGCTGCCACTGCTACGACTGAAGACTGCCAGTGCATGCACGCACGCTTGCACACAGCAGAGTAGACATGGACACACACACACCTCCCCCCAGCCACATGGACACCACTGAATTATGCACATGGTTATGTAGTAGCTCGAACAGTCAGCTGCTGCAAGGAACTTTTCACAACTCAAAAAATATTACCAACAGATCTTTGAACCCTCTGTCTGCCCAGATAGGGTAAAAGCACCATTGTGACAAATAATATGTGAAATTTATTGAATACAGAAGCTTGTACTTTTTAACAATTTAAACCTGCATTAACAGCCACAAACCTTTGGTCATTAGACAGTGTAATAGCCAGTTTTTGTATTGCTAAAATAACAGCTCGATACAGACTTCAACTGGTTGCTGAAGCATGCTGCAGGCACACTGACCAATATTTAGCGTTCAACGTTTATCAGTCCTTTTGGTCAATTTTACCAAGTTTTGAGAAAATATGAGAGTCTTTAGATGACCAAAATCTAGACTTTCCTCCACCAAGTTTGATCTGTTTGCATCTTGGTGTCAGTTTATATGTATTTAATTTATCTCAGAGTTGCTGAATTCAAACACTGATAAGAGAGGAAAAACATAACAAATACAGCACACATTGGTTTTCTAAATATGCAGTTTGATTTCATTTGCATTCAATAAAGAAGCATTCGTCAAGCAGTTTAATGTTACAAGTAACTAAACTAGAAATTACATAGCTATGAAACAGGAACCAATCTTCTAGACACAGAAGGATGATATAAACGAACACAACTCTAACATGTCATTCATTAAGTTCAGCAGTTCAATCTGACCTTCAACAGTTGGGGAGAATATTACCATTCATGTTGATCAATTCTACATTTGCTGTCCTAAGTCTGATTTTGGTCTCCTCAGGAAACGGCACTTAACATGTTCAGATTTCTCACGAGATAGGGAAGAACTCGTTTAAACCTTTGCAACATAACTCTAAACACATATGCGGAGTCCTTCAGGAATATATTTACAACAAAGAGGAACATAAAGTCCAGCAACAGATGGTATGGCCCCCACAGAGCCCCGATCTCAACATCACTGAGTCCGTATGGGATTACATGAAGAGACAGAAGAAACTCTAAGATCAGTCTGAACCCAAAGAAAAACCACATGTATGCACACTCATTCAATCTAGTCTTTTTAAAGAAGTATAACCAATGCAGTTTGGTGCCTAAAACCTTTGTACGGTTCACTGCAGTTTATGACTGTTGTGAAAACAGTCACCTGGAGAGGTTACTCCATTGTCACAGTCAGCCTGTGCAACTGTGGAAAAACACAGCTTAAAAAAATCTGTCCTGACTTACTCCTCCACGCACACAGTCACCATGTGCTCTTCATGAAATAGTTATTCCCTTGAATGCACTTTAGACTGCACACACACACACACACACACACACACACACACACACACACACACACACACACACACACACACACACACACACACACGTCAAGCATGTGCTGAACTGCTGCTAGTCATGTGATGTATCTTCCCCTCCATCACACACGCACGCACGCACGCACGCACGCACGCACACACACACACACACACACACACACACACACACACTTCTCTATTCTCTATTGAGGAAGAAGATACGACAAATTTCAGTTGAAGCCAAAAAGCCAACACGTGAAACTTTCACTTTCACATGTTCTGGTTCACTCAACTGAATGTCCAAGATAAAAAAAACTGCTGTCAAACAGTAACGACAGCTCATTTTTCACTTTATAAACCTTCTAAAAGCTGCTCCAGTATCCACATCAGTGGCTACATGCATGTGATCCGTGGAATAGATGAACAATGCAACTGCAATAAAACTTCCGCATGAGCTGCTAATTAACGTCATTAAAATGTGGTGTAAAACAAGCCTCACCTGTGCAGTGGAGTGTACGAGCAGAGATGGAGGTCTTCTCCTTCTTAGTTCCACACACTTCCTCAGCTTGCAGATCTGATGACCGGTCCTGCGGTTGAGGCAGCAGCTGCACTGGCCACAGCTTATCTTCCTAAGACATGGCTCACACGCCCCACACCTGCTCCGCTTCTTCTTCTCCTTCCTATGTGAGTTTGATGCTGTCCAGGGGAACGATCCACCCCCCTCTGGCCCCCAGGATCCGGGTAGAACAGAGGGACTGGACTCTCCATAACCTGTTTCTGATTCAGTGTCAAAAGAAAAAGAGGAGCGAGTGCTCTCCGAGCTGCAGGAGAAGGTGGAGCTACTGTCGAGAGAAAGAGTCGAGATCTTTGGCACCGAGTCCTGTTCTGGCACTGCTACATGGATTCTGTCCTCATTTAAGTTTGGTTCACGCTCAGCAGCAGGGGCATCTGTCCTCCAATGACTAACTACCAATGACGTTGAAGATGTCTGTTTCTGTCTGTTGTGCTCCAGTGATTCTGGATTGGATTTAGCATCTTTGGTCTGCGTCGCTGGTGGCATGCAAGCTCCTCCTACTCCCAGAGGAGAAGGGGTCTCTTGGCTCTGTGGTTGGTGTGGCTCAACCAGGCTAGAATCCATCAAGCTTTTCGGGTTGAGAGAGTCTCTACAGATAATAACTGGCATGTGCCTTTTCACAACAGTCTGCACCATCAGGGCTGTCTCAGGGATGACTGGAGACGTTGAGAACTGAATTTTAGCACCATCAGTGGTAGGTTGACCGTCTAGTTTACCCTGGATCAGACCATCTGGCTCACGTGCCTCTGCGTTGGAGAGGGCTTTGGTGGAGTTTGAGGTAGCTGTGTTGGAGACTAGTAGCTCACGTGCAGGTGATGGTGACGGTGCTGTCAGTCCCTCAGTAGAATGAGGTGGATCTGGGGCAGGACAGGCTGGAGTGCTGGTTTGGGATTCAGAACTGAAATTTTCTCTTACACTGATGTGTTCCTCTCCACTCTCACCATTCCCCAGCCTGTCAATAGTCTGCGCTATCTCTTTCATAGTCTCAGTGGCCTTTTCTACCTCAAGGCTCTGTCTTCTATCATGATCGATTTCCTCTTTCATCAGTGTCTTTCTTTCCTCGGTCCCACGGTCATTCAAGACTAGAATGGTACCCTCATCTCGCTGAACAGCAGACAAATTATCGTGCTGAACATCCTTGGCATGATGATCAAGCTTATTTCCAAGGACAGATGAACTGTCATTGTCCTCATAGCTGCGCGGCACACAAGATGAGCCAGCGCTCATTGGTTCTGAAGGCTCAGAGATACAATCTTTACTTCTGTTGCTGCAGAGTTTTCGCTGTCCGTCAAGATCATCACACACTGAAGCCTCGACGTCGCAGTTCAGGTCACCTTCACTGTCATGGCTGACAGCCTTTTTGTCTTGCTGGGCTCCACGACTGTCACAGCTGTGCTGCACACAGTCTTCCAGTGCGTCTTCACATGGCGGTGAGTCAGCTTTAAGTGGGCTGACCTCTTTACCGCTGTTGACCCCAAATCCTGCATCTTTAATACTTGCAGGAACTTCAACATCGGTTTTTGGATGAACTGGCAGATTTCTATCATCACAGTTGTCCAATTTCTCATTTTCCTTGGCAGGAGTTGAACTGTTGATGCTAGTACTCAGTGGCTGGTTGCTTGTGTTTTGGGGAGGAGATGCCGCTCTTCTCCCAGTCCTCCCTTTGCTGGTTTTACCTCGTCTGTAAGGTTTAGGGGGCTGGCAGGGAGCAACAGACACTTGTGTGCCCCGCTGAGACTTCCTACGCACCAGGGGGTCTTGCAACTGAACACAATGGTCACTCCGATTGCTCGAGCGTCTAAGCCTTGCAGATCCTGTTACATTTGGGGCATGGTTTACTCTGCCAGGGGACCTCCCAGGACCCTTGCCAGCGGGCCTGCCTCTTCCACGAGGGCTCCGGCTGACCTCGGCTCGGGTGGCCGATTGCTTTGGTTCTGCAGGTGCTTTCTGGGATCTCTCTGTGGCTCTTCCTCTGGGTTTATTTGAGTTGCAGGTTTGCCTCTTGGTGCCGATAGCTTTCGGTCCATTTTTCCGCTGAGCAGGTGTCCGTCTCCTGGTGGGTTTGGTGGACGCAGGCATGACTGAGGGTGTGGATGTGAGAACTGCTGTCAGCCAGCATGGGGGCAAGGTGAATGTTTATCCTTTGCTCAGCACACAATGTTTTTATTTTTTCTTCTTCTTTTTATAAATGTAATAATTTTTTCAGTTTTTCAGTTTACCGTTGTTACTTTGTAATAGCAGTACATGACCTATGGAGGACAAAGAAAAAAAGAAAAAAAAATTTAAATATGAAATTTTGAACACTTAAATTGTTAAATTATTATTGCGAACACGCTGGAAATACCTCACTAAACTCTAGGCAACAATATGACTGGATTATAACATTACGATTGAGCCAACATTTTTTTCTACTTTGTGCGCTCGTTATGACACTTTTCTGCCCCGCCTGGAATATCGACTCGGACAGGCAAGAAGTGCGGAAAAAAACAAAAGAAACATAAAGTCCGAGCTCCTCTAGATAGTAAAATATGTTGAGTAAAGGTATCATAAAACCTGATCGGCTATATATATAAACAAACACAGCAGGATCCGGAGTGGATAAACGGCTTTAACAGTTTAAAGGGCAGGCGCACAGAGGAAAGCGCTCTGGCCGGAGGTCGGATCCTGTTTTCGTCTTTCTGACTGGCGGAAGAGGGGGATATTACCGTGGAAAAAAACGCCCTCAGACGTCGCTGTTTATTATTATTTTGCACTTGACCGCTGTCATTTAAATGACCGTGTAATGCTGCCCCCTCCCCCGACGCGTCCTCACTTTTACGCAGGTTGTTTTGTTGCCCCGTGTTTAAAAAAAAAAAATAATACTATTATTCTGAAATGCTTTACATACCACAGAGAGACAGTTGTACGGTCTGAACTGCTAATAATACCCCGCTCCAGCGAGACAGCGAGACCTTGTATTGGTTTCCCTCCTCGGCAAATATAGACTGCTGGCAAGTTCAATCCTCACACAGCGATGACACATGAGCAGGACGCACGCACCGACAGCGTGGACGCACATCGAGCGGGATTGCTGGTCTTTCACGGTGCTCCGTTGTAGTCTCCTGCGGGACACAACACCCGTTAAAAAATGTAAATCCCTCTTGTGTCAATCCATTCAGGGCAGCCCCGCTCACTCTCCCTCCACCAGACGCAACCTACAGGCTCCGCTGGCCAAGAACTCGTCGTCGGGCTTCTGAGGGAAGAGCGCACGAGAAAACCCGGAGTGGAGCGCAGCGGTCGCCGCTCCCCGCTGCGCCTTGCGGCAAGTGCACGCAAGAGTGCGCCAAAGCTGATGGTAACAGGAATGGACAGTGTCGAGGAGTGCAACTAAGGATTTATCGCGGAAATGTTGCAGGTTCAACATATTTTTCAAGCGTTATGACAACAACAACAACAACAACAAAAACAACAACACTAACAGAAGATAAAATCGGACTGTATTAATGCTACATGGGAAATCATAAGTGTAGCACCACACTGCACAAATACCACACAAACAGGATCGTTGCACACAAGAGAATAGTCTATGTATATCTAAATAGATAATTAGATAACTATATTTGCCTATATACCCATGGAACTACAGGGGGGAATATATGGGGGACATATTCATAGTCGATGTAATATTTACAATATGTGCAAATCATTCATATGTACCTGTTTAATTTTATTGATAATACAAAGTGTGTATGGTAATGATAACCAAGATCTTTGCCAATCAGTGTCTGTTAAGACACTATTCTAAAAAGCTTTTCGTCTGGGACCGGTCTTCCTTTTGTTATTAAAACAGTTTCTTACACGTTTTTCATTGCATTTATGATCCAAAATGTCTACTGCATTAACAAACAGCAGGAGTCCTGTCCTTTGGGATACACTGCAACATACTCTCCAGGAGATACAGGGATATTACCATAGATATAAAACGTTTATATCTATGGATATTGCCATAGATATATTGCCATATGTAATCTGACCATGTTTATTACTATATTACGTATTCGGGGAGCGTCCCCTACGTCATCACTATGCGCCAGTGTTGGGCAAGCAACAGCATCCGTCAGTCTGAGGACGAAGGACACGATGAGAGGCACATGTAACCACCTCAGATCAGCACCTTAGATCGACCAACTTTACTTCCTCATGATCAGGTGAGCTGCGATAACAGCCTTCATAACGCCATATTTCAACGGGACAATTTCCAGGAATGACGAGACAGTGTCAGCTCCGCGGAGGAGAAACAGGCGTGTTAAAACAATCCACTTTATTCTCCTCACTCTTCTCAAAGCTCACGTTTTTCTGTTGGGTGTCACTGTTTGAGAGTTACCTGTCTGCTAAATTATTGTGCTGCCAATGTCTGTTGTGAAACTGTAAGTAACATAAAGCCGGTCATCTATGTTTTTGTTTACATATACAATTCTTCTCATATTGAACTCATTGTGACGTCCTAGAAGCAAATGTTAAAAAAAATATGTCTGAAGTTATTGAGGTCGTTTTGTGGGTCCTGATAGTTCTCTGTGTCTTTGAGGTTGGTTTACACCTCTGTTTAGTTTCCCTCTAGTATAAACAAAATTTGAGTTGTTCGAGTTTTCTTTGTCTAAGGGGGGTTATTGTGGTTATTTTTGTGTCTTCTTGTTTTGCAGCTATATGTCTTAAAATACATCTGTAGATGATGTTTGTTTGTCGTTCTTGTTTCATTCATTCTTGTTTAATGGTGTTGTTTGCTTGTAGTAGTAGTGGTCGTAGTTGTGTCCCCCTGCATAGGTTTTTTTTTATTGTGTGTTGTTTTTTTTTTTTTTAAATCTAGTGATGATTTTGCACATTTAAAAAGAAATTTGTAACTCTATACTTGTTTCTTGTGTTGTACCCCCCCCCCCCCCTCCCCCTTCAATAAGCTTTATTTTCATTTATCTTTTACTTTTCACAGTGTGTTTTCTTCCATTTAAAAACCAATATCTGCATGTCTCACGGTCATGTTTATGCTTGCAGGATCTTCACGTGAGCGAGCAGCCACTGATGTGGCAGATTCCTGAGCCGAAACAATGACATCGGAGGCTGCGGTCTCCTCTCCCACCATGAGCAGCACCCCTGCCAACAGGGACTACTACTGGCTTCGATCCTTTGTTGCTGGAGGTAAGATATAAGAGAGACATATTTTCTTGCGTACCGATGGACTGGCAGTCTGTCTGAGTTGTACCCTGAATTTGTCCCTAATGTCAGTTAGTCAATGTAGCCTCCAGCTCCCACAGCCAAACTCAAGACGAAGCAAGGACAGAAGATCAATGAATGGATCCCTCCAAAACACTTTGTCTGGCATCTACTTAACTCTGGCAGTCCTTTTCTACATCAATCCAAAACATTTGTGTAGTATTGTTTTTAAACCCCCCAAAATATGTGTAAATATTTCAATTCTGTCATTTCATTCAAATTGCAAAGGGAACCAGCAGGAGTGTGGTACAGTGGAGCAGTGGTTAGCACCGTCACCTCACAGCAGGTTATTGCTTGTCAATGTGTCATGTAAAGAAAACAATCTGCATACCTTTAGTACAAAAGCACAATGTTGATATTCAAACATAAAAAGTTAATAGAAACAACATATTTACAGACACGCATGTGGGAAGCTGTTTCTACCGTGCAGCCACCATCTTAATGGACTGACTCTTTCATTGTCACCATTGTCTCTGGGCTGCTTCTGCTCTCTGCTCCAGCTGTCGTCACATGTGTTAAATAACTACAATGGACAGCCTGTCAATAGCTAACTGATATTGACTGGTCCCATTTAAATATTGACATAAATAATTGCTTATTTATAATAGCTGATGCATTGCTTCTGTGTCTTCATTTAGGTGTTGCAGGATGCTGTGCCAAAACTACCATCGCTCCTCTGGACAGAGTCAAGATTCTCCTCCAAGCCCAGAGCCCCCATTACAAACATCTGGGTGAGACTTTCTACAAAGCAAAACATGGGAAACCAGCAAGTGTTTGTTTTCACACATCTGTTTCACAGGAGTGAAACTTGTGGACTTGTTTTTTTTTTGGTTGTTTTCTTTCAGGAGTGTTTTCCACCCTGAAAGCCGTGCCAAAAAAAGAAGGCATGCTTGGCTTGTACAAGGGGAATGGGGCAATGATGGTCAGGATATTTCCTTATGGAGCAATCCAGTTCATGGCCTTTGATCGATATAAAAAGGTATTTTATAATTTTTCAGAATGTTTTATTTGCTATCAAAACAATTGAACATGAAGGGAGCAGATTGTTTTGTGAACCTTTTACTATTCAGGACTTTGGTTTTGCGTTTGTATTGTTTGTTTTAATCAAATCAACCGCTGTTGATAATAATGTTACTATTATTACATACCATTATTAACAAAAGTAATAATCTCTTTTTACAGCTGCTAAGTAAACAGCTCGGGATCTCTGGACACATCCACCGCCTCATGGCAGGATCTATGGCAGGTACTGATATCATGCTTTTAACTTTATTTCTCGCTGTAATTGAATTGCTTACTGAAAGTGATTCATTTTGGTTTAATTCATAATCGTATACTACATTTTTATCTGCTACATAAGGACAGATTTTCCCAACAAATTACCATTTGTAAGCTTTTATGTTCTTAAAAACTCATCATTAAGATTCTGGAACATGCAAGCTGCCTTGTAATATAGAGAAAACCGAGAGGAGTTCAATTAAGTGTGTTTATATTCCTACTCATATTCTCACTCTGCATGTGAGACTTATTGGGGGTGATAAAATTGCCTTTCTCCAATGGTCAGCAGATTATCGGCCTTTAAAGCTTCTAAAGCTGAAAAGTTATCCCAGGATAAAGTGGTGTAGAATACGCATGGATGTGTTTTTCATTTAGGGATGACTGCAGTGATATGCACCTACCCTCTGGATGTGGTCCGAGCTCGGCTGGCTTTCCAGGTGAAAGGAGATCATCGATACACTGGAATCATCAATGCTTTCCAAACAATCTACCATAAGGTGATTTTTCTTGTAATCAGTTTCCACTTGTGTTTATATTGGATTTGAGTGTTCATGCATTGTTTGTTGTTGGGGGTTTGTTTTTTTATGCAGGAGGGCGGCATACCGGGCTTCTACCGAGGACTTACGCCAACACTTATAGGAATGGCTCCATATGCAGGTGATCACCGGGATTATTTTTGCTTGGACTGATTGAAGGCCGGTGTGACCGTCATGCCAATGAACATGAAGTGACTCTGAACTCTTGCCTTATGCCCTCTCAGGTATCTCATTCTTCACCTTTGGCACTCTGAAGAGCCTCGGACTGAAACATTTCCCGGAGCTGCTGGGACGCCCCTCCTCAGACAACCCGGACGTCCTCATCCTCAAGACCCACGTGAACCTGCTCTGCGGAGGCGTCGCTGGTGCCATCGCTCAGACGATATCGTAAGGGGTTTAAAGCTCAACTCGTGGTGCAGCGGCTTTACCTCCGCTTCCTGGCGAGATTTAGTTATCAGTCATCACATCGTGGATCTCCTCTCTAGGTATCCTCTGGATGTGGCCCGGAGAAGAATGCAGTTGGGGACAGTGCTTCCAGACTCAGACAAATGCGTGTAAGTACTAACATCGCTCATAGTCTTCATGGTCTTTTGCACTGTGATGTAATCTGGTACACTTTATCAGTCGTAAAGTGTCGTGTGTGTCATAAAATCATCACTCAGGAAAGGTTTTCTTTCCAGTGACACTGTTGGGGGGGAGATCAAGTACATTTGTTTCTCCTTTGTGTTCCTAAATGTGTTTTCTCCTTTCATGCATTACTCTTTAACATCTATGTTTATTTTTTTTGTCCTCACATTTTAACAGAAGGCCAATAGAAATGCACTTGAAACCAGAAAGTTGCTGGCTTGAATCCCTGGACTGACAACAGATTTCACTGGGGAAAGTGAAAGGCACTATTCTATTTTATAAACAAGTTACTGATGAGAACTTCAGTAACTATAGATAGAGTGTGACTTTATTGGTAGCAGCCAGAGGACATCTACATTGCAATCAAACATTTATTGAACACAACAAGCCAAAGGGCAATCCTAGTTTTAAAAGAAGGGCCTGGTCAGGTGCTCACAGATCAGGACTTTAGAAAGCAGCAGCAACGAAGCTGTTCGAGAGCATGTGGTCTTCGCTCTCAGGACTCTAAACCTCCAACTGGACGGTGTTTGTTGAAACGAATCAAGTAAATAGTGTGTTTTGGCATCATTGCATTTTATCACAATACAAATACAAAACAGTTTTTCCCTCTAACGAGGATGATGATGCATAAAATACATTATTTTCTTGTGTTTCACACGTACAGCAGATTTTAATGCATTGAATGCATGTTGTTGCTCCCAGACTGGAGAAGAAGACTTGGGATTAGAGAAAAGACTTTGTTCGTCGTGTCGTCTGTGACAGGAAGAACTATCGGCCACATCACTGAAGTGAATCGTATAACTTTGATGTCAAACCAGATCCAGACATTTCCTGCCCAGACTTTTATTTCAAAGAAATGTGTGACACTTTCATGTTGAATAGAAACAGCTGGTGAAAATGTCCTTACCAAGGCCTTTTTTTTTTTTTTTTTTATTCTTTCTAGACTCACATGAAGGAATGAAGTAGTGGAATCAAAATCTCTCACCAGATTTTTAAAATAATCTCTTAATTCTTAATGGTTGTGATTTTTCTTTCTCCGTTTGAACAGATCACTGATCAAGACCCTGAAGTATGTGCACAAGTCGTATGGGATTAAGAAGGGATTGTACCGAGGTCTTTCTCTCAACTACATCCGCTGTGTCCCCTCGCAGGCTGTGGCCTTCACCACTTATGAGTTCATGAAGCAGGTCCTCCACCTCAACTAGGTGTTTTCTTTCTCTTTATTGTTTTCCTATTTTTCAACCTTCCAAGCCTCCACTGAGGCTCCGTGTATGCTCTGAGTCAGAAGTCTGCTCGACTTCCATCACCACTCACGTCTTAAAGGGTAACTGAAATGTTTTTCAGATTTCATCTTTAGAAAGAAGAATAAATATGCTTTCGAAAGGTATATAACATTCCCAGATAAAAGTCCGAATTCCGACCCTTTTAATTGACTTTACATGATGCAGCAGACGACGGTATATTTGCGGGCCATAAATGTGAGCCGCCTGAGCTAGACCGGATATGACGTACGAGGGGTTATATGTCCCAGCCAAAACAACATCAGCTGATTGAAGAATGGAGGGGTTTGGCGATACAGAAGCACCTAGGAGCGATGTTAGCCAAGATTTAAGTGACGTATCGTTGGTTTTGGACGAAGATGAAGGAGAGGAATCATCGGAGGAAGAATTAGAAGAAAATCAAGGCGTTCAACCATACATGTTTGAGCCGTGAGTACATATTGTGTGTGACCGGGTATTTACCCGTGTGCACATATTGTGCGTGACCGGGTATTTACCCGTGTGCACATATTGTGCGTGACCGGGTATTTACCCGTGTGCACATATTGTGCGTGACCGGGTATTTACCCGTGTGCACATATTGTGCGTGACCGGGTATTTACCCGTGTGCACATATTGTGTGTGACCGGGTATTTACCCTTGTGTCAGAGTGGGTGTTTTGCAAAGTTTATTGGTCTATTTGTCTTAAGTTTTAGCAGGTTTTAAAAAGACTTACTGAAAGTTGGGTTTAAAAATCCGTTAAAAAGCCGTTTAAAAATGGTGGGGACAGAACCAGGTTTCAGGATACGTTTCCTCTTCACATCAAAACCAAGTGACTCTCGGATTGCGGGTGCTGTTTCGTAACAGTCATCCGTGAAATGTTGACTGCAGAGATAGGAGGCCTCTGTTGGTGTCCAGTTGGAGCGAGTGCGCTGCACTTGTTTTGTCCATAATCTCCTCAAAGTTTCATCTTTTGGGAATTTATGGACACTTACAGACGGACTGGGCATTTGGGAACACCCAGCCGCAACACAACGCTTAGGCATGACTCTAAAAAACTGCTAAATAACGCGATAATGCAGAGCACATGTAAACAAGACACTACGATCAGCTGTTGTGGGCGGAAGTAAATAACTCCTCATACGTCACAGCGCAAAACTACGGCAAGTTGGGAAAACTAGGTCAGATTCACAGGGCGGGAGATTTAAAGGCATTTTTAGACGTTCGGCGCTCAAGAGCAAGATAGTGGTGTGATTGTCATTGGTGTGTCATATATCATTCGAAAGGGGGAAAAATAATGCTAAATACTGGTGTATTTTAATAGAATTATTTCAGGGACCCTTTAATCTCATCGGTGTGGAAGCTGTCTTTTCCGTGAGGTCAAGGGCAGACATTCATGCCTTGCCTGTCCCGCTTCACCCCTCTTTGATTTGTCCCCCCCCCCTTACCTCTGAGGACGGTTTCCATTCGGTCAGAACTCATGAGACCTGAATGTGAGCGACTCCATCATCAGTGTCTTCTGCAGCGGCGACATGCCAACACCTCCCGACAGTGTAGAAACAACTTCGTCCTTCAACAAATCCAGACATTTCATGACTTGATGGAATACTTTTAACATTATCAAATTATTTATCAAAATAGTTTTTTTTTCTTTTTTTTTCCTACAAAGAATCAAATGACGTCATTCAGATTTTTCAGTATTCATAAATGTATATAATTGCTCTCAGCTTTAATCCTACACATATTTCTTTTTGTAATTTCTTGTCATGTCTTCTTAATTTACTGACACAGGAGCTGTTGAGCAAAAACTGAAATATGTTTAGGAATTGAAACAATTCAAACATTGGGGGTTTTTTTGTGTGCAGTGCATTAACTTTTAGGAAATTTTGCAGTTTGTGCTTATTTGCCTTGTTTTTTCTTCTACTCAGAAACCAGTGCACCAAAAAAAAAAAAATCTCTTTTTTTTTTTTAAAGGTAAACTATTACACTACTGTGTTGCAGTATGCAGGTTAAAATGAAGAAAAACGTGCTTTTCATGGGAAATATTGGTGAATGTGCACCGTCTTGTCTGTGGCTTTGATGGGTGATAATGTATGTTGCGTGTAGCTTGGGTGTTCAAATTTGAGTAGACTCAGGAGCAATTTGCACTTCATGACTATAGATAGCTTTTTCATCATTTATTTATTTATTTGGGTCTAGTAACCTGTTGCCACTGGGTGGCAGCATTGACATAACATTGTATAGCCTATGTTCAGATCTTAGCAGAACAAACTGTAGGTGCGTCTCAGAAAAAATTACAAAATTATCAGTATCAAATATTTTTTTTAATTTTTACACCTATAACATAAAAATGTTTGGATGAATTAATTTAGATTTCAAAGGCCTAAATGGGCAAAAGATCAGATGTAATGATTTTTGAGTTTCTCATGTTTGTTAAAATTATGCAGAACACAACGACTTGAAATGCACTTGGGGAAAAATAAAATGTATAGAAGTCTCAGAGTTTGACATAAGTTATATGAAAAATTATGTTGTTCTTCACTGTATTCTACCTTTTTGAGATGCATCTGCTATCGAGTACAAGTCAGAGATAGATCTTATATCTCAATTTCTCCCCTCATTTGTCTTCATAAAGTAATCGTAAAATGCTGACGATTGTTTACACAGTGGTTCTGATGTCACGCATCAATATTATTTGACTACTCACTACAGTTCCTGTTTGACTGATTACTCCTAACGTCCGAGTGAGGCCGACCGTTAACGACTGAATTAACAACCGAATACATTTGTTCCGCTGCAGGCCGTCATGCCTGCACCAGGGCTCATGTGAACCTCTTCTTCTAGTTTTCAGCCTCTTGCCTTCTTCTGACTTCCACGTCTTACTTCATCTCAGCAATTTATTTGTACTGTTGGGATTTGTGCACAAGCTTCAGCTGAGGCCTCAGTAATTTTCAACCTTTTGGGCTTGTGACTCGTATGAAGCTGTAGAAGAGGAATAATTTCCCCTTTTCGCCTTCTCATATAGTCACTTTTCATTAAATGCTGGAAAGTTCAACGATGGAAACTCTATTCTGTGTCACAATAAAGCAAAATGTAGCCAATTTCATAAGCACACATTTGTACAAAAGATAATTCAAGACTAACTTTGCATCTTTTGACCATTTATTTAATGTCATGTATATTTTTTTTAAAAACCGAGGCCATTCACATTGAATGTGTGGCCTGTTTGCCAGACTCCAGGCTTGAGAACCGCTACTAAATTCACTCAGACTACTAAACCACCTTGAATTGAACTTGAAAAGAAAGAAAACAGGTCTGGAAAAGAAAACCAGATTTTATTATTTAGATTTCTTTTTTTTTTTGTATTCCCAGACCAACATTAAATGCAGTTCCCAGTTATGCCTTCCTTTTCTGGGCTCAGCAGTATAATCACACAATGTCTGATGACAAGTGGCAGCTTGTAGGTAGGACACAACAAGCTTTTTGTGCTGCCAGTTAATCATTCACTCACAGAGCTGCTGCGTAATTTCTGTTTGTTTCCAACGCCATCTAATGTTTGTCATTTCTGTTAAATCTGTTTGTCGTCATTCTTCCCAATCAGCTCACCGCCACTGATATAGTATTATTCACATATTTCTCAGTGAATATACCTGATTGACGTGACTGAAAAGAGATTAAATTATTTCAGAGCGAAGAATGAAAATGCCTTTTTTGATTGCGTGTCATCTAAGTTGTTGTTCTCTTTGTACTCTAGTTTTATAAGCAGTAACTAAATTACATTAAAAACCATCTTCTTAAAGCATCCGTGTTTTGTCTTCAGTTTGTGCTGCCAATGCCATCATATAGAAAGAATTGTTCTGCTTGTTTTAATGACTTAAAATAGTACTTGTTTTTAAATTCCACTTTGCTAAGCAGTAATGAGTTAGTTTCATTTGTCACTTTGAGTTGAACATACACAGATCCTTGGAAATGTAGATGTTACAGTTTCACCTGTTAAACCACAGAGGGACCTCTGTGACGCATTTGCATTTGTTTCAAAAGTGGAACAGGCGGCATGTTGTCCCGAGTCTCTGACTAATTTGACTGGTAAATACCATGAAAGATAAGCCACATATAGTGTCATTAACATCTCAACATACTCTGACCCTGTTGGTTTCAGGTTCCCTCTGCAAAATCACTTTATTCTGTCGAGGATTCATGAGAACTTGCTCTTATTGTTTGAAGACAAAAAAGTTATTTGATATCAACTTTTGGAAAACTGATATCAACTTTTATTTTCTCTACAAATCACTGCCAGTAAAGAGGGGAAGGAGGAAACTGCATTATATTGTGACCTCATTTAGCACAATGCTCATAGTTGGACTTTATGATCTCTATTAAAAAACACAGGAAAGAAAACATCAAGACTATGTCAGGAAAAAAACAATTTATAGAAACAGAAAACATTGAAATGCATAAAGGAATACAAATTACTCATCAAAATGAACATGTGCTCCAATCCTCTGCACTGGTTTCACACTCATATAACAGCTTTACAGAAGAACTTGTGAACCAATATCCCACCCAGAAACTGTTTTTTCCAGACTTTTTCTACGTTAACTTTTCATTAAACTGTTAAAAACAATTAGGGTCCATAACTGTACCTTATGCAGTTCATTTAATTTTATAAAAGTGTACAAAACTCTTCCCCACTGCTGAAATAACTTCATTTATCTAATGGTGTCCTGCTCTCACCAAACTGTTCACAGTTAATGGTTTCCATACATCCTTTTCAAATCTATATGAAAATAATATATTGATTTGATTGATAAACATACTCTCAATAAAAAAAAAATTCTTTTCACACTCTATTACATTACGCGGTCAATGCGGATTGTCATGTTTTAATCTTTTACTAGAGCCACAACTACACCCTGATCCTTCAGTTCATAATCATTCAGCTTAAAGTCACACAGTTTTCTGAGTTAAAACAGGTCTGAATTATTGCTTTAATGTTGAATTAGTCATTTATCTGACAGTCTTTTAAATTCAGAAACATAAGTCATAAACCTGTTCTGAACCTAATAATCAACAGACATTCCCTGGCATGGCTGTATATTCACACTGAACAGATGAGGAAAACGTTCATGCCGGTACTTCGTTAGAATGTGAAAGAAATTCTGCTCTGGCTCAAAGTTTTGTTTCACGTTCGAACAAAGTCCTGGCATAGCTGTATATTCACACTGAACAGATGAGGAAAACATTCATGCCAGTACTTTGTTAGAACATGACAGAAATTCTGCTCTAGGTCAAAGTTTTGTTTCTCCTCATGCAGACTGTAATTATTAAAAACGAATGCATCAAAACCTCAACAGCCTTCATTATTGTTACAGTCTCTGTTGTGTTTGTGACAAATGATCTTGAAGAGCAGTTTGAACTGATTTTTCTCCTCTCACGGTCATCGTTTCGTTATATTTCCTCCTGACATGGCACACAGTTAGTTTGACATCTCAATGAGATGGAGATATTCTGCTTGGAGAAGATCTTCCCTTGATCCCCAGATTTCCCCTGCTTCCAACTTGAAGCTGCCTCAGGGGAGACAGCCCACATTCCCCAAAACCACTGAGCTGTTTTTCCCCCTCTAATGTCAGTGTAGAATGAAGGCGTGTACTGGCACCTCCCTCTTTGGCCTGATTAGAGAACTTTGGTTGCACACACCAAACATGAAACATGTTAGAACTTTAAACAGCTACCACACACACGTACGCATACACACACATACACACACCCGCACACACACAACACACACGCAGGCGTGTAGAGAAGAGAGAAGTGCATGGCAGTGAAATACAGGCTTTGAGCAACTCGAGGAAACTGGTCTTTTTTCAGATTATTGAGGCAAGTCTTTGACTGGTAGTGCTCTGAAATACTTTTCTGCAGATTTCTTCATCCTCGAGAGCATTTTTGGAGTTGTGCTGATGCTGCAGGGAGCACCATGTATTCCTACACAGTGACAATAGCCACAGGGAGCCAGTGGTTCGCAGGGACAGATGACTACATCTACATCACTCTGGTGGGCATGGAGCAGTGCAGCGAGAGGACCCTGCTGGACAAACCTCTGTACAATGACTTTGAGAGAGGGGCGGTAAGTGAAGACAAATGATTTGATTTTATCTGCTGATGAAAGATGAGCACTGAAGCCAAACTGTGCAGATTAACTATGAGAGTATCGAAGAGGAAGAAGGTAGCACAAAACTGGAACTTGAAGTTTACAACTGTTGCACTCTTAAGTTCTGGTTGGAAGTAAATGCAGATCATTTTCATATCTAAAATAAACAAATTGAACCCAATAGTAAATATTAGCAGGCATCATCCTTTAATTATGGTTTCATATAAGGTTAATTCACCAAGTTAGTTGTGGTCATTGCTTGCAGTGTGTTTGCATATCTGAAGCAGCTTCCTTTGTGCATTTACATGAAATATATAGTTTGTGACACCGAATTTTGACAATTACATAAAACTTGTTCAATTTCAAATCAATGAACTTTTCTTCAGCCAGATATTTGTGGCTTTTCTCAAACATAACAAAAAACAGTTGTAGAGCTTCACAGCTTCTGTCTCCTATACCATCAACTGAATACAAAGCCAAAATAGCATTTCTATACGCACATGTCTTATTAACAGACACAATAAATAACTTTCCAGAGTAACTGGATACTCTTTGTGTCGTGAGACCTCACATACTATCTTGCTCTGTAAATTCTCATTATTGGTTAACATGTAATTCCACTTCTATTTCTACAATATAGACACTGTTGATTTCACACATCTGGTGGCGTTTAATTAATCCATAGTTGATTCTGACAACAAATGGCCAGCCTGCAGTTTTTTGATCGTGATTACACTGCAGGTGGACTCCTACAACGTGATAGCTGGAGAGGACCTTGGTGAGATTGTCTTGGTGAAGATTGAGAAGAACAAATACTGGGTGCAGGATGACTGGTACTGTAAGTACATCACGGTCAAAACCCCAGCTGGAGACTATGTGGAGTTCCCCTGCTTCCGCTGGCTGGTGGATGACAAGGAAGTGGTGCTGCGAGATGGACGAGGTAGTCATTAACTTTTAACTTTACTCAATGAATGGCCAGTATTTTATCAGTCAGAGTTTCTGGAGCAAAAACAGAAGTTGAAAAACAAAACAAAACAAAAATAAATTAAATTCTTATGTCTGCTGTAGCATATCTGCCTCAGGATGATAAATCCAGCCTGCTCAAGCAACACAGACAGAAAGAGTTGGATAGAAGAAGAAAAACATACAGGCAAGTTTCCTTTGCACCTGCAGTTTGTTGAAGGAGACTGAAGCCACTCACTAACAGGTCTCTTGTCCTTTATAGGTGGAAAGAGTGGCAGCCAGGCTTCCCTTTGAACATAGATGCTAACAGACACAAGGATCTCCCCCGGGACATTCAGTTTGACTATGAGAAGGGCGTGGACTTTCTCCTCAACTACTCAAAGGCGTATGTGCTGAGGCAAACTGGATGATGTTGGATATAATACTCTTTACTGTGGAGGAGAGGGAGTCAGTGGAGCTTTGACCTCAATGGTTTCTTTCTTTAAGGCTCTCTTTTTTAACTTCCATAAGGCCACTATCAGATGCTAGGATGACGCCTGATAACATTTTGTTCTGTACAAAAAGAAAAAAGAAACAGACGTCATTGTCTATCTGTCAGCAGGAACATTTGCATTGTGCTTTCACAAAGGGCGCATACTTAACATGTAACCAAAACAGCACTTTATGAAGTTTGACAAGTTGGAAACACAACATGGAACATATTTGTCACTTTAATAGCCTTTACATTTAATGATGATGATTATAATTATGATGATGCCGATGATGATTTTTTTTCCCCCCCAGAATTGAAAACCTGTTTTTGAACCAGTTCATGCACATGTTCCAGTCTTCCTGGAAGGACTTTGCTGACTTTGAGTCAATATATATGAGAATCAATATCCAAAACACAATCTCAGGTCAGCACTGTATTCTATTCTATTCTATTCTATTCTATTCTATTCTATTCTATTCTATTCTATTCTATTCATCATATTATATTATATGCTACAGAATATGTCATGCAACACTGGAAAGAGGACTTCTTGTTTGGATACCAGTTGCTGAACGGCTGCAACCCCATTATGATCCAAAAGTGCACCAAACTTCCTGACAAGTTTCCAGTCACTCATGAGATGGTTTCCGTGTGTCTGGAGAGGGACATGACCCTGGACCAGGAGATGGAGGTAGATCTTGTTATGTCTGCTTCTGGAAAAACCTTCCAGTAATTTGCAGTAAGAAACCTTCATTCTGGATCCAGGCAGGGAACATCTACATAACAGACTACGAAGTGTTGGATGGCATCACTCCCAACTGCACAGACCCTTGCACTCTGCAGTACCTGACTGCTCCTATCTGTCTGCTGTACAAGAATGCCCACAACAAGATTGTGCCCATCGCTATACAGGTACAAAGGTGTGAGTGTGCCACCTCATTATTTCTGTTTTCATCTGGCATGGCATCACAACTTGCTGTCCCCACTGTCATGGGTCTTCTTCATTAAAAAACATTTTTTTTTTAGATCAGCCAGACTCCTGGCGAGGACAACCCAATCTTCCTGCCCACTGATAGCCAGTACGACTGGCTACTGGCTAAGATCTGGGCCCGTTCTGCCGACTTCCAACACCACCAGACTGTCACACACCTGTTCAGAACACATTTGATCACAGAGGTGTTCGCTGTTGCCTTGTACAGGCAACTTCCTGCTGTTCACCCTGTGTTTAAGGTAAGGTATTTGGACTGGTTAAAAGACTGGTGGGATTTTACGTTTAATTTGTTGACTGATCTGTTGTGCCTTCTCACAGCTTATCCTCCCACACGTTAATTTTACCATCGCTATCAACACCAAAGCCAGAGAAGAGCTCATATGTGAGTGTGGCATCTTTGACAAGGTGAGTTTGTGGTTGTTCAAGAAAAAGAAAAACAAGAAAAGCATTGGCAGGATGTGGGATCAATAAAAATGGAGTTATAAAGAGAGAGGAACTATGTAGACGTATGTCATAAGAAAAAAAATTGTCGACGGATCCCCACAACTGGCAAATTCACACGCCAGCATTACTGATTTTCTTTTAAAAAGATAGCCAGTCGTACTGACTATCAGTCTTTAGATTTGATTGAATTGTAAAGTCCCAAAAGCTGCTTTATTTCATTTAGTCAGATTTGCTTCCGGGAGTTTCCCACATGCCCCGGGAAGTTGTTATGATTTTATGATATGATTTAAAACAAAAGATAAAAGCAAGACAATAAATGGTATAGAAATATTCAATAAATTGCATATAAAAAGCAAGCATGAATGACAGCAGAACATTGAGGCTTTGATTGTTTGTGGAAAAGCAAATGTGTCAAATGAATCACAAGAAAAAAAAATAGAGGTGACTGATGGAGTGGAAAATGTACCATATTTTTCAGTTGAGTAGGTCTGGTACAATATCTGCTGCTCAAGGTGACGTCTTCAAACGTCTCTCTGGGAAAGTGCCGCAGCCCCACTGTCAGTTGTATCTGGTTCACATCTATAAGTCCCTCCTGTCAATCATAGCTTTTCTTTGGCTCCATGTTCCACTTTCTTCTCTCTACAAAGTTACAGCATTTTCTTTCTGTCTACGTGTGTGAAGTACATCAATTGACACGCAAAGAGTTTCAACAATGTTTTACTATCTCTTCTATTGAGGGTGAAATCAATCATCATGTTGGCAAGAAGAGTGAGACTAAATCCTCTTTTGGCTGGACATGTTCACTTCTCGCATCCTGCCACCGTTATGTCTGATCTTCCCACAAAAGATCAATACCAGAAAAGCAGACACTCGAATGAACTATTGAGACCTGAAAAGTTCAACAAAAAAACCCCAAAACAAAATGTGACCATTCTCTAATTCTCCTGAAGGCCAATGCGACAGGCGGTGGTGGACACGTCCAGCTAATTCAGAAGGCCATGAAGTCTCTGACCTACAGGTCCCTGTGCTTCCCTGATGTGATGAAGATGCGTGGCATGGACAGCAAGGAGGAGCTGCCCACTTACTTCTACAGGGACGATGGCTACAAGGTGTGGGACGCGACCAAGAGGTGAGAAGACGTTCCTTCTCTACAGAACTGAATAAAACAGAAATGTAACCTGACAAAGAAGGAGCAGCGCGAGCTGAGTGAACATTTCTGAGTAGGCCAGAAAGCGACAGAATTTCAAAAGAAGAGATGTTGCGACATTGTTTTTATTGCCTCCATGCCTGACAGCTGTCCTGATTTCTCTCCTGCAGCTTTGTGTCCGATGTGGTGTGTCTTTACTACGCCAGCGATGCAACGGTGCAGGAAGACGAAGAGATCCAGGCCTTCGTTAAAGACGTGTGCAGCTTCGGCTTGCAGGACTTCGATCACTGTGGTGGGTGAACATTACCGATCTTCGAACTTATGTTTTTTTTGTTTGTTTGTTCCAGCTCTGCAGCCACAAACAAGACACAACTTTTTGAGGCAATCCACTCACCTTCTCTCTCCTTTTTTTTTTTATTTTGAAGGCGAGAAAAAGCAGTCTGCCTCTCAATATTTCATTAGCCTAGGATTTGCTGGAGAAGACGGGTACGACAGGGAACAGACAGCATTATAAATTTAAATCTGCTCTGTTATGGATGAATGGTTGCATGGTGAAGAAAGGAAGCCACAGATGTCTGACGGTGTCACTTTCAGAGCAACCAGCATTGTAACATCCCAGCACCCCTCTGCATTTCCCCATCATTACCTTCCGGAGCACATTGTGCAAGAACCTTTCACACAACAGTAGTTTGCAAAACTAAAAAAAAAAAAGAGCCAAAAAAGGGGAGGTTTTGTAAAGATTTTGGTTCATGTTGACACTTGTGCGTTTCTACAATCTGTGCACAGGGTTTCCCAAATCTTTAACATCACGTGACGAGCTGATTGAGTACCTGACTGTTATTGTGTTCAACGCCTCAGCGCAGCACGCAGCCGTCAATTTTGGACAGGTGAGTTAAAAAAAAAAAAAAAAAAGTGATAAAGAATGACAAAAATGCATGTTATCAATCAAAAACAAGTATTGATCTGCTCTGATTTGATCTGGTCATTAGCACAAGGAAAATGTATTTGACAGCTCAATAGATATACTGTAGAATGAAAAAAGACTAATCCACCACCTCCCTATCAAACAATGGGAATCCTTGTAAAAAAAAAAAACTTATTAATCATGCTTTGGTGTTACTGCTAAACTTTCCCCAAGACAAATAAAATCTTCATGTGTTTCAAATGTGTTTTTAGTATGAAATCTTCACACACAAAAAAAGAAAAGAAAAATGGCACATAGGCACACAATGCTAACATAATGAGTTTGTGTCGGAGTCACACTATATTCATAGTTTGTTTACGTCGCACAGATGTTGCAAGAATGTTGTAAAAAGCTAAATATGGGTGAAGTTTGCCTGAAGTTTGCATGGTGCCACAAAACATCTGTGCAAATATCCAATTGAGATTTGGACATTTGCTTGACCAGGGGTCTTAACTGACAGCTCAAGCCACATACAGAAAAATATAACAAGAGGAATTAATGTTACTAACATCCATGCATTCATTCTCAATGCCACTTTATCTGGTTCAGAGGTGAAAGACGCCGGGCACGACCCCAGTTGGCCCTCACACTCACATTCACACCTGCTGCCAATTTTAGAGACAATAATTTACCTAAAATACATGTTTGTTTGTTTGTTTTGTCACATGCCGAAGGTTACGGAGAAAACACGCACCGGGGTCTAGGGATCATCATCTACAGCCCTCTGTGAACCCATTGGGCAAAATTTTAATGATAAAATAAACTTTATTGAGCAAAACCATCAGTGCAACATGTCCAAGCATTGCGTACCATATTTAAATATTTGCTTTGTCTTTCAGAGTGAAACTCTCCAGTCAGCACACATCATTAAATGCTATTCATTGTCCATCCATCTCAAACAGCCATCAACAAAATCTTTCAAAGTGAAACACTTTTTTTCAGTCTGGCATCTTAACCAACTTGGAATGAGAATGAAAGCAGACATGTTTATTTGTCCTCACTTGGGGGGTTTCGCTCTCCATGCATGGTATACAGTAGTTGCTTAACCTTACTTGTAGTGAAGTAGCACTGGTCACTACAGCAGGGGGATAGATTTTGTTTCCCCAAGGTGAAGTAATTCAGTAGAGGCTGAGAAACCCCCCCTCCAAACAAATCCCACCTTGAATGTGCGCCTCGCAAATCTTTTGTATTGGAGTTCACATAAGAAACCCACAAAGTTTTAGATAAGCACATTCCTTGAATAAATCTAATTCACAGTCTTTGTGAACTTTGTGCAGTTCGACTGGTGTTCCTGGATTCCTAACGCCCCATCTACCATGCGAAAGCCCCCTCCCACGCAGAAGGGCCAGGCAGACATGAACCTCATCATGGAGACTCTACCTGATCGCGGACGCTCCAGCTGGCACCTAGGAGCCGTCTGGGCCCTCAGCCAGTTCCAGGACAATGAGGTAAAGGGGCAACGCGCAGGCAATCACTCAAACACTTTCATCTCCTGGCTCCTTCTTTTAAATCGTCCAAAACAATCACAAGTTTGAAACCAGCTACACATTTCCACTGTCACCTGTCCTCCCTGCAGCTGTACCTGGGCATGTATCCTGACGAACACTTCATTGAGAAGCCAGTGAAGGCGGCCATGGAGAAGTTTAGGAAGGAGCTGGCCGAGATAACCAGCTCCATTAAGAAGAGGAACCAGGGAAAGAAGCTGCCTTATTACAATATGTCCCCCGACAAAATCCCAAACAGTGTCGCTACCTGAGGGATGAAACCTCTGCAGGGGACGTCAAGAAAGGCCTCCACTTCCTGTTTCACACTTAACTTGCATGTTCCCCCTGTACTGTACATGCATTTTTTCCCCTTCCTGTCAAAAGAATAATTAGGGACTGTACATTGCAAATGTGTGTGTGACTGTCTGTCTCTGGGGTTTCCCTTAGAGAACTATAGGATCAACTCCTTCGATCCCAGATGATGAGATGGATAGTTTTAGTGCATCCAATATTGTAATATCACTTTATATTTCACTGACCTTCTTATATAAGATCAAAAAGCGGCCAAAGATTTTAGCCAGAGCTGTAAACTGTCTTAAGATTTTGATCAAATGCCAAATACAAGCTTGCAAAGACATCAAGGATGAATAGAACTCTACAGTGACTCAGTGGCACCACACAGTGCACATTAAAGGTATTTGGTAAATATTGAATAATATACTGGCATTGAAAACACACACCTAATATGGGGATTCAGTGTGGCATTATGTAATTCAAATTCATATAAAGAAGGTGCAAGTATGTATTGACTCACTGGTGTTTCACCAAATTAGATGCACAACACCTCGGTTAATGGTTTTTACTGACAGTATATATACTGTATTTCACCATTTCAGCTTTCCCTTATGCTTTATTCACCATCACAATGACAACAGCATCCATGTGAGGTGCTCACACACACCATTGGTAGAAACTCAGCTTCAGTGATACTGAAGATACAGACACACGGATAAGTCAGGACGAGGGATCGAGCCATTAACCTTTAGCACAGGGGGACGACTCACTTTGTCATCGGAGCTCCAGCCTGTCCTGATGTCCCTGAAACACTCCCCGGCTTTATATCAACTTATCATTCTTGTCTTGTGCTGACTGTTCTGAAGTGATATATGAGGTGTTGACTTGTCTTTCATACATTACACTGTGTTGCGTTTTATGGTGTATTCTCTTTGGAAATAATAAAAAAAAAAAGGTGTGTTTTAAATTTACATCAAACTCTGGTGGTGTTACCTCAGACCTGCAGTGTAAAAAAAAACTCACACAAGTATTAAAAGCAACTTAATTTTTATTTGGTTGTTCTTTTTCTTATTTCTACATATTTTGTTCAAACATGGGAAATCAACTGAAAACACATCCATATTTCTTTTTAAAAACAGAAGTACTTTTTTTTTTTTTTATATACCAAATTCTTTACAGTTACTATTTCAAAGTAATTTCACAGACAAACTTGTGGAATGATATCATAAGACAGGGGAACAGTCATTTATGTTCAAGTCCAGTCAGTAGTAAACAAATGTATCTTTTATGCAAGTTACACTCTTCCCAGACATGATAGCAATTTAGAAGACAGTGTAAAGACAAGAGATATCCAAGTCTAAAATAGTGAGACTGAGAAAAAGAACTTTTTCCTCAGCTCATGTCTCGCTCAATAGGATTATGAGATGAAGAAATCTCTTCATGGTGACAGACACGAAGAAAGCTAAACAAAGAAAAGCGGTGCTCAAAAAGGAAGCATCCTAAAGTGGCCTCAATCTCCATCATCACTACACCAAAATGTCCGTCAGACTTCATGAAAGGAGCCAGCTCCTGTGAGTAGAAAGTAAAAAAAACCAAAAACAAACAATCTAAAGTCTACTTTTCATCTCCCGTCTCAGGGAATCTGCACATCCTGTCGCTTGTATTCTTTTTTTTTTTTTTTTTTTTTACACAATTCTACAATGGGGTGGAATGAGGATAATCTGCAATGTGTATTTTTAAAAACTGGATTAACCTGGAATTTGACAGAGAGAGCAGAAATTCACATTAAATTCAAGTAAACAAGCTTTTCACAACTTTATTACCTAAATCATTTAAAAGTGCAAAGCAAAGGATGAACTAGACTTTTGTCTCGGTACGTCTGGGATAAATGTGTAAGTTGCATAAAGTTACTAATGGAGGGAAGGATGGAGCGGAGGTGGGGTTAAATGAACAAACGGTACTGCTCTCGGTTAAAAATAAATACAACACAAATAAAGAAAATAATTTCACCTCCAGGGAGGCTCTGGACGTTAAACACCAGTAGACTGTAGAATAGAATAACAATAAAAAGGGGTAATTGCACTTTTTATCTGTCTAATTGCACTGAGCCTCCGGGTACTGAAGCCTCTCCCGACTGGGTCTAAGTCCAACTCGACACATAACAACTCCCTCGGCTCACATTATCACTTTAAAACTATATTAGACTCCAGATCTCAACTCCACATGGGGCATGTACATAAATACAATAAGCATTGTTGCGAAAAACCACAGAGAACCGATTTAAATTATTGCTGCTGCCGAGCAGGACTCCTCAGTTGTATTGTTGGACCGATGTCATACACAGACTTATCAAAGACAGTTGTTTTTTTTTCTTATTTTTTTTTAAGTGTGTGCTGCTGGAATGGCTGTGAGGCTCAACATGAGCCTGGCATTGCTGTGCTCCCACACAAACAAAAAGCACTTTACAATGAGCTCTAAAAACACTTCACCTCAAGAAATCCACAGCCACCTAACTCGAACTGCACCTTCAGCTCCACACCAGCAGGGGGCGATGTAGTCAGCCACAAAGCAGTCTGTTACAAGCACCAAATTATGAATGTGATGAACTGCAAAACCTGACAAATGTATCGTGAAGGCTAAATTTAAGCTGCAAACGTGTTGTTTTTTTCTTTTGTTTTTGACAAAAGTTTAATGAAATGTATGCAGTCAGTTTTGTGATTGAATAATGAAATAGATTCTCATCCACGTGAGAAAGATGAGTGAAAATAAACAAAACGGGTACATTAAAAGTGAGACTTCTGCTCGTCTGAAATGTTCATTAATGATCCTTCACACCACATCCAAACATCAGATCTCACACATTCAGCTCCCTGCAGAAGTGTATGAAAGAAAAAAAAAATAAAATCTGAGGATTAACAGTAAATGAGTGGTTCTGGACCTGCAGAGCATTAACGAGGCTAATTTGTGAGAGCCACAGCTACAGTCAGCCTGGTGTGTAATCAAAACTATCTGCGAGGCTTCAATTAATCGTCCGCCCGCGGAATGGGAGCGACGACAACACTCCGAAAATAGGCAGCTGTGGATTTCCCAAGACATATCCCATGACTAAGCAAACATCTCAACATATCAAAAACTGCACATGGAATATCACACTGCAAATACTGTGTCATTCGCATGATAGAAAAACAAGAGCGACACTGTTTACACCCAGAGGCTCATATTACGATCTGAAGAATTGGAAATTATCAGCAATTTCCTACGACTGGTAAAAAAGATTTTTTTTTTCTCCCCTATTTATTTATTTATTTTTAAGTTATTTTTGTAAAAAGTTTACATTCTCAAAGCCTTCAGAAAGCTTGTGTTGGGGTCGAGAAGTCAATAGCTGGATTTCCCATTATCTACATCAGCGCTATGAGACTTTTTTCTTTTTTTTTTCTCTTTGCTTCTGCATGGTTCCCCTTTTTAACCACAGTATTCCTTTTTTGTCATCCACAGGAGGGTTCACTGTAAGCATATGTGCATTTGAGGAAACGTTTGTGTGTGCTCTCCCTCCACATACAACATACAGTATAAGATTTTGAAGAAAAGAAGGAAGTCAAGGACAGGGGATGTGTGGCTTGAACTTTAAAAGAAAAAAAGAAAAAGTGCTTTGATGCATGTCCAGATCAACGCCCAGTTGGATTCAGAGCAGCGCGGAGCCGACAGACCACAGCAACACAGATGGCAGTAGCTGGAAAGTTCCAGAGATCCGATGCATGGCGCTACGTAATGATCCACGACAGGTTAGCCCAACACTCACAGGAGGTAAAAACGAACAAATGTAACATACCCACAAGCGAAAAAACAAACAGAAAAAAAAAAGACGCATCAAGAGACGTGTCGACCTCTGGAGCCAGATGTGAGTCTATTTGTCTCAGTCCTGCTCTAACAGACATGTGTGTGTACATGTATCTGTGTGTGTAGAGTGGTGTGCTCCAGGCTGCTCCCGACATTTACAGAAGTCAATATAAACAGTCCGGTCCTGGGAAAGGATCGGAGGTCTTGGTGGAGGGAGGAATACGGTCTGACAGGTAGAGTCATGGTTCGTCTTTCTGTCTTTGAGGGTGGGGTTTGGGGGATATAAGACAACCAGAGAAGGATCTGTCTGGAATCAGTGGACAAGAATTTCTGGTCCTTCCTCAATCACCAAGCATCACCATGATGGCTCCTTATAATCGTGTGCCTGTTCAATGTTTTTTTTTTTTTTATTGTGAGTAGGACAATCAATGGCCTGAATGGAGGCATCAGACGTGGAGCACCTCCATACTGTAGTCCTCTGTCTCTGTGTACTGGGAGGAGTTTGTGTCTGATTGGGTCGGGGCCAGAGCCTCCTTGTTCTCCAGGCTGGGCTCCATGAGCGGCGGCTTCTCCAACACCAGCTTTTTACACGTGTCCGGCCGGTTCTGCACGTAGATGACCCGGTTGTAAGCCTTCAGTCTCCTCCATAGATGGATGTAGACTTTGCACTGGACGTACATGAAAACCAGTCCACCCGTGAAGCCGATGGCCACCACCACCAGCTTCGTCCAGAAAGGCCACTCCAGGATTCCTGAGGAGCAAAGACAAAAGAGAAAGAAATGCACCAATCAGACACTGGTCAGACAGTAAAAAAGAAAAAACAAAAGAAAAACAAACATAATAATACTACATATACTCTGGTATATTTACTCAAGTCTAAGAGATCGAAACACACAGGAGGGGGAAAAAACTGAGAGGGACAGCTCAATAAACTTCTGCAAATTTAATGGATCTCAGTGAATCATTCAATACATCGACCTTGACCTACAGTATGCATTAACTGGGTAGGTATGTGATGGGGGGAAGCAAGGGGACGCAAAGGGAAACATCAGTCAATACACAGTATGTAATGTGCTGTACTTCTCTTCTTTCATGGACACAAGGTTCTTCCTGTAAATTATGAGTATTTCACATGACTATTACTAGTTTTTCAAGCAAACTGTAAAGTTTCAGCTTGAATTGTATTTTTTTCCCCCCATGATCACATTTTTGACAAGTATTTTAGTCTTAAAGTTATTAGAAAGTGAACAGTTTAATATAAAATGTATAATAACCAAAGTGGGATATTGTATTTGAGTGGTAAACGTAGATCAAATAAATCTCTACATTGATTACCAACATGCATTCATGAGGTTTTCTTGACATTTCAAAGAACATCACAGTGTCTCTTTAGATTGTGGTTGTGGTTAACAAACATGGCTGCACGATAAAATATTATATATATAAATAATAATGATGAAATATAATATGGTTTGATATTGAAAGTGTGTTTTATGCCATGTCTTTTTCCAAAATGGTTCTGTCATCAGAATTATTGATTTCAGAAAACACCGTCTCAGATCAATACCGAGATTTAAAGTGTTATGGATTTCTCATCTTTGATGATGTGCTGGTTTCTCAAATCTACACTCAATGTAAAAGCAGCAATAAAAATAAAACCATTACGTGATAATGACAGTGTTCACTCTAAAATTGCCATACTTGAGTGAGTTTTAAGTCTAACACCTGATCTTGATACTTACATCATAATATTTCGCGCTCGCTCGCTCTAATGATAAAATGCACAAGATGCCCTCAAAATAATTACACTAGATGAAGAGCAACAAAACGACTCTTTGAGAAACAGGAACACCACACAGACGGCTCCAGCAGCTTTCACAAGATGGTTACCAGCAATGAGGAGGATGTGATTTGTAGTGAATTTGGTAAACTGTGAAAACCTTCCTGTAACCCCCGAGGCTCTTCCAGGATTTCTGCAAAATGCAAAACCCCTAAACCCCACTGCTTTGAGTTAGGCGAAAATGTGCAGTTTTAGAATGCATAAATATTTAAACTGAATTGTATTAAAAAGCCAACAGAAAAACTAAGAGGCTGAAAAGTGGTTTGGAGGGGGGGGGACAGTTGAGCTGACCTGACCGACCCATCCGTCTTATTTTACAGCGTGATCAGGAGAGAAGCCTGCAAAGTGTGAGACTGAAGCCCGATGGAACAAATACACAGACAGGAAGACAAACATGGCTGTGTCGAGGGGAGGAATGCCAGTTCAAACAAGGCAAATATAATATAATCAGTCAAGTATTAACTATGCAGGACAGAAATGTCAGACAGTTTCCATCCAACTTTATGAGACGAGATTAAAGTGTCATTTGTTGGGTAGGAATATGTCAGTGAGGTTGGTTTTAATCAAAACCCTCAGTCGCAAAGTATAGCGCAGAAAATAAGTCACAGCGTGTTCCTCTGTGCGTCTGCCTGTGTTCATTAGGCTGGAACATGAAGAGGTGTGAATGTAACCAGCCTTTGAGGGGGAAGAGATATTGTTTCTATCTTAAAATCAAGGCAGGAGTTGGGTGGTGGGGGAAGAAAAGGGGAAGAAGGAAAAGAAAAGCGACGTTGGAAAAGAACTGGATACAGCTGACAGAGAAGCTGACGAGGGAAAACACAAAGTCAAAAAGGTTAAAGTGGAAATGTTTACCTGGGATTCTTCCGGCTGCATGAGTAAAGAGAGTGTAAGTATCATGTATTACCAAAGACACAGAAAGAACTTGGTTAAAAAAAAAAAAAATGGCAAAGCGAAGATATTTACGTCAAACGTTACACATATAGGACGATGTATTTTTTATCATGCAAACAAATACTGACGCTATTGCACAATTCAAAACTGAAAAACATTTAATCTTGTCTGCGATGTCCAATAGAGAGCAAACAGAGGTTAAAGAAAAGCATAACCGCGGTGTCTGTATGACTTGGCAGAGGACAAGCTGGACTGGCGAGAAACAATTTGGCATCACCATGGCGACTGAACCTGACAGGCCCTCAGGGACTCCAACAAGTCTGAATCATCAGGTTGGGCTAAACAGGGACAGCCTGCTCCTCCATCTGCACACTGTCTGAGCAGCGCCAAATATGCCGGGGAGGGATGAGTAGCAGCAGGCGCGGTGCCAGCGGACACGACAACAGCCCCTCGTTACGGCAGCCGCCTCCATTTTTAGCCCTCGATGGCGCGGGCGCGGCGCGAGGACGGTGGTGGCGTCAGTCTTTCCATAACTAAGTGCTGCTGTCCACTGTGATCAGTACGGATGGAAGGAGCTGCACTCTACAGCAGAGAGGGTCGGCTGGCTGCTCGCGGGCCACATGCAGCCCCCCCGGGCCCTCGCTTTGGGTTTACTCAAATGAACAACGCTGCTGATGAACTCCCAACACTTCAATCAAATAATTGTATTTACTCTGTAAATACTGTGTACACACATTTATTTTAAAGTGACAAATTTTCACATTTGTCTTTTGTTTTCTTTTTTTAATAGCAGAATCGATTTTTGCACAAGCAAAACAGCTGCCACAATATCTTCTTTTTTTTTAATTTAAGAATATGAATGATTAAACATTCAGCTTGTCCTAAAATTATCTTCCGTAATTACGCAGTCCGTCAGCTGCTTGAAACACAAACACTGAAAACAAGGAGACCCAGCTGACGGTCACGGAAATAACTTCTGGACAGTGGCACATTCAAACCTCACAATATTTACTCAGTGAGAGCCGCTTCGATCGCTCCTCTGGGGTCGCCGTAACGCATGATGTGACCTGCACATGTTTGATTTGGCACAAGTTTCTATCCTGGCCGCCCTTGTTCAAAAATATACAACGTGTCTTGACAGAAGACTCACACGAGTGCTGGTTTAACGCCAACAAACGACCTTTGTGACGCCATTATTGTTGTATTTGATAAACAAAGCCAGGCCACTTTATGCTCCACTCAGTGATACGAGAAGAAATCTAAATTATGATGCTATTTTCACAGAGGTTGTTTGCTTTTTGTCCATCGAGTTGAGTTTTTCCACATCTACCGCTGTCACGCGACTGATAGACCACGCCGTTCATACGACACCAACAGTTTTTGGAGGCACGCAGGTGCACACGATCGTCAACCACACACCCACTCTATCCTTGTCAGGATCTTTTGCTGACTGCACGGTTTGCTTCACAAGGAAGACTAACTGACCTTCAACACAGCAAACCTGAAACAACTGAATTACAAAGAAATCTTCATGAGACTCCCAACATAGATATGTTCCGTTTCCAAATCAGCAAATCTAATGTCACAGACTGATTCAAGTCATAAGTAAGAGACACACAAACACAACAAAGACAGTAATTGCTGTAAAACTCTTCTGCATGTTTTTTTTTGTTTTTTTACTTTAATACCAGCTGAGTCCCTGCATGTGAATTACACCCACACACATATTCCAGTCTCAGGAAACACTTCACACTCGCACTCACAAACTGATCAAACACTATACTTGTTACTAAACACTGCAACACAAACGACGTGTAGGTGGTGAAAGACTGGATGAACGCCCGACGCCCGACACAACATCCAATACAGACGACGATTAGTTGTGATTTTGTGTGTTTGATATTTTGGGTTTTTTTTTGCTGACCTTGTCTGATTTCCTCTGCCGTTCTGTCGATGAGGACGTAGAGTGACCACACTACGCAGGTGATGGCGATGATGTGGAAGGTGACCGAGCACATGATCTTTCGTCTCTCGCTCGCCGTCATCTGTAGTTTCTCCCACTGTGGGAATCAAAGGACAAAAGCAGTTTATGAGGATGTCAAAAATGGTGCAACAATAATACATTCACACACAATAGGTGGAAAAAAAAGAAGAAAATCATTCAAACACTTGAAGCAATTAAACTCTTGGCTTTCTTGAATGCTTTCTGGAGCCGCTCAGGGGGCGCACTAAATATTTGATGGGCGAGCATTCAGCCGCTGTGCTCAGGATCTAGTGCCACACATTGCTTCCTGGCAGGAGGGATAAGATTGAAGAAGAAATGTGGCACCCAGCACACTGAGGCCGGGCCCCTGCCAGGGCGCTCGGTTAACACCACGCAGCACCTTGTTGTTCACCGAGGCTGGAAATGAGCCCAACAAAACAAAGAACATACAAAACACAATGTCAGCTCGAGCAGATTAGCTCTGCAAATAAACAGTATAGCTTCTCACAAACGCAGCACTCGTGAATTCAGTGATGAAACGCTACAGCTGCAGGGTCACTTTTGTGAGACGTGGGCGTTGAAAGACGACGTGAAACCAAGCAATCCTCGATAAACACTTTATACCTGGAGCACCATCTCCCTCTCATCTTCAATGTCTCTGTGCACTCACTCGTGAGCAACTTGAATATTCACTAGTGGGATTCAGAAGCCATTAACAGCAGAACATTTGTTTAAGGCCTTTTGTGCAGCTAATGAAGGGCAGAGGAATTTTAATTAGAGTGTCCTGCTATCTCTGGGCTTCTGCGATTGATAAGAGCCTTTAAGTGAAGTGCACTGCTTCAACCATCTGAAATAAATCACAACCCACTCAATGAACTCCGCTTATTAAAAAAGGCTTGGTGTCGTATCCGTCTTGTCTGCCAGTCAGATTTATAGCAAAAGAGGTGTGAACTTTAAACAGGGCACACACGGGGCCCCAAATTTACAAACCAAGCTTGACTTCATGCTCCACCTTGGATAAATATGCACAGGAACAAACAGTCTTACCTTGCGCAGTGGCTTGAGCTTGGTCTCCATGATGAACTCATATTTACAGAGCTCACAGCAGCGAGTGTCGGAGCTCTTGATCCACTGCTGTAGACAGGCCTGGTGGACGAAGCGCAGGCTCCCCGTGCAGTGGCATGGTGTGATCAGAGGACTCTCGTCATCCCCTTCACAGTGACAAATCCTGTGGGAGCCCCCAAAAAAATACAATGAGCACGGAGCTGGAGGCAAGACAGCTGGAGCGGGAGGAAGACAGGAGAGGAAAGATCAAAAAGAGAAAAGTTGGCAAGGAAGGCTGACAGACACCTGAGGTCTGAAAGACGGAGTGAATGTCAGCAAATTTGTAGTCATCTCTAGTGGCATTTATATCAAGACTGTGCTTAGAAACTGCCATTGTCTGCACACTTAGCATAGCTTGAGGAGAACATGACGGGTGGGAATACGATTTCACAAATATAAAAGCGTATTAGTTTCCTTGGCTGCAGAAGACAATACAAGCCCCACATGAATAAAAACCAATCAAGACAACTTAATTTGATCCAGAGCACTTCATTTACAAATACACACCAGGGTTTTCAGAAAATAGTCAACGTTCTTATAGTGTCGCGACACAAAATTGAACACAGCTAATCTGATCTCAGATATCCATTCATATTCAGATGTATTGGTTCCTACTCATTTCACCACATGTTATTGACATTTTTCTCCCAGTATTTCAGTTTTCTCCAACAGCCCCACAGCACATTAGAGGTTGATTTGACTTGAAAATTGCCTGTACGTGTGTGCGTGTCTGTCAGTTTCTCTGTGGTTGCTCTGCTACAGACTTGATGGATGAATGTGTGCATGGCAGCGTGATCCTTTGACGTTGGCTCTTCCCATCATTGTGAAGCAGATGAATGAATTATCCACCCAAAACCATACTGACGATGTAATGCTACAAAAGTAATCCTGCTTTTGTCTCGTGCTTGTTTCACTGACTTCAGCCGTTATTATTTTCCTCAGACCGTTAACTGCAACGTGTGGTGTTCAAATGCGAGATTATGAATAATTCTAACTTCTAATGGGCAGAATTGCTTCATAATCCATGTACAAATAATGTAATTTCAGTGCCCTTAAAACACACCTCTGTTGATTTAAATTGGGTACCAAATTATTTCCCGTGTTACAGATTGTATTTGTTTTTGGTTCAGCTGTGTTTTGGTTCCACTGCGTTTGGCCTCTGTGGAGGCTTGGAAAGTTTTTCTGAGATATTCTGAGCACAGACACACTGACAACTGGAACATTTGATTAGGCGTCCACTAGCTCCAAGGACTGCTGGACAGGCTTTTGTAAGTGAGAGGAACCAATCCTTTTTTAACCAAAAAAAAAAAAAAATATATATATCCATCTCATACCGAAGCAGTTCTTCTTTCAAAGATTACACATAACGGTCACTGCCTGACAGGTAGGAGGACATCGGTATGAGCCATTAGTCATTTTCACTAAGGATGTGTGTGTGTCTGTTCGGTGGGAAGAAGAGTGAGACAAGATAGATATATAGTGTGAAACTCTGAAACTCGAGGAAGACTTTCACCTGTAAGCCAGAGTCTAGCAAGGCACAAAGATTCCCTGATATAAAAGGTCAGAGACAGTGGTTGGTGAACATTATCACACAGAATTTGTTCCAAGTGAAGTCATTATCTTTTGCACGCGCACACACCTCACTTGTGAAATCAACTTGTTAAAAGGTCACACTAATGTCTAATGCCTGGACTTTCAGCTGAATTAAAACGTTGGATGGTGAACGCAGTGTTGGCTATCGGTCCCCAAAAAATATTTTGTAGATTCCTTCATGAGTATAGATACTACTACTGCATTATCTGTGAGATTCATTTATTTACTCCCAGAAGGCGGCGGTGGCAGGTGTATCTGACGTCTTTAGGTGCTTTCAAATTTAGAGCACAAAAATGCCTCCACACTGAAATGCATACAAGATCCACAAGGAACAAGTAAGAGCATTATTAATCCATTTTTCAAATCCACTTTCATTTGTGTCTGCAAAAAGCACATTAAGCCAGCATCTTTCTTGAGTCCCTCCAACCCAACAAGAATTAGGAGTATACAGGAGCGGGTTGTTCAGATGGGATTTTCTTTATCTGGGTTCAGGATAAGAACACATGATGAAACACATGCACACCCACATGCGCTTGCACATGTGAGAGAGTAAGATCCTGTCTATTTGCAGACGCCTCTGATCTGGCCAAAGCGTGACAAGATTAAAAGGTAGAATAAACAAAGGGAGGATCAAAATAAGTCGATGCCACAGGTTACTGAGTAAAGGAGATGGAGGAGGTGTTACAAGGAGTGGAATGATTAGGAATGAGTGAACCGAAAGACTTCTCTTGTTGCTGGTTAAGGACAGGCTTCTTTGTGCGTTTGAATGGTTGACAAGCTGATAAACTGTAGTTTCTCTTCCCACGCACACTGTATTCTTATTCTAATTAATGGAGAGCAAAAAACGCCTGAGGAACTGGATGGTCTTATATAAAGAATATTAATAAACAAATCTGACAAATTATTCAATTGTGGTGGATTTGTATCTGTCATGTAGGAGGGGATAACCACAGTAAAGTGTCAACACCCCCATGTGGAGGAGTGAAGTGAGGGAGAAGAATGAGAATGAAGAAATGTTTTGTGAAGCTTTTACCAATAAGCCCAAAGGTCCGAAAACATGCATACATACCAGCCATACATCTAACAGATTGACGTTGTAATCTCAAACCCTCTCACAAATGTACAGCTAATTTAATGGTGTCTGCCAGAGCAGCGTCTCATTCCAAGCCCTGTTAGACATAGGAAGTTAAAATTTAATTTGCATCACTTGAGCAGCCAAAACACACCCTGTTCATCTGTAATTTTGAGATGGCAGAGGCGCCGCCAGAGTATGACAACATTAAAATGTGAGAAGCAAAACAGAGTCAGGAAATCACAAGCACCACAAGCTGAGAAGGAAACAAGCTCAGCAACCATACAGCCCCGCTGATGCATTCACTTTATTCCTCGTCTCTCTTTTCTCATTTCCTTGTGTTTTCTTCCCCACTCTGATGTCTTTCAGACATCCTTTGCATTTCGTACCCGCTCTTTGTTTCTCTTCAAGACCCCCCCCACCCCCACCCCCCGCCAGCTATTTCTACTCCTCCTCCCGTCAGCCAAAAATGTTTATGTATTTTTTATTTTTTTAAATCAATTTTTTTTTAACTAATCTGTTTTCTATTTCCTTCTTGCTAAACATATTTTCATGTGGATGATATGGCACACAGTGCAACATCTGAGGAATGTTGCGCTCAGCCTGCTTTCAGTCTGAACGGTTTATCCTCCCCACAGCCAAAGACATGCCGATCAGTGAGAGAAACAATTCAATTAGAGACAGCGTCCTCCCTCCCACTCTCTGCATGTTTTAAGATGCTACTTGTCTCTCATTGCATGGTCATTCTTTGCTTTGAAAGAGAATATAACATTTCCTGAGAAGAAAGAAAAGTTAGTGAATTACACTGACTCTTGAGGGTCGCTGGTAACATTTAATGGCCTGTCTCATGTCCAGGGTGTATTCTGCCTTCACCTGTGCCCATCAGTTAGATAAAGCGGTACACAAGATGGCTGGATCTCACTCATAACACAATAATGCAACAACTTTATTTTGTGTATTAAGTGATCAGCTATAAATCAAATAATTATTCTTCATGTTACATCAAATCTCTGATTACACTTGCATTCATGCAACAATTGTTTCCCCTCTTGCCAAATGATTTTGGCAGCTTTTCATGCAAGAAAATGGTGGAAGAATGGCAATATGGAGATAGAGATTTTTTTTGAGCAAAAGGCAAAAAAAACAAACCCAAAAATTGAAGAAGCCGTGCAAGCAGCCAAGTCTTGTTCCTGTTAGCGTTATACAGAAATAACATGTGTTTGCCCTATTATCTGTAGACATATCAGTTCCTATATGCATTTAAATGTTTGGTTTAACATTTAGATCATCTTAATAGAAATTATCACAATAATATATGTCAGATGTTAGAAATAAAGAATAAAGTCCACATTTAGACAGACTTTTGAAAAAAGAGAGAAATAGTATTCCAATAATAAATAAACAAATAATGTAACAAATAAATACACATAAATAAATACAAGAATTTCCCTTTGGGACTAATAAACCTATTCTTTCTATTAAGTATCAAATTCAGGCCTTTGTTGTCGTCACTTCAGGTTGTTAATGGATCTTTAGCCGATGTGGTACTTTGTCAACAGATTTCTCTAAAACTTGACATTTCTGATTAAAGGGAAGAAGACCAGGTCACCCCTCATCAGACTGCTAATCGAAATGATGTCAATAAAAAAGATGGTTAATTATTAACGAGGAAGTTGTCAGTGGAAAAAGAACCACCCACGCATTTTCATAAGTGAGGTCGGCTCGGAGCTCACGCTTCGGGCCACCTGACAGAAGAGCTGGCACGATGTGTGTGTGTGTGTGTGTGTGTGTGTGTGTGTGTGTGTGTGTGTGTGTGTGTGTGTGTGTGTGTGTGTGTGTGTGTGTGTGTGTGTGTGTGTGTGTGTGTGTGTGTGTGTGTGTGTGTGTGTGTGTGTGTGTGTGTGTGTGTGTGTGTGTGTGTGTGTGTGTGTGTGTGTGTGTGTGTGTGTGTGTGTGTGCGTACAGAGTCAGAGGCGACACAGGCTATTTGAAGCCAATAATCTGCCTCTTGATCTCTAGCCTTCACCTTTGCCAATTCCGAGCTCGTGTTTCTCGATCAGCTCACAGCTGACGCGTAAAAGGAGTAATCTGGATGGCGGCACATGCACAGACCACAGCTGAGGGGACAACAATGACAGATGTACGTAAATGACATGTCGTTGTGTTTAAGACTGAAAGGCAATCGATGTAGCGAGCTGCTGCCAGACAGAGTATTGACAGATAAAAACTGTAACCCAGAAGGGCTCGATGTGAAGCTCAGAATTTCCCTTCCTGGTGACCTTGTGAGATCAGCTGCCAGCAGGCCTCATCTGTTGGTGCCATGTGGCTGTGACCAGGTCTTTAATCAAATATTACTCTCGACCTGCCCTGTGTAACATGCACCGACTCTGCCAATAGGAATACGCACGGTTTGTCATGTAATAGAGATTGATGGGGGCCACGTTGACCTAATCAGACACACTGGTTCAGCACCATTTAGGGCTCACTTTCTGCTGCTGTGCCACCACACACACACGCACGCACACACCACTTCTTCGGACTATTACATTTTCTACCATCACCTCTGGCCCTGTATTTATTCCTCAATAGCACCATTGCCCCCTATCCCTTCTGCAAAAGCTTTAGGCTTATGAGCAAAATCAATCACACTTTTGTGCACTCTATGCAAGACACTTTACTGCCTCGTCGATCTTGTAACTATGAAAAAATGTTTAAAAAACATAACTTGACAGCGCAATGAAAAACATGGGAGAGCATTCACATGTTGTAGGTGAAATGAGATGTATGGAATAATATTAAAACAGATTTTTGTTCTCGACGCACATGAAAGGTTGAAACGGGACCACTGATGAGGAAGAGGAAGAAGAGGAGCTGGTGTGTGTGTGTGTGTGTGTGTGTGTGTGTGTGTGTGTGTGTGTGTGTGTGTGTGTGTGTGTGTGTGTGTGTGTGTGTGTGTGTGTGTGTGTGTGTGTGTGTGTGTGTGTGTGAGTTCGTGAGTGTGTGTGTGTGTGAGAGTTCGTGAGTGTGTGTGTGTGTGAGAGTTCGTGAGTGTATACTAAAGCATCTATGTGTGAACGTCTTCTGATCAACAGCTGAGGGAGTTTAGAGGACAAGTATGGCTATCTGTGGGACTACAAGACGAGAGGCACTCCACTACTCCACGAGGCTCTGGGATTCACTGCCACAGCACAAGGATGGTCTTTGCTTTACCAACAAGGAAGGGTGGGTGTGGATTACAGCATCCAGACAGTCACCCACCTGCAGCAGTCACCTGATAGCGAAAAAGGTGACAGAGGCCCAGTTTTCTCTGAAAAAGGCGACGGACAGCAGTCCAAGTCGCTGTCCTCATCCATATAGCACAGCGGTGCCAGACTAGCTCCTGACCCTGCTGCGGTGCATGTTTCTTGGGGCTTTTCCAGCTGGCCCGCTGCCTTTAGAGCTGGAATGGATCGATCATCCTCAAACACGTCGTCATCTCCCAGCAGATCCTCAGCGGGAAACCCTGACTCGCTGCCTTCCAGCAGGCCACTAGAGGACTTGGTAATGTGGAGGTGTGAAGCATAGCTGCCCAGCTCAGAGCACTGCAGACTGGCCGATGTTGAGGATCGAGAGAAGGGAAGGAGGAGACGCAGGAAGTTGGAGTTCGGGGAGTAGTGAGGGTGGAGGAAGGTGCTGGACGGAGGAGGAGGGGGGGTGACAATAGTGGAGTCAGATGCGAAATTATCAGCGGGAACCTGCATGTGGTTTTTGGTCAAGGAGGGGACGAGGTGAGGGTGCGTGCAGGCTGGGAGGGCCCAATTTGTGCTCTGGTGTGGGGGGGGTACGCCCAGCTTTCCATTGAGTGTGTGCGCCCTGCGATCTGGGCAGTGAGGCTGAGCGGACTCGGACTTCAGCTCCAGCTCGCCCTCGGAGCATGTGCGATCTATAAAGTGCAGGCCGCGGCACAGACTGTCCACACGCTGGCCTACGTCATTCAGAGACATAGAAAACCTGAGCGAGCTGGTGGGCCGGATGTTGACGGAGGATGAGCGGAGCAGAGCGAGCCAGTCTCGTGGTTTGCCATGTTTGCCAGCCGGCAGGGCATCGACACAGAGGGTGGTCACCGAGAAACCTCCTGAACTTTGACAGGTTTTGCCATTTGAATTCAACAGAACCACTGCGGTCTGCTTCTGAGTGTCCCAATCCTGACTGCTGTTGTGAGATTGTTTGTGTGTGTGCATGTATGGAAAAGGAGCAGGTGAACGACAACAGCGGTTAAGCACAGCGGGATATGGCGTGGAAAAAGACAAGAGAGAGAAATGGAAAAGCCATCATGCAGTTGAAAATAAAGTAATTTGATAAAAAGGAGATAAACTGTTTGGGGAGGTTTGCCTCTGCATCACAATACCAAGCACAGGATGAATTGTATTAATATAAATTCCCTTTTCACAGCAGTCTACACACAACTAGACCGACTCTCACTGTTCTGCTCAAGGCTAAACAAACAGAACCCATTGATAAGTTACTACACCCACAACAGGCTGATAAATATATTAAATTCATTTTCTTTGGGAGTTCATATCACTGTGGGAAAAAAAAAGACATTTGCTGGCTTGCACTGAGACTGAAGTACTCCGTACCTGCATATATCCTGGCTGGAGGGGGACACTGACGTCCTGGAGAAACTGCAAGGAGCATTGACGGAGGTTGGGCTCCCTGCCTGAGGAGCAAAACACACAAACAGAAAAATAAGTTTATCACAGTGAGTACAATCCATAAACTATAAGAGAGAAAACCCTATGGCAAAACAAATACTCTCTTGAGCCAAAATCCTATTTCCTATAATGCTGCAAAAGCCCCGTGCAAGAAGAAGTGACAGGTTGTCTGAAGCTTATCTTCCCAGAAAGAGTGAAAAGCACATTGCATACTCAAAGTACAGGGTGATAAAAAGGGAAAAGCACAATACTGGCCCTTAATCTATCCGATTAAAGTTGTGCCTGGCAAAATCTGCCTTGGGTGCGTCGCAGCACAAGAGAAACACCAGGCGGCCGCCGCAAGAGGAGAAGATGAGACAGAAGCAGAGTTATGAAGAATGAGGCGCAGAGAAAGATGCAGCTGGAGGACACAAAACTGCAGAGACTTGTTCAGCCTCCACTGAGAATCTTTAAGCAGATGCACCTGCAGGAACGAGGCTGCCATCATAAAAATACCATCAGTGGTATCATTGTAGCTTTCACTAATATTTATTCTACACAACAGTAGCATCTGTTACAAAAGTGTCTGCTCTCTATGACAAGGCAAGAAACAAAAGTTTTCAATTTTTTTTGGGGGGGGGGGGGGGATTGGGAATCTGGACATTTAGCAGAACAAGAAGAAAATAACTAAGACAACAAGTCCAGAAATTGAACCAAATTCAGCAAGAAAACCTCATATAGTAGTCCTCAGGTATTATTTTAAGAGCATATTTACCATACTAATAACATTGGAGGCAACACAGAAGAAGTACATTAGTAACAACAATGTTCTGCCATCTTATGTCAAGGATGCATGGATTTATTTTAATTTCAAGGTTGTAAAATAAAAAAAATAAAAAAATAAATAAAAAAATGCAGTGACTGGATGCTTCTGCCCCTTTTTACAAGACCACAAGCTTCACTATGTGAGAGTTATTCAATATCAGTGTGAAACTGTGTTACGATCATAGTGCAGGAATAATGGAGGCAGAGATCTGTCCCTCTGCTTTCTGGCAGTAAAGTCTCGGAGACAGGGTTTTGAGAAACATTCCTGCCAAGTCATATCAAAAAGTTTAAAAGTGATGAATAACATAGTTGATCCCCTTTTTTTAATGAATCAATCTAGGACAAACAGCAGTGAAACACTAGTGCTGAAGCAAATCCAATGTTTTGTTGCTAGTCTTATTAAATGGGCATGTATCCAAACTGCACATAACTTGCAAAGTTGTCGTAAAAATAAAAGGTGCATCCGAAGGGAGGTATGAAAACCAGAAGGGAAGCTAAATCTCCATGTCCCACCTACAAATCGCACCCTTCTAGTATAAGGTTTAATGACAGTAACCCAAAAGATCATGTCCTGGTTAAAGGGTTTGTCTGTATAAAGCTTTTACGTTTATTTCTGTGTACTGACATTTTTCCCACTTTGTGAAAACATACGTTTCAGGTAAATTTTTTACTGTAAAATTGCCCCTCGGGGTGAATGTGGGTGAGCGAGTGTGTTTGAACTAAGAGGGAGTGCATGGTGAGGCTTCCTGTGAGCTTCAGTGCAGCGTTACTTCAAGTTGGACAGGAAATGCATTGTAACCCAAAACAAAGGAAATAGGATACAAACCAAGTGTTGAATTGGCAGATTTTTTTTTTTTTTTACGCATTATAAATAATAGTATTATTGAAATTCAGCTACGAGCATTAGTGTGAGGACTCCACATTGGTTTGTTGTCACCTCTGTCAATTTTTCACTCAAGCTTCAAGTTTAAATCAAACTTTGTCTTCAAACTGAAAATCAATAAAGTGACAAAAAAGAATTCCTAAAGACAAAATTGCTCCTTCAACACTCCATTCTCAGGTTTTTGCAAAGTGACAGCCAAATAATGTGAAAATAAGGAATAGGATCAGATCAGATAGTGTTTTGGTGACTAAACATTCCGACAATAGGCGGGCGGTGGGGGGAATTGTGGGGTGGACGGGTACTATTTTCATCTAGACACTAATTACCTATTGATTTGATTTCTAACTAAGGGGAAATTTAAAGCTCATGGCCTGATCAATAAAAAATTCAATGTCCAGCTTTGCCCTTCAGATTCAGTCCGTCTGTCTGTACAAGAACATCCCAGCTCCACTTGTATGCAAACACACAGACACGATCTCCTTTTTTTTTTGTTTCGTTCTTGCTTAACAGTTCATACAAGGTTTTAGTTTTATTAAATCTTTTATTACCTCTCTGTTTATTATTTAATTTTGCTTGTCTTATTTTAGGAGCTCTCACATTCAAGGCTGACTTTTTTTTTTGGGGGGGGGTCCTGCCGGAGTCTGCACTATAAATGTGAAATAAAGAGACAGCTTTGAGAAAAGACCAAAACAAAGGAAAGAAAAGCGGCATTATTTAGCATGCCGCATCACATTTATCTGCACAGCGAGAACTCATGTGGCACTAAAACGTCACACAATTGAAATCCCAATGTTGACTGTGGCGGCACTTGGCAGTAATTATTTGTTATTTTTCATCTTGGTGCTGTTAATCATTCACGTTGTCATCTCATGCAAGCTGGACAACAGATAACCAGCCCCAGCTCTGCAGATAACAAGGCAGAGATAACACAGACGGGACAGTAATGATTAACTTCCTGCTAACAGCATGTATGACTCTTCAGACTTGTATTAAACATCTGCTCTCGCCCTCGGAGCAGCCCCGCTTTGCGATGAGGACCTTTGATGAGTCGATGAGTGACCGCGTTTAACGGGTAACAAAGACACTTATTTAATAAAACTCCCACAGCTGGTGAAATACGTACTCGGGCAGCTCTGACGCTCTCCACACTTCATTTTTAAGGCTAAATCGTGAAAAAGAAAACATATTCACACTTGAATTTATCCGTTTTGTTGTGGTTCTTCAGCATCCTCTGATGTGCTAATTAGATATAATCCAACACAACATCACAGCCCCTCTAATGAACACCTGTTTATTGTGTGTGCTGAAACAATCTCCCATTTCATTGTAATAACTACTTATTTAACCTCTCTCCTTGAGCGCTCCCACTCCTCTTTACACTCACACACACTTCAACCCTGCATAATTTATCCCCTTTTTTTTTAATACTTGGAATACCTTCTGTTTTTCCCTCAAACACTTAATTTCTCACATCTGCTGCTGCCTTGGCCCCCAGCTTACGATTTACAGCCTACTACCTGGGGAGGACTATAGCTCTCGTTTTCCAGCCATTGGAGCCTTTCAAGGAGTAACCTTTAAAGTCCAACAGGAGCAATGAATCACTGGCTCTCATTGAGACGCTCCCTGCAAGTCATACGTACAATGCGAGTTGACCATATGTTGACAAGATACCAACAGAGAAGCAGTGCAGCAGAAAGAGTGAGCCCTCCGCAATAGAAACCGAACAAATCAATGTGCAGGTGTTAAAGTTTACTTGTCAACACTGCTTTCAGATCCCAATCTGGCCTCCAGCCTGAGCTTTGACAAATTCAAGGTCTACGTCTGCCGGTCGGCCTCGAGTTAGAACAGTTAAGTTGTAAGGCTGTTTTCAAGGTCATGAATTAACTTTTCAGAAATGACTTGACATTTAAAAAAAAAAAAAAAAAAGGTTTAATATCAATCTTGTGGAGGGTTCGATGAGAGGGTCGATACCACTCTGAGGTCTGTATGCTATATATCAAGCCACAGACGTATCTGATAATAACCCCGGCACAAGATAATCACAAAGTAAATTAATATCACTGCCGAGATGCTTTCTCAAGGAGCCCCTTACAAATATAAGATAAATTCGATTTTTATGCAGCGCACTCTTTTACTGTTCGAATGCAAATGCAGTTAATATTGCGATTCATTTTGTTTAGTTTTTCCACCCGACTGCCTCATGAGATCAGACAAAACAGACACTAGACCTGCCACAACAATATGATGCCTTACTGTGTATGGCCCATTTGGTTTTCAAGACAATGCCCACTTGACGATGTAAAGAACCAATGGCATCTGCCAACAAGATGTTAGCAGCAGATGCTTTCAGTTTGGGAAATTGCAAGGTGTGCTTATAAAACTCAATCAAATCCTTATGCTTGCCCATTTTTCCTGATTCTGACAGCAGTTTTGAAGAGACGGTCTTCATTTGATGCCTCATGTATCCCACCCACTATGAGATCATATTTATCACTTCACCCATCAGTGGTCATAATGAAAAGCCCGATTAGTTTGTGTCCATCGTAGTTATATGACTAAAGGAGGTACGCATAGTTCATGCTGCCAGTACTTGAAGATTTTAGAACTAATTCTCTTGAGGTCAAATGGGAAATGAGGCATGTAAATAGTTCAGGAGGACAGGGTAGTTACAATAATTGCATACTGGTACAGTGTAACATCACTGACATATTAAGCAGCAGCAAATCACTAAATCACTCCAAAATTCAATCACAGACTTAATCTCTTCCACTGCTTCCAAGCATGAAATCCACTGTCTTCAAGGTGTTAATTCATAAAAACTCCTCAGTGGAGCAGAAGTCATAGAAAAATACATTTTTTTTTAATTGAAAAACTACGTGCACATTAAAGCTTTAATCAGGGTGAGTTGGCAGCAGGAAGGCACAAAAAAGCTGAGTGATTTGATTGGGCAATCATTTTTCTGGCACTTGAGACGATCTAAAATCATGCCTATCCATCTGCTTCAATAGGACCTCATGCGAGCTTCTACAAACTGGCAATCAGTGCAGTTGCTTCAACTGTTGGACAGGTTTCAATGTGGCTACACCGCTCTTTAAAGGAGGCAGATTAAAGACCTCAGTCATTTTAATGCAACTAAATCTGCCTTCCTGTACGACAACTGGACGGTATAAAAGAGACTGCTTCTAAAATATAGCCACACATCTTATCAAAGAAAATAATGAACAAAAAAGCAGTTTCTCATGAAATTTAGATATTATGCATGGGTGGAAGAACATGTTTGCATGATAGCAATGCTATTGATAGCTATTCTAATGGTTGCAACTTTTCAGGATACATAAACATTTTTAGAGCATTTAAAAACATTTTCAATTGAATGTTTACCAAGTATGGCGAGGATTAACATTGTCATTGGGGTAAAGAATAATTACTTTTTTTTTTTTTTAAGATATTCAAATCTGAACATTCATAATATTTTATTTGGTCTTGCAGCACTCTAAATATCCCACATTCATCTCGAAATGTGACCTTTAACCTGTAAATGTATTTGAAAGAATCTGTAAAGATGACTTGCATTTTAATAATTATTCTTAATAATGAATTTACATGGAAACCTATTTTTAAAAGTGATTTACCCCACTTGAGGAATCAGATCTCCTGTTTATATGAACACTGAATGACGTCGAGATCAGATTGTTGTGCTGGTTTTAAATTTCCCAGTTACGTCCAATGTGACAATTTCATTGCTCAAATCATAAAACAATCTGGCTGAAGTTACTATCATTATGTTGTCTGAGAAGCTGCACTGGGTTTATCTGATTTGGGGGGGGGGGGGGGATCAACAGTTCAATCAAGACAAAGAACAATTTGTAATACAATTTTGTAACAGTAAAACTACGTGATTAACTTTTGGAGCTGCGATTAAAAATGTCAACAGGCTGCTTCAGAGATAAAGTTTGCCTCATTTCTTTTGCAATCATCGAGGTATTTTCCAGCATTGCTTTTTTTTTTTTTACTTTTTACAACATGTGGTTCAGCTAAATCTATAAAAAAAACAGACAACTGGGCCAGATAGACAAACACAACAAAGGTTGAGTTGCTCCAAGAACAATTGATTTCATTTTCTTCAAAAATATTGGCTTGGCTATGCGCCCGGCTTTAGCAGCAGTGGTCTTGCTCGTGGCCAGCAGACCCTGTCCTGCGTACATTTGGAGGGCAAACTGGGACATGTACTGCAGCGACGGAGCCTGAAACGCGACAAAACTGCAGCAGCTTGAATTTTAGACCACCACCAGATGTTTGGCTGACGACTGGCAGCAGCTCACTGAGGGGAGACTCACTGTTTTGTGTCTTTGTGGGGACGGTAATACTTTAATTCCTTCCCAAACTGTGTAGGAGGCATTGCACAGCTCCCTGGCACGGTGCTAAAGGGAGAAACGGCTACAGCTAAGCCTCCTGACCTCACCGAGTGGAAAATCAACTCACGCCAAATCAGCGGGCAATCCTCGGCCCACACTGAGCTCTGATAAAGCTTTCAGGACTGCCCTTATACATTTTCAACACAGAATTTTTTTTTATTATTTGCTCTCAATGGCCACATGTTTCCCAAAGCAATTTCTTCCCAAAGAACTTGATAAAAAAAAAAAAAAAAAGGCACTTATTGAATCCATGCTCCAGTGAGGGAACCCGTATGAAACAGATTGGAGATAATGAGTAGCTTTAGGTTTCTAAGTGTGCATTTATCTAAATCCGCTTCAGTAGCAAACAATGATCGAAGCAATATCACTTTTTGGAAACATTATATATATATATATATATATATATATATATAAAATCTTAAGAATTTGCTTTGCGACTGCTATGCGAGTCTTGTGACAGGTATTCCAGGGAGTCTCATAAGCAGCCAAAAGCCAGGAAATTAGATGTCACCCTCAAACACCCTTCAAGACAATTCCAGCAGTTTGTTGACGGTTTACACCCCAAAAAAAAGTAGCGGTGTAAAACAAGAGCAGAGGCTTTGAAACACTCTCTCAAAGCTTCTGCTCTTGTTTTGCACCGCCAAACTATGAGCCAAACTGTACCGTCATGCCAAGCTAGAGATGTTACGAAATATTCCTCTCAGGCTGTGGTTATTTATACAGAGACACATCTTAAATAGGTCAACAATTGGATGGGAGCACATCCATTTTTGATCCGATTCGGCTCGAGTCTGTGCCGCGAGATGCAATCCAGTGTTTGTGACTCGTCCTCCTATCGAGTCTGGCTGCAGCTCGGGTCAAAGTGAACGAAGACAATTGAGCAGCCGTCAAACTTCCACGAAAACTCTCATCCGTTCCTCTCGCAAAGCATGTGAAAATAATGTGAACGCCTCATCACTGGTGCATTTTACCCCGATCCAGGTTTGCAACATAAATTAACTTGACCTACATTTGGTATTCTTTCAGCAAGCAAGAGAATTTGATTCACGGCTGGAAATGTGAAGATCTTTCATCTCATCTTTACCGCAGTGAGAGTGCAGACTTGTAAATGTAACGCATACATACATAAAATAATCTTCTGTAGTCTTGCAGATCATATTTGTATTCAAGCTTCCAGGGTAAGCAGTAGCAAGAAGATGGTGTGTGACTTAAAATATGTTACACACGTAGATTAATCCACGGTTCAATTTTCAGCTTTCAGTTCGACTCCTTCACTGCATCTGTCAAAAGTTTATTGTGCCATTTCTTTGTTCAGGACTACTAATTCAAACCAGCACTCCCAGACTCACAAGGAGGCTCTCACTCACACTCTCAGCAGACCTGTCCATCCAGAGAACAATTAATACCAATTTAAAACCTGCCAGTCAGTCGTATCTCTCTTTAGAAAGGAGTGGGACTCACCAGCTGGCAGAGGGACTGCTGGTTATTAATTAAAGCTGTCAAACCTGAGAACTTTCTTTTCACTTTGTGTCTGTCACACACGGTCAGACAAATGGCAGGAAAGGTGGGACATTCAATGACGGTACAGCGCGTCTGCTAACCAATGAAATCCACAACTTGACTTCCACATGACCTTTTTAATGGAGGTTCGTCAACTAAGTGAACTTCAGGGGAGAGTTTAGGTAAATGTGCACATATTTACACTCCACAGCAGATTTGAAAAGGAACAATCAACATGTGCTATAATGGGACAGTAATCACATCAGAACTGCAATGTGATCATTATAGAAAATCTTGAACGTACCCTCTATATCAGGGGTCTCCAACTCCGGTCCTCGAGGGCCGCAGCCCTGCACGATTTGCATGTCTCCCTGCTTCCACACAGCTGGTTGCAATGAGCAGCTCGTCATCTGGCTTTGTGCTGAATGTGGTGATGAAACCATCAGGACATTCAGGGGAGGGAGACGTGGAAAACATGCAGGGCTGCGGCCCTCGAGGACCGAAGTTTGAGATCACTGCTCTACACAGTTAAGAGACCAAAGGTAACTGGATAAACTACAGTCCCTCCCTAGCTTGGCCTCCATGTGACTGAATGCATTCCCTGTAACGCCTGGGCATGCTACTGAGGAGACGACGAAGGGTCTCGTGGGGGGTGGGGTGGGGTGGGATGGGCGGGGGTTCAATTGGATTCATGTCTGGGAAATGGGCAGGCTAGTCAATAGTGTCAATGCCGTCCAGTAACTCACACACTTCAGCCACATGAGGCCGGGAAGAAGAAACCCATGATTGAGGTTCCACTGCACCAGTTAAATGTGCAGCGCAAAGCCTCTGACCCACCGCCACATACCCCTTTGCCTTGACATTTGCGGCTGTGAAGGATTTATTGATAGTGACAGCTTATTGGACTTCATATTGAGAGCTGACCTCATAAACACACACTTGACAAATCTTTGAATTCCAGACCTTTTTTTTTTTTTTTATTTAATCATCCTTGTTGATCAAATTATCATTAGAAATTAAATAACCCACACTTGACCATGGAACAACTTGGCAGCCAATCGTCCAATTATTTTTGTTAAAAACAGTTAATTGTGATGAGTGAATCTCAAAATGTGTTTTAGTTCTACACCATTTATCTGACTTGAAAAAAATACCTTTAAATTAAACTTGAATGTCTCTACGTAAAGGCTTTGTTCAATTTGTACAGAGAGAAAATACGTGAAAATGGTGTCATTGTCTAAATATGTGTTGTCCCGTTTACTGCAAACGTTTCTATATATAAACATATGAATTGGTAGTTTTAGCTGCTTATATCTCAATACATCATTACTTCAGTTTGTGTGGATTATGAAATTGGATTGTTTTTTTTATTCATACAAACTATATGGGACAATATAACAAAGACAAGACAATCCCTAAATACACAACAGTGCAAAGTAGTCACATGTAACTCGAGAAAGGCAAGAGAGGACACATGACCATGGAGCCGAGGTAAACATTAAATAGTTTGTGTGTGACAGGAAGAACGAGGAGCAACTTGGCTGAAATGGAGCCAGATAAGAATCATGACAAAGCAGATTCACAGCAGCACCACATTCCTCATCTGTGACCTTGTTTAAAAAGAAAAATATTTGAAATTGTTGGCTCAAAAAACAAGAACATTTTTTTATTTTGAAGGTTATATTCCTACTGATGAAACAGTATCTTTACTTTAACCAGTTTTTGCATCTTGTTTTTTGTATGGAGAAATAAAGTGCAACTGAGTGAAAGAGAAAGCGAGAGAAGTCTTCAGACCGACATCACTCGTTCCACCGACGCAGCACAAAACACTGTTGGTCCATTAAACAAGGAGCTTTACTTGACAACAGAAATGGCGACAAAATGGTGCATGCAGGTGTATTTTTAAGGATCGTGAAGTAACATTGACAGATGGTTGCAACTCCACTTTTGAGAGACATTCAGTGCATCAATCTTCTTGTCGCACTCCAAAAACAAGCAGCTTTTCCACAAAGCAAAAACAAGTCCTTCTGATCAGAGGTTGTTTGATGACAATTTAAATTTCATGATCTCAGGTTTGGGTTTTATGAACTTTAAAATCATGAATCAATTCACTGCTGTAATTGTGCAGAATCAGGAAAAAGAATGTTAATCTCTGCATTGGCATTAGTACAGTTTGTCAAGATTGTGGAAGTGGAATAATTATTCAACTTGAGAAAAAAAGATGTGGATGGTCTCAGTCAGAAAAAACCCTCTTGTGATGTTCAGATGATGAATCATAGTTTGTTTCAGGTGCATTGTTCTCCTGGGGTTAGAAGACTGAAGTCTGTGATCGTTTAAACAGGTTCAGGTCAGAAAAATGTGTTGCAAAATCCGAAAAGAAATGTTGAAATATTGGCACTTTAAAAAAAAAAAATTGCTTAAGTCTATGTCCCTTAAAGAAGTCATGTGAATACTGCTTCATGATTTGATAGGAACGTATGCTCCCCTGATGCAAAATTTATGTTTGACATCATGCAATTGTTTCAGACCAATAAAAAGCACTGAGTTGCAGAAATACATAAACAGTGCATCAATCTATAGATATCTGTACATACAAAGATATTAAACCCTTTAAAAGAAAAAAATGGTTATGATAGGTAAAATAACTTAATAACGCTTTTATTTCATGAAGCTATTTGGAGAGAGAAGACAAGAACCAATGTATTAAAACATTTGTTATGTGTACACAAATTGGAACAGTCCAAATTTGTGAATTAATTTCAATAAATTAACGACAAACACAATAAGACCAACATGTTGAACCACCAGCATGAGTCAGTCAGTGGAAAGCAGCCAGTATTTGTCAACTCCCATCAGTTCTGAGCTGACACGCGGTCTTTCAGAGTTTTCATATCAAGCCTCCACAGTTTCTCTGATAGGATCGGTATATAGCCGCCACTTGGCTGCAAATACCTCCAGTCTCGCTCACGTTTAAAGAGCAACTGTCCGATGGATCAAACAGCATCACTGGATCCGTCCCACAGTGACAAAATGACTCTGACATCTATTAGCACAAGTAAAGGGTTTATCCTCTAAGAAGCTCAGGAGGACGTGGATTGAAACAGTAGAGCCACATTCAATAGGCTCTGTAGCTTTTCCTGTAGCAGTGATGGAGGAGAAAGGACAGGGGGGAAAATAAAGAAAGACAGGCTGAACAGGGAGGCAGCGCTCATTGGGATGATGCGTGAGGAGGCGGCAGATGATCCATCAGCTGCTCTCACTCCACTGCTCGTCTCGTACTTCTGTCAATCTCTGTCTTTTCCCAGAGCTCACCTTGAGGCAGCCCCTCTTGTCTTAATGCTTGTATCCTTTCCCTCTGTCAGAAAGCCTGACGGCCTGTCATTTATTCACATCTTTTTTGACAAACTTTGTATGTGTTTTGCTCACCTTTGATATGTTGCTGGACCTGCTTGCGGAGTGACCCAGAGGCTTTTCATTCTGTAAAAGATGAGAAACATTGCTGCCGTGAGTGGAAACATTCAGAGATTGCCCAAAAATTTCATATGCCAGGTTCAACTCTCTCCAAGATCTCTCAGACATTTTTTTATTATTGATGTGGTCTCAAAACGTCTGAATATGCGAGGGGAAGAAAAATTACAGAGTAAAAAAAAAAAAAAAAAAAGAGTTTACCAGAGGTAAAGTAAAAAAAAAAGTAATTTTTATTGAAGCTCCAAAAATGCAGTGAGTAAATTACATGAATGGTAGAAAACATCTGAGTTTTAGTTCATTACTTTAAAGCATTAAGTGACATCTGACTGACATTTTTAAAAATTTGTTTTTATTGAATAGCGTAGTGCTCAAATTGATGTCTATTTATCACTGACCAGGAAGATGGGATGAAAGTGGCGGAAAGAAATATGGGGAAACATTTCAAGTCTTCGGTCTTGTTAGTGTTGTTAGTATATTTTCATAGTGGAATTAGAGCTGCAGTGTGAAGACATTTCAAATAGTGTTGCAAGTTCAACAACTTCCAGTCAGTCATACTGATGCCTTTAATGCTGTAAAAATTCTAAGAACAAAGAAAACAATGTAAGAAATTTCTTTGAATCACCACAACCTCAACATCCTGATTTTCTGACTGATGATCACTTTCAAAAATCAACTTTTTCTGAGGTCACAGCATCATCATAGAGGATATAATTAACCCTGTACCGGGTGATAATTATATACAAGAATCCATAAAACTGTTCACAAATTGTCTCATTTCTGCAAACTTTCCTATCAGAGCTACTAAGATAACTTAGTCGGGTGGTTTGAAAGGTGAGCGATACAAGTGCGGCATAGTCTTAGCAGTAGCTGTGTACATCAGTGGTAAACGTGGTAGTAAGACTGAGGAAATATGAATAAAGGAGGATTAAACGAGGCTAAATCGAGTCCTTTCAGTGTAATGAGGACAGGAAAGCTACATTTCTCAGCAGCTCAAGGGCTTGGTGAGTCGGAGCCATTTGCCATCTTAACTTGGTGCATCCAATCCTCTGGCAGAAAACTAAAGGAGGACACACTGGTTGCATAACACATCTGTCCAAACTCCAAATCATATTGGTGTCACAATATTTGTATCATTACTGAGGGAGTAAAAGCAGGCCTATGCTTCCAGCGCTCAGTGCAGTCAAGTCTTGTTTTGAGGCTGTAATGATCCTCTTTTCCCGCTCCATGTCCTTGACTCAGAAGAAAACAAAAATCAAGTAAAAAACCGCCACTGGGATGTTGGTGACAAATTCACTGTTGGCATTAAAGCTCTGCATAGTTCTCTAATGAGTAATAAATCATAGTTACACGATGCTGGGTTCACACCAGGATTGACAGGGTGTGAACGCCTTGGACACACACTGGGATCCTTGCAGAGAGAGCTCCAGTCTTCAAGAGAGAGTTTTTCAACTTTATTAATAGATTATAAAGGAGGCTCTGAATAAACTATTGAGGGGTGGAAATTGTTAGTATTCGGCTGCATTTCTCTCTGCGCTCTCCAGACCACACATTCATCCAGAGATTCAGAAATATCCAGACTATAGCTCTTGTACCGTTCTTCAATATTATTCCTTTATGTCTGACTTACTCAGACAGACAACATTTCCAAAAGCAGAACAAGTTTTTCATTATTTTAAAGCGAATGTTGCTTCTTTTGAGTATCTTAAATTGAATTAATGGTTTCAAATTTTCTCAAGAAAGAGAATGTTGAAGTGTGATTATAAATCTAATGTGACAATATAAATAGGCTAATGTTGAGCTAGAAGGTAAAGTAGCATTGTAGCTGAATCTGTGAGAACACTAATACATTGCAATCAGCATCAAACAAAGTTGAAGTGTGCAGGATGGGGATGTCATTAGGTTTGAAGAAGTTTGTGCCGTAGTAAAGGAATAAACTTCAGTTTGGTCTGATGCTGTTCTCAGATTAAAGGAAAAAAAATCCAACAGAGAAACCAACATTTTGTTATGTAAGTATATCAGCATTCTGTATCCATTGACGCAATATAAAATCACAAGGGTTAAACTAAGAGCTTCAGTGTTACGTTTTCTGCAGTGCCAGTATTAACTGCTTATTCTAAAACTGAATTTAGGACAAAATAGAGAAAATATGTGAATAGAAAGATTAGTCATTTTGACAGACATAGAGGTAAAAATTCTGTCAGAATGACCTGTTATTTCTTTTGTTCCTTTTTGTTGTCAAATGGTAAGACAATTTAGAGAAGCACAATGCTGCCATGGCAAATACCTTCACAAAAATGTATATTTTGATGTAGTGATATATTATCATAATATGAAATGAAGCATTCTCATACTAAATATACTTTAATGAAGCTACAGTGAGAAAAGTTTCAAGTTATAGTGAAAAACTAACAAAATACAACATAAAATGAGGTAAAATAATATGGTCTGTAGTAAAACTTCAACAGGTGACAAGTAATTTAAGCTGTGCAGGTTTGTGCACATTTGAAGCTGTGCAGTGGTGTAATTTTCAAAATGAATGGGAGTGTGTGTGTGGCTGTCTGCGTCTCCGCTTGTCCTGTGTCTGTGAGCTATGCAGGCTGTACTCTGCCTTCACTCATAATCAACTCTGGCACCCCACAACCCTGAGTTTTACAAAGCGATGTAGAAAACAGAAGGATGGTCTGGGCTTCACATTCCAACGTTCGCATTTTTGTTTTGAGTTGCAACAGTGTTTTTCAATCTGAAGGTTTCTAGATATAATCACCACTGCACTAATATTCCTGCCCCCAGCAATCTAACCTGTCAAAATGATAGACAGCATTCCAATTTTTTGGTTGAAAAGTTCAGCAGGTGACAGACAATTTCAGTCAACGTGTCCTTTGCGGACAAATGCACTGACAGGAAGTAGTTCTGCAAACTTTGAGACGTTCCTTCACTTTGTTAAAGAAGTGACAAAAAAACTAAATCAGGAGTCTAAACACGCACAAGACTGTGAAACATACGACCGACCACAGTTACTCGAGTGCTTCACGTGTGTGTGAGCTGTGACTAGTTTCCATGGTGATAAATGGCTCCAGCATATAGTAAGGCTCTGTGCTCACTCTCCACTTCCTTTTTATCTCCATCACTGCTTGGTTCCCATTTCACTTAACGCTTGACGCACACACAGTCACTACATGCATACATACACCAACACCTCTTTCTAACCAAGATTACATTTCAGATTCCGTTTCTTTGGTTGCCCTGCGAAGAAAGTGCTGGTGTACTGTGCTCTATAAACAAGCACAAGATATTTCAACGCCTCATGAAGCAAAGCGCTGAACCAGGACAAAGGTCTCCAAACATCTTTCTGTCACGTTGATTACAAACTCATGGAGATTGTCTCCAATCTTTACCCACTAATAATCTTGTGTTTCAATCGGACTTCCTCCTGTAAAACACACGACGCTGGCTGACAGATGATAAATCCAAGTACAAAACTGTAAGAACGAGCAAAACGGGGTCAGATCGGGTGTACAAGCATATATCACAGCTTCAGTCTGACACATCCAACCACCAACGTCTATCTCGGCCCATTCGTTCCCTGATAACAGATGACGGTACAAGTGCAAGGCCTGCCGCCGATTCTTGAAAATGTTTTTAAAGTGGCAGCATCTCAAAGTCACCTTAGAGTGTTTGGAGTTAAGAATACTCTAACAAAGTGCATTCCAAGCCAGCGAATGGCCACAGTTCATGCACACAATCTTCAAAATCAACCTCCGTTTAATATGGTGAAAATCTCAAGCAACATGTTAAAAGCATAAGAAGATGTTAATGAGAAACAGAAAACAAATGGATGGACCTTCATAATACAACATTGTATTTTAGTGTCTATAAAAAAGCCTGAGGTAGGTGGTCACAAAGGAATTCACTTGTGGTTGGGGACAAAAGTGGACCATAAGTCATTAATTCATTCAATACAATATCACAAAGTGGTTTTTTAAAAAAGCCCAGTGGATGAAATTTGTTCAGCAAATGAGTTGTCAGATAGTGAAGAGCATAAAAAAATTTTTTTTTTGTTGAGATGACAGCTGAGGACAAAAGATGTAGGAAAAAGTAAAAATGTTTTTAAAAAAAAGAACAAATTGATGATCCTTGCCCTTAATCCTTCCGTCTTGGTCCAGAAATGAGGTAACAAGCTGATATGCCCAGACTGAGTTTCTGCAAATAACACGGCCACAAATGAACTCGTGGCTTTTACAGATAGAAGTGATTAGAGCAGAGAAAGTGAACACAGATGATGAAAAATGACAAGGGAAATATGTCTCCATTTGTCCTCTCTCTCAAGCCCAATTTCCCTTTGACGCCGTCACTCCACAACTGAGCTACCTACAATAGCTACAGCGTCTGGGAGTCACCTTCACTGCCACCGCGACTGTAGACTTTAAAGCGCCTTACTCTCTGGGCTCATGCATAATTCTGATAAAGAAGGGCTCAGGTTTCACAGTCTGCTGTGTCCGTCTTCCCCCGGCCTCCTCTGTGGATCTGTTAGCAGCTCCAGTCTTTGATAACACAACTTTCAGACTGGACTCTGAAGACTTGAGCTTGTAAAAAAAAAAAAAAAGAAAAAAGAAAGAAGCTTAAAAGAGTACAACAGAGGAGAGGAGGCCACATTCAGAGGGATGGCTGCGTTTTTTGAGGGCTCTGTTCTGTGCCCACAGGGACAAAGGTTCAGCTCGCTTTTCAGCACGAATCTCAAGAAAGAAAGAAAGAAAGAAAGAAAGAAAAAAAAACCCTTTGTGGATTTAACCCTGAAATGAAAAAGTTTCTATACACCATAGAAGTTCCACTGCATTCAACGTGAAATATTTGATAAATAGATTTTTCCGTCTGCTGATGAACATTTTCAATTGGACAGTGAAGATAAATTAAAAACGTGTTGGTTTCTTTAATGGTACAATATGCAGATTTTTGTCCTCATGTTTTGAACAAAAAGAGACAAAGGACATGGTTTACCTGTTGTCTTTCATGTTGTAAAACACATTATCTAACTATAGCTCACCAACAGACAATGTTGACGGGTGAAGAGATCACAATAGATTTTATTCTACCAAAGTACCACAGAGCACCACAGGTCCTTCCTTCTCGAGGCCATCAGATTTTACAACTCTTCCTTATAGTGTTTTTTTTTTACTATCAAACTTCTAGATACATTATATTGTATTTATTCACTGTTAAGCCTTGTACATACTAATATTTTCTTATTTCATATTTATCTTTTTCTACTTATAATAATACTACTTAATATTTGATTAACATCTGTGTTACCATGGTATGGTATTTTCTGTTCTATTGTACTTGGCTGCTACCTACATGAATTATACCATAAATGTGCAGAATTAGTTTTTCTACGATTATCCGAACCAATCCTTTTGTGGACACACAACTTACTTAAATCATATTTGAAACTCAAACGAGTGCACAACTTCAAAGTGATGCTTTTACTATGCGTCGAGCACCACGCAATGACTGCAGAGCTTCATGAATTATAGAAAACAGAGAAACGATGTATATCATTTGGGAAACGGTGAAGTTTAAAAAAAAACTTACAGTCTTGAGAGACCAGCCAAATCAGAAACTATGTTATTGAATTCACAATTGACACGTTCGACAACCTGTGACGGAGTAGTAACAGCTCCAGACTGAAAGCCCCCCTCTCTCTACAGGCGGGGGCCAGGTCCCGCTCTCTGTGACCCTAACTGAACGGATAGATGGATTTTTAAGAAGTAAATCCTGTGGGCTGATGCCTCCCTGCGGTTCCAGTATCATTTAATAGCAGCATAATGCCAAGAGAGCAGACATCTTGTGTGAGGTTAACAGAGTCGCCGTCTACAACTCTCCAGCTACTGAAACACAATCTGCACAACAGTCCGACTCCAAAGAGACGTGAGGCGAATTTAACGCGGACCACTCGGGTTTACAAGCGAAGGTTCCTCGTCAAGTTTGCGGCCGTTTACGTCTTCTACATATTGAGACATTTGCTAAACAACCAACACATGCAAATTCCAATTTGTCTCGTTTCTATTTCTTTTCCACGTCTCATTCCAACAGTGTATTCCAGTCTGTCACACAAGACAAGCATGGACTTGTTGAATCTGTTTTCAGTCAAGAGTCTGACAGTAATTGTGGCACTCAAAGAAATAACAGCACTATACTTTGTTTTCCCCCCAGTGGATAAGCATCATTACGGCTCCTTAGTTACTGTAAGTTCACCAACTTCAGTACTTTATTTGGCTCCATTAGTAGGGGAATAAAAAAAACAAAACAACAAATCAACTGCAAGATCTCATCATTTCCAGCAGCTGGAGCTCAAAAACCAACACTTCTGCTGCCTGGAGCAGTCTCCTCTCATATAAATGCATCACAGATACTCAAAATGTTTTAGCCTTGGAAAAGAAAAAGCACCAACCATTTTAAAGTTGCTGCAGCGACCCAAATAACTCTTTCAGCTTCCTCTCTCCCTCAGAGACAATCACAGACTGCCACCCCAGTGTCAACTGTAGTAACAAATGACCTGTTTCTACCGGTTAATAGAACCACCCAACACCAGAGAACAAAGCTTTTTGGAGTACGACATCTTGCTGCAGGAGGTCAAGAAGACAATAATAAGAAAAAAGGCAAAAAATTCAGCTGAAGACAAAATTTCTTCATATATTAAATTGAAAAACTTTCAGCCACACATCCAGACTGCAGTCCAATAAAATTGAATATCAAAAAAAGATTTAAATGTCACAACGTGAAGCTAAAACCACTTTAGAGATTTCAAACAATAAATGATCCAACACTAAATTGTACTGTGGCAGCTCCTCAGCAGAAAAAGGGCCAAAGTACATCATATCATCAGCTCCTGCTACAAACCGCTGACATCCCAATGAGAGGTGGGCGGGCGAGCAGGAAGGGACGAGAGACGAGGCAAACTAAGAAAAGGAAAAGATAAAATGAATGATAGCTACAAGACGGTCGGTAGTAATGAGGTGACTGTCGAAAGGATTAAATCAGTGAAATTAATGAGATGTGTTTGAGTCCGACATCTCTTGCTTCCTCCCTTGTTGTTCCTCTATAAATTCATTACATCTCTAAGTGACCTCTGTAAGCCGCTGAACTCTTCCATTCTGCAGTAGCTGGATAATTTCTTAATCACTACTGTTGCATGAACAACCGGTCTTTCAGCTTCGGTTTGTGAAAAAGCTCTCAGACCGAGAGAAGTATAAAAGATTGGGGGGGTGGAAAGTGAAAATGCCTATTTCTATCCAATTCTGGGTATTATGTTAATTTTAAAATCAGTTTGAATGTCTTTGCTTCCATTCATAATGTCGCTTTATATCCTATAGACAACTTGTTTACACCTTCTCTAACAATTAAGTTGTGTTGAAACAAACTCAACCAGCATCGCGAATCCTACAGCACGTAGGACCTTTCGGTATTCCTACCAAGTACAGTTCAATGCCAGCTGATTGCAGCTTACCTACAGCTCCCTCTCTGAGAGGTTTAACAACCACTGGGATTTCAAAGTCTCTTACATTCTCCCCGCACACATTGTTGAATGTTAAACTTTCAAAATCAGCAGAACATAAAATATTATTGGCAACATTTAGAAATCTAGTGTCACAATCTGACCAAAAGCAGCGCGGATAATTTACAATCAAATCAGTCTGGCAAACCAACCATGTAATGAATCCTTGAAAAATTTTATCTCAAGGGTCTAATAATTAAAAATTGTCTTTTCGGTTTATGGAGGCTCACAAGACAGAGGCTGGGTGTATAAAGGAGTTTTAATAAAATGTACATGGACAGGGTTACAAATTGCAGCAAGGACGAATCATAAAATCTAAATATGAAATGAATAGATTGAATAAGGCTGGATTTGAAATGGTTTATAAAAATTAAATCTACATAATAAAACGTATAAGTCCCATGTGCAGGCTAAATCCGCACAACTCAAACAGAATATGTTACTGGCTTTTCCATGTGGATTCAAAGGTGTGATCCAGCAGACCCAGACTACACTCACATTGAACACACTAATCATTCAAAAGCGGTGAAAATTTCATACAATGAAATACATTTTATGTTTAGTGCACAGCAGAATATCTAATGCTTGATGTTCATTATCACCATAAAAAGGTATACATTAGAGGTCGTTTGCTGGCAATCAATGAACTTTGACCACTTTGTGCAAATTCCAGAAAAACAAATCTGATGCAGATATACAGTTGATCATCATCTCAGCTTCCATTAAGCGTGAAACTGCTCTATATTGCATGGCAAATTTTACTTTCTCACATCTGGCGGCATTTTATGTGGTTTAATGTCAGAGCACCACAAGTGTGTACACAGTTTTTCCTCTGTACATGGGTATGTGCATCTGGTTCGACAGAACAGTTTCATTCGAGTCTTGTGATTAATATAGTAAATAAAGGGAAATCTACTGAAACAAAAACCAACAAAAAGAAAATATTCTTCACTTTTAAGATAAAGAGCCTTAATCTGAACAAAATCTTTTAACTTTTGGTTAAAGGAAGAAAACTGAATCACCTGATATGTGTATAAGCATACTGTCTATCTTTTGGGGGCTCATCTTTTGACGAAATGCAAATCTAAAATTTAGACCACCCAACTTTAAAATGTACTGCAGGCAAGCTGACACAAGATTACCGACTAGCCGACATAGATAACTGAAATTCCAACTGCTGACGCCACCCTCGCGAAATCACATAAATCAAGAGTAAGAAATGCAGGGGAAGGAACTTATAAATACCCTGGTGGCTGGAACTTACAGCTGGCATGCAAAAACATGCACACAGACAGATATACGAGATGCAGAAAAGCTGTGTAAACATTGCATTTGTAATTTCCTCTTTTGTCCTGGGGTCACACTCACACATGATCGCAATATAATATCAAAGGTCCACAACAAAGACTGGCATCAAGAGAGGAAGTTGGTCTTTAAGTGGTTTCCTCTCACTGTCAGTGTCCAGAGGCCACTTGAGGAGGTAATGCAGGGCGACTGAGTGGGCAGCTGGGCAGGAGAGCAGAGGACGATGAGAAATCTCAACTATGTGCAGCTACAACAATTACTTGAGAGCTCGCCTGACCACAGACAACTAAACAAACCTACGATACGTGCATCTGGCGGCGAAAAGCAGACGGGTCATGCATATTAGAGAGACGTATAAAAAAGAACTAAGCAATTAAACATTGGCATAAGGTGTCTACTTTATTATTTAAAGGCTTCTGTTCCTCATTTCGACATTAAAGTAAGCAAAATGTGAGCGTGCAGCATCTGTGAGTATTTGTGTGGGGATCATATTGTAAAACCGCATCAAACTGCAGTAAAGTGAGACGGCAGGAAACACCCCCAGACTCGGTTTGTGCACAGACCAACTGCTCTTGTCGTGTGTGTGTGTGTGTGTGTGTGTGTGTGTGTGTGTGTGTGTGTGTGTGTGTGTGTGTGCAACTGAGCACGTCTGTCTGCTCCCATCAGCAGGACGGGAGCCTGTGGTTTCCTCACAACCACCACCACAACCCCTCCTCCTCTTCCTCCACCTCCACCTTTTTCTTCATCTCATCTTCTTTCATCTCAAGCATAATTACAATTTGATTTCCATATGGAAGAGAAGAGACAGTGACCACAATAAGTGACCTATGCTAGCACAAACATATGGCAAAACTATAGATCCGGAGTTCAATAAGCTGCGAGTATCAAAAGTCATCTCTTGGGGATGTCAGATGAAGGCTACAAAATATGACAGATTGAAAGGGCAGGTGGTGAATTAAAATGAAAGAAACGGCTACAAAGATGGGACATATTGCAGGAAATCCACATTTCTTCAACAGCTACACGTGTCAGGGTTGTGCTCTTTCATGTGACATAAATGATTTTAAAAAAAAAAGAAGAGAAAAAGACATGTTTGAAAAGTTAAGCTGCATATAATTAGTTCAGTGGCACACATGAGGACACTAGCCACATTAGTGTCAACATGAGATCAAATATTTCACAGGAAAAAGATTGAGGTGCACATTAAACAACTGGTATAAAACACGTATTCAATAAATGGCGGCATAAAGTTTGCAAACTCGACTGGTGACTTTGTGCACAGGCGTCCAACACTGAGCAGCTTCATTACAGTGAGCAGCACAGGAAAGTATTGTCTGCTGGGTATGAACACACTTTTTTTTTTTTTTTTTTTTAAACATAGGAACATCTGAATAGCTTCTTTTGTTTTTAAGCTTGCTCAATTTTCACATAATCTAAATGTTTAAAATCACACATATGGTTTTTAAAAATATTCCAGAGAGAAACAAGAAGCAGAAACTAAAGAAAATGTAATGTGGGCATGTTGCAAAACACCCAGCTACTAAGTGAAATGGTCACAGCGGTGCAGGAAAACCACACTAATGTGTGCTAAATGCCCACTGCCTGGCTTATAACTCCTGTCTGGCCTCATCTCTTTCTTGACTTGTCCCTCCATCTCTCCTGCAGAACAGGTTTTTAAGCTCAGCCACGACATGTGACTGCACTAATCCAACCCCCACCCTCCCCCAGCTGCAGATTTGACACAAAGCTCCATGATTTGGTGCATCAGACGATGATGTGATATGCTAAGCTGTGGACTGAGAGGGAAAATATATATTTATATATCGGACTGCTCTGCAACTGATGCCTTGTGTGTTTTGTCTAGAGCTTCTGTGAATATATAATAGCAAACGGTCACTTCAGGATGTTTTTTTTCCCCCTTTTGAATTGGTTTCATACAAGAAGTACCATTAATTTTCAGAGCACAGACTAAACAGATAAACACTCCATGGCAAAGCAGAGGGTTGCACGAGTTCATGTGTATTGAATCAGGCTAGATATGAAGGTTTTACAGCATCATGTACTTTGACAATCTGGCATCAACTGGCATATCTGGCAGATAAACAAACAATAGGAAGTGATATACAGTATTTCCGGGCACCCCCACTCATGCTGAACAAAGGGGCAGTGACACAGGAGAAAGTGGGTCAACCTTTCACACTGAAGAGGTGGCAGATGCTCTTCTAAATTGCACAAACACACACGCGCCTGCACACCCCGACACATGCAGCCAATGTGAAACTAAACGCAGAGAGACAGAGTCCCAGAAGGAGAGTGGAGCTGAATGCATTTGCTAACAGACACAAAAGACAGACACAATATGTTGTAATGCATCCACAGCCCAATAACCCCAACGTTGCTGCTTCTGGTTGACAGATTTTACACACAGACACACACACAGCTCATTTCGCTCTCAATTTATCGACTCCTTTCTGTCATATGCAGACATAAAGAGATAAAACCACACATTCCTGGTAATTCTCTCATCTCTGAGCTACTGCAGCAGAAATGCAGAGACAGAAGGCCTCACAATAACAACCACTGAAAAGAAACTACAATGAGCCCTTGATTCTCTTTTGTCATCATCGTTTTCTCTCCAACACATGCCAGAAATATCATCGACCACTGCATGGATGCAGATATGACATGAAATGCGTTTTCTTAGCTACATATTGCTGAGGGGAAGCTGCAGAAATAATAATAATAATAAAAAAATCTAATCAAAACAATGACAGCATCGACTGCAGCAACATCCACAAAATACGACACCCAGAGAGAGAGACATCCACAGCATCATGGAGAAGAAGAATCTGTACCTGGATCTTCATCTTCCAACAGGAATTCATGTCTGGATCCTCAAGGCACCTCACCTCTCTTGTCTCACACACACATCTCCACACACATACAATCACACACGCAGACAATGGCTGCTCAGGGAGGTTACATGCCCCCTCGATAAATCCTTGAGGTTAGTCAAGGCGGAAGGAGATGCCGACAAGAGAGAGAGAGGAAGAGGGGGAGAGAGAGAGAGCGAGCGAGCGGGAGAAAGAGAGCGAGAGAGAGCGAGAGAGAGAGAGAGAGAGAAAGAGATGAAATCCTCCGCAAATACGGAAGTGGAGCCGTGGCAACAATGTCAGCCGTCGCTGTGGCGACTGCAGCTACGGCAGCAGAGCTCAGAGACAAAGACAGACAGAGGAGAAGATGGGGAGAGAGACGGCAGAGGGAGGGAGGACAAGTGGCTGCCCTACATATTCCCTGCACACGCAGACAGACATCCAAACACAGAAGAAGAGGATGCTGCTTGTCCGGGCTTGTCTCCCTCTCAGCTGCAAAACACACACACATACACACTGAGGCAATCCGCTACTGTAATCCCATTGGCCGAGCTTCCACTTCCTCCAGCTGATCTGGATGAGAGAGGTGGGGGAGGGGCAACACTGTTGTTGAATCATTCAGTGGAGGGAGGCGGTGTCCTTTAAATAGACTCCCTTTGCTCTGCACACTGAGCTTAACCTCACAGCACCTCCCCTCTGACCCTTCGTAAGCCCGTCCCGCACTACAACGCACATTTATGCCCAAACGCACATGCTCCCTCCTCTCCACCTCTTTTTATTTTGAGGCAAACTTAACCGCAACAAAACCTGTTAAACCCACATCATTGTCCACCAATAAGAGAGGCCCTTACTGCAGCCTCCACCAATCCCCAGCAAGAAGCAAGGGACACAAGGTGGAGCAAGACGTGGCAGGGGGTTATTTATAATACGTTCCAGTATTGGTATTGGGCTCCAATACAAATGTAATTCACGGATCGGAAATTTCCAAACCTGTGGAGATTTCTGATCCATGAAGCCATGTCTGTGCTTTATTGTTGCTGAAATGACTCCAGTGTTTCCCTGCCGGCTGCTCTGCGGTTACAAACTGTGGAATGGATCTCAATGAGATGCGGAGTCATGAGTCAGGAATTCCATTCCACAGTTTGCAGCCAGCGAGCAGGCTAGCGTAGCAGCATTGAGCTATCCAACTTTTCATGAAAACATGCCACTGTTAGGACGTATTTTACACTCAAAACACCAGAAAGCGACACAACAACAATTTTTGCAAAGCTGTTGTAGAGCGAGGCGGCCACTCTGCCACCAGACGTCACCGTTTTAAAATGCCAGCTCACTGAGGAGAATGGCACTGACCTCGGCATCGAAACAATGAAGAGCAGCTCCTCCATGCTGTAGCAGGTGATTCACACCTCCATAAAGCTGTGTCCTACTCCACGCTAAACTCTGAAAACAGTCCCATTCGTTTGTGCTGCGTTAGTTCTGGAAACACTGCTGTTTGTGCTGCATTTTTAAAGAATTTCATCAGGGACTATTAAAGTGATTATCTGGTTTTAAAGATATAACACGTTTATTATGAGATGATGACGTCACACAGACCCCCCCATTGTCCAAAGGGTGCAGGTTTGTGCTGTTTCCTTTTTTGACTTTATACCAACCTCAAATTGCCTTTTATTTATTTCGGGATAATAATAATAATAATAATAAAGCAAACACCTCTGTATAGGAATAGTATTGGTATTGGCAGATATCTAAATTGGGATCGGATTGGAAGTGAAAAAACATGGATCTGTGCATCTCTACCTCATAGTTGTATTCAAGGACAATGCTACAGCACAGCACAGTTACTCAAACATGCAGAACTCCTATGGGCTGATACAGGCCGAAGCTCACAAATATACACACCGATTAGGCACTTTGGTACAGCCATGATTTAAAACATAAACCAATTAAGAGCAAGAAGCAAACAGGAAGGATAGGAGAAAGCAGTGTATGGATGGAATGCAAGCATGTAAACATCCCCGGGCGTGTCTCCCTATACAGAGTGCTCAGCACGACAGTGATCCAGGAAGGCTCAGAGCATTTGAAGCAGTGTTACTGAGCACAAACACTCATTAATTCATGATGTGTATACCATTTCTTGTACTTAATTTCACAGTCTGGACTTCTCTTACTCTCCGGAGAGGTCAATATTGGTAGAAAAACATTGCTAAAAAGAGCACATTTGGATTCATACTTGAATTTTCTTCAAGCTCAGCATCCTAATGAGGAGGTTTTGTCAATAGATTGTTTATTGTCACCCAAAGACAATTTTATATTTTGTTTTTGGTCACATGGTTTTGAAACATGCTACCAAGCCACACTTTTTGTAATATTTACATGCTTATGAGTGATTTTGTCAATTTTCACATGTGTTCCTGGGTAAAATGCCCTGTATTGGTTTGTTTTTCGTACAAATTGTGAATTAATCTGTGTGTGGGAAGTTCTCTGTATGCATGTATGGGTTGGTTTAAGTTCTACCAATGTCGCGGTAAAGGAAAAGTATTTTCCAACAAATTCTGCTTTTTGTTTTTTGTTCTTTACCAACACATTGAGAATGGATCGAGTCCTTACAACTGAATAATGAGCTGCCTTCACCTTTATTGAGTAACACTGATTTAAAAACAGCTTTGGAGTCTAAATACAGTTTAACAGCAGCTGATCTGGCTCATGGACTTTGGACACCGAAATCTTAAACAGTAAACGACAATGGCCGCTGCGGCTGATTTATCAACCTTGCTTGGAACAGATACTTTTTTAGAACTAGAACTTTACTTATTTATTATCACTACTACACAACAGTGATGCTTTATGTGGTGTGCATTTTAGTGTCGTTACAAAAGTACACTAAAACTATGATGAGTATAAAAAAAACAACCTGTGCACAGTATTAAGTTTAAATACATATTAAAACCTTATGGCAGTATAAAAAGCTGAAATTAATGTCCATGAATTAAGATGGAACATTCTTGAAATGGGAACACATAGTTGTGCAAAGGTTAGAGCTTGTTCTCATTGCAAGACTAGAAAGTGCACTCGGTAGAGCACAGGCTTTCGCCAATGCCACATTTCTTTGCGGACTCGAGTTAGTGTCGCTCGCATGTTAGTCATTAGCTCATATCGGTGCCAACGAACCTGTTATGATAGCAACATCACTGAGTGAAACACTGAGTGGGGAAACACAGACAAACCATGTATAAAATGTCAGATCATATGAGTTTTCTTCTCATCAATGGCCAAAATCCAGTTTATTAAATCTTGACACATCCACTTTGGATTTTTTTTGTACGCAAAGTGAAATACTCCCCTGAAACAGTTCTGATATTTGTGCATACACATAATACCTGTGTGTATGTTAATGATGAATAAAAACTCATAATAAGCAAAACAAGAAGCAGCATAATCGCCTCGCAGTTTTTGGTTTGTAGAACGAACTCTGTGAAATTGGATGCCGACAGTCGTGAGGGTAAATAATGAGGCAACAGCAAGCAACAAGAGAGTTGTAGAGTGTGGATGGTTTGTACAACTAGCTCCTAAATCCACTCAGTGGCACAGTTCCTAAAAATGAAAATGCTGTGACAAATGAAACCCACTGAAGGATTGAGTCATCGACCATAAAGGAAAGAAAACAGGAGAAAGAAGAGCAGATTAATAACTCAAGGTGAGATGCCAAATGCCAAATATGAGAAGAAGGAAGTTTGTAAAGACTGAGAACTCCTTCACATTATCAAAACTCCAAAAGCATCATCAATGAATGAAATCACATTTGCACAGGTGATCTGTCTCACTCCTTTTGCATATATATGCTAAATGACAAAAGCAGGTTCCTACAAAGTTTTATCTAATTATGCAATGTCAAATTTAAAATTAAAAAAAATTGTTCAACTTGCCTGGTCAGAGCTGTTGGAAGTGTAAGCTGATGAAGCATGGCCGTACAAGGTCAGAGAGTCAAGGAGGAGATGAAATTGTGAAAGTTGGAGAGAAGTGCAAAGACAAAAAATTTAAGGCAAAATTTGAAGGGACAGAGAGAGAGAGATGGAAAATGGAAAGAGCTCTTGACAGTCCGATTTCTACAGAGGGAGAAACATGTCAGATATCCCACTGGGCGTGAAATTGAGCTGTAATAGCCTTTTCAGTTCATATTCAAATACAGTCACGCATACAGAGAAGTACAACACTACAGCTTGTATGGCCGCCGCATCAATCAAATCTACCTACAATTAAGAGGAGGAGACAAGGGGAACGAGGGAAATGAAGTTTTCAAGTTTTCTTTTTAAACCTTTTTAATTCTCTGTAAAATGAAGTATAATTGTAAGAGATTCTTTGCTTCTTATCCGTTTTAACCATATGGCCCACTTTGATGTGGAGCTTTTCATTCACGGATCTCTGTGTGATACGGCAGGGAATTGTTTTGAAGCCTTGTGTATTGACGGAAAATTATCTCCAGACCAAAAATACACATGCACAGACATTAAATGTGCCGTCACTGCGGCAACATAGGCACAGCACAAAGCCATCAATTCACCATCCCAAAATAACAAGTGGCTGACTGTAGCAGCTTTATTGATTTGCAGCTTCCCGCCCCCCCACACCCCACTGTCCCCCTGCTTTCTATCTCCACATCTTCTAAATCCTCACACCCAACAGAGCACATCTATCACGACCCGTAAAAGCTGATGGAGATTTGCTAAAAGGGGCTTCTGCTGTACACGCACGTGACTGGCAGCAGGACGGTCAGGCCGAGAGGGACACAAACTTTAAAGTGACCCGTTTCTGGAAGCCACACTTTTACAGGCTATTTCCATCCGAGCTGCAAGGCCACACAGGACAGCCGCGTGTGTCACATGCACCAGTAACTACACAAAACAAGCACTGCTTAGCAGGTGACACATGTAAATAATCGCGAAAGAGGCATCACTTACTGATGATTGCACACAAGGGAATTGTTACCAAATTGCAAATGTGCAATGTGATTCTCTTATTTACATCCAGAAAACGACTGGGCATGATCAAAGGTGCTAAATGTGGAAAAAGTCAAATGTTGCACAGATGTAAAGGATGTCGTTAATATATCTATATAATATCAAAGAGGTTCTTGGTTTTAAACAGAAAAATAATGGAGTTCTTTTTTTTGGTACATCAAGTCATAACATGCAAGTTGAATAATTAGTGAATTGAATATATCATATGAGATGGACGGGTTGATATTGAGCGTTTCTTGTCTGGTTTCAGATCCCACCATCACCCCATAATGACAAGCCACAAAACAAGAAAAATATTTAACTACTCAATTCATTCAATCACAATATGGTCCAGTTTAAACCTCAGATAAACATACGGAATAATACAATCTGCAATTAAAAATTAAGCTAAGCTTAACTTAACTAAGAACTTTTAATGGTGAGCAAATGGGGATTTAAAGGGATATATTCTATTTTATGCTCAATTCACGGGATTGTAGTAAAAACCAAAAGTCTTCACTTCAGTAAATCCTTTTTAAACAGACTCATGAGAGAAACATGAACTAAAATGAACTTCTACTAATATGTAAATCTGCATGTTTTCACAGCTTCATTTGATTTCATGCTAAGACTGTGCTTCACAACACACACTGACAATTTGGTGCTCGATTGTCTTCGATATAATGAAATTGCTCAATTAGCATATTTAAATCAATTCACTAAACTTACTAACCATAACATTAAAAACATGAACATATGCCATATAGGTTTGTATCTATTTATGCATAATTCACTGCTATAGTGTTACGTATACGATTTTAAAGGTTTTCTTTAACCAAAATTGATTCAATGTTTGTAATATAATGAATGTTATTACTTATGTGGAAGCACATGAGGTTAAAAAAAAAAAAAGAAAGACAGAACATGAGGTCAAGGCCTGATTGAACCTTGCTTAAATGTGAAAAAAAGTATTCCAATAAAAAAGAAAAGAAAAAAAAAAGGCCAGTATCCTGGAAATAAAACAAGGGATTCACAGCAAGCAGACAGTTGTTAATGTAACAATCATTCACAAGCGTTTTGATGTTTATTAGCCATCCCTGTCAGTTACTCTTTGGACTTGTCTGTTCATACAAACGTTTTACCTGAAGCTTCACATTTAAACATAAAGTACACAAAGAAGAATTCACTTCCTATCTGTTCGTCGAGCTCACATAATTTACACAATTTACACAATAGAAGCACGGAGCTGTAAACAACATGCTTGAAATTTCAACCGCGCCACATAATCCTCTACTTACTCAGCCTTAAACAAGTGAGCCACTACATATACGTCACACTTTTGATTTCTCGACCAATCTGTTCCCTAAGAGGAAATTATGAACACGGTGTTCTTCTCTGAAAGTGCGATCTGCACACGTCAGTCACGATGCAGAGTCTCTTCACAGTCTCCTGGTATTATCCTGGCTGGAGACCATCAGACAGCTGCAAACATGTTCTGTACCAAGCAGGAATGTGGTGATAAACAGGGACAGCGTGTTGTCAGCACAGCCGCCGCAGGACAATCAGCAGATATTGTATTAGGCTGAGCTGTGCAGTATTTATTAAGTACACAGAAATGACAATATTCTTAAATGTAATATGAACCATCTGAAAACACATGTTAACAATTTATATCCAATAAGTGCCAATTTAAAAAAAAAAAAAACATTTTAGGGGAGGGTCTCTATGAGCGCGAGTGTGTGTTCTCTGGGCACCTTGACGCTCTCCAATCACAATACGATTGCCGCCAAACCCCACCACCATCACGCACACACACACACACACCTGTGTTGGATGAAGTGGTGTTGAAGACAGAGGAATGGATGGATGGATGGATGGATGTCTCTAAAAGTAGAATGGGGGTGAATGTCATTGCGATATACTGCAATGTGCAATGACATACTCGAAAAGGGGAGGCGAGGTGTTTTTATCAAGCCGATAACTCCATCCTCCTCCTTGAAATGATAGTGCAGGTGAAAGCACAGATGTGGTGTAGTTAGGAAAAAAAAAAAAAAAAACCCAAGCTTCGTGTCTCGGGTTCAATCTAGTTTTGAGTGAGTGTTTTCTTCTTCCCACATCTCTGCCAGTTTAAAGCCAGGTGCCGACAGAGCCACTCCAAGGGATCGATTTTCATTATTGTCTGAAGTCGTTTGGCACTGGATTTACTTTGATCATCACTGTCATTGTGATTACATCATCCAGCTGCTACTAAGGAGCTGGACAACCATCCTGGTATTATACTGCAAAAGTGACAGAAAGTTTGTAACTATGACCACTCCGTCATGTACTTTATTTTAAGTTGATCATGCAGAATGGTCAATACCATGCAGGAGAGAATAATCATACTTAGTTTCATATATATGGTTTTGACCATGCACATATAGTAGTAAATATTTGATTTGTCTATTAATTCAAATAACATATTTTCCTGCAGTGTTGCATGAGATTAATATGCTCTTTGACAAACTTCAGACAAGAAGTTTTGTTTCTTTGTTGTTCATAAAGCAAGAAGAGAATGAGAAGAGATATCCAGCAGAATAAAGGAAATATTTATGCAGCGAGCTAGAATGATTTCTTCAGTTCTTGTGCCTTTAGAAATTCTCTTGGCTGGATGGTTTCTTGTAATAGTCCATTTCACACGGGGCAAAATGCAGGATGTTGCAAATCAATCAAGTTTACGTTGTAGGATTTCTCAACGAGTTCTGTCTCTTAAAATGAACTTAAGATCTGGTCCCATTTCAAAACAAAAACTTTATAAAAAAAAAATGCTGACAATTCCAATAACTTTGTTTTTTTCCTGCCTCTATATGTCACATTGAAGGTCTGTGTTAGCCCGCAGCCACATAGTTCTCATTTAAAAGTCTGCCAGCATCTCTGTTTATCAGGTTGTGAAAAAAGCACCGGCAGTCTTTGCTTTGCAGACTGAAGCAACACGTTTATCTGTATCCACCTCAGCACCCGAGGCGAGTGATAACCTCCGGAATGAGATACGTTTTTCAGCGGCTCATTCATGGTCTGTAAGGAGCGTAGGACAACAGCAGATGTGGATCAACACCTTCAGCAGGAGTGGATCAATGAATCCTAAATGCTATTCGAGTTGCGGCACAGTGCTGGGAAGTATGATGAAAACCTTCCTCAGTTCATTAAGCCTCCACGGTATGCATGTGTGTGTGTGCATGATGAAGCGAGTCGTCAAACAGCTATTGAGATGCAGACAGCGGCACGGAGCCACGGTGGCAGAGCTCATCGCACTTTTTAACTCCCAACCCAGCTGACCCGATGTCTCCGGCATTAGACAATTAGTGTGATCGAAGGTCAGATGAGCAAAGAAAAAAAAAGAAATAAAAAAGAAAGGCTGAAACGCCAGCTCAGATACTCCCCGAGTTAAAACAAAACGACCACCACTGCTCAGTGTTGGACGGATTCTTCTGAATCACACCGGAGAGGTTATTACCGTAGCTATATCCATCCTTTGAAATATAATCAGTAGGCAGACCAAGTTTAGCTTTCACACCTTCTCCTATAAAGATAGTAGCCTGATGAAGAATCAAGTATGCTATCGTCTCCTTCTCAAATAAGACGGTGGCTTGAAAAGATTTATGAAGGTCAGCTCTGCCTTTGCAGGTGAGGAGTAAGGAGGATTTCTCAAAGACACTGTGAAGCGCTCCATCATTAAATTTATCATCTGCTCAACTTTTTCCATTCTTGCTGCAGGAATGACCTCAGCCTGTTAAAACCACTAATGCAACACTCTCCTTGTTGCCCACCGCACTCCATCCAACAGCCCTGACATCATCAGTCATCTCCTGCTGTTAAACAGATGGCGCCCCATTACTGACCCCAACAGGTGGAGAAGTCTGCATTGCAAATACACCGATGCAAATATTTTAAATAAATGCACGCTCAAAAAAAAAAAAGAAATAAAGAAAAAAAAACAATTTCCTCTTCAGTAAAAGCTGTGATTTTCCATGTCCTGCATGCCTTCCAGTACCTAATCAGGATTTTAGGATTGTGTGCTGATTCCCTGTCCTCAGCAGGGGGCTCCTGGCATTCAAACACACACGGGGCTACAAAGCTGCTTGTCCAACTTCTAAGCTTTAAATGCCTGTTTGCACCCGTGGTTGTGATACACGCACGCACACACGCACGCACACACGCAGCATCTTCAAAAAGTTGTCACAAGGTTGACAAAACTATATTTTGCAAGTTGCAACTAATTAAAAAAAAAAAAAAAGATGAACATCTTGCAAAACAGTTTGGAAAATTAGAAGCATATCAGTAAAAATAAAAGGCTAAAAAAAAAAGAAAAAGTTCAGGCGACTTAAGATACATTTAAATATAGATGGTGTTTCAAGACAATAGGTAACAATGGGGTTTTGACATTAAAAGGCACACAATTGTGCTGCTCCGAGCTCTGATCTTGTTAGCCAAAGCATAAATAATTCTTCAAAGTCCAACATTAAGAGGACATCATCTTCAGAGGGGAGTCACTTTGCCAACGAACAAAAGACGACATTAAACAAAATCCTCAGACAGCTTCATTTCTTTCCAACTCTGCTTGTTTGGAGCACAGCGTGCTTTGATGTTCAGTAAACTAGTGTGTGTATTCAGCCCCTCCCCACTACAGCGACCTGAGGCAATTCACCTTGGACTTACACAACCTCTTCCTCTCCAACCTCGGTGCTCCGGTGATGGATGAAGAATGGAGCAATGAATCTGTCCTCCACCCACCTTCTCCAATCACCACTTTGAAGTCCAGTCCCATTGGGTTTCCAGATAAATATGGTCCAGAGCAGCAGCAGTCATTTGCATTAAAAGGCTGTTCGTCTTCTGGCCTCGTGCCTGCAATCTGCTGGAAGGTGCATGAAAATACTCAAACCCAAAAAGCAGCTGAAGGTGAAAGCAAGGAGCTAAAATATTTGGGATTTGACTGCTGCATTTGCTTGTGATTAAAAAAAACTGTTCGGATTAGAAGTCAGAGTGAGATAGGAACACAGACACATTTAAGATTTAATCTCTCATGACTGGAGGTTTGAGACATCAGCAGTCCATCACACTGCAATACAGTCAAACTTTTACTCATAATTAGAAGGAAGGTTGATGCAAAAGGTGAGATTTTTATTCTGATTTGACAGGTTCTGCAGGCCCAGAAGGGACAAAGCACTCCTCTGAGCTCAGCTACAGAGTCTCCTCTACTGCCCCCTGCTGACTTGGTCAAGCACGTTTTCTCAACCCAACATCAAAACGTCACGAACTCTCCTTGACTTGAAGGACTTGGGTCTAACCAGTTTTACACTTGTTTTATAACTAGCTGGCAATATGCACTTTTTTTTTTCTTAGCCAGTATAATTAGTCCTGGCTAAAGAGGAAAAACAGTAAGGTCTTTAGAATTGAATTTCTTTGATATTACAATGATTATAAATAACTACATTATTACCATAACACACAGTTCAATACTGAAGAATTGTTATATTTTACTTCATAAAGCTAGTAATTATTCTCATTTTTGGTTTAATTATGGGACTCCAACTATATATATATCAAGTCCAAGTCATACAATTTCACTACAATATGTTACTTGTACAGTCTTAACATATATTTATAGAAGATGGATGGAGAGATGGATAATCATCAACCAATCAAGTAAACATTTTGGGCCTTTTACTTAATTTTACTCCTTTTGGGAGTAAAATAACTCTTTGGAATCAGTTGAAACTGACCGCATAAGTGACATAACAGAGTGCAATAAAGTAGAGCCTTTGTTTGGCACAACGTTGGTGGTTTTCTACTAACGTGTAACAGAAGTGCTTGTTTCCTGTTTGAACCTGCCCTGTGCTCATCAACATGTTTCCCTGCCATTTTGGTCCCACATCTGTGACGATCCCAAAGTATCCCTCAGGATTGCTCGACGTAGCATGACAGGCTCGTGATTAGCATGCTGTCGGAACTATGAAATACTGCAGCGATAATAAAATTGATGAAAAGCCCATCACGGCGTTAAACAAAGCAGAGTCATATTTTAAAGCGCAATCCTGTCTTCACATGGCATCAATTTGATTACCTTCTCTCCCCCTGGAACCCCATCCGCCCCGCCCCAAATGTTAAAGCATCATTGACACACTCATGAAATTGTTGTACTCCACGACTACTGTGGCTCACAATAAGCCCAGAAAAGCAGAGTTGAGGCTTAAATGCGGCACTGAATGAGAGAGCTCCCCGGGACAGAGGTTTCTTGGTGAAAGAAAACTTCACAGCAAATCAAAGCGTTTATATTAGGCCCAAATGATCCACTTCACCTGGGGTGAGAAGCAGAGAGACAGCCAGAAAGATGGAGGAAGGTGTGCAGAGGAGCAGACATTTCTGAAGTGATAAGCATGACAGCAGAATCCCATCGCTCCCAGCCAGCATACACTCCATCCTCCATCCTCCACCACCACCCGCTCCCCCCCACCCCCACCACATTTCCATCTCCCACTGCTGCCATCTGAAACACATTTTGTAATTCCCCATCTTCCTCTACATTGTCTCTTTTGACGTTTCATCAACATTTTCAACCAACACTCCATTTACTCCAGCCTCCTTCCAATCACTGCTGCAGCCGCGCTCAGCCCTGTCAATATTTGTCTGGTCAGGTCTCCGTCTGTGTGCGCTCCGCTTTAAGCAAATATATTCGGTAAAAGAGCAGCGTCTCTCCACACAAAATGAGACTGAAATCAGCTCTCGGAAAGGAAGCAGATGGTGATACTTTCCTGATGACATCTTTTGGCTTTTAAATGAGACCTCATGTTTACTGCTCCCATCTTTCCTTCCTTCATCACATGGCAGCCTCACAAAAACTTCAAAAAACTTTCCGGAAAGTTCAGACGCTTGTGAGCTGTTTGCGCCTTAATCTCAGCAATGTGCCAACAGTGTTAAAGGTGCAAGTACAGCAATGATTTTCAGAGCGATGCCTTTTACTTGACGACTCTGTACCAAGCCGAGAAAACCACTTTGTTACCATTTTAAACCAAATTCATATGTGGCGATAACATTCTCATTTCTCTTAGACAAACATGTTTGTTGTGGACAAAGATTCAAAGATGAAGAATTCTATTTAGGATTTAGGGGACACTGCAGGGAGAAGCGACATCAATCAGCTGCTAAGTAGGATATCAAATGTCCCTAGGTAAAGAGCAGTGATAACGTTTTAATGGAAACAAGATCTTTTGCTTTCTCCTCCTGCATGCAAACGGCTCTATTTTCTGTGTTAAAGCTTCCAGATGGTTGCTCAGAGATGAAAAACTGCTGCCAAGGAGATCAGCTCCAAGACAACGGTACTTTAAAACATCAATAGGAGCAATGTCGGAGATGCTCTTCCACAGGCTTTGGAGACGCAATTGCCTTGGCCTGGTCCGGTGTAATCACATGTTAGTCCATTATAGTTTAGCAGTATCAGCTGTCAACCATGTGAGAGGCTTTGTTTTATCATGCATGTGCAAAAGATGCGTGGCCTGCATACACAAACATCCTGTGTTTAAAAGATCTGCTGCTACTCCAACAAAACAGTACCCGAGGTCCTGGACAGAACTGCACAGCAAACTGTGAGCTTGGGTAAACTATTTTAGTCCAAAACAAAAATCGAAAACAAATAAATGAAGTAAACAATAGAACCAAACCAGTCTTCTTCTCTTGGAACAAGCATGTGCTTTTAGGCCGTGTGACGAGTGGTTCCAATCCCCATTATTTTATCAGCATGCAGGCAAATTTAGCAAAATAAACACATTATTGCTTTCAAATGTTCCAAGAGAAGGAAAGTCATTTTGACCACATTTGAATATGATATAATCCATGTACAATATTCAATTAAAAAAATATATTTTTCATATGTCTAATAGCGATGATTTCTGCATATTGCTGTAGTGCATGTGGTCAGGCACAACTTAGGCCTCTGGAAGCCAGTTTGATTATTTTGGAGTCCCTACAATAATGCAAGCTGCCTATTCGTGACATAGATGTTCTCTTAATTTACTCACTTCACTGTTGAGAGAAGAAATCATACGTTTGTATTTACCTATTGAATATGACCTCGCTGTGCTGAGTGATGATTCACACTTGACCGTAAATTGAAACGAGTGGCTAATTGTAAGTAAACTCGATTTTTGAACCATTTGTACAGCTGAGAGGAAAATCACTTATTTCTTCATTTCGGCCAATTTGAGAAGTGCAAGCTGTTTCATTCGTTTCTCAAGTAATAAAACAGTGACACGGCACCAATGTCTAAAATTTAATTTCCTTTATAGGTTGGTTCACTTCTGGTTACTGTCACAGTTGCACTATGGCACCTCTGTAAAATCAAAACATCATCTGATGAGAAGTGTTGTAACTATAAACAGCACTGCTCTGGCCCGGCCTCTGGACCAGCACACAGCAGTGCAGAGTCTTTGGGAGATGGTTTCCATCGTGATGACAAACTCTCTCTTCTCTGCCTCGTGTTTGTCTTGTCTCTGTAGCCTGAGATTTTCATGTTTCTTATATAGCAGCCGCATAATATATTACCAAGCCCAAGGGAGGCCACGGGACTGAGAAACATTGGACGAGGAGGGCAACGGAAAGTTTGTCCGTGCATACGAGCACTCGCAAGGCCCGACCTGACTGCCGTCACCCCTGGCAGCGTGACCTGAGGGGGAAAGATATTTGAGCAGCCACCAGCCTCCTGAGGCCTGCTCAGAGAGAGCCGTGAGTTCAAATAAACACATCCATCAAAACGACAATGGACTGACAGCAAGTATCCACAGCTCCTGCTCTTACAAGCTTCACCAGGAATTTCAGAGAGGCCATTTTCTTCAGATATACGTAGTTTTTCTGTTTTTCTGTACGTGTGTGTGAAAGAGATGTGCAATATGTAGCATTGGTTTGGAGGGTGGATTGCATCGTGTCTCCGAGGACCCACTACCTGAATACTCATTGAAGGAGCGAAGTGGGAAACCACAGCCCTGCTGGCACACAGAGCTTCTGACAGCTCTGACAGAAGCAGAGCCGAGGCACGTCTATGATGAACGGCAAACTATTTCTCCACAGTCCGTCTCTGCCGCCTCAGTCTTGCCAACAGCACTCAGTCTCTGCTCTGTTTCTACGGCAACAACAGGCTCTCCTTCTTTCATTCACACAGGTTCTCCCTCACGCCATTAACAGCATACTCTAATTGTGCTCTCTTTCCACCTTATCTCTTTATTCTCCCACCTGACTCCTCTTCTCCGCGCACACTCTCCCCGTGCCTCATTCCTCCTCCTGGTCGGTGGAGGTGAATGTCAATGCCGGGCCGCAGTCCTCTGCACTCCGCAGTGCCTCATCAGAAGACCCGGAGCTGTTGTATTCATGCAGCTGCGGCATCCACAGGGCTAAGCAGGGAGAAGATGAGCACTGTGCACACAATTTCACGGGTTCAAAAGTAACTGATGACCCGTGTTACATGTCCTTGTGTCTCTCGCTGCCCATTATCTTTATCGAGATACTGCCGTTGTCAACTTGTCTAGTGGGGCATGGCAGCGGGAAAACGGAGTGTCCTCTTCACAGGCGAAGGGGAACATTTGTTTTAAGCTAAACCTAATTTACATGAAGACCGTTTTGTCTGGCATGCAGGCACTGTCTACTTAAACAACCACACTTTGTGTATTCATGAATGCTGATGATGGACTTCAACATTTCAAAATGTCTTTTCTATGCTTTGAGCTTTTTACAATTCCCAAACAGTCTTGTCTCCTTGTAGAAAATATTCGCCGATTGTCAGTTTTATATTTTTGTATAGCAGGATCAAATCCGCCCATCGAGTAGCAACAAATCATAATGTGAGGCATCACACAGAAAGCTGATGGAGTTCTAGTGATCTGCTCATAATGTGAATGACAGATGCATTTCTGAAGCTGATTTGGCTCCTTAGAAGATCCGTGATGACAATGTTGCGTAAGCACTCTCACAGGGTTATACAATTTCATCGTCAACAGATGAAGATCAACGCTGCGCATGTGGGCAGCAATTATCCCCGAGGATGATCACTTGAAAGGAAGAGACATTTTTCATAATTGATTAACTTTTTTGAATTATGTATGCTTTACATGCAAAGTACACACAGGCAATAACAGCGACAAATGTCCCTGATCTGTTGCTACAATCTGGCGATTGCATGTTGGTTATTCTGTAGAATATCCGACATCGCAGGCTGCGGCACTGTGCACACTTAAAAGGGAGAGAAGCAATTCAGCTTTATTGAAGTTCTTGCTTGGAAAATTGACTGAAGCGCTTTTAGTGCTTTGATCTTTTTATTTTCTGAAACTGCGTAATATCACCAATATAAAACCACAAACGCAAAGAGCAGGACGTGGCAGACATCTTTATTGGTCGCTGAACTGTTTGTTAGCTATGCCAGGTAGGAAAAACAAAACATCTGTGATTTGCCTCATTGGTCCATAAAAACTAGATGCATTCTTTGCTTCTTTCCGCCAATTATGAAAAGGCACTTAAAGCAGCTCATTAACACTGTGGCAAAAGCAGCCCCATAACCACTTGTGTTATTTTCATAACCAGTATTTAGGGCCGAGCAAATATTACAAGTGATGTCTCGAGTGCTTTCTTTTCCATTTTCAAGCAGATCAGACATTTCATCTGCACTGCAGCTTTTGAAAACATGAACCTCTGTGATGCCGGCGTGGCAGTCTCAGAGTCATGCAGCAATGTGGTAGCTTAAGACAAGAACTGGAATCATTCTGGGTTAACTACAGTTCAGCTGATTTCTTCTGTATCCAGATCAGGTCTTATTCCAGTCTCTCAGAGTGACTCTGGAGGTGCCACTTATAGTCTCCATTCTTTGGTCTACAGGATAAACAGCCTCAGTAAATTGGTCTGGTTTTGTTCCATCTTGAGAGAAGTCCTCAGACACAGTAGTTTTACCACTAAAGATTAATGTACGAAACCCAAGTTTAATACTCGAGTTCCATTTTAAAAGGTTTTTGTTACTAATTAATAATAACGACGTATCTCTGCTCTCTTCAGGGAAATGGCACCAAAAACCGATACCACAAGACTGAGCCAGTTGAAGCAAATAAGCTCAATTCATCTTGGTAATAAATGAGCGTTAAATATCCATCATCAACCACGTCATGCAAGCTTTGACCTGACATTCTGACTATCCAACCATTTTTATTCTCAACATCAAGACAGATTTCAACCTGAATGGTCTCTTTTGTGGTTTCGCGCCAGATCAGCCTCTTTTGATTTGATTTAATATTTTATACTGTATTTTTCCCTTGTAACTTACCTAAAATTAGGTTTGGGTAAAGTTAGGAATTGTGTCGGTCTGTGCATGTGGATATAGTAAAGTGTGACTTAGTTTTTTTTTTCTTTTACACTTTGAATTGAGAGTGCTACTTATTTATATAAAACTAACTCAAATGAAAACTGAAGGGATAATAACACCAGAATGTAGGAGTCTCTTCACTATAATCAAATCTTGTCTGTTCAAAAGTGTCTTAACTACTTCTAGGCTGCACAACCAGATAACACCGTCAATGGTGCATATTCACTCCAACAACACATTCTACACATGGTTTCTTAAGAAAAATACAACTAAAAGTGGAGGAACTGCAAATAAATATGTTCTTTCGTAAGCTTTGAAACGTAATGCTTTAAGAACACACCGTCTTCTTTGTATTAATAGTTAAAAAACAAGTTATCAAAAATAAACGGTCTTTATATAATTCTATTGACGTTAGTGTCCATCTGTAGGTGTGAATACTGAAGATAACCAAGGAACCAGCTCTGTAATTCTATCCTATATCAAGTCAAATAACATGGTATATAACAAAGGATGGAAGTCCTGAATAGTACTAACTAAAAAAAAACAAAACGTCAAAATTCTGTCATCTAAAACACAAGTAGTAACACTTGCACTTTACCTACTGCATCTTAAGTCAAGGAAAATGTTGAATTAACACAGACAAAACAGTATCGGTCTTTATTACATTAAAGCTGTATAATTGCCAGTCCGTAAACTTACTGCCACCTAACAACAAGCAGACAACGATGAAGTCATAACACTGAACAGGCAAACAAGGCCTGAAAGAAAAAAAAAAAAACAATTCCCAACAACAGAAAACAAACAAACACAGTCACTGTATAGACCATAATAATCAAAGGCCCAAAAGGTTTAGTAAAACTTAGAATTAAAAGACCATTTTCAATCAAAGAGGCACAAGGCACAGGTTGCCAGCAGCATTAGTGTCGCTCCAATCATTAATATTATAATGTTATATTATTCAGAAGTGTGAACGGTTGGCATGTTTTTCACACAAGTGGGGAATTGTAGCCACGTTTGCAGCTGCCGGGCATATGCTTCATCAGAAAGACAGCAACAAGAAGGAGTTCACAGCGTGGTCACAGCACTGAGTCTATAGGCAGAGATTAGCGGCACTAATCTTCCCCCAGATAACGCCACGAGAGGATGATGGAGTACGCGGAAAGGAAGAGAGAACTTGAAGACTGATCCAGACATTGAAGTGAGTCAGGAATCGGCCACAACAGAAATGCAGCCAAAGAGTCTGTTTGTTGCCTGTGAAAAAAAAAAAAGTATCTCTCCAAATGTCCAACAACTGGGAACCTCATTATCATATCTTACTGGGACAAATGAGCGTCTGACAGCCCACTACATCTTCCACTTCATACACAAGAGACTCATTGTGTGCGTGTGCTGGTCACCACAAGAGTGACGGAGCTGTGAGTCCTGTCAGACTTTTGTCATGCACATGGGGTTACACGGCGCACATCATTTTGTATCAGAGTCTGCCGAGAGCAACGGCGGGGAAAACGTCTCCAAAAAGAAGATGAGTTTGGGAGAGAGAGAGAGAGAGAGCGAGAGAGGAGAAATCTTTGCTCGTTGATCTGGCTCACCGTTTGGGGCCAAGCGACTCACAAGAGTCGAGTCAGCATGTCACAGGCAATTAAATGGCGTCCTCAGACATCCCGCAGAGACACCTTCCAGTGAACAGAGGCGCTACAGAATGTTCCAAATGGGGCAGAAACGGAGGCGAGAGGAGCAGGAACGGCAGTTTGGAGGTTTCGTGTGGCGACTTCATGTCTTCCTCCGCCTGGACTTGACTTTATTTGCATTTTTATTCACGCGTCATGCTCCGTGGTTACCTGCTGGTTCTTCACCCGTGACTTCGCACTACAAGCAGACTCACTGCTTTATCCACAATCTGAGGATTGCACCCTGGTAACTGTGCAGAAATTAAATTGGCTCCCTTCATATCATTTTGGTGAAATAGCTAATTCACACCTGAGGGCTTTTTTTGAGCTTTGCACTGTTCCTGCTGTGTTTGATGGGCTGAACAAATTTCTGTGGGTTAGTAGGTTAATGGCTGTATGCATTTGTCGGATTAAGTTATGCAACCGCCCACATAATATGTAAATCATAAGATTATCTTTTGAATGTGTGCTTTCCCAAACAGTACATCTGAAAGCAGCTTAACATATAGGCATATTTACTTGCTGAGTCTTATTTTTCTTCACAGTGAAGTGTTAATTTTGAGCTCTGACAGTTTATACAGTGTTTGTACTGGATGTATGTGCATGTAGGCGAATGGAGGTGGCGGAAGGCAACGTGGCAGGGGATAATTAGAAAATAAAGTCTTTCTCGAATGCGTCTCTTTCTCCTGAAAGCCTCTCCTCTGACACTGAAGCTGAAAGTCTCACTGAGAAGTTCCTCACTCTGGGGACAAAGTAAACTATTTCCACTGTGCACCAGTAGACAACATTATGACACAAGTATGAGCACAAAGAGTAGCTAAGGGGACTATAATTATTCCCCGCCCGTGCCTCGAAGTCTATTTTCTGCAGCTACGGGTCACCAGTAATCACATATATAAAACTTAACAGAGAGCAAATTGTCCGCACTACTAGAACGGAGTAAAATAACCGATAGAGTAATCACTGGGGCTAATGAAATGAAATCTTGAACAAGGTGAGGTAAAGTCCTTCCTCGCACAAGGCCCTCAAAGGCCCGCCTGTCATGTCAGCTCTTCCACATTTAATTATGTTTTTTAGCACTCCATCCTCAAGTGGCTCCAGCACAGCCAGGGCCTCTGGGAGACTCGCGAGAGTTCTGCACAGACGGACCAACTAACAACACCAGCTGCTGGCACGTTCATGTGTGTACCTGCGTCCAGAGCACATCCTCCTATGGGAGAGAGCGAGGCAGAATGAAGGAAAGCAAGGGGGCGAGAAACGAGGCAAGGGAAGGAAAAAAAAAAACCTCCAGCAGCTTCACAGAGAAGTAGATATAGGGTAGGAAAATCTGCAAGTCGGTCTTGAAGTAAGCTCATTTAATCATATTTGGCAACTTTTGGATTATTGAATCTGACCATTTAAAACAGTAGCACCCATTTAGGAACCAGCACATAAAACAAGCACACAAAGAGCAGAAGTTAACTTGATAATAACCAGCATATTAGATGAAAAATGTATCCAACAACTTTTTTTTGGTTTTGTTACCGTTATTTTTACAAATCATTATTTGCACCACCCTTGTTCACCTATCTGTCATCACCTCGTTGTAGTGGCTGGGGTTCGTCCAGTCTGCTCACAATTTGGGCATATCTATAGTGGCTCACTACACCATCTTGTGGTATAAGCTGGCATTGCAAGACTGGGGCTAATTGTTAGCTTGATAATGTTAAAATGGGTTTCTCCAGCCCAACTCGTGAATATGATTAACAATGCATGCTGCCATGATATAAATGTCCTCAAATTCAGTTGACTGTCCGGAGATTTTCTTTTTTCCAAATGAATAATCCCACACATTGTGCATTTATAATTTAACTATTATGGCATCTTTAAATGAATTAACAAAAAGTATAAACTTTCTTTTTCATTAACATATTCAGTAGAACGAACAGACAACTCTAATTAACCAAAAATTTTATGACATCTTATCTGATGCTTCCCTTAATATTCAATAGGGAGCTTTGATTGCAAGTATTGCAAGATTGTTATTATTATGGGTTATGGCTAAATCAAACAGCATTTCTAACAACTAACAATGTTATTATCAGTAAATTGTTTGCTGACAAAGCATTCCGATAAATGAAGTTCAATTAACTACTAATTTCCAATGTAACGATGAACTAAAGTACTACTGCCATAACTTTTCTCAGTCTCTATTTTTAATAATCAAAGCTTAAGGCAGGATGTGTGCACTGTTCCTACATTTCATTAAATCATTTTCTGTTCTATGCAAAGTAGGGTAGTTTGCTGACACATAACATTCAAACCTTTATGAAAAGTGCTGCCACAATACAGAGAACCGCATTAAGCCTACGTGTTATCTCCTCTCTGCAGATTCTGCTTCACATACAGGCTGAGCACCTGTTTTGGCCTCAGAACATCCACACTGGAGCGAGCACAACGCTGTGTGTGCGTCATATATGTATGCATTTATGTGTGTAGGTACGAGACAAAAGAGAAAAATAGGAGGGAAATTGTCCACATAAGTGCCTGCATTTATGTAACCTGAATATATATAACCTCGGTCAACATGAGTGTAGTGTAGTCATACACTGCGTCAAAAGGAGCCAATTTATACACCATTGTACCGTCTAGAGAGAGAGAGATCACTTCGTCATAGTTATTAACAGAAAGTACATGTTTTTAACAGTAGCGTTAACTTGTGCATAATTGATAGACTGAATCCTCTTACGAAAAGATGCAGCTGATTCACACCAGTCACACAAGTAGACACTCCTTTTTCCCTTATAATTCAGTATGTTATCCCTCGTTTCCTCCACCCCAAGGCTCTCAGGACAGTTATTATCATGGGATTTCCATTTCCAAGCCGACTGTGGGCAGAGCAATCTGGAAGGGCATGATGCCGACAGTTTGATCAACCAAATGTTTGGGAAATGCACTTCCGCCTCAGGGGTGAGCAACATATTTCAAGATACTTTTCGCCCACATTTGTAGTTTTTCATTGAAGAATCTTTGTTTGGGACAATGTTCATAAATAAAGCAACGCTTTCTGCTTTCTGTCTCTGAGCAACACTCCTACAAACACGGAGGACATACAGTATCCAGCTGGAGGAGCAAAAACAAGTTATGTCACCATAATCGAAGTGGTTCATTAAGTCAGCAAAGACAGACGCATTAAATAGTCCCTGTCTGGCCTGGGGGCTGTGTTAAAAAAAAAATTTCACTGCGCCGGCCAGTGTTTGATCTCACGCTCTACAAAAGCGTTGCAGCGCTCGGTCGGTGCCCAGGAGCTCTGTGGTCGCTGCGATTATCAAACGACCAAACATCAGAGGAGAAAAAGTCTTCGCTGTCCTTGACTCCGACACACACTTATTGAAGGACAAAGACTGCAGGACTCTGCTTTCATGACTCTGCTTTCATGAAAAATAAATGCAGCTTCAATAGGCGCAGGTATTGAGTGTCAGTTGTTCAGCGTTGGCACAGCCGCAGTCTATGCTAAATATGAGCAGCAGTGTTAGTGAGGTCTTGTATGTTTGTGTGAATCGATGTGTTGCTGTGAAAATGAAAGCTGCAACCGAGTTCCTCGGCTCTGCGGACGTGATTACCTGCTATGTAAATGACTATATTTACAGTAGATAAGCCAGCAAGTGGCGTCGTAGACGGAGCTACAGAGATTTGACAATCAGCACACACCGACAACTCTGAAAACATTTCACGCAGCTCTCATAAATCTCAAAGTCAATCTGTTGTTTTTTGGGGGGTTTTTTCCTCCCATACCTGCCAACAAGAGCAGGAGCTCACTTTATTGTCAATTCATGCATAATCCATTCCCTGCACGCCTTATCAAAACCTGCAGACACAAATAAATCTGACCGCATTATTTACAAAGGCTAAGAACTGTCAAGGGAGTTTTCATTTCCTCCACAAGATATATGTAAAAAAAAAAACAACAACAACTCAGGAGTCAATTGATGCTCTTTTCAAAATATTTTCAAACCTTAATATATCTACCCAAACACGAGCGCTCAAGTGAAGGACCACGGTGCACAAAGTGCCCACGAGCACGAACCCAAAGAGGATTTCTAAGATGACAAATGAACTTGAGTGGAGCTGGAGCAGCGAGGCCAAACAGGGTCCAGCAACAGTTAAAGATGTGTTGCCCTCTAAAGAAGCAGCTGACAAACTCTGAATTCTAAACAGCAGAAAATTCTGCTTTTTTTCCTCGAGGCAGTAAAAGACCAGTGGTGTTGTCTAAGAGGGCCAGATGGGCCTGCGCTCTGTGACTAAACTGCATGCACACATGCACACTTGCACACACACACACCTTCAACAACCTCAAGCTGATCAGCATTCAAAGTAAGCACTCGCCTTTTTTTTTTTTGTGCTCTTCTTTTTCTACCCTCGTCATCCCTTTTCTCCACTCTGCCGATGGATCGACTGACGGAGGATGAGAATTGCTGCTGTTTATCCACTTATTCCCGAGAGGGGAAAAAAGGAGGCTCAGCCAGCAGGAGACAGACGGAAGGAGAGGATGATGCTGAGCAGAGACGCAGGGTTGGACCTTTTCACTGTTGGCAAACATGGCGGCGAGGAGACCAAATGCCCCACAGACATCACAGAGCTTAGAGTTTCACTTTTATTTGTCAACAGATTGAGGTAACCTTTCTACAACTGCTCTCAAGAGTATAAAACCCGTAATCCTGTTAACGGTGCAGTGTGGAGAAGGTGCAAAAGCTCCGTAAACTCAAAGGAGAATCCTTGGGGGGTTTTTTCCCCAACATTATCATGGCCATAGCGGCATTATGCATAATTAAAATTTTGCACAAAACAACTCTCCTTTGGCAGAGTGTGCACATCATTTATCAGGTATCACAAGAAGGTGTTTCTGTACTTCTCCAAAGCAGTGTTTACATGAATAATTTGAAATGATCAGAATGTAGCTACAACCTCATGTAAACACGATGCCCTGTGTGGAAGAATAAACAGGTGAGCCAAGTTGATCAGGAGATAAAAATCTCTAACAAATTTAGCAAAACGGTCGATAGAGACAGTTTATGTCGGCGTTTACTTTTAGCCCAGATGGAATTGAAACCGTTCAAAAGACTCCTGTAGAACTCCACTTTTCTAGGAAAACCGCAGGGAATCAAGATCAAACTTGATGTTCCAACAGCTGCAGTTCACACTTGGCATTGCAGAATCCCAACAAGGATTAAAAATGATGACTGGATGACTTCTCGATGAGTGTCTCCAAGACTGCTGCTCTTCTTAGCTGTAGTGGTCAGTATCTCTCCAAAGTGGACAAAAGAAAGAAAACAGTGAACTGGCGACATGGTCACAGGCGGCCCAGGTTCACTAATTCACTTGGTCCCTTTGGACTATTGAGAAATGCCCTCTGAGGCCACGTTTACATGGCTGGGGTTTCACAAAAATGTACATTTCCCCCTCTACGTTTACAAAAAGAAATCTTAATTAACACTGACCCACATATACACCTGGATTAGAGCTACTATGAGCATGCCAAACCTGTAGGGGGCAGTGTAACGAGAAGCATGAAGCTGTGACAGCCAATCAGAATCCTGGAAAAAAACACCACGTCACGAACTGTGATGTCAACCCCCGCCGACCCCCCTTTAGATGCAACTGGAGACAGAGTTTTTCCAGCTCTCCAGAATCCTCGTTTGTGGTGATTCGTAGCAGCATTTATGTGTAAATTCCAGGCCCACACGCAGAGAAATGTCATTGTTTTTTAAATACCCGGGTACATGTAAACCTGGCTTGAATCTGGTATGTCCCAAAAAAGTGGATTCAAAGTTACTTCTCCAGGATTCCACCTCCTTACAAATTGGTTTAACTCAAGTATGAACGTGACTCAGACCAAAGTTCTCTATACGAACCACAAACACAAAGCACATATTTGTGTGTGCTGCAGAGGAAAATCTAGCCCTGTGTTAACTTCAGTCAAATGCTTCATCATGCAGTGTGTTCAAACCTTTTGGTTTCTGGACTGCAGTGTGGACACAAATAAAAAGCACTACAATGCAACTTTTTGGCCTAATTGCTTCTTGTCAGGGGCAATTAAACAACGATCTTTTGTTCCAAACAAGCCACATTAATGGGAAATAACTCATGTTGATAAAAACCTTGACCTTTCTTGCTGTTTTGATTTTTCTTTTTTCAATTAATTTCAATATGCTTTCACGTGCATGCAATGATAAAGCATTTTTAACTTCCTCGTAAAAAAAAAAAAAAAAAAAAAACAGATGGGGAAAGCAAATGAGCGGTCACTCGCATGAGTGCACACCAGTAAAAATACACAGTGCAAGTTTACATTTTGTATCACTTTTCCTGCAAAACCATGTGAAACGTGTTGCCATACGCAGCATGAAGAAGCCTCTTAAGAACACCTGTGTTGCTGCACTCAGTGAGCCTCTATTGTGATCCGAGAAGGGCAAGGTGAGAGAGCGGGTCGTGCACATATTGTCTTAGCACCTCGCTTTGTTCCCGTGCTCAAAAACAGCTCCCTGCACTCTGAGAGCACTCCACTGCAGTGTCTGATGGCGTTGGAGCATGGCGAAAGAAAAGAGGAACAGAGGAATTCCCAAGGTGCACGAGAGGTGGAAGTGAGCTACGATACAATGGGGTTATTTTCTATTAGTTGCTGATAAATCATACATGATGACAGCAGTATATGTTTATAATAAAAAAATTTAAAAACTTGACCTTCAATATGATACCTCAATATTAAGATCAATAACGTTGAGTTTTCAGACGTGGTAATAATCATCTTCTGTATAAGCAGTGGTGGGATTAGCATGAGAGTTAAGCTTTTTATTTGACTATATTTTCTGAATACTAACTATATCGACTGGAATGAATTAGTAATGAAATCACCAAAGATTAGAACAACAGGTATTGGTTGTTCTGGTTGATTTTGTCAATCGAGTCACCAAGGACTTTGTGTGCGGTGCCAACATGAAACAGCAAAACCAGATCGCCCAGAGGTGGTTCAGGGCAAAAATGAAAGAGCTGCTTGGACTTGAACTGAGCTCGTTAGATGAACAACTTCAACTCAAGCCACAGGCAGCGCAGAAATAATTTGTTTTCAAGGAAAAAAAAAAAGGTTGCAAATGAAGAATTTATGTTGTTGCGCTGGGATTGGCACCTCTGGCAATGAAAAATTAACTTTTGATTGTTCCCTGGCAGGACACCAGGGACAACATTCTTCATTTTCTGCTCCTCAGAAGTCAACCCAGCATTTTGTCATTTAAAATTAATAACATGTTTGTTGCGTCTATGTTTCATTGACATTTCCATTCAATGGATTTTCAGCTTTTCAGTCTATTTAACGAAGCGCTTTTCTTCAACTATTTATTAGGCAACTGGCTGTATTTGGAAATTTCAGCCATTTCTTCCTATAACCTTAAATCTAAAGATAAGTTAATAATTAAAATGATGCAGGACAAAAATAGGCATACCTTGCATTAAAAGTTAAAAGCTCCTGCTTCATACTTCTCTCTTTGACACCATATATTATGATATGAACACCAAACTACTACACATATATACCCATTTTAAGCCTAAACCCAGTGCTTGATGCACTAAGTCAGATCCTGTCTACTTTCTTGCAACTAAGCAATTATATTCTGCCCCAGAAATAATAAGTATATTAATGTAAAAAAGAAGAAATGTTCAAATGTTCACAGATCTTTTCACAGAAAGTGAGATTTATCTACTCTATATAGAGTTATTTTTAAGATACAAGAAATTCAATTTATTATTTTGGTCAAATTGCCATCAAACACAAATGGAAAAATAAGTATGCTTACTTCTTATAAATGTACAAATTATCCCATGTCTAATAGATTCAATGAAAACTCTTCTCATTAGATAACAATTTAAAAACATTTTGTTATAGTTATTTTTTATATTTATTTACGGGTGACAGATGGGAACGATGTGTTATAGCATACTGTGGCAGTTTTATCTTGTCATTGTATGAATGAGTCTCAACATGAAACTGAGACTTGTTTGCCATAGTAAACAGAGGAGAGTATGTCTTATATTTCTTATATTAGTACTTAGATATGAATAAAAATGTTTGTTTTGATAAATTAAGAACCTGTCTGGGAAGAATTTCTTGATGATTTACAGATGAATGAATGTATGTTATTGATGCAGAGACATAATAGTTCATTTCCTGAAAGGATTCATGTTGTCATGGTGACAAAGGCATCACAGCTTGGTACAAGGTATTGGACAGCATGTGACGACTTCATTTACTCCTTGAGGACAAGATTGGCGCTTCCAAAAACGGTTCAGTCAAATTAACATACACATCTGTCACATTTGGCTATCTGCTGAAAGAACGTCTCTCAGCTGATAAAACGGCCTCCGACTCACAGCGACGTGTGGATCACCTCTGAAAATGCTGGGTCACAAATATGCCATATGTGTAATATTGAATCTGCAAAATGACTGTCTGAAACAAGGATCTGAAGCATCTCTGTGGGACACATCTGCAGAATGAAAACTGAAGAATGAATCCACTCTATATTCCTTCGCCGCGTGACCCAATTCATCCGTTAACTCTTCACCTACCTGTTTGTCCTTGTCCTTGTCCTTGTCCTTGGCCTTCCCACTGCCTGACACCCGTGATGAGGTGACATCGCGGGGGATGACAGAGATTTGGTGCAGTGGCATGTTCATCCCAGCAGAGCCGACCGGGGGCACTCAGACAAAAACTTCCTGTCCCGCTGCCAGAGCAAAGGGCATGATGGTCCTAACCGCAACACCTCGCCCTGCACCACCCTGCAGGGGACACAAACCACATAAGATGTTATTGACATACAGCTGAAATTCAGCTTAAAAAAAAAAATAAAAGATTAAGAAGCAAGTGACAGTCGTGAAGTGGTACAGCTGTGTGTCCAATACTGAAGTGTATTTTTTCATTTGGTCTGCTCATCACCAGATTGACTCTTTCTGATGCTTCACACTTTTTCAGTTCAGACATCAAATCGATTAAATTCAATTTCAGAGAGCAGCTCATCAACCTCTGTCGAGACAAGCGAAGAAAAATACTGAAAGCTTGTGTGTTGACCAAACTGTAAGATCTCTTCTTGGATGTGAAAATGTTGTCAGTAATTTGTAATGGTATCCATATTCTAACCCTCTGTGGTACGATGGTGCCCTCAGGCAACACACACATTTTTGGCTCGTCAAATCTCCACAGTGCATCCATTTGAATTACGCAATGCTTTAAAAGGCGAGGGAAGACCACAGGGAACCAATAACTACGTTATAATTTCACACATGACTTTCAGGAAGTCATATTGACTTTCTCAAAGTCAAGCTTTGCTATTTTGCAGCACAAAATGGGTCTAAAAAAAGTAATTTCCCGGCCTTTTTCAATCTGTAAAAAATAAAAAAATAAAAAAAATAAAATAGATATATACACACATACATACATGCACACTGATAGGGGAGTAGTAAACCTCACTTTTTGATAGTTTCATGTGATGCATTTTTTAATTGTGATGCCTACAGTCAACATTCAGTCAACATTCAGACAACAGATCCCTTAAAAAAATTGTTAGTTACATAGTTTTCAAATGAAAAATGGCAAGTAAGTTAAGCCTGCTGAAGCTACTGCATATCTTACACAACTTTTTTCATTTATGGATCATTATGACACAGCCAAAAAATGTATGTTTATTTAGTCTATTTTAATCCATATAAAATATTTTTTCCTTAATTTGCATCATGATGTCAACCACAGAGGGAAACACAACATTGTACTTTTCATTTCTCATTTTGAGGTTGAAGCCAAGAATAATAAAGTGCAAACTGAAATCAAGATGTCAAAAAGTATGTTCACAAGGGATGCATGTTGCTTATTTGTCTTGCGGCTATGGCAAGACAAATAAACATCTGCCCCCTTGTTAAGTCACTCAGCACTAAATATTAGTTTCTACATGTTTTATTAATGTAGAAGACACTGCTGAACTCTCATCCATTCCGAAACAACACATCTTGTCATCAAAATCAATATGCTGCCACTCAACATTGTTGAAAGTGAGGGCTACAGGAAGTTAATGGAATGTGTCAAATAAAGACTATGTGACAGGATGAAAAACAGTGTGATGTGCTTCAACAGCATTTTAAATTGTGAAAACTTTGGACTGTTTTCAGAGCATTTCTTTTCTTTTTAAACAGTCTTTATTCAATTTTGTGTTGAATTGACAGAGAATTAGTCACCAGGAACATCTCTAAGAAAATTCAAAGGTCTTTGTAAATTTTACAGGATTTTGCGCTTTTCTACCTCAGGCCTTCCCCTCTACAGTACAAAAACTTTAATCTCTCTGGAGACTCAAAAAGGTTGAATCCTGTGATTTTCCACAACAGAGAGGTTATCCCTGCCATGTGTAATACACAGTCACAGAGGTGTGCAGAAACCTGGATTCAGAGCAGTGTGTTTCACAGCAGAGAGCGTGAGAGGTGTGATTGTGATTCCCCGTCAGTCTTTGACAGATTCAGACAGACAGAGACGTGAAGCAGCTGCAGTTGCAACAGCAGTACGACGCCGTCCTGGAGAGTTACACAAGAGGTTCTACAAATGGGGTCACTTTAACTTCACTTAATGCAGCCATCTGTATTGCCACTGACAGCAATTAAGCTTTAGCGCCTTCGCACTACGAAGCTTTAGCTCTGTGTGTGTGTATGTGTGTGTGTGTGTGTGCACAGGATGTCTGCCAAGCACAACCCCGTAACCTCCACAGCATTAGGATAATAAGAAACCATAAAGTAAGCAGACAAACTGGGGCGTACAATGGCAGTGATCGGAGACCATAGCCGGTGTCGAGTTTGGGTTGGCTGGTGTTGCAGGTGTGTTGTTGGGAATCAGAATCCAACGCAGGTTCACAGATTGTGAAGCCGGCCAGCACAGCCAGAGCTGTCACTTCAGCTCATCGCTGTACCAGACTATCTCTGAGAAGTATTCATTAAGATGGAGGGGTGATTACGCTCATATCAGCCCACGCATGCACCACCAGTGGTTATATCAGCTTATTGTGCAACAGCTGGCAGTTTTAGCTTCATGCCAATAGACTGTATGTCCATTTGTCACTGCACTGCATTTTGAGAAATCAGAGCTGGACAATGAAAGAGAAAACATTCCCACATCATGCAAAACATCACGTTGTGCTGGTTTCTTCCTGATCAGACATTGAACAAGGACAATGTTGGTTTGATTTGGAAAGAAAAAGGGCAAGAAAGACAATAAGACTGAGCAAGCTAACAAATCCATCTTCAATTCTGGCTTCGGGAGGATCTGGGATCATGTGCAGATGCTATAGATAGCCAAGATTGCTGTGCAAAGCATTATGGGATTGATGACAATCAGATGATATTCTGACCATATGAACATGAAGATTCAACCACAATTCTTGTGGATGTATTTCATTCTATATTGTACAATATCGAATGGTGACGGTCAAAATGAGGTATTGTTAGAGCAAATTTCTATTTGATATGTTACTGGCCACTTTTAATTGTTGAACTTTCATTAGCCTGTTTATACATCTATAAAGGCAAACTCAGGTGAAAACATGAAATAATAAAGAGAGGTTATAATTAATATATCAGTCTAATACTGATACATTGCGGAAATTATCAATTTCAATACCAAATAAAAACGGAGGCATTGGGGAATAACAAAGCTCCATGCAGGTATGACAAGTGACCAAATGTGGCAGAGGCAAAACTAAATTTCATTACAAATCAACACAAACATAGTGCCCCACTGTTTGTTAATACTGGCATACAAACATTTAGCGCAGGCACATTTGCATTTTATGATGTTATATTTGTGCCTTAATGGCAAAATTTGCAATGAAACATTGGAGGATTTTTTAGCAAAAGAAGCAATTTGTCCGTCTGTAGCATCATCATCACAATACATGCTGAAGAAAACCAAGGTTTTTCCTGTTTCATTACACAGCCTGATGGAAGAAGGTCATTGAATTAAAGTTATGCAGAAACGAGGTCAATTCAATACCACAATGTGGAAAAATTGAAACTGTGAAAACAAGTGCTTTCGAGACAAAATTTTTTAGTTTTGAGCTGCTGAATCACACACCACAAAATTGTTTCTGTGCTGTGAAACATAAAAACAAAGTACACAGTGCAGCCTCCCAGAGGGAACAAAAAGCATTTATATTTGACGATTCAGTGCACAATTTGCCGAGCTCTTGCAGGAGGCGGCATGCCCTTTACCATATGTGGAGGTCGTCATGGTGGAGCGTTTCAGACGCTGCAGCATGGATGACTCACCTCTTTCAATTGATCCTTAACCCAAACTTGAAGCTCCACTTCACATCTAAAAGTCTATTTTTCGATTGTAGTGCGTCGGCTTGAAGCGCTTCCCATTTGTACAATGGAAATCATCAATGAAAATCTAGAATGGCCTGTTTTTATTCATTTAGAGGCTGAATGAGCTCTCGTACTCTCCGCACACAGTCCTTCCTTCCTCCAATTGAAAACAATCAGTCTTTATTATCTCTTAAATCAAGTGGATAATATGCCTTATACGCATGAATAGTTCAGTCATTTAAGCTCTTTTGGTAATTTCATATGTTTATTATCAGCCATTATACAGCCATGCTGTGAGTCAACGAACTATAGCTGAAGAACACAGGTCACGCTGATGAGCCGAGAGCACTTGGAGTCAGATCGTGTGTAGATGTGTGCGTGTGTGTGTGCAGGAATAATGACATAAAGTAAATGAGTGTAGGTCAGCAGCAAAGTTACAGCCCGAGGGAGTCATCACATGGAAATATCATTAAAGCTCCTGCTGGATTTCAGTTGCAAATATCTGCATCAACTACAAATCATTTTGTGTCATTTCCTGAGCCGAAATTAGAAAATAGAAGACGTTACATGTGCAAAGGCGCAATTCACTTAAATGTTTCCAATGGACCAAAAAACCAAGAACAAATAATCCGTAGCCGCGGCCACAACACAGACTGCTGCTGCACCAATGAGCTCATTACTATACATACAAAGAGCAACAACTGCAGTAAACCTCCCTCCCCAAACTCCACTCCTAATTAGGATTGTGTTTCAAGCCTAAGGTCTTTGCTGGTCAGAGAGCAAGTACTAATGGGAGACGAAATGAATCGGACAGGACGACACTGGCCACACATACAGTATCTAGCAACATCCAGTCCAGTCCAGTGCGCCAACATGAATATTATTAGGATTAATAAAGCTAAACCCATTCTGTCAATCAAGCTATCAGAAGGTTCCTTTGAATGTGTAGCAAGGCCATTCCCAGCGTGTGTGTGTGTGTGTGTGTGTGTGTGTGTGTGTGTGTGTGTGTGTGTGTGTGTGTGTGTGTGTGTGTGTGTGTGTGTGTGTGTGTGTGTGTGTGTGTGTGTCTCCTCCAGGCCGTCTGCCAGTCAAAGAGTTCACCGCAACAATATTAAATGCTACAAATCCAGCAGCACTCCAACCAATCTCAGGCCTCCTGTGGCTCCAATTTAAAGCTGACCTGTTGCCATGGCAGCAGCTCCAGGGGTCACATGAAGCTGTTAAGGGGACGATAGCTCAGGATAAATGGATGCACAGACTGGCTGGTTATAAGACTGCTGAAGTAAAACTCAAGTGTGGTTTTCAGCAGACACCTGCTGTTTATAAATTATTTTTGTAAGTTTGAACTTTGTGTCCACCTTGTAACTAGTGATTTACTAAAGTAGTTTTCTCATTAAAAGATAATGATATAGATAAGTGGCAATAATGCTATCAATGTCCAGTCAGGGAAAAACAAAAACTGCATTAGAAGGTTTGAAGAAGAGAAAGGCTTTCCCTTGTAATAATCACAGTAAACAATTGATTGACAACATGCAATGAAACATGTGCAAAAATAGAACACAAAAAAAAGAATGGTAACCGAGCAGCAGTAAGACATTAAAAAGCTTAATTAACTACCAACTAATGAGTCTGACTTTTTTCTTGAATTTGAAATGTCAAGTCTTTCCCAGTTTTTTTATAGCTCAAGGACAATTTGATCGTTTGTTAACCAGTTTTGCATGCTACAAATGCTTAATATATATTTGATACACACTTTTTGCAATTGTGAAACAATCATATTATATAAATTATATGACGTACCATATATTGACCTAAGGGCTTCACACGCCCAATCACATTCACACACACTTCACCATGCAAGGTGGTTGACCTCCATTTGTAACAATCTGGGGTTCGATGTCTCACTCAAGGGCACTTCAACATATGGACGGGACAAGATGGGGGATCAAAGCCACAACCTTGCAAGCAAAAGACAACCTGCGAGCTGTTAAGAGCAGCCATCTCTCTTTCCTGGACACTGAAGAAGCAAGAAAAAAACTATTCTAAAAGTGGTTTCAAGGCCCATCTCACCGCCCATTTCTTGATGACCGCTCACCTGCCAGAGGCCGCTCCTAACCGAGGGAGATCCATACTGAGAGACGAGGTCATCCAAATATTATCTCATATTAAGTCAATTTATTGTAAAGAAAGACAATTGCCCCCTTCCCCTGCAGCTCTTCCCCTCCGTGCTTCCGTGCCAGGTAAATCACAGGCCTGTCTCCTCTGCGTTCTGCTCAGCTGAGCTCTGCTGTTATTCAGTTTGCCAAGAGGCCCTTCTGTGTCCCTGCTGTCAGATCAGACCTGAGATATGGCCGAGAGCCCGTCCTCCCGTTCTGATGCGCAACCAGGCAGAAAACCTCAGCTGTGTATCAATCAATCTCAACACCACTGTAGTACAGCCTATAGTTTAGATTTAAAGAGGTGCCCTCCCAGAGGAACGGCGGCTAACAATAGGGCTACAGCACCAATCAGAGAAAACTACTGTATTCTTGATTTCAAGCAAGTTGAATTCATGAATTTCACAGCTCTGTTAGAAATGGAAGAATTTGTTCTGCATTTTAAAGTGCGATTTTATGTGGATAGTACATCATAACGCAACACGATTTTAACACCGTGTGAGGAAGATGAAGCACTGATGGGACAGTATAGTGGCCACAGCAGTAATGCAGGCAAATGTGTGGTGTTCCTAATTAAGACAGTTCTCAGGATTTTTAGTGGCACAGATGTATTCAGCGTTCACTTGGCAAGTACAGAACAACGCATGAAAATGTAATTTTTTGCTTTGATTGCTGTTCCCTCCGGGGATGCGTCACTTTGTCCCCGAATCCCTTTATGAGACGAGCGACTTTACAAAAAAAAGGGGGGGGTGGAAAGAAATGCTACAAATTTGGCTTAATGTTGGACTGATGCCTCTGCAGAAAAATAGGAGTCAGTCGAGAGAAGGCAGGCATTAATTTCATCATGGTGCAGATGCTATAACAGTGTTGGCAGCAGTGACTGGACTTAATGCTGCGCCAGAAATCAGACACTCACCAGTCGACACATAGATTAAAAGAGCATCAGTAAATTCTAATGGACTCTTTGGATAAAGCCTCCTACCGTTCACACTCACACTCACACACACACACACACACCCACACAAAATGCATCAAATACATCAAATCCGGCACTGCAGTTTTAGATAAACTCTTAAACAAATCTGACAATTTAACTCTCATATCTTCACTGAAAATTAGATGTTATAATTTCATAAATTTGCACAAATACAAAGTGACGTGTGGCATTGGGATCGACAACTGGTGATTACCTTAAACAATTTTTCATAACGTCCTGGGAATAAATTATCAGAATTTTTCAGGATCATTGTTATTTCAAATGCAGCTACATCATTTATCAGTACTGGTATAGTGTGAATATCACTGTGGCTTCTTCTCCAGCTCCCAGGTCTCCACAACTATTTGCTCTATAAGCTGGATTAATCAAAAGCATATATATTACTTAGGTTCACAGCATCTATAATGCTTATTAGCTGTAACATTTCATTAAATGCCAAAAAGCCCCACTCTGGATGACGTTCATTGCGTAGTTGGGCAAATGTAAACTCTGAACAGACGTGCAAGATGAACAATCTTGACTGAAAAACCACAGGAGCTGCAGCTAACTAAATTATTTGGTATCACTATTATTTTACTGCACTCTTCCGAGAAGGTGTGAAGGACCAGAGCAGGAATAGACAAACTGCGTCCTTTGTGTCCACGTTAAAGGCAGTCCTTGAAACTTTCTTCTCAGCAAATCTGAGAGTGCAAAACAAAGGATGGAGGATTCCTTATCTTACAGTTTATGTTTCATTTCAAGTGCAAGACCAGACACATTAACTCTGCTCTGGATACACCGAAGTGGGTCATTCAAAGTTGAACTAAATATTTAATTCAAACAATTCTTTCAAGGAATCCGTTCATTCTCTCTCTCTTCCTGTCCCCAAAACGCTGTGTTCAATGATGTCAATGTAGACATCAACACATGTGTATAGATTTTGAAACTGTGGTGTAATCGGTGCAGACAAAACTATTACATATTTTAAAGGGGAAAAGAACATAAAAAAAAAGAAGAGTGTGGTTTTTTGTGTCATTTGTGAAGCAGTGGCCTCCTTTGTACAGGACGTTTGTGTCAATGAAATGTTTTGTGCAATACATGAATTATTGTGTCACATATTTCCTTCAGAGCAGAAATTTGACACCTGTCCCAACATGGACATTCAAATTAAAATCACTTTAGGTTTGGGACCATATTACAGTGAAACAATGTTCAAACTGTCAAATCAAATCTTGATCTTCTCATTGTGAAAGTGACAGTGCTCACCATCACACTACCGTTTGCAGCCCAAACGAGATCATCATTTACACGTTTAAATTATTAAGAAAGCGTTCACCCATAAAGTTTGTGAAAAAAGAAAAGAAAAAAACCTTTCTGGGAACATGCCGAGTAAACAAACCCACAAATTAAAATGATGCATCTTTTGGTGTAACTTTTTTAAAGCACATTTTAAATCTTTCAGGGCTTCATATAATCCTGGAAACACAGAATTCTAAGAATTCACACCTAATGAGGGATCATTTTCCCTAGGCATTTTCAGGACTTTCCGATGAGTCACTCTTGTTTACAGGAATAATTTGCAGAGACTTCCTCCTCTTTATCCAGCTCAAGAAACCTTATAAAGATTTCCCCAAATATACTTGAATCTTTACTTTTCATCTTCACGCAGGTTTTACAAAAAGAAGGAACCGAAACGTGCTAATGAGCTATAGAGTTGTTGACAGGGAGAATTTATTCCCGACTAACACAAACACCTCACTGAAATACTGACTGGTGACAACAATCATAATATATTCCGTTTAGAGGAAGCATTTTACAATGCCGGGGAAAAAACCTTTTATCACAAGACAAAAAGAAAATGCAGAGTGACAACGAGTGCTAATGACTGCATTTCTAACTTGGTTGGAAGTTGGCAGATGTCCTCAAGTACAAAATGATCTTTAACTCTGTCTCTTTACTCTTTTCATTAAGATTGAGCTATGCAAAGAGCATTCAGGTAAAACGCCTGGCATTTTGTGAAAATGAAGCTTGTGGATTTCCAGCTCAGGGAAACTTGTGCCAACAGCAGATTATCAGCTTTAGCCTGCGAGTAATTGATGTTAATTCCTCTAAGGCCTTCCAAGCTGAAATTTTGGTTAATATGTATTGTTGAGAACATTAGGCTTGCCCTCTGAATTGCAGTGTTTTCACCATTTCTTCCACTCAATAGAGTGATGCCAGTTTTGGTTAATTATAATCTATAAGGTTTTCTATTTCAAATGAATGCATGAGATGCCGCACCTCAATTGTAGATACATCTTATATTTAAACATGTTTCTGACAGTAAACTCCACAGAATTAAGGGCATAATTCAACCACAGGAGCTGCAAATAAACAGCATTTAATCAAACTAAAAATAAATAAATAAATAAAAACTGAAGGGGAAAATATCAACGCATGACTGACTCACAGAAGCCTTGATAAGAGCTTTGACAAGATGTTCTTCAAGACTTTGTGTGTGATGACAGGATAAGAGAAAGAGTAAACAGAGTGGATACAGTACGAGCTGGACGGGCACTGATTCTGCTAGAAAAGCAGAATTAAATATCTGGAAAGGGGGAAAAAGAGGCTTACATAAAAGTGCAGGCACGTCAGAAATCCAGAAAAATCAGACAGGAAATGAAACTGTAAGACAGAAGAGTCACTCACGTTATAGATATACTTTACAAGATGCAGAGAGCTCTTGAAATCTCACAGTAACGGTAAATGAAGAAGCAGAATAGAGGAAGCCAGAGCTTCTATCTTTAGTGTGTGCAGGCAGATTTGAATATTGACTTTCAGTTTCACTTTTTGTCAGCACATGTTGAAATAACAGTCACTTCCAACATCAAAACAATAGATTGAGCATGTGCACTGGAGTCTCTTACAAGAAAACCAAAACCTGAGAAACCTGCTTTCACAAATGCACACAGCATGTGTATGAACAGGTGAAGATGGATTCTGGGGAGAGCTTTTCATTGCAGCCTTGAGTATAAAGTGCTTCACAGTGTAAGCATGTATGTTTATCTTTCTTTTAAGAGTCCTTGCATAGACAAGGAGCAAACATCCCTCCATTCATCTCATATACTGCTTTATACAATTCAGGGCTGCAGCCGATCCCAACACAGAACCAGGGATATTCTTGTTACCACTATAATGATCCCATCAATACCGGCTAAAGATCTGCTTCATACCAAATGTATCTGCAGCACATCACACCCCACATCCTCCTCTCATCGCTGCACATTTGAAGACAAAGTGAGATGTTGCTCTCTTAGACAAGAGGGAGTCACACTGTTATTTATCTACAAGGCTGCACTGTAAACACAGCCTCATTGCACCTGATCCCATAAATGCAGCGCTCACAACATCAGTTCAGGACATTTAAGCATAAAACTATGCAGCTGGCTTAAGTGCATGTATTGAATAAAGGCTTTATTATGACATGTACTTGTAGCGACCTGTGATTTTAGCACAGTCACAATTTCACATTATGGAATAATGTTAACACTTGAACATTGCAGCTTCACCCAGGAAGTTATTAGAAGACTAATCATAGGATTCACTTTGTAAAACGGTAGGCGACTGCTAATACAGGTGGACATTTTCTGAGATCAAGCCACTCATTTCATTTGGACTGTACCAGAAATGGCTTTCCATATTTCCCTCTAATGAAATGCAAAAGGAAATTATTTACTTTTTACGGCATCCATCATACAAGGAAGCTTCTTTTTGAAAAATGTTCCATCTCAGCTCAAGAGTCATGAGGAATTCATGTTTCCCTGTAATCAATATGACTAAATTGGACATGAACAGCATCTGTCCAGCTGTGGCAAACAGGATGCAGGCTGCGTTTCTCCAGGAAACAACAGCTGCTGGTGTATCCACAGCTTTTTTTTCTTTGCAGTCTGAAAGCGACCTACAGGGAAAGAAGGCCACTTCAGCTTGAGAAAAAAAAGGAAATGAAAAACTAGCACACCACCAACAAAATTGAATGCATTCTGTTCCTGATCATTGTCCCTGACATTGCCAGTAAACGCGGCCCTGTGACGGCTGTTCCTGGTAGCAGTGTGCTTCTCCATATACAGGCCGCTCCGTCCCGGCGAGTGTTTGTGTTGCCTCTACCGTGCAGAGTAACCCAGCTCTGTGTGGAGGAGTTGTGTAGCAGCAGGCAGCAATGGCCCCACCACAGTGCTCCATGAACACAGCAGAGGTGTAGTGTGTGTGTGTGTGTGTGTATCTGTGTGTAATGAGCATGTGGACTCAGGAAACTACACACTGGGAGACAGCTTGAGAGGCTGCTGGTCTGTCTGGTGGGGGACTCGGAGGCCAGCAACAGCAAAAAGCAGCTAAATGACTGCATGGCAGCGTGGCGGACAGTCGGAGAACTGGCCACCAGTAGCCAGTTTTACAGCAGTTAACCACCAAATACACTCTGCATTATAACACACCACTGCAAGCACTGAGTCTTAATTATGAAAACATAACATTGTGGCTGGGAGAGGGCAATCATCTCCAGTCTTTATATTAGGGCTACTGCTCTTTGTCACTCATGTGTGGTGGTTTGAGGATTACTCCTGTTACAAAGTAGCTTCACTGCATCCTCACGGCCTTGGGATTTTAAAGCTTACCATGCAAAAGAAATGTTGCTGCAATTCTGGCAGAGGCTCTTTGTAAACAAATATCCCTAAAGCACTTCCTGTCCCTTTGTATTTTCCATTCAATTAAAGCAAAAATCATGCCTACAGTATTTTGAAACAGCCATGGGGGATTGTTCAAAATATGATGTGTGGACTCATCTCAATCTGTGGGACATGATTTGTGAAAAATACAATATATCCTGTGAAGACAAATCTGATTACGATTGCTGGGCTTTGGTGGTCCAAGCTCTGCAATCTATAATTTGGTGAGCACCATATTAAGTTCACCATGATCCCAGGTCTTCAATACACTGTTGTGTAGTTTGTGCTGGTTGAAGTAATTAATGTAACACAGACCAAAGAACTATCAACAGGCCAAACACAGGACACAAACTTGCATTGACCATATCTGCTACCCAAAGTTGTCACCTTCACTAACACACCTTCACATTTTCCAAGCTGTTGGTGAATACGTCTGGCATTTAGCTCGGCACATAGCATTGTAAAAGATACATAGCACATGTTCTGACAGCATGTTTCAGAAGCCTAGTTACAGAGTGAACTAGGTGAAGTAGGAACTTTCACGTTTGGTACAAATCAGGGAACCATGACCTAACATCACGAGAGAACAGTACTTTTAATTCTTCCTTCTGTGAACTCACTTGAGCCAGTGCTAAGCAGGAAAAAAACAAACATTTTAATCCACTTTGCTTTGCATTTATGGGGCAAAACTGTAAACAGACGCTGGTGATGTATATGATGTTGCTCATCCACTCATCCAACTCAGATCCTAGCTGACCATGAACAGAGACAGAAGAAATCATGGACAGGACTTGGCTGGTTTTCTGCCCTGGGCAACCCCAAGCTTATTTGTTTTCAGAAATACATTTCTCTGAATTGTTTCAGTAACAATATTGAAAGTTTGTGTCCGAGGCACGATGTTGGTCTGGTTTTAAGTGCAGGAGTTGACAGCTGTCTGTTCAGATAGGGAGTGGAGTCACAAGACCGTATCTGAGCCGGTGCGCCCCTGTTGAGTTTGCGCCCTGGGCAACTGCCCACCTCGCCCACAGCAAAATCCGCCACCTTTACTGAACTTATACTATCACTCATAACTTACACAACAATGCTGTAACAAATGCACATGGATTACAGCAGTGGTAAGTTTTAATGTAAGGGACGTCTGGCTGCTAAATAAAATGTATAGAAATAGTTAAAATGGCACAAACTCAACTTCACAGACAAAAAAAAAAAACATCTTCTGAAATGAGATGACCGTTCTGATGGCTGTCTCTTTGATTTAAGTGTTTTACATTCATATGATGTACCCCAATAAAACTATGTCAGAACTAGTGTGGAAGCAGCTCCTCAAGGTGTCACAGTCCACTTGTTCGATGCACGGCAGGGTTCACGGTTGTGGCCATGTTCACACTTTCACAAATTAACTGCACTAGCAGAGCAACTGGACCAGAGTCCATTTTAATTGAGCCGAACCGTCCAACTGTGACCACTGCCTTAGCGTTTCAGACGTCGCCTCTTTTGTTCCGCACATAGTAATACCCAAGGTAAGACCGCAGATAAGAGGTGTCAGGTTGGTTTGAAACAAAGGAGAAGCATTCTCCACCTCACCCTGACCTGCAAAAAAAACAAAAAAAAAAACATCATCCGAAATACCTGACTCCATGAATCCGACCTCGAGCGTGCACATCCTGACAAGACTGAAATTCTCTCTCTCCTGGAACCGAGATGCCACAAACTCAGCTGTCAGTCAAACAACCCTCTGGTAGTTTTGAAGTTAGTAACTACTAAAACAGTCACATAGTTTCACAGTCTTGACCTGACGGAGGAGGATCTCAATCCCTCTGTTGAAGGAACACAATGCTGAAAATTGCCAAGGAAAGAAAAGCAGCTGTTCGGCGCTGGCCATCATTAATGCAATGGCTGCAGGCTGAGTGTTGCCACAGCTGTCCATGAGGTCACAGTAGTTTCACACATACAGACTGTTGCGTTCAATCAGCTGGTTTAATATTCTCCACTCTTTCTCAAAAACTAATTTAAGCCGACTGCATTGCACAATGCCTACAAAGTCAATTTAAATGAGCAATAGCATGGCAAATTAATTATTTAAGGCAATATTAATAACTGCAAAAGGCTCAGGGTTGGATTACTAACATCAAAGAAATGCAGGGTGTTTTTTAAGCAGAGCAGAGATTCAGGCTGGAATTACTTTGCAGCCGTAAATGGAGAACGTCTCGCACATGGATGCATTGTGATGAGATTTAAGTCTTGAATACACTTTAGTAAAAACTACAAGCAGCAAAACCTCCTGTGGCGATGCAAACACCGGTGGCAGCGGCAAACAGCAGAGAAGTCATTAGTAATAAAAACTTGTTTGGTATTCATAATGAAATGACGGCTGGGTCTCGTTCTGCTGTTGGGAATTTGAGGTTGGTTTTTCTCTCTCTGCTGTTTACAAACAGCTGAGGTAATTACACGTGAAGAGCAAGATTGATAGCGTTCCAAAAGGAAAAACTACATCTAAAAAAGTTGCATGGCTGTTCCCGGAGATTACATTACACCCACAATTTCGTACACAATGATGCCTAGACTATGCTCTTTGTTTGCGTTCCCACAGTGACTGCTGCTGCTCGGCCCAATTACACTTTTTCCTCCACAAAACCACAACAGAAGCAGATACAGACATTTTATGCGATGCAGATGGGTTGTGTAGCTCATGCTTAATGTCAGCAGAAAAAGGTCACAGATAAACAGTTTAACTGTGCACTGTAATTTGTTGTTTTTGTTTTTTTTACTCCAACTCAACCAGTAATTTCCATGCAGTTGAAGAGTATACAATTAAACTAAAATGTCTAACCTTCTCTGAAAAACCAAGTACATTACTGTACCTTTGGGGGGGGGGGGGGGGGGGGTCCTCAGTTCTGAATACTTGCTTTGTGCAAATACTAATTTTCATTGTCGAGTGTGGGCTTGCTCTACATTCACTCGTTTACTTTTACCGTTGAAGCAATTTTGCAAACTCCCAAAATAAAAGCAGTCCATTTATTTAAAGTCAACTAAAGCAGAGAGTACCTTAAATAAAGAAATAAAGAGCAAATCAATATTTTACCTAATCAACACACACACACAGCTGATATTGTATCTTGAGAAAAACATGAATAATTCACTACATATGACGATAGATGAGCAGCAGTTTGGTCTTTAAAAAGAAGCTGAAGCTTCATTGTGTTCGACAGGTGAAATTAGTATAAAGTGAGACCTAGGGGACCTCTGCATTTTACAAATGTACGACCCTGGCTATATGTATGTCAGATATGTCACATTTCTATCTGAAAAAGGCCTCACTGGACTGTTTCAAGGCGGCTACATGTTTCACTTTTCATGGTTTAACAACTGTGGTCTTATGTCATACAGTGGGAAGGGGTTGCAGATGCACATTGTAAATAAATCCTCTGAGCCTAAGATACATTTTCTGGTAGTTTCAAGCACCTACATATACTTGATAAAACATGAAATACAACTATCAAAGAAAATAAATCAATTCCATTGATCGAAGGTTCAAGAATTTCCCCCTAAGATTAAAAAAGTATTTAGATTCTATTATAAATCAGTGGACCGTGTTCTATACCAAGATGTTTCTATGTACATAAATGCCACCTGACCAAAAGCTTGAGCTTTGGTTGGATGAACTTATTTCTCTCAGATTACACCAGCCGCAGATGATGTTGCAATTCTTGCATACTGTTGCTGTGGCCGTCAGCGATTCAGTGGAGGTGGACATTGCACAGGCCACACGAATGTTGTACCCACGTTTGAGAAGGCCATGTCACAAAGTGTAACATGTAATAAATGTGACAGTCTGTAGGCGTCTCCAGAAGGCTGATACCGAGCCCGCGTGATGGTGTAGAGAAACATCTGGAACAAGAAGATATCAATACAAGAAAAAAAAAATGTATGCCTGCAACACAGCTGAAGCAGCTAACTGCCTTTCAGAAGTCTGAATACCTACAAAATGATGATTATGAGATAAAGTTTTCAGTTCGTCTAAAAACTAAACACTCAGCCGAGTTTGGATAAGCTTTGCATTCACACAGTCTTAAAATTATTTCCTAATATAACGAAAACCAAAACTATACATTTATTGCTATGCTTCACCACAGTCACGAGGCTTCCAAATGCTACATGAACATTATCAGATGTCATGGGACGCAGATGTGAAAGTGAGTGAGTAATACAATAATAATAGTCTTGGTGTACTATACCCACAACCACACTTGATGAGAGTGTACAAAGATACAGAGTTTAAAAAGTATGCATTATAAATATAGATGAAAGGTTTTTAACGAATAAACAAGTTTCACTGGTCAGCATATTTTGTTTTTCATAAGGGTTGCTACTAAATATTATCACACTTTGAGAATAGCTTTAGTTTCATTATAAAATGTTTGGTGTCAATTACAGTAAATGCAGGAATAAATCAACTAAACAGATGGAATAAAAGTCAAGTACCACTATTACACAGGTTATTTGGAGTATTTGCTGCTTTTCTTTTCATCTTTATTGGCTTTTGCAACTGTAGCAAACAAACCATCTGACACATCTAATGTGATTTTACTCGTCCAAGAGACTCACTCGCACCGAAGAGCAGATTGAATAGTTTGATAGTTTATATCTGTAAAAACAAAAACAAACCAAAAAGCATGAAATGCAGTTTGATGATGGTGTGACCTGCTAAAACTCTAAAGCGAATCACTAAATTATTAGCATTAAAGAGAAGATCAGTGTCACAGCTGGGGCAGTAATTGCATCTGCTGCGTGTTAGATTTAGACTGGGAGAGTAAGAACTCCCTCATTTAACATCTTTGTGTTCACTTATAAACAAGTTAGGTGGCAGCAGTACTTATTGGCCTGAGGCAAACCAGCCAATAGCCTGAGACTGGAAGTCCCAAAAGAAACACAAGATGTCAAAAGCTTAGAGAGGGTGTCCTCTGTCAAATGAAGAGCTCCTTTTTTGGTGTTTCTTTGTATCAACAGCTGCAAATTGGGATTTGTGTCTCATTTATAAACACTTTGTTTTGTTTTGTAGCGAAACACTTGTGTTTTCAGTTCAGAGGTCAATGACCAGTGTGTGAATTTATAATTATATTTTTTTTTTGTAAACAATTATAAAAAAGTAGCCACTAGATTTTAGGTTTTCAGCCATAGAGGTGAGCAGACATCCCCTTTTGCACAATTGTATCCTGTTAATGAAGAGTAGCTTCACATTTGCCCCCCTGTTCTTTGTTCTCCTTCTTTGGCTTAGATAGCAATTTAAATTAAGCGTTGCTTGTTGAAACCTTGCAGTTTGTTTTTCTTCACAACACCACCTTTTTTCCCCGTGTTTTGAGGAAAAGGTTTGTGCCTAATATAGTCATCGCTCTAATGAATTGCCTTTGTCTTGTCAACCTATCCTTTATGTCATGATCTGATGCTAAACCTTGGACAGACCACTCATCCAATGCATACTCCGGTGCACTTAGATAACCATTATAAATAATCTAAATATGTAGATGCATCATACTTACGAATGTACACATACTTACAAATGTGAATAAACGCGAAAGAATCATGACTCAAATATTTGGTGTTACCATCTGTTCTCAGGTTCTAGAACTTTTTGCACCTGCCTGATCTAATGAAAGTCATTTATAAAGAGGAGTCTTCCAATTCTTTATTTACATGCATTGTTGCCTGCTGTGGAATACCACAGCGGTGAGTGGGATATCTTATAGAGTTTCCTGGTCTTTATTGCAAAATGCTTACGTAAAATGTATTAAGCTCAGTTTTTGAAACCTGATTTCATGTTTCTGCAATGCAACAGATTACAGACAATCTGATAGACAACAAATCAAAAACGTCAAAGGAAGTTGGAGAAGAGAAAGACGACCTGGGCCTGCTGACTCTTGGAAGCCTGAGGAGATAAATGTGTTATTCCCACCTATTAGTTGAAGAGAGAGCAGAGCAGCAGAATACAGGTGGGAGGTTTTTCTGATACGGATGAGTAGCTCAGATAATTGGGTGTTTTCCTGGCACCATCCACACTGATGTATCAGCTGCATTTAACTATTAGCTAAATCAGACAGCGGACAGCCCTGCGCATGAATGTTGACCTAGGGGTAACATTGTAATCTCCCTCAAAGAAGCATGAAATTGAAGTTGTTCTGTAGACATTTTGCATTTATTTTGCCTCTGTTGGGTGCATTTCTGAAGACCAGCCAATTCGGCCAAGGCCTAGGGTGAACTCATCAAATTGATAGTATTCACATTTTAATTATGGCTTCGTCTTTCTTTTTTTAAAATCACAGAAGCATTATTTGCTCAAAAAGATCAAAAATCAAGCTAATGGAATGACTTAATGTACTAAACCCCCCCCCCCCCCGTATTTAAACTGAATGAGGGTCATTCAGCTTAGGTTATGCATTCAGTATTCAGGTTCAATATTCTGCAGAGTCCACGTAAATGTAACATGAGTTATTGAGCTTTGAGAATTTTAGGTTAGTCACCAATTTGTGTATGGTCTATAAAATTTTAAATGGTTTGGCCCCACAGCCATTATGTGTTTTTATCCACGCTCGCTCGTCAAATTCCATCAGATCCACTAGAATATCCTCCATACGAGATTGTACCATACCATTTCGCCGCACTGTAGCGGGGCAATCTGCTTTTTCTGTAAGAGCCACAAACCAGTGGAATACCTTACCTGACGCCGTAAGGGGCAGTAGCTCTCTCAGAGTCTTCAAATCCAACCTCAAAAATCTGTTAAAAGCTGCTCAGCTCTGCAACCACTAATTTGGTCCGTAGACTTCTTTTTGTGTGTGTGGGTGTGGGCGTGGGTGGGATGAGGGAGGTGGGGGGAGTTGCACGCAGACGTGTGTAGCCACGTTGTTGTGGTGTTTTATCCCTGTATATTGTTTAATCTGTCTTGTTACTGTGTTGTATTTTTGTGACCTGCCAAGGGACTACAGATGCAAATTAGCTTAAAGCTACAATCTGGTATAGTGCATCAAATGGCAACATTTATGTTTTAACTGTACATTGTCCCTTTTAAATAAATTTTATATTCATTCATTCAATGTGGACAGCAACTCCATCCGTGGTTCTCGGAAATATTCTGCATGTTTTTTTATGTTTCCCTGCTGCTGGACACGTGATTTAAGTCAACGCGTAGTCACAAAGTTCTGCAGTATCCCGACCGAGTTGTCGGTTTGCGTGACGACCCTCCAGGGCTGCATTTGCACCAATATGTGTTGCGTCTGACCATCATGACACCATTGTGTCTACCTAACCCCACAGCCCCCCCCCCCCCCCGGGTGCTCTTTTTTTTTTTGGCTCCTTTCCATCAGCAGACCTTGGGAGAAAATATAAGCCCTAATGACATCATCAACTACATCCAGCAACCTGCGGCAGTGCCATCCCCCGGAACGTTCAGCTGAGCCAGCACTTTTACTGGGTTGATGTATAGCAGCTGTCGAGCCCCCCCCCCCCCGCACATTATAGTTTCATCACACTGGTGAAGCAAGCACACACGTACAACTGCGCACACAAATTCTGTAAGTCTGAGTGAGGACATCTACTTAACACCTAAAAAAAACCCAGCAGAAACACTGACCTTTTATTGCATTTCTTACATCTTCAAATACCACCATTAGCTTAATGCCTGTGAGGTTCAATCCACAGAGGAGGATGACATCATCCATAGGAGGAAGTCATTAGGTTATAGAGCAGTACTCCACCACAGGAGCGGCCACGGGAGAAACTGGAACGGGGCAGGCCTGGATGAGTGGCTTAGTGCACGGCAGAGAGCAAAGCAGTATGATACCTTTATTATGTTATTACATTACAGCTCAGCCAGACGCTGATACGACAATACTAGCAGGGGACATATTCCTACAATTATAGTCTGCGATCAGATAACAGAAGCTGTGTGCTGCAGCTGCACAAAGTCTACATGTCCCTGGAAACCTTGAGTTATGATTGCAGCTGCCATATGTTGCTAATACTGTTTAAAAAAAGCCTTAATTAGTTCAGCCTCAGATCAATTAGGAAAAGTAAAATCTGCTAATGCAGAAGTCTTGGAAAGGGATGCAATCACTGATGCCATCACAACTTTTTAACAACCACTGGAAGTCCAGGGAAATAAAAATCTACATTTTGGACAATACACATGCATTTAGTGAAAGGACAGGGAACGCATACTCGATAAGCAATGAAGAGATGGAGGCACACAGTGAACACAAAAATGCAGCACGAGTCAGTGAGTGCCATTTTGAAGCAGGACTTTGAGCAAAAATAGATATTTAAATATAGCAGGGCCCAAAAAAACGGAAAAATGCTGTTGATTGGCTAGAGTCTGCATTACCACTGAGAGGTGTCAGGATAAGAAAGCAGAACTCAGTAAGTGTAAACAGGTGTTCATGCTGCAATGAGGAAACGACGACAAAGTTCCACTGGTAAAACACGGAAATGGTTTGGATAACTTCAGCTACACCTTCAAAACGTGTCACTAATCCTATACTTGTTTTATCCAGCAGTATGTTTGTCGCTTTAGAGAAAAGTAGATTTGGGAATTTTCCATACAATTTAATGATATTCAAGATTTTACAAACTAAGAAATTGATGATATTTAATTCGCTGACTTCTCAGGGGAGCTTAAACTTTCCAACCAACATCAGATGGACTACAAGCGTCTTGCTCCGGGCGAAGAAGGCCCTGCGTGGGAATGAACTCGCTGAGGAAGCTGAAACAACCTCACGGACCTGCAACAAGTGGAAAGGACAGCAGGGCAGATTCGAGGAACCCCACTAAAGACACCGACTAACTCCAAGAGAAAGTCAAATATTACTTTAGTGGGCCTTGCCCACCCTGAACATCACCTGTTCGCCTTGACCAGAAAATAATTAACCGATTGCTGAAACATCAATATAAGCTACAATTCTATCTTAAACAAGAACACGTCAACTGCTGCATCTTGAAAATGAGTCAACAAAAGTAAAAGTAAAAATGTGGATTGTTCAGCCACCTGACTTTGAAACAGGCTCTGTGTGTGTTGATCAGCTGCTGTGCTGCTCAAACAAAGATGTGAGCCGTACGACACGAAGCAGGCTGAAAAACATTGTTCTGAAGCCCTTCCCCCAGTCAAACTGTTTTTCGCCTGCTGTTAACAGTAATTTGATTGAAGCCCCTATAGAACAACAGAATAGCGGCTGTCAACCGAGTCCTCGGTTCCAAGTTGTAAAGTACTGTGGAAGGCACGTTTCGCATCACAGCGAATTGTGTCAAACAATGGCGGTGGTTAATTGGCAGAACGCTCCTATCAGAGCCTTCAGATACCTTTGATTGCATTTTATCCACCCTACAATTACTTTACTCAGAGCCCAACTCTAAAAGACAGAACGTACAAGTTAATTTGCAGGAGCACACAATGGCAAGTCCATTAAGGCTGCAGGCTCCGCACAGTTTTAACAGTTCAGCAGACGAAGCCTCAAATCAGCCTCTTCCTCTTTTTTGAAATCCAAACTATGGCTTTAGTTTTCATTTCTGCGTGCAGTCTGTCAGAACAACCACCGATTTGAGAGTCGAGCTGACAGCCGGGGCGGCTCCGGCTATAGGAGAGATGAGATTTCTTATAGCAGCACCACGCTTGTTGATACCAGCAAGATCCCTCATTGTCAGACAGCAAACAATCGGCCGCTCACGAAGGAGGACCGGACCTGAAGTCTTTATGTCATTATGAGGAAGTGTGAAAATATACCTGTGCAAGTGAACAAATTCAATGTCAAGCAAATTGACAAACAGTAGGCTGAGCTGTGAGCAATACTACTGTAATAGTCACTTTATGTGGTTTTCAGCCAAAATGGACTACAAACAAAACAGTACCCTTCACCATCGATACCACCGCTGTGATTTGACTAATAACAAATTAACTGAACTTTTGAGTACTTAAAAGCTCCTCATGAATAAAACACCAGAGTTGCATTTTTTTGGAGATTAAAAGCCCTCCCAATTACCTTTTGGTGGACGAGACTTGGATTTTATCAGCTCATTTATAAAACCAAGATCAAAGCTCTTGCTTGCTTGCCTACAAAAACGGCCACAGCCGTCCATCACCGCAGTTCAAACACACAGTCGTGCTGGAAACTTGAACTGCGCTCGTTTGGAACAGACGCCGATCTATATTGTAGTAATCCCACGTGAAGAGGCAGGACGGCACGCAAAATAAGCAATTTGTTGTTGTTGGCATGTTTATGCATGCACACTCCAGATACCAGCGTGACAATGAGCCCTCTTATAGAGAGAAGCCCTCAGTATTTCACAACACTGGTGAAGACATAACTCAGGGCTCAAGTGATATAACACACACACACACACACACACACACACACACACACACACACACACACACACACACACACACACACACACACACACACACACACACACACACACACACACACACACACACACACACACACACACACACACACACACACACACACGGTTCTTCTTTCCTCTCCAACAATGGCAGAACGCTACAGTGAACACCCCATCATCATACAGATGGCATTGTAAGAAGACATCTTTGACATGGAGCTTTGAGTTGTTACCACCGACTGATGAAGAATAAGGGATTTGCCCTCCCAGCGACAAGGCGGATTCCACAGCAGGCAGCCGCAGAGAGGAAGTGGGAGCAGCAAGCTTGAAAGTGTACTGGAGTGTGGCGTTGCATCTTTTAGAAAGCCTTAAAACAAACTGCAACTGTGGAGCACAAGTGGTGGACTGAAAAGCAGAATAGACACGCAGCATGAGGGGAGTGATGATGAAGGAGAGCTCTGATCACTGCAGCCAACAAGCAGAGAGAGATAATGTAACAGCTGACTTGATTATTTTAGGCAAATGAGCAGATCTGAAGCTACAGTTTGTGGAAATGTGTGACAGAAACTGATGCCAGAATACAAGCATCAATCGGTTAAGACCTCTATGGTTTATAATAGGGCAACACCCGAAGTGCGCCTCCTTATGTATATGTATCGCCATTGTAAATATAAAGATTAAAAAAAAAAAAAAAAGGCTTGGAGAGGAACACAGGCTGCACACATATGGAGCGCAACATGCACATCTAACACCATTGATCAAGTGAACTCAGCCTAGTGTCATTGTGATCCCTGCATGTATTAATAACATGGCATGGCAGGACATCCCGGAATATTCGCCCGTGTAATGCTTAATCTTGTCTCCTTGCTACAAATGATGTGTTCACGGTGTGGTGTCCCATTCCGCCGCAAAGTGGCGGCGCGTCACGAAGGCTGCGCTCCGGGAAACTAACAAAGGCTTTGCACGGTCAACAACAACACACACACAGTCGCCTCCTCGCCCACAGGACGAAAACCCAACAAACAAATGTATTTAACTCAGAATAAATAAATTAATTAATTAATTAAGGCACCTGTGCAGAGCAGACAAGCGCGTGGCTGCTTTTTTGCTGCAGAGCGCACTTGCGCGTACGAAACGGAATGTCCATACCTTAATTACAACAGAGTAGAGTCACCGTCTCCGGGAGCCGATTGTATGGGACTATTACGATATTTATTTTTTTTCTTAAAGCAAATCCTCATAGTGTCACATCCCAGCATAGTCCAGAGACGAGCGACCCCCTCCTCAGCCCTCAGTCCTCACCGCCTCCGGAGGCTCAGCGGACACAGGAGCTTCAGTGTGGACGCACACAAAGACGCGCCGGCCGGACCAAACGCTGCTCTAATTCCCTCATGCCACACGCACACACACACGCGCGCGCGCACACACACACACACCCACATACACACAACGGGAGAAAAGAAAGAAGAAGAAAAAACACGGACACTCACCAACTGTCCTCTGCACCGAAACCTCGCGTTTTGTTTATTTTATCGCCCCCAGCTGAGCAGCTGAGTGTAGTGGTGCGTCACCGACTTCCGCGTTAAGATGGAGTTGGAGAAGGGGAAAAAAAAAAAAAAAAACGCCAGGAAAATAATAAATTTAAAGGACAGGCGGCGCACGCGAGCGCACCGGGGTCTGTGGGCTGATGAGGAGATGGAGATCAAGGAGATGAGGGAGGGGGTGGTGACACTGCCGGCTGTGGATTTGGTCTGTATCAGTGTGATACTGCTGATGTTGGTCCAGATGGACGCAATATTTAATGCTGCAATAATCAATGTTTTATAGGTGTGCCTTCAACTGTGATGTGAAAGTGTTTCTCATAACCAAGAAATCCAACTTTCTATCCACAGTCTTCAGCTCTAAGCCACAAGCCTCTTGAAAACAACATGAGGATTTCAAGGAGAAATGTTTACTCTTTCAATCACATTGTTGCTGTTTGTTTTAAAAGTTGCTGGAGGGGGGAATTATAAGAAAGAACACATTGTGTTGACCTTCGGATGACTGCAAATGCCTGGTTTGTTTGAAAAATGCTTCCTTATCCTGATACAGTAGGAGCCAACAAGAGGCCGGTGTCAAATTACCAAAATTTTTATAGTATATACATATTGCCAATATCACACTAACAGTATTGTTCTATGGATGTAGTTCCAAATACAAAATAGTCATCTCAATATGTTTCATTCAAATGAGATATAGAGAACTAACTCATCAGCCAGCTAACACTTACCATTTGGCAAGTTCCAGTTTCCCAGTTTACAGCAATCACAAAAGTATTACAGATAAGCAAAGTCACCACCTCCAGCAGTTCTGCTTTATTGCTCATGTCGGAACAGAAAAGAGAAAAACAAGGTCCTATGATAACCAATTGAGGTGGTGGTGGTTGGGGGGAGGGGAGGAGGGAGGGAAGGGGGGGGGGGGCATAGAAATGTTTTCACTAAAACCTGCGCCATGTTGTGGGACGTCAGGCCTGTTTCTGGGAGCTCGTCCAAACCTCCCAGTTTGCCGCAGTGAAACTTTTCCCACTTCCAGCATTCAAGGAGCGGGGCTTAAAAATAAAATGCTACTCTTGTGCATGTGGGAGCTGCGAATCACTGTTCAGTCTGCCCTCAGTCTTCCTCTCAGAGTTTAAGCAATTGGCTCTTGCTTAGTACTTAGTGGTATTAAGTGTTCCATCAAACACATCAGAACCAGTTGCTTCTTCAAAAAGCAGACTGACCAGAAATCAAAGTGCTTTCGTGAGACTGCAAGCTTCATTTCCCCTTTAATTATTGACATGAGGCCAAAGTGGAGCTTAGAAATCCACAATTCCACTGCCTTTGCTCAGAGTGCGCTGGGATTGGCCCCTGCGACCCAACATTGTATTGAGGGTAGATGGATATCATCTTTGTTGACTTTATAAATGGAAAATGGAAATGTAAAATTGACAGTTACACATTTTATATGGGTTGTATGGATGAGTGACTTAGAGCAGTTGCCTGGCAACAAATGGAGGCTCCAGGATTGTCCTGTCCAGGAAATAAGCCATCACATAACCATGAATTGTCTTTTTTTTCTCCTTTCTTTTTTGCTCTTGGGTTTCAAGACAGAATGGTAGATGTGCTCGCATATGAACAGTGTTATCTCTGACTAGCATGCATGCCCCCTACTTTACCATCTTCCACCACACAGCCTAAACTTAAATCAGCTGTTGTATGGTGTGAAAGTAACATGCTGAGCAACAAACTGCTATTTTGATTGATCAATTTGCTCAAATGGTCTCATCAAAGCTTAATGTTTTATTTAGATTGTAGGGATCTGTAATTTGCCTGCACGAAAACCACATTTGTAAAAAAGAAAAATAATAATAAAAAAACCCAAGAAAAAAACTCCCAGTTATTGCACAGTTTTAATATAGTGTGGTACAGTAATCATCATTTCAGACTGCAAACGGCCTGCAGTGTGACTCAAGTAAATCCCAACATGTTTTGTAATTCCACACCAGAAGCGCCCCTCGCTCTCGGGGCAGTATGTTGGGAGAGCGTCACTTGTTAAAAAAAGGGAATGTATCCTCTGTTGACTCAGTGCCTCGGCTCTATCTCTGTGAAACCTGTCATTGTGTTTGGGCTTATTACTAATGCGCAGACCGCCGCCACGTCCTTGGGGTGGGACAACGGCGCCTCTGTGCTGTGTCTGGACGGAGTGGGCACCTCAGAAGTGAGTCTGCCAAATTGTCATGCATGTGTCTCTGCGCCTGAGAGATACAGGCTGTCTTGCTGCATGTCTTGGAGGGATTAGGACGTGGCCTTTGTGATGAATGTGCACAGTGGCAGGAGAGCGAAGCACAGCTGGTTCTTAAACAGCCTTCTTTCACCCCACATTTAAAACACAATGATTTTCTTTTCTTTCTTTTAACTGGGGTGGGGATCCTTACATGGCTGACCTACCAATCAGGTCAACAAGCATACAATTTATTTCACAAAAGTGGGAGTGTGTGCTTAAACTTGACTGTAGAGTCAGAGAGAGAGCGTCTTCATAAAAAAGGAGAAGCTGAAATTGATGCTGAGAAGAGTGAGATGGGTTCCTCCCAGTGGGTCAGTGGACTGTCAGGAGGTGGAACTGAAACTGCAACATATGCGATGACTTATCAAAAAAACAAAAAACAGCCAATATGCTTTTAAGTCGTGAGCATGTTCGTGTTGTACATGGTTCCAGTGCTCCTTGAAAACCTGTCAAACTTGTTGTACTCGATCACCCTGTGTGCATATGAGTCACATTTTCTGAGACATTTATTTCATTCACGGTTGGAATAAACGGTTTTCTGAGAAAGAGTCATAATGGGCTGAGTAGACATTAGCAGAAGCAGAGGTCATGAAGTGATGAGGGCTTTTGCACCACAGCTAGAAGATCCCCGGTTCAAGCTGAGGGGCTTTTTCAGTGCAGTTTGCATGTTCTCCCATTGCATGTGACGGTTTTTCAGCACTCCAATTGACAGCAACAGTTCATAAATATGCGTTTGAAGTGGTCTGGTGACACGAAACTGAATCTGACTGTGGAAACTGTGAAACTGTGACTCTCTGTGAAGGACTGGCAGCATGTCCAGGCTGAACTGTGCCTTCATCCAGAGCACACAGTCTGGGACTGGCTCCAGGCCCCTGAAACCCTGAATTGAAGGAAACAGTACAGAAGATGGATGCATGAAATAAGTAAAACTATGAATTGCCTTTTATCTGTTGTCATTCTCTTGGTTGGTTTCAACTGGTCAACTCAAGCTAATTTATAGTTTTAAATTTCTTCCGTTTGACTGTTTTATTATACAATTGTGTCGTGTTTACCAGGATTGAACACATATTAGTGTGAAATAAATGATACAACCTTCAAATCCATGTGTTGAAATAGAGAAGTATAGGCAAAACCCCCTTCGCACTGTGAACTGAGACTTTCTGACGCACGTTCACACCCAGACACACACACACACACACACACACACACACACACACACACACACACACACACACACACACACACACACACACACACACACACACACACACACACACACTGTCTATAAATGGACTTTATATTAATCTGCTTTTTGCTTTTACGTGGTAAATATGGCATTGAAACGCCTGCAGACATTGTGAGTTCGTGTCGGGAGTGAGGTGTGGCATCAGGCATTTCAAACACCCTTTGAGTTTTGGTCCAACCTGCTGACTGACAGTCTGCCAGCTTGCTATGAGGCTGGAAGTGAATGTTTTGGGAACTCTATGACCAATGTTTAGAAATATCATATGACAAATAATGTAAATTACCCCCCCCCCCCCCCCCCCCCCCTCCACACCACATCCAGGCATGTGACCACTCGGTCCCATACGGGGTTAAAAAAAAAAAAAAGACAGTCATTGTTCTTCTGTGTGTGCAAAATATAAACTTGCCAAACTTGGCTGAGTTGCAAAAGACTGTCGAGCAATCCTGAAACAGAAAGTAGAAAATAGATATTTGGCTGGTGCGCTGGTGTGATACACTGCACAGCAGCAGCTGAAGAAAAGCAAATGTAAAACTCGCACAAAACCAGCACTTTTCTCAAAAGACACCGCCGGTGAAGGGAATAAAAAGGAGCACACTGTTGAAAACCCACAGCTTTGACTTTGCATTGCACTTTCATGAGACTCACAAGGCAAAAACAAGGATCAAACCTGATGCAGCATGAGCTAAGATGATTTATAAATACCCTTGTTTTTCCAAATCACCATCCTGCTTTGTATCGCAGCCTTTGTTCATAGTGTATTAAAAGGTTCAGGTCTGTAAGCTTCATTTTCTAAGGTTGAACATTTAGACCGGTTCCTGTCAAACATCCAGTCAGTGGGAGACGAGGTAATTGCAGGTAATGTTGGCCAATTAAAACTGCTCCAAAGTATTGCATTACATTTTCAATGCATTAATGTTATGTTCATTTCAAAGAAACTGAACTAGTCCTTCATTATGTTGGCTGCCATACATCTCATAAATCCTTGTGATAGATGTGATCAGTTATTATTCGCCCCTCTGGCAGCGAGGATGACATTTTTACACGCCTCACAACTATCAAAATGACCTGATTAAAAGTTTTCCAATCAGTATATTTCCATATGTCCGTCCACTGCTTTTGGTAAAGTGTTGGTTGGCGCCGCTGCAGTGATAGCTTTTGAAATAAAAAAAAAAGAGAGAGAGAAGAAAAAAAACAGCATGTATTTTTATTTTCCTCCAAAATTCAGCAGAAAATGTTATCAACTCAATCCTCCTCATGTAGAGGTGCATTTATCTGCTGAGCAGTGTTTTGGCAGTTCAGGCTGCACGGCCCAATTATACTGGATCAAAGGCAGACAACATGAAGGAGGAAAGTGAGGATAAAAACACTGAGACGTGACTCAGGTCAGGCCTTCCGTGCTGCACGGGAACGGCTTCCACTGTGAAAGGAAAGTGAATAAAAGGCTGCGGCCAAAGTTTTCCGTGGAATATTTCCACACTGAAGACGGGGAAACACATTTTTGACGACACAGAGTGCTCTCGTACTGTCCGATTAAAATATTATCTACACTCGACTTTCCAGGATTAATTTGCATGCATGCATATAAACAAACTGGAGCGTCGAGAGGCTCCTCAGGATAACTCCTGGCTCCATTAATAGAAAGCACTCAAGTGTTCATAATGTTTCTTTGTCTATTCATACATTTACTGTAATAACTATTCTCCTTCTTTGATAGTACTTTGAAGTGAGAACAGACACTGGACAGGTCGTCGGTCCATCACAGGACACACACACAGACTGGAGCGTTTTTGCAAAGATTCCAGAGCAGTAATCACCACACCTCCGTACAGCCCACTCAGGATTTACATGGACTCACATACACAAACACACACACACACACACTCCCGGGACAAATTACCATTTCACAGCGTCCCTGGTGTGTTAGTGAAGAGATATTTTTCTTAATCAGAAGCTGTTAACATGTTGGAGCACAGCCTCCTGATTAACAGAAATTAGCAGTGAGCAGCTCCATTAGATCTGATTTTCTGAGACGGTGACAGAGAGTGGATATACAGCTACAGTCGGAGCCGTCCTTGGTTATATTTTCTTCTAACTATGGCTGGAATGAGGAAAGTTGAAGCTCTGATGAGGTCAACAGGTCCAAGAAAAAAACATTTCCGTTGCTTTGAAATCAGCCGAGGGAGAAAATCTGTATTTAATGCGACAGGAATGAGTGAAAACCCATTTCCCCATCTACTTCACGGCGATTTGTCGAGAAGCATTCAGGGGCGTAGCAGGAAAGGTCAAACATTCAATGATCACATAATGAGAAACGGAAACGTCTGGACTCGAGGACATAGCAAGGAAATTACAAGAAATTATTGAAAGAGCTTCTCTAAGTGGGTGGAATCAGGATTTCCTTTAACATGAACAATCAGTCTGCGATGTAATTTTAGACACACACACACACACTCGCTGACAACGTACAATAAGTATGGAAAGAAACTTTATTAGATCAAACCCCTGTAGATACTTCAACAGCATTTAAAGTTTTTGCAACAACTCAGCAATAAAAAAAGATTTACAAAAGATTTTTTTTTTTTATGGCAACCACCTCACAGTAGACACATAAATACCATAATCCCCCACCCCAACTTTCCTAATACAATTTACTCAATAGGCATACAGACGTTACATACTGACATTCACACCTACACACATTGCATACTTGCTATCTCAAAAACCAACCGTTAAACTTAAATAAGTATTCATTAATAAATATTTCATCAATACATGGGTGTAGTGTTCTCTTAAGAAAGATTTCATTAGTGATGTTCGTACGTATGTGCCTATGTAAGAAAAATGCTTTAATGTGCACAGTATAAAAAAAAAATAATCGGAATAACATGAACACTTATTGAGACGAACACAGAAATGAATGCAGCGTATCGCCCACGACAAAGACGTATAAATATGATCATTCTAAAGTGCATCTGTCAAAGACTTGTCAACTTAAAATGGAGGAAGAAAGAAAGAAAAAAAAATAAAATAAAGGCCATCAAGACTGAAACGCATGTCTTAACGTACAGCTGATATATTTAGCAAAACCTACCTATATACATGCAGAGGACTTTTTTTGTGTGTGTGTGTTTAGATTTTAGGCAACGGAAAAGAAAAGGTAACAGATTAAAAAGGATAAATATTTTCACATTGTCAAGAGGAGAGAATTAGTTTGTACCACTTCAGTCCACACCTGGCTTTACAGAGTGTCACCTTAACATCAAGTGAACTTGGCTAATAAAAAAAAAAAAAAGAGCACAAAGTGGTGTTTCATATCTACTAAAACCTAAAAGCCTCCGCCGCTGGTTTCCATCACGTTGCAGAGACGGTGATCGGGGTTTATATCTTGGGCAGTTTGGGAGCGCTGATGAGAGGGTTCGTCTCCTGCAGGAACCGCCGCCCGGTGCTCTTGTAGTCGTACGTGCAGTCGTGCGTCTCGGCGTAGCGGTGGGTGGCGCAGAAGTTGTGGCCGCACCTGAGAGGTTCAAACACGCCGATGGTTACTTTTGAACCGCGGCAAAGAAAAACCGTTTCCGTCACCAGCCGAGTGCCGCGTCACAGCTCCATTACAATTTTCCATCACGGACGAATTAAACATGTCTTTATTGTGCTTTAATCATTTCATTCTCATCGTGACTGACAATGGCTCCAGTCAGATTTCTTTGTTATTCTGACTGAATGACACTTATTGTTCAATCAAAAAAAAAAAAAAAAAAAGGTTCACAAGCAGACTAAACTGGCGAGCCTTTGAACGCAGCGGGGAGCTGGGGACGCTTCAAGTGGTGGATGTAGAGAGATTAGAGTTACACACTGTTGCGTCAGGCTGTTTGTGCGCGCGGTACAAAGCCGGAGAGGCGGAAATGATCCATACCGATGTCGCTGGTGGAGGAAAAACTTTGATAAAGCTAATAACTTGTGGCAGAACAAGCAGTGGTGCATTTTCTTTGGAGATATGGCAGGAGGACAAAATGATGGGGGGGGGGGGGGGGGGGGGGAGAAACCCCCCCCGTGAGAGATTTGATTTGGTGTGAGGCGTCGAGGGAATGAGCTGCAGGTGGGAAACACTGGCGGCTCTCCTACCTGCACTCGTAGCTGCTGGCCAGCCCGGTCTTCTTGCCACAGAGGAAGCAGTGCTTGGAGCTCTTCTTCTTGGTGCCGGTGGGGGCCTTGACTGGAGGCAAGTGGTACATTGGAGTGCCTAAAAGCAAAGCAAACGCGAATCCTGAGGTAATTGCCAGATTACTTTCTTTTTTTTTTTTTTAAACAACGTAGAAGTTTAGGCAAAACTTGTGTTAAAAAAAAAAAAAAGCAACTGATGAATCAAGAGCATGTGGGACTTTCTCCTACTTTCTGAGAGCTATTTGCACTTGTTTAACATTTCTCAGAATTCACATTTGCTCAAGTCAGATTCGTCAGAGTAATCAAGAAGCTCTGAAAGGTTATATCAACACCGGAGCTAGAAAAGGAGGAAAAGAGTCTTCTTTTTGAGTGAGTGCTTTTAGACATCGAGTTTCCGACTGAACCACAGTGACAGAAGATGAAAATTGCAGCTTTCACATCTCCAAAAGAGAAAAAAAAAACAAACATCGTGACATCACAATCTTGAGTGGCGCATATAAACATTTTTCTGAAAGCTTTGTCTCCATCCCTTTTTGTTTGGACTATTTTGTTGAAACTTTACCGAGCGAAAGCAAATCACCTTCATATCACATTTCCTTCAGCCTAAAGTCGCCTGACACTGATAACATTACGTGTCGAGTCACATGCAGGTTTGTTGATCAGACGTCAGGAAGGTCAAAGACAAAGCTCACACGCTGTTGAGATCAGAGAGCTGCTCCACATAACATGAGACTGCTGCAAAGGTGAGAAATTGATTATGCTGAGGCGGCCATGTCAAACATTACCAAGGAGGGCTGTAAATGAAGTTCTGCTGAATACTACAATCGACTGTTCCTGCTCTACATCAGTCACGCTTTTGAATTGCTTTCCGTGTTTTTTTGTGGGAATGTTTGTTGAAATCTTTCAACACACTAAAGACGGGTTGCACTATAAAATAAGGGTACCACCTCCAAAACAAATAAAAGCAAAGCAGCTAGATTGCTTTGCTTTCGATTCCTCCTTTGCAGTGAAGTCAGTTGTTGCCACAATGTCCTGGACCAGATTTACTGTGGCTTTCTGTTGGAGTCTGCAGAGGCTTCGTCCCTCAGACCCTCGAGAATATGACCTTCTTCTGATGCCAACTCTTCACATCAGGGGAAAGTAAAGTATTCTCCAGCATCAATGTTTGCACTGTGGGGATGTTGGTATGAGACGCTGCTGCAGCAGGCTCCCTCATTGCTCCCTGTTCATTCTTTGTGTTGATCAAATCATTTCTTTGATTTCTGAAAAACAATCTTGAGTTTTGTTTGAATAAATGTTGATCTAAAGAGAATCTCATGCTTGCTGACACTTGGGTGTACCATTGACGTGATAAATTAATTCTGCAAAACATCCCCACATCATGACTATTGCAGGAGAAAAAAAACACACCATTTACAAATTGAGGAAACTTTTTGCAGGTGTGCATTGGTGATAATCCTGAATGTGGGAACTCAGGACTCTGTTCCCTCGGAAAGCTGTGAGAACAGAATCGGAGATAAACCCGACACCTTGCTGTGTGATGAAGGCGCAGCATGCTGGTGTTCGGATGTATTCTGATCTTTTCTGCACCTTCTACGGGCAGTACTGTACGTCTGCCCCCATACAGATATGCAGCAGGTTCATTATAGCGCCACGCTTCTTTTCACCTTTTTCAATTAAAGCCTTTGCTGTGATCAAACATTTGTGCTGTCTTGCTTATCCTCCAGGAGTCATTTAATCTGCAAACATTTTCTGTGGAGCACGATAACACTAGAATTAGGGGAATTGAGGCTTCCCAGCTTGTTGTCATCGTCCGTGCCGAGGCATTTTTGTTGCTGTTCAGTCATCGGTGACAGGGGAGGACATTTCATTGTTTTAACCAAGACGACCGTGAAGGGTGAAGTACCTGCTGCTCATTGAGGTTTTACTAGTTATTTGATCAGAACCACCACCTTGATACATTACTTTACATCAGTGGTCAAATCATTCACATTTAATACATTTCTTGATACTTTGTACTGAATAACTATTGGATTTGAGGAACACGTGTATTGCAATGGATTGATATTGGAACTTTTTCAACGATATCTCTAAAAATGAGGCACAAGTTTCAAACCGTGTTTCATGATTAGGAATCCTTGACCTTCGATATGTTGAGGTGGAATATATCACATTGAGAAAAGCGCAAATGAGTCATTTTGAGGCAAAAACACAGTTCACTGTGCACACAGTCTCAATGTGGAGGAATGAAGCACTTTTCACCTCGACAACGTATGCAAAACAAAACGGTGAATTTGACACTTGGAGTGACGCCCCAAGAGGACAAACTCGAAAAGACTGAAAATACATAGCCTCTTTTTCAAGAATCCCAAGGTACCCGCACAGACAAATGAGTCAAACTGATGTGGGTGATCCCAAAAGAGCATGTGGCGCAATTATTGCTGAGCACTAAATAAAGTCTGAATCTTTTAAAAAAGGAAAAATGTTAGACGTCTCAGTCTTTCATAAACAGACGTCATGGATTTAATCTAGAAAATGAGTTTGGGGACATTTCTTTCTTCTAAATAATTCATTCAGGTATGACTACCACAGTCGGCATATATTAGTGAACCTGATGAATGAATAACTGGTTTGAATACCAGGTGCGCCAGAGGACTTTGCCTCCATTAAATCACCAGCCTGCACAAAGGAATCAGAAACTGATGCAATGTCCAGCGATCTTAGAAATTGAGAGAACCGATTCTCTACTTGGTGAACTGATCTATTCTCTGTACGAACAAACCAAACATGTTTTCAGCCAGTATCAATCAGTGTGTATGCTTTGCCGTATGTTTATTACGCCGATGCAGGAATGATGAATAATTAACACCCTTGTGGTGCTTTATTGTTGCACTCGTGCAAAATAACATCCTCTCTGCATGAGGCTGCACTTTGAAAGACCAGCTTTGTTCGGACTCATTAGCGAAGCACTTGTGTCGACAGCAGCTGAGAAGATGCCATGCAAAGTTCAATGTGTTTTTCCAAACCACCAAAATTCAACAACATCTGTATGTGCAATGCATACATGAAGGTGTCTGTGCGTCTCCCTCACCCGTTGTTCCAAATGGAGAAAGGACTCCGCCCACTGATGCAAGAGTATTGGTGGTCTGAGGAAATGACAATATCATGAATTAGTTAAAGAAAATAAATACAAAGTCTAAGGTTCTAGTCTACATAGATGAGAATCATTTACTCTATATTCCCTGGTAATGAGCCATATATTGTGAAATCTAAAGTGAAAAGTGTTAGTTAAAAATTCCAATCATCAAGCTATCACCTTTTCTCAGCTTTAATTGAAAGGAAAACGTAAAGATGTAAATTATGTCTCACACTTTTTTTTTTTTTTAAGAGAGACGAAAGACTACACATCCTGAATGTAAAATAACCCCACCAACTAGCAGCTAAAACCGACACTGATGACACAGACACTCTTACCATGTAGGAGGCAGCTGCTCGGTGCAACGGCGACATTTGTCTAATGAGTTCATCCTGAAGGACCCTGTTGGAGGGGATACACGGCAGCCGGGAGCCGAAGCTGCTCTGGCCTGAGCCAGTGGCAGGAGGCAATGCAACCCCCAGACTCTCTTCCAGATGATCCCTGCTGCTGTCTGGAGTCCTTGTGGAGAAAGAAGCCAAGAGCTCAGAGTTGTTCAGACACCCCAGTGGCTCCTTACAGGCGTGGTTCGCGATCGTGGTGATGCCTCTTGCTTCTCTCTTTGAAATGAGCTCTGCCCGTTTGCCAGGCGACTCGACTTTGACGCATCGGAGACGAGGCGAGTGAGTGGACAAGGCGGCAGGGCGATGGGGCGACGCGTTGTCTGGCTTCACAGAGCTTTGTGCTTGAAAACTAGGCTGTAAAAAGGACAGTGTGGAGTCAAAAGGCTGCGGCATCAGTCTGGTTGATGATGAGGCTGCTGGTAACGGTGAGGGAGGGCCGATATGGAATGATGTGCCGAGCTGTGGTCCATCGGCTCTGCTGGTGAGAGTATCACTTGCTCCGAGTGTCCAGGGACTGAGTGGAGAAGGTGAGTGGGGTAGCTGGTGCTGAGCACCGATGTCGAGGGGTTGGCGTCCTTCCTCTGGCTGGGTGGAAACATCCAGAACCAGAGGGTCCGACAGTTCCCCAAACGGCGCCGGTGTTGATCCCACCAAACCAACAGACTCCTCTAACAAAGCCAGGCCTCGTGCCTCTCCGTTGGGATCGACTGGGTCAAAGGTGGCTTCAGGGGCCCCTCTTGTACACAGCGGAGGCAACTGCGGATACACACAATCCCTCATCAACCTGGTGCTGCCGATTTCCAACCGGGAAACTTTGGGAGGAGGGCGGATTTTTGCAAAAGTTGGGCACGGCTCCCACGGCTCCTCCTCCTGAAGCATAAAACAAGAGGGTGAAGGAAAAGAGGGAGGAGGCCGTCGATGGATGGACAGGTGGGCAGAGGCCGCAGCAGCAGAGGGGTCTACTGAATCGTGGTCGACAATAGGAGGTAGTGGGGCGTTCGAATGCCGTGGCTGGTTCAACTGTGACAGCGAGCGAAATAGGCGATGATGGTGTCTTGTGCTTGAAGGTGCGTGGGAGCCTCCGCTGGGATGCGGGCCGACTGGTGCCCGTGGTTTTAACTTTGCCGACTTCTAGGGGTCAGAGAGAGTCAAAAGTCAAAGTCATCATATCCAGTGCAACTTTGAAACCATAGTAGTTTTCTTATGATGACATTTGATTGTATGGAATTAGTAGTCAAATGTAATAAAGTCCAATCTCTGACAAGAATATTCCTATTAGTGTGTCTGCATTATGCCACAAGATTTTAGGAAGTTTAAATATTACACTTGATAAACTCTGAGCTTTAAAGCTTCTGTCTGGGAAAAGAAAGGCTTTGCACAAATAAGTCTGAGTAGATTGGATTTGTATGAGTAAATAATTCCATCTCGCAGTCTCTGGACTGAGCTCGGCTGTCCTCTATTCAAGCCTGTTCCTAATAAACCGTTTTCATTAGGAAGATATTTTTTTAGAGTTTAAGCCAAGAATGTGTATTAGATCTACATTGTTCACATGGTTTGGAGTAAATAAATATTGTGGCCAATCTAAAAGAAAACATTGTAACGAGTTAAATATACCACCAGAATGAAAGGCCTTTTCTAACTCATGTTTGCATTCAGACAGAGGGATCTAACTTTAGCGGGTTTGTGTGAGAGGTTTTTTTATTTACTTTCTTATTGAGGTTCATGTCCTCCATCTTTGCTTTGAGCAGTTTCATTTTGTTCATGGTGATGGCATTCTCCAGGCTCTGCTGTGCGGCTACAGAGCTCTCGCGATCCTCCTCATCTGCATACACATTGTAGATGGAGCCACCACTGGAAAACATGAGAAAGATATTTTCTATTGGTGATCTAACGGTATTCTGACAACAAAGCAACAGTTCTGTTCCCTTGGTGGTGGGTGTGCTCACTTCTACATGCATAACCACAATGAACATGACCTCAGCTGCTTAAAGCCTTCAAATATTCTAAAACAAACATCAGTCAACTCCACACCGTCTTTAAGGACACAAACATCCTATTATTATCAGATATGGACAGATTATATGATAACTGAATTGTAAACAACACACATTACAGAACAATCGTGTTCCAACCTCAGAGATTCAGACAGAGGTGTCAGGGTACCGTCACACCGGTCCACCACCCGGAAGAAATTCAGCTGCTCGCCCTCACGATACACCACAAATGTGACCTGCTTGTTAGTTGGGCTTTTCTCCCAGCTCTCCTCCTTGGTACCCTCCATCAGCTCGGTAACGTCTTTGATTGGCTCCTCCATTGTTACTGATCAAGAGAATAAAGGGGGCTTTGTAAAAGAGACTCGAAAAAGGATTTCAAAGAAATAAAGTCAGGACAACAAGCTTGTTTGTTTTTACCTCTCCTGGTGTTGATTGGGCCTCCCCTCATAGCCAAGACCAGTTTCAAAGTGCAGCCTTCTGCAATGCTGCAAGACAAACCAAACACTAGTCACTTGAGAAGGATGTCTGAAATAAACAGTGATTGAGAACAAGCACATAGATACAAGAGAAGGAAATAACCCATTTCCATTTAGAGTAAAACTTTGCTCATCTGAGACTGTGGCTCTGATCGAAAGAAAACGGCACTTCAAGGGACACGATGATTCCCAGGTAATGACAAGTACAGAACTGGGAATATCATTGGAACATTTGTTGCCTATGAGCAGATGTTTCATTGCCTACTTTGCTCCCTCTGTTTCTGAAACTTAAAATAAATAAATAAACAAATAGCATGCTGCCGTGTGATTGGAGAGCCGAGCGACATCTCACCACGGGCCATTTGAGTGGAAAATTAAGTGACAAGCATTCATAACAATATCGCCATCTGCAGCCAGCAGAGCATTGGCGGGTGAGTTCTGCATCTCATAAACTGACAGGATTGGAAGGGCACGCTCTTTAAATATGACCAGTATGTCACTCGTCTCACCCTGCTCTACTTCTCCGCCTCATCTGAAGCACGTTGAGCCAAATGTCTTGCCGAGGCTCCGCCACAGCAGGGGGGGTGTTTCAATGTGCGCTTGCAAGTAATTCTTGTACCACCGTGTGTTTTCAAACACAGCTTTGACAAGCTCAGCTGTCTGTGTGATTTTACCTCCCTGGCAGTGATCTGAAACACTAAAAGGCTGGGAGGAAGAGATTTACCCATAGTCATGTAGACAATGCTCATCATCCAGCTCCACATTGTTCCAGATGAGGTGCTGCTGGGCAACTGGGATACCTTAACAAACAGAGTTGACAAGTATCTGTTCCAGTTTTTACAGACAATGTTCAGATACAAGACAGTGGAACTCAAGTGCCACCTATACCACTCCCCAAGATGATTAATGTCTGCCCCCTTAAGGCAGAACTATGCAAGTACTGAAAAAGAGAAATCCAAATTACACCAAGCAGAACCGTGCAACACAATGAAGTCGACAGCTCAAAAACAAAACCTGGGATTGGTTGGATACATTTCATCCAATTTTCTTACAAAGAATACCAAAGACTCCCATAGGAGAGTGACGGCTAAATGAATACAAGGCTCTCCAGAGCGACTGCTTGGAACGAAGAGGAGTGTATGTGCAGTCATGAAGTTCACAGTGCCCACAAAAGTCAATTTGTCGACTCTGTGCTGGAGGTGAGCCAGTGTCAGTGAGCGAGCAGCGCTCCTCTTATTGTAGAATAGTATGCTCGGTCACAAACACAAAGGTTGGGTAAAGAAGAAGCTAAAAACAGCTGTGACTGAGATGTATGCGTGTGTGTGTGTGTGTTTTTTCCTCTTTTTCGAAATTCAGAGAAGCTGTCTGACCTTTGAGCCTTTTAAACGTAAAGTAAAACATTCAGCTACACATCTTGCATGAAACGATTTGCAGTTGTGATTCAGCAAGCATATTTGTTAGCATTTAAATTATGTACAAACCAATAGAACAAATAATGCAATGACTCGGTAACATATGTGACAAACAAATTGATACATTTTCAAAGCATCTCAAGCTTATACCATGAATCAGACATTCTATATTTTACAATGAAGATCTTCACTTGTATGTTCAACATAACTAGTACCAGTTTTTACTCCTTTACACCAATTAAAAGCCAACGGATTTCACTATAATTATTACTCATGTAGTCCTTTTAGTAAAGTTTTCAAAGCTCAAATAAAAAGAGCATCTTTCGTTCTGATGCTTTAAGACTTAACATGAGCTTTTAGTCCATTTCTGCTTTTGTACAGACTAGAAGAGCCAAATAACAAGTGTGACGACAGACTGAATGTTCTAAAGTGACTCAGTTACCCTGACCAGGTCAAAGGAAAGACAACACCACAATCAACAAGAGAATAGAATCCATTGTAAATGACACACATGGTAGTTAGAAACCGCCAAGTACTAAACTCACCACTCTGAATGGTATATTCAGTTAAATTCAGAGAGAAATAGAACACATGTAAGCACCAATGCAGCAGGTTTTACTTTCACCATCACCTCATACATTTTAAACATGCACACTTAGATTAGTGGACTTTTTACCTTCCAGCCTCTGGATTTTTGCTTTGACTGAAATGACCGCCTCAAAAGGCAACACACGCAGCTCGAAACAGGTCCCAGTCAAGGTCTCGATGAAGAGCTCCATAGTGTCATAGAAAGGGAGCTTGTACTGAAAAGCTCCCACGCTGTCGTCATTGAAGAAGGGCGGCTCCTTCCGGTCGGTCATCTTTGAGTGTTGGGATAGAGAGACTTCAGGAAGATGGTGAAATTGGAGGAGTGGACCAAAGTGAGGGAGAGAGGGACAGCTCACTAGCCTCACGGCAGGCACACATCCTGTAGGATAACCACAGCTGTGGAAACGAAAAAGTCAAAATACAACACGTTACAATCACAGCATAAAAGGTTTGCTTATAATTTTGATTGATACCTATAGTGGTGTACAAACTCCACTTTTTATATCATCAAACAGATGTTTCTGACATTGAGGAACATGAAGTCAAACTGTTCATTACAGACAACCGACAGGACATTCAATTAGAAACAAAACAAAATAACTATTTTCAAAAGAGAGTGTCTCATTTGTTCTGTTAATAGCATGCTACCGTCTCATAAAACATTCAGTGCAGCAATAAAGGCCCTGGCCAAAATTCAAGATCAGGTGTGTTACATAAGCCCATCAGTAGTATGAGGTGTCCTTTGGCTGACCATAGACTCTGATAGATCATCTCTTGTGGCACCCGCCTCCACCCCCCCAAAAAAGTGTGACCTGCACTAAAGGTAGAAAATAGGTAGTGAATCTGAACTAGGGGAAGGCAGTGTGGTGCCCACAGATACTCGGTGACCTGCAGAGACCTTGTGTGAAGTCTGAAAGCACACCCAACATGATATTTTCATCAGGTTTGAAGAAGTTTGAAAAAGTTGAATGAGCCCTGATCTAAACCATAACATCTGCACGGTCAATGCTTTATTTGGTTCACTGCTGTAAATCTACCGTCGTGCTGTTAAAATGTGATTCTGTCCTTTAACTAGTTAATTTCTCAATCCTGTGTTTATTGTCAACGTGTGGCTTTTCGACATTTTGTGACCCTATTTCTTTGAGATTTTTTTTTGTTAAATTGAATGATTCTCTGTTGTCCATTACACTGAATTTCTATTATGCTTCGTTATTGTCTTTACGACTTTATTAAAATGTGGCCACAATTGCATCGTATTACAGCAGAAACAACAACATACATACCATATGTTTGAGTTTTCTTTGACGATGCATTTCTCCATAGGTTTAACACAAGGCTAATCTAAATTTAATTTCCATGTTAAGTTTGACCTTTATCGTTAATGACAAATTTAACAGGGATGACAGGAATTTAGATAGTTAGCAAAGCCCACTAACAAATATGAAACCAACTTGTGGTGAAGATCGACTCTGTGGTGTTATTAAACAGGGCCTGGAGTTCACACATTCAGACGTTTAAAGGCTGCCACATCAGGCCGTTCCACGAACAGACGTCTGTACATTTACAGACGTCTGTATCTGGATATTTCCTATAGATATTTCAACATGATACAAGACTGACCCATCACAGTAGGAGCCACAGCACAGCCAGGTATGTTAATATGACCAAGGTTAGCCTGCAGCCTGACAGCAGAGATGAATGGAGTTCGGTTCAGTGGCTAACGTTAGCGGAGAAAGGTCAAACAGACATTTTTTACAACTCACAATTACTGTTGCAGCTCTAAGTTGTAGTTGTCCTTTATATATTTACTGTCGAAGACCGTTTACCAGTATATCTGGCCACGACACAATAGTTCGCATAGCCGCCGCGGCGAGCGTTAGCTTTTCGTTGCTATGTTAGCCAACAACTCAAACAATGGCTACCTTTCTCCGTGGCTGCTAGCAGGTTGCTAGGCTACATCCACAGGCTCCGGCTCGGTCCGAACAGTGCAGCAGTCGATGTTTCAAATCTCCGCGGCATCCCGTTCAACCGCAAACACTATACAGAGCACACACTGCCGACGGTGGTGGGTCGCCGCGGTGGCCCGGTGGGCGACATCACCGTACCTGCCCGCGACAGCTGAACAACACCTTTAGGACTTCAGGTGATTGACAGACGAAGGAGCCAACCGCGGAAGGCCGATCTGGGCGGGTTTTCCGTTCAATTGAAAAGTGCGTCACTTCCGCCCACCAGTTAATAAATAAATTAATACTAATTTATCTGATCAGCAAAGCTTTTCTCCCGTAATTATCCTCGTTACTGTATGACACTTCTGTGTCTGTAAAATCATCACAGGCTTATACATCTTTTGAATGACGAATTGGCTTTTGAAATGCTTAACAAATTAATGTAATTTAATTAATGATATCACAAAATGTTATACAGATGCCAACTTAATCATCCATCCAATATATTAGACAAAAAGCATCAGATGTGTACAATGAACTCCTTTGGAAAATATGTATATCTGTATTTACACAATGTAGTTAGTTCATTTAGTAGAAGTGGTGGCTGTTAGGCTGGAGAGGAGGATTTGGGATTGAAAGATCCCAATCCCACAGTGGATGAATCCCTGCCAGGTCACCCTTGAGCCCTCATCAGCTCCCCGGTGCACCCTAACGTGGCTGCCCACCGCATCCTAGAACTCAGATGGGTAAATGTGGAAAAAATAATTTCCCTATGTGGATTCATCTCGTAGGATTATTTCAGTTTTAAAATTTGAATGAAGAGCTTCATTCCTGATACTCCTGCTTTAATAAAAGTGACATACAAGTAAAAAGTTTTTTTTATAAACTGTGTTAATGACAACAATAATTAATTGTGTTTGTATGGATGTCTTACTCATACAGGATGCTGATTAATATAAATGTTTAGAGTCTCAACGGACAAGAAATATTAAATCTATTAAAAATAAGCACACACATTTCACATAGGATAAAATATGTTTCTTTTTAGTTATTAAAAATGAAATTTCTTCTTTATCACAGCCAAAGTTAAGAAATGGATGAATTTCTTAATAAAAACAATGTCAAAATGAGTAAGACTATAAGTAAACACAATGATTTCTCTTGAATATGATATGGCACAAAACCAAAGGCATGGAATCTCACATGGCAAAGCCAAAAGATACAAAAAGAAAAATAACAAAAAAAAATCTGTTTAATTTCTGCAGCTTTGAGGGAAAGCATACCATATGCTTATAAAGTGCTATCATATACAATGAGGACTAAGCGGACATAATATGACGCCAGAATGATTTTGAAAATGCTGTTGGATGATGACTGGAATATTTTTTCATTTGTGTCTGTCTCTGCCAAAAATAAGCCACAGTATTTATAGGAATTTATCTGAATAAATACTCTATCAACAGTGTATCCGATATCTTTGAGTGATCCAAATGACAAAAATGTTTTCACAAATCCTGCTACAACAGTTCAGTTCCCACCCAGAGCATTGAGAGGATCGTCAAATATGCTGCTTGACTCTGATGCTGTGGTGTTCTCCTGGGCCGGTGCTGTTTTCTTTGATTTATGGGAAACCTTCGCCACTGGTTTTACTGTGCTTGGTGAGAAGATGTCATCTTAAAAAAACAAAAAAAAACAAAGACGCACAGAAAATATTTAGTTGAATAGGTTTTAGAGCACAGAATAAATTCAAGATTGTAGGCTTGCTTACCCATATCATCATCAAATATCGACTTGGTCTCTCCCTTTGTCTTGGGCTTCTGTTTTGATTTTAAAGTGTCTGTCAGGTCAGCAAAAATGTCTATGTTATCATCAAACAAGCTGGCATCGAGGGTATTTTCTTTGTGCTTCTTGTGAACTTTAGGCACAGTGGTTACTTCATCCTGAAAACATAGAGAGGCGATAAAAGATCAAAATAGGAAAATTAATTAAAAGCAATGGATGACCAATGGAAAGAACACTGTAAAACTAAATGAACGTACCTGAAAGATATCCTGCTTTGACGAACTACTGCTGCTTTTGATTTCTTTACCACTTGTAGGTGTGGGAGTGGAACTGTTGCTCAGGCCAAATAAGTCTTCATCATCGTCGTCTTCTTCCAAAAAGGCAGAGGCCTTAGCCTTTTTAGTGGTTGACCTTGGCTTGACCTTCTTAAAGAGATCATCAGTGTTGTCATCAAAAATGGATGTCAGTGTGCTTCTGTCCTTGTCTATCTTCAATCCCACCCCACTGCTGGCCTGATGATTTGTTGTCTTGTTAGTTGGTCTGGTGGAAGCTGAGTGAGTGACGGTAGTTGCACCAAACAGACCGTCGGAGCCAAAAAGATCATCCTCATCAGAAGACTGCGCTCCCTTGGTATCCTTGCCATTTTTAGCAGAGTCTTTCGTTATGGCATTTTTTGATACTGGCAGAGTGAGTTCTGAAGGTCTGGTGACAATTTGGGAGGGTGAAGGCTGAGATGTGGTGGAGGCAGGAACGACTGGAGATGCAACCTTGTCCGGTAATGTTGGACTGACTTCTGCCAGGGTGGATTTGTCTGGAGGAGGTACCACTAATCCAGACAGACCCGATTTTGGCCCAGAAACTTCGCCACCTCCTGTTTCCTCTTTGTCCTGCAGAGATCTGTGAGCTGCCTGCTGTCTCGCTGCTCTGGACTGGGGTCTACGCTGTACAGCGCCTTTGGCACGACTCTATACGACACAAGATTCAGAACAATGTCACATCAAAAATTCCAACAATGAGAGAATGCGAGTGCCATACTGCAGCTCACCTTGTTTGCACTCTGCAGGGTTGAGGCCTGGATAGGAATGTCAAAGCTCACTCCTCCCTCGTTGTCTGTCGGTGGCCCTGCAGGGCTTGTCAAAGGGCTGGGGCTCAGGCTGGAGCTGGACACTCCTGACGAAGAACTGGGGCCCATTCCACTGGACCCTGGCATGCTGCTGGGAGCAGCACCAGGCAGCAACGCAGCGGGGTTGATCATTAAACTAGCCTAAATGCAGAAAAACACAAATAATCATAAGATTGAAGGTATTTCCATGAAAAGATACATTAAACTTGAGCGCTAAAACGATTTCATCAGACGACCCAATTTATAAATCTTCCAAAGAAGCAGATAAAGACAAAATGAGAAGCCAGGACTTTGAATGGAAATGGAGCAAGACTAAAATGGGTGAGAAACAGCTTTGGAAATGACAAGAAATTCTGAGAATAAAAATAAAGAATATTCATTTTAACAGCCATGTCACTTGATCAGAGACAAGATTGGAAGTTGGAACATGAAAAAGCCCAGGAAAAAGAAGTGTTAAAAGAGAAAATATGTAAGTGAGAATAGAATAGTTCCTCTATAGAAGGAATCAGAGTGAAATGTCAAGGATGAAGACATTTGATTTGATTAAAAAATATATTACTTTGAGTTTCCCAATCCTTGATGAGGAATCTTTAGGTTTTACAGGGCTTGCTGCAGGCTTCTGTGTGGTCAGATTACAGTAAGATCAGAAATGTAACAAAGCAAAACAATCCGTCTGTTCTAAAAAAAAAACATAAAAAAAAAAAAAAGATACCCAAAAGTACATGTGTTTTTTGCCATACAGTAGACCATATGGTATAGACACAGTGGACTTACCTGACTTTCTGATGAAGGTTCAGGACTTGCTAATGGGGCTTTTTCACTCAGTTTATTGGGTTTTTCGGGGATTTCCTGGTAATGAAAATGAAAACAGAGTCAGTGTTGAAGATTCTTTAAGTAGCTGATGGTTCCATCTCATGTAATAAGCCAGCGTTCCAAGATAGCCACGAAAAACAGTTTTGCATTTGTACCGGAGGAGGTGGTTTTGGCTTTAGCGAGCTGAAGAGGTCATCCTCATCCTCGTCCGCAAACAAACTTTGTGCTGCTGGCTTTGCTGTGCTGAGCTTGGAGCTCTCAGAGGAGAAGACAGACATGTTTTGTCAATTTCCCATGAAACACAGGTAAACATAGGCTCAATAGGTAAGTGTTTTCGACAATGTACTTGCAGACAAGCATATTAAATACTAAGAACGTGTGAGATACTGACTGCCGGTTTCCCTGAGCTGGCAAAGAGGTCGACATCTGGGTCATTGTCCTTCTGCTGCGTCTGACTGAACAACAGCTCTTCATCCTGGAACACACCAGTGCTCTTTGCCTGCTCCTCTATGACCTTCAAACAATACAGAAAGACATGTGGTGATAAAACTCTTGTAGAAGAAACGAGACTATGCAGAAAGAAACTCTTCAGGCCCGTGTTAAACCGGGCACACAAACCTTTTGTGTCTTTCTCACTGTGGGTTTACTGGGTGTGAATATTGGCTCATTCCAGTCAGACTCGTCTTCCTCCTCATCATCAAACAAGCTAACAGCATTAGTTTTCGCCTTCTCTTCCTTCTTCTCTTCCACGATTGATGGCGGGCTGACCTTGGAGCTGAAAATGTCATCTTGGTCTACTTCACCCAATGGGCTCTTTGTCTGTTTGCTGGCAAGAACATTAATGCCTCCAAAGAGACTGACCGCTCCAGCAGGCTTCTTTTTACTCTCACTGCTCTCCGGTGGTTGGGACTTTGGGAACATTTCGGGGGGATTCGATGCAGGTTTCTCCTGCCCAGATGACTTGTCTCTTGGTGTCGTCTCAGACGCTGTCATTTCGTCACACTTCTGAGGCAGCGAATTTGACTTCGTAGTCACATCAGGTGTCTGAATGCAAACAGATATGAAAGCTATTTAATCTTGGCATGAATCAAAGATGAAATACCAATCGTAGAATGTTCAAAAGAAGATAATTTTCCATGTGTAATGAAAACGCAATTGTGCACCCACTTGAGCCGGCGCTCCAGTGTGTGGGCTAACAGCCGGTTTAGTGCCAAAGAGGGATCCTTTATCACCATTGTCCTCATCTTCGAACAAGAGAGCAACCCTCTGAGGCTTCTTCTGACTATTTAAGAAGCAGAAAATGTTATAGTTATACAGAAAGTGTACTGTTCAAGGGAATATTTTGTCAGGAACAAAGCGGTTTTATTATAGATTAAGTTTTGCATTATCATGTAGGGATTATACTGAAATGCAAGGCATACCTTGACTCTTTTGTTGGAGCAAACAGGTCGTCATCCCCGTCATTGTCAAAAAGGCTACTCCCCTGAGCCGTTTTGGTGCCGGGGAGGTTGGATGGAGCACTGACGCTGGCTTTCATCCCTCCAATCTTCTTCTCCGACTTTGTTTCACTAGTTTTAGAACCTAGCCATTGGTCCTGTCATCAGAAAAAACATATGTATTGGACTACACATGGATGACAGAAACCATCAAAGAGACAAGAGCATACAACATTTCTCCTTGATTTAATACCTCATCATCGCTGAAGAGGGACACAGTCTTGCTGGGTTGTGGTGTGGAGGCTTTAGTTTGATTGGGTTTTGGTTTAGATTTCGCTGCTGATGCAAACAGATCCTGCAAGGAAGCAACTAGATTAGAGTGAGGCACTCAAAGACCAAAAAAAAAATAAATCTAAATGTAATTCTTATCTGTAATGTGAAATTCATTCCTACCTCTTCTTCCTCATCGTCAAACAAAGAGAGAGTGTCTTTGCTGTTTTTTTTCTGGATTGTAGGTTCGGGCTTAGACTGGCTCTTCGGGATTGTTGGAAATACCTATGGATGCCAAATGCGTATATTGTGAACTGAAACTATTTGATTCCTGTTACGGCTTTTGTACCGTTTTATGTTTGGAAAACGTTACCTGTGTGTCTTCATCATCAGAAAAGAGCCCTTTGGTCTCAGGTATGTGCGTCTTGACAGCAGCTTGCCCAACATCTGGAGGTGGACCATTCTGTAATTCACAATGGGACAGAGGCGAAATAGAGAATAGCAATCTAAAGTCAAACTTTTCATCTTAAAGAAGAGGGTCCAAGCTTTAAACAAGGAGAAAGGCCTGAGCTTTGTCAACATATGTAAAGAGCAGCTTCAATAGATGTTAGATCTCTTGTTGGAACCAAGTTGTTGTGACACCACATTCACAACAACTCCATTTTATCAGGATAATATTTGTTACAACAAAAGAGAAAAAGTCTGTTCAGACCTCTTCAGATTTCTCCGATTCTTCACTGGTAGATGGTTGACGTTTTTTCAGGGCCTCGCTGAGCAAATTTTTAGTCCCTGGGCCAAACAGAGACACAGCCCCTGCTGGCATCTGGAAATAATCAATTGTCAACATCAGAGAAGAAGCAAACACACTTGTCAACGTACAAAAACAACATTCATACTAATATATAATAAAGTGTCTGTGTACCTTTTTCTCGGGAGCTTTAACTTGTGCTCCTACTGCCTCTGTCTTGCTCTGACTTGTTGCAGATAAACTGGACTTGTTACTGAATATGTCACCATCCTCATCCTCTTCCTCCTCCTCGTCAAAAAGGTCAATAGCCTTCTTGGGTTTGGGCTTCTCCTGTCCAGCTGAAAGTAAGAAAAGAAAGTCCCCACAGAGAAGTTTAAGGAAGGCCTCAAACCCCGGCTTCAACTGTTGGACTGTAACGCCAAGTTGTGTGTTTTCACACACTTACCCGAATCAGACTTTTTCAAGCTTTTACTGCCAAAGAAGTCATCTTCCTCCTCTTCATCATCAAACAGCCCACCACCTCCAACCTGCTTAGAGATGGTGTTTGTCCTCGGAGGTGGAATCCCATTCTCTTTGCTCTCCTCCGGGTCAGATTTATTCCCCGAACTGAACAGGTTGTTATCTGTTGGCAGAACAAGACTTAGTTTGTTTGAGGCTGATGAAGTAGGCGGGAGCTCGACATCAGCCGTCAGATAGCAACTGTAACTACCTGGGAATATTGACACAGCACCAGCTGGAATCTTCTTTCCAGGTTTGCTGGCTTCTTGAACAGAAAAGAAAAGGTATAAACAAAAAATCTACTAAAGCAATTTTTTCAAAGGCCCGTATATATCATATTGATATCAGGCCGTTATCTTACCTGTAGTTTGTGCTGTGCTTATCATGCTCTCACTCCCTGCTTTTTTCTCTTCAAAAGGAGGCGGCTTTGGCGCCTCAGAGAAAAGATCCCCCTTAATGGCACAGTGTCATACAGAACAAATAAGTTTCTGTCCGGTAGACATTAATATATGATGAATCTGAAGAAGCAATAAAAATAATTCACCTCCTCATCGTCGTCAAACAGACCTCTTCCTCCACTGAAGAGGCCACTCTTGCCACCAAATGGGGAGAAGTCATCGTCATCCATTTTTGGTGGTTTGAACATGTCGTCACTGTCCTCGTCAGCTGCAGTTACAAAGCACATTAACGGCAATTAGCTTTCCATTTGAAGAAAACGTGGAAATAACTTGTGTAAAACACAACACAAAGGCTGAAATACGTCGATGGCTATGAGTGTCTTACCCGCCGGTTTTGAAGATTTTGGCTCTTTTCTGCCTTTGTTCTTCTTCTTAGATGTCAATGCTTTCGAGATATGACAGGGTGGAAAGAAAAGCTCCATGAACATGCACATGCAGTGATGGAGCTCATGCTTTCAACGTTAATCCAAAACTTAAACTTGGATGAATTTACTGATATTAAAATGAAACATGATGAGTGAGAGGAATGCAAATTCAAAGTGCGATAATATGAGAAACTCTCATGGCTGATTTGCGACGACGGGGACTTACAAGCACGATCTCCCTCGGGTTTGTTTCCTGGTTCCCCTTTGATCCGGGCAGCAAGCTCATCTGCAAAGGATGAAGGACCTGTGTTCTGAATGAGAGAAATGTGCACATTCATTAGAGGTTTTGTAACGTGGAGTCGAAAAAATTCAATGTCTTCGATCGCAATCGCATATATTCAGCTCAAACATAAACTGTTATACTTCTCAGATAATTCATTGAATCATTATGCACACTGCCTTACTTTTGTGTCATCGTCGTCGTCGTCCTTGTCCGATTCTCCAAATATGTCAGAATCCTCATCTTCTTCCTCTTCATCATCGTCATAACTCATCATGGAGGATTTCTAGGAGAGCACAGAGGGAACATTTTTAAATCATGTAAGATTTTAACTTATCTATTAATAGAAATGCAAGGTTAAAAGGTGTATTGTTACCTTTTTTATATTGATCGACTCATCATCCTCATCTTGAATGAAGTCGTCATCTGATTGCTGTAAAATAAATAAATAATAATAATATATATATATACACACACACACACACGCACACGCACACACAAATAATTACAATCAGCAGGTTTTCAATTTAACCCCAAATTATGTGAAAGTTTAAGAAAAATGTTCGTACGACTGCTTCTTTGCCGTCTTCACTGTCGATAACACTGTCTCTGTCGCTGTCAACTGACATTTCTGGAGGGAAGAAAAAGAATACACTTGAAACGTGAGAAATAATCAATCAATTGTGTGAATGTTGATGGGCAATATACTGCATCTGAAAAATCGATGCTATATTACCATCACTTGATAGATCACCCAGCCCAACATCGTCTTGTTCCATGAAGGCCTGGGAACCAATCAGGTAAGGCAGTGGTCTGTCCACATAAAGATCCTAGCCATTGAGGACACAATAAAACATGACAGATTACACAAATGTGACATTCTTCCACCACATGCAGAATCTGTCGTAATCCACTCTACTGCTTTGAACAATGAAAAGAAGAAGGAGAAGGGAAAAAAAGCAAACCTTAGGCTCCAGTATAGACTCCACTCTGTCTGTCACCTCCTCGTCCTCTGAGTCAGAATTTCCTGCTTTGATGTCCAGATGCTCAAAAGCGGATTCCAGCACTTTCAGACCAAAATTCACAGCTTCCTGCATCTTGGGGATCAACTCTGCTTCTTTCTGCTCTCGAGTCTTCTCCTTCAGGAAAAAACAAAAACAAAGGCAATTCTTAACATACTATTCAGGTATACGCCTAAGACTAAAGTTTCTTTGTGGTAACACACCTGCTCAGGTTGCTTTTCTAAGGCATCGGCTTTGGGAATAGTCTCTTCTATTTCTTCATCGTACACTCTCTACAAAAGCACACAAAGTGAAAAGAAAAAAAAGAGAGAGAGAGCGACAAAGCTTTTCAAAACACTTGTGGTTTTCATGGCGCATAAACCAGTAGGGCAATTCATTTTGTACACCTATTAAAAGTAAACTGCATGAAAATGTTTGAATGATTATACGTTACATTTTCTATAAACTGAGTATTGGAGAGCATCAGGAAGTCATTAAAGACCGAGTGCAAGCAGCTATCTGTGGCCTTGGTGTCCCGGATGAGACTGTCCAGCTGCTTTTCGATGTCATGCGTCTTTGACAGCATTCTCTGGGAGAAGTCTTGGAGGAAGAGGAAGAGCTGAGGGACAAAAGTGAGGACAGAATCAGCTGAAATGTCATCACCCGAAAGCAGGCTATCTCACAATCTGACCACCCGTTGATTTCTAACTGCTTTCCTTTGAAACTTCGAAAAATGACGGTCAATTCGTATTTCAGATCTGGGGATGAAGATTTTGCACGTACCCCCGAGTCAGCTGCCAGCGACCAGTTGGCGCTGCTCTGCCGCATCTCTTCAAGAGTCCAAGGCCTCTCCCAAACCTGAGCATCGCTCTCAAAGTGGTCGCTTCTGCTTGGGCCATTTGCCAATCCCGCCGGCACCCCACTCATCTGCAAAGAGATTATTAGTGGAATTAAATATTTAATAGATGCTTCTAAGTGCCGGTTGAATTTAAACCAAAAAGCAAATGATTCTCCGTCTGTTGTCATAAACTGCAACGTTTATTCAAACCACCTGAAAGATGGAAACATAAACAGAGATGTCATTCAAATATGAAGATTCAGGGATATCTGGCAGATGCCAAAATTAATAATAATTAAACTAAAGATAGACAATAAAGGAAAATATGATTTTCTTTGGGTACTTTGGTTTCTTTCCACAATAAAAAAAAACTAGCATTTGAGACTAACTGGTTACTCTGAATTGTCTGTAGGTTATCTTTTATCTGGACACCTACAAAAAGTCACATTTCCTGTTTATTTTAGTTTGTAATCAATCTACTTTCATAGTAGTTGTGTTGTATACGTTTATGGTAGAGCACTTTGTGAATCTGGTTTCGATAAGTGATAAACAAATAAACTTCATCATCATCGCTTGGATCATAGTACACAGTCTCCGCTTCTGAGTAAAACAGACCCGTTTAGCATGCGATATAAAATACTTGAAATCATGTACAAAGTCAGTTTCTATACTGATATTCTAGAGGTGACAACCAATTTGAAAGGTGGAGAGAAGGAAAGAAAAGTTCAAGAATAGTATGTAATAAATTAGTAATTGTCATTGTACATCTACATCAAATAGACGATAAGACAAACAGAAACAAAGAAGAAGCACAAGTTACCAGAATACTACTTCTACTCATGGAAATGAAAATAAATATGCATTACAAGCTTTGTTTATATATAAACAAAATCATTGTTATCGTGCAACATTACCACTGAACAATAACTCTGTTTGTCTTTCTGGTTGTCAACGTGTCTGCTATTCTAAACGGCTGCAATCAGTTCCACCCTACAACTGCGAGTTGGATGAAGCAGTACAGAAGATGTTTTGATGGCTGGACAACTGCAGATATTTGTTTTCCCCCAATCTGATGAAGTGATGAGTGGTCTGATCTCTTTAAAACTCGCAACCGAGTTTAATGTACAATCATTATGTTTGGTAGAACTGACACTTTGGGATCATGAGATAATAAGTCAGAAGAACAGAACATCCACTTGGATGTTTATCAACAGATTCACATTAAAAGATTTGAAAACGTTGCTCTGAAAAGTGGTCTTGTTGGCTGTTAACCAGGTGACAATAATACAATTTGAAGATAAAATATCACAATCCTTTTACATCATCTGAGAAATCCATAAATATATAATTTGCTGATTTTAGTGTTTCCATTTTGCCATTTATATTCCATGTAGAAGAGAGAAAACATAAAATGGGGTCAGGCCAATACTGTTACACAGCTTCACACACAGGAAGTAATAACAAACACATGACCAAAGGTCTAAAAGCCTCCACGGCAAAAAAACAACTTAAAAACAGAGAGCACAAGGTGTACTAAAGGATGGGTAATATAGTCCTGTCATGTACATGGCAATGTATATCGAGGCTCATTCTGATGTAAACAATTACAGATCAATACGAAAATCAAAACAACTAAGATCAGACATACCACAACCTAATAAAAGAAGGAAATCCAAAGCGTTTTGCTCCTGTTTATGTGTAGATACTGACCAATAGGAAGTGAAACGTCACAAATCAAACCTCTTCTGAACTTGTAGCTTCAACTCAACTTGTGTAGTTTTGCTGGTACACTTGCAAGACAACCACGTTAAGTGACTTATGCAACAACAACCACGCAGCAAAATTTGCGGAAGGAAATATGCTGTATCCGCATAAAGTTTACAAAACGTTGTTTCCTGCGTCGAGAACGAGTTTCACTGAGAAAGAGGAGACTGTTTGGCTAACGGCTAGCTGAACTTAGCTTAGCCAACAACAACGGGCAGCTACAGCAGTGTCAGGCGACACGGGGAGATTTATCTCGCCCCAAACTAACACTCCTCGCCTTACCTCGAAAAAAACGGGTCAAATGCTGTCCGCGACGGTCGACTGTTGTCAAAAAAGACCAAAAAATTAAGATCGATTATGCAAAAATTGGCCTTTCCCTCATTGGTCTTCTGACAGGTCAGCCATGTTCTGTCTGCAGACAGTCACCTGACTACCGTTGCCTAGCAACCCGGTGAAAGTGGGGCGGAGTGGAAGAGACCAACCAAAGATTGAAGCACAGTAACTGATCCTGGATCAGTCGTCTGATCAAACTGCGCTCCCGAGGTTTACCCTAATGTCCCTAAAGTGGACACGACGGTACAAGAAGAAAGCAAAAAAAATTTAAAAAAAATAAAACGTATTATAAACTATTTTAATTTGACTTGATTTGAGGTTGGTTTTATTCTCGCCAATGTTTTAACCCTTTAACATCACCTCGCCAAGAAAAGAGAAATGGAACCAATATTTACTTAGACCAGAGTTAAACTCATCAAAACGCACATACCTAGAAAAAGACTCCCTCGTACACCCAATATATGACCTGAACCTTTCAAACTAAACCTGAACTCCTAAAAGATACCGGATATGAAATATATCACACTATTACTTTTACTTTTTCTATGTAAATATACATTTGACAAACTCATACAAAGCCCCTGTGCTACCTTTTAAATAACCTAGTTGAGTCCGAGATAAGATTCACATTTTGAGCACTTTCTATCTTGGAACCCATGTTGCATTGCAATCTGTCAGGTAAAAAAAAAAAAAGATTGTCTTCATAGGTATCAGTGGAGTCATGTGCTGATGGCACAAAGCCATACACACAATGATGGGTTGGGCTAGCGCTTCTTCTTTTAGATTGACTATCAACACATCAAACTACTTCATTGTGTGGTTTGAATATAAAAAGAGTTAATGTAATAATGCAGTTTTTGAATGGTGAAAACAATGTGAAACAACAAAATCTGAAATGGCACTTACATATGGTTTATAAAATCATTAAATTATTTCTGAATTTGCAAATAACATTCATTTTGTGTAGTGAAGACTGTGATAGCAAAATATTTTTATTCCGTAAAAAAAAAAAATCAAATCTTTGATAAGAAACTAGACAAATTTACAGTGCAGCAGCTTATAATAATTCAATAAGTGAATATGCATCTTTAAATGTTGACACCTTTATAAAATTTACAAAAGCATAACAATGTACTAATGTAAAAAGAAACTTATAACTATGGTGTATGTTATATTAGCTTCCCATCAGACATTACAGAGACAACTAATATGAAGTCACTGTTATAATTAACACATTTTCTCTGATAAGAAAACCAACAGTTGTTTACCAGAAGCAGTGTCATACTTCTTAAAGATTATATTTTAAAACAAATAGTCCACCCAAAGAAATTAGGTGAAAAAGATGCATGTGAAACCATATTTGAACAAATAATGTAAAAAAGGACAAGATTTAAACGTAATGACAGCCCGTCTAGATCAATGTGCAATATTGACAAAAAGAAAACGAGGCTTCAAGATTCTTTTCAAATAATTTCACACATAAATACACAACAAGCAATAAAACACAGAGGTTTCAGATTGAACATTCAAATAGTGCAAAGCTTCACTTAACAATTAAACATTGGATATTACAGTAAATAAATCCACTCTGAAATCTCTGAAACTAAATGACTTGCTTCTTCCAGCTAGGATCTTTTCTCCAGCCATTTATTTATTTATTCACGGATCAGCCATCCTTCATGCAAACACGATCAGCTTCTCGTTGCACCTCCACGGGTTGAGACGTGCTGTGCGTTGGATTCTCCGTGTGAGGGGCTGCTTGCTTCAAGTTGTCAGACTCTGATTTGGTTGCTTCTTCCGTTTTGCTCCTTTCCCTTGTTGTAGGATTTTCCTCCATTCCAACAAGGTCTTCACCAGCTTTCATGTCTTCTTCTGGCTCCATTGTTTCCTTTTCCATCTCCTCGGCGGTCTCTTCAGTCAGACTGGCCTCGTCGACTTCCATTACAGTAATCTCCTCATCTTCTTGCTCTTCTTGGCGGTTTGTCAAAGTATCCACAGGCTGCCAGTAATCGTACAGCTTATTCTAAAGGAAGAGCATTAAAAATAAACAGCAATTAAGAGTGAAAGAAAAAGCAGAGTGGATAAGAGGTATTTGAATAGTGTTTGTGTGTGACTGCTGTACATGGAGAGGCCTGGTCCTTTGAAGGAGGATCTGCCACTTAGTGTAGATTCTGGCCACAAGATCTTTCACCTGAAGTGGAAGATGAGGATGAGGATGAGGACGAAAGCAGTCAATGTTGATTACTGGAAGCTGATATATTATTTAAAGTGAGTTCAAATCCCTCAAATGATTGACAATGATTAAACATACATGTAAAACAGACTCGGTAGAACCAAGTCAAAACACCCTGTTGGTATGACGATACGGCAGGTTTTGTTTCCCTGGAAATTGAACTTTAAACGTGAAGACGCCTTATATTTGGAGCATGGTGGCAACGACACCTGGAACTAAAGCAGCGAGTCAGGATGTGTATGAGGATTAATCTTTGGATGTAACCAGGAATGCAGTTCAGCAATGTTGCAAAGTTAAACGTGCATTCATGTCGATTTGTCTGTTGCGCTTGTCTTGTTACAGGTACTTAATATTAACCACAGCTGGCAACGCAATGCCTATGACATCTATTTATTTAAGAAAATATAGAAATCATATCAATATAGAAACACAATTCTACCATTATGGTAAATTTTGCCACTGACAATTTTAAAAGTGGCCCGGCTAGTCCTTTTGATAGATTAATAGGATAATTATTCTGATCTTTTCAAAGCTACGCAGATTTGTCAACATCACAGTCATATCCATGAATCCTGATCAGGTTCGTCTGAACTGACATAAACGTGTGGATTTTCATTACTGGTCTGTGTCCCTTTGCTTAATCAATGTATTCACTCATTCTTAGTTGGATTCCTTGAAAAAGTAAAAAATTCTTCAAGCTCAGGAGCCTTGCAAAGCTGCATGTTTACAATGATTCCGTACATCACATATAGTGTTTTTTTCCTTGCATTGAACACTGAACTCGTACTCACTTTGCTCCGGTAAAGACATTTTTCACTCTCTCTGATGTCACACTTGACGTGCAGCTCCAGTTCCGATGATAAACACAAGAGTTGCTCCTGATATTCAGAAACAAATAATGGGTCATTCATTGGGACTAAAGCATCGATGATATCATCAGCCTAACAATTCAAAATCCCAGAAATCAATTCTGGTCCCACAATACCTTCTGTTGAGTTGTGAAGAACTGCAAATTTGACGCTTCATTTACTAATGTAAGAAGACTGTAGCACAGGTAGTATGCCTGAAACAAGAGAAATGGTGTAAAGCGGTTTAATCCACTTCATCAACCTTTTACATGACAAAAAAGAAAAGAAAAGAAAACTGTCAAATTGATTTTACAGTGGAACCTTTTCAAACTTCAAATCAATCCCACACTCACTTGTTGGTCTAGAGTGTTCTCTTCATTTCTGTGTCCACCGCCTGAGTTCATGTTTCGGAGAAGGGAGGAGGGCTGCATGTGGAGAAGGTATGGCCTCAGCTGGGAGAGCTAATCACCACACAAATGACATGGGAGGATTCATTGCGTTATCAATATCAACACGACTGTAAATATAATGACAATACTTGTAGAGTTGGGCTCAAACGTAATCTGAGTACTTGTTGCAATGAAGGGATTACCTGAAAGTTGCTTTGTGTCGGTCTGTACCTGCAGTTTCCTTCGATTAACTTAGAGATCATACACAGGCTTAAATGTTGACGCAGTTGCCTTTTGGAGAGAGAGAGAGAGAGAGAGAGAGAGAGAGAGAGAGAGAGAGAGAGAGAGAGAGAGAAAAAAAGTCTTAAAAGGTTAAAATTGTAACTAACCTAGACAAGGAGACAAACATAAAAAACATGACAACTCACCTTCCACGTTTGCTGCTGGGCAGAAGGCAAACAAGATGGCACATGTTGTGATGATCATCTGTCAAATCAGTGAGGGCTGTACAGATATTGGGCAGCTACAAATATTGGGGGGGGGGGGGGGCAAAGAAGTAATTAACTCGTTAGATGAATTCACAAGAGAAGAAAAAATAGTTATACAGCAGCTTGTTTGAATGAATAAAAAGATAAAGACAACATGTTGAGACACTATTAATGTACTCACCATCGTGTCCCAGTCCATGAAGTTTTTGACAATTCGACGGTGAACAGAGCAAAGACTGAGACTGGACAGGAGGATGAACGGGTCCAGGCTGATCCGGCTCACCACGGTCAGCAGCAACAGCAACTCGCCATCGCTGTACGCGCGAGGGCACAAGCCCAAGCTGAAAGACAAATACTGCAAGCAAGCAAAACGATGAATTGTAATGTTGACGTTCTGCTCGGACAATAATTCGGGGTTTCCTGCTGTGTTTTACCTTTAACACATTGTTGTAGTTGTGTTCAGCGAAACCATTCTGTTCCCTGCTGAACGCGCTCTCTCTGTTGACATAGACGTCCTCCCTGCAAGCAGAGGTTCAACTCCTCACTTCTTGGAATCAAATGCAACCGAATGAAACGAGTGATCTGCGAAGCAATGCTACTCACAGCAGGTCTCTTTCGGTAAACAAAGGCTGCAGATTCTCAGAAGGGTAGAGGGCAACAAAAGCCGCTCCCATGTTGAGCAGAATGAGCGTCACATCAGCTAAACTGGGCACCCACACTCTGAATCGGTGACTACCGTTATTCACTGGGGAAGTCGACACACAGAAAGAAATACTCGCGACATGTTTGCATTGATCAATAAAACCAATGAAAAATCTCAAGTTGGAAAGAAGAAAAACTCAAACAAGGCTGACCTCTTTCATCAGCAGCGGTGTAAGCGATGTCAAACAGTGCCTGAAGCATACCGTCAGACACCAATCTCTCACTATGGATGGACATCATCTGGAAAGATAATCACATCATCAGGGTCAAACTTGTGATCGTTGGCAACAAAACGTCGCGGAAACAAACCAGCGGCGTGCTGGTTGCGTGCGGCGCCTACCTTGAACAGGAAACGAGTCACCAGAGGTGGACAAGGGGAGTGAGAGTCATATGCATTCTGGAACAATTCGATGGCCACATGCAACCTCAGGTGGGCAGGGCTGGACCTGATGGACCGCAAGGAAGTACAAGGGGAGAGAGACAGAACTGTATGAAGGTTTGCTCAGGCCAACTGGGGCAGCAGCGCTGGATACATCCCACGCTGCAAAAAGCCAAAGGATCCAACAACACACTGATGACAAATCAATATTCAGGGGTGTGAATGAAGAAAGCTCGAGTGAGTTTGTGGTACGGCTGAAAACGGGATCTGCTGAAACCTGAAGGAACGCAAGTTATTCTTCACTTCATTTATTTTCTTTTATTTGTCACGGTTTGCTACTTCAGTAGAGAATATTGCATCAAAATGTACCATAGTTTATTGTAAGCTTCTATTGGTGTTGAATTAAATTTGAAGGAACTTTTGTCATTGAGTTGTTGACAGGGATACAAGAGTGTTTGAGGGGTCAGAGTAAAAAAGTGCTTTACTTCTTCCGATTGCTTTTCATTCATTCAAATGTAGATTGAATGGATTGTGTCGCTTCTTTTGTTTTATTCATTTAAATATTATTTTTTTCTGTTCATATATTCAAATAAAGATGAATTCATTCATAAGGTGTGTACATTAAAAAATTTTAATAACATACTTTATTAAATCCAGTCCAAAATATACAGCGCAGCGCAATTGACACGCAGTCAACATTTTTCTTTCTTTTCTTCCCTCAGAAACAATCAAAGACCTTGTAACATGAGTCTCATAAGCAACCCTCCCAGACCAACAAATAGACCTCTTAGTTAAAATAAATACAAAATAATAAAGTGTACAAATATTGCATTGTTGCAAATGGGAGCCAGTTTGTCGTGCAAGGACACCTAAAACCTGTGATGGCTCCTGATGTAGCCGGTCCTATCGACAGCGTTTCCTCACCCGGTGTATCTGTGCGCAGCCACTTGATCTTTTGAGTGTGTCTCAGGGTTTGTATGGGGGTATGGGTTCCTTTCAATATGGGTAACGAGTGAGACTCCGTTTTATAAATAAAAACTGACCGATTGCATTCAAGCAACTTAAGAAATTTGGAGTGCAGAAGAGAACGCTCAAGGAAGTCTAGAGCAAACCAAGGAACGCTTTAATCTTCCAGCGAGTGTGAAGGTCATGTCTGACGATCCATTCATTTATGTTGCGTTTGATGCAGCGTTGGCACATGATTGACCCAAGAAATGCCGCCAGACAAGTGTTTGATATGCAACAAACCTGAAACTCAACATTGCATGTGATGATGTACAGTTGCATTCTACTAGCAGTTATTATAATCGTTTGCCCTTTGAAGAGGACTTATTTGGTTGTTGATCTGTGCTCTCTTTCTATTACCAACTGTATTTTTTCCTCGGTTCACCATCGTCTTTGTTCCCTCATGTGGAATAGCAAGTCTATCTGACTCATGTGTGTCCAGAGAAAAGCAGCTCACCAAAGCATTGTTTTCTGCGCTGTCCCCTCTGGATTGACCGTGCCATGCCGAAGCTGCAGCGTGTTCTGGTCAAAGATCTGGCCAACCTTCTCCATGTTGAACACCACTTCTCCTGGGGGCATTTCCTTGATTGCGTTGGACATCAGCGAGTAGCGCTGCAGAAATTCTCTACAAAACAATCGGTTAAAAAAAAAAAAAGTACAACACACTTAATTAAAAACTATATTACAATGACGACTTGCATCGACATGCCTGTGTGAGCCTTACTGCTCTTCAGTGGAGATGCACTCCACATGGTTCTTCGCTGCATCCTCATATTCAGCGATCGTCAACAGGTCTGACTTACAAGCCGTTAGATGTTCCATTTCAATCTCTTTAGCCCTGAGGCAGAAGAGCAAAGAGAATGTGGCCTCTGCTTTGTGTGGAGAGTGTAGCAAAAACAAAATGTTATGCGACATTTTATAATCGATGTACCTCTTATTGGTGTTAATTTCCATTAACATGTCATCTAGATTGTTCTTGTAGATGCCTGATTTTGTGTTGGATGGCAACGGCTTCTGTAGAAAATGACAGGATGCAGTTGAGTTTAAGAATTATAAATCACTCTGATTGTAATATACTTGTAAGTGGTGAGAAACTTACATTTTTTGTTTGTAAGCTGTGAGTTCCAGGTGTACTAGGCTCTGAAAAGGCTCCCTTTTCTGGTGTATCGGGAGGCTTGGTAGCACGCTCAATTACTTCCTGCAAGGAAATCAGTTGCTCGTCGTCACTGCTGTGACAGCTCTCCGCCACGTCAAAGTCCAGAGCCAAGCTCAAGTCCAAGTCCAGGTCCATGGCTGCGGGGTCCTCTTCACTCAAAGGCACTCTGCTCCTTTCACTTGTCTGCCTTTCCAGTTGACGATGCTGAGAACTCGACGCAACAGTTCCTTTCGAAGCGGCCGTGGCCAATGATATGTGCGAGCATGCACTGCTGGAGAGGGGCAATATAACTTTTTCAACTTGAACACTCAATCTTTTAAGCTCCACATCTGAGGGAGTAACAAGGTGGCATTCGGGTTTTGTGGAAGTAGGTGAAATGCTATCAAGTCTTCGTCGCTTTGAAGTTGGACACGGTGGGGAGATGTGCAAAGACACTGCGGCTGGCGCAGGATTTTGTGTTTTGGGACATGAAGATCCAGTAGCAGGGGCACCGGAGCTGGGTGGAGCGCGAGATGAACCATCTTTCTCTGAGGTGGGCGTTTTATGTGGCACTTCTTCAATCTTGGACTTTGACGTCTTTTGCGAAAAGCCGCCGACATAAGTGAGGGGATCAGGGGTGAACAGCTGATCTGTGTTGTCAGGTATTACTATACTTCTACGTGCACGTGGAGCTTTAGACTTCTCTACCGTAGGCCCATTCGAAGACACTGAAGTTAGTTTTGAGGTTGGCTTTGGATGTTTGCCGTTTGGTTTCATTCTCTCCACAGTTTGGTTACTTCTGTTTAGAGGATTAACTGCTAAAGCCGAGGTAGTATTTGCAGTCTGACCCGAGTGGTGGTTGTCAGTGAAGCAACTATTGTCTTTCCGAGGAAGCTGAGGGAATACTGAAGAGTGAGATTGATCCGTTTTGTTGTGTAGCCAATTTCTCTTTTTCACACCGTCTTCACCTGATTTTGGAAGTGAAGATGTCAGTGTGCCTGTTTGAGTGGCATCTAATAAGGACTGTTTTGCATCCATCACCGGAGGCATGTGTGTGTGATGTTTCTGCGATGACATGTCATGTGACTGCCTGCGTTTGGTTGTCAATGATGAATCTGAGCATGTTGACTGTTCACATGCTTTGGACTGTAGAGGACTATCTCTGGCTTTGACGGCCTGTTCCAGACATGACGAGTGAAGGTCGAGTGAATTCAGTTGTGGGTCCTCAGCAGTTTGTGTTTCTCCAGAATTTGGACTTTGAAGATGCAGTCTCTTGCCGTTCTCTTGACAGGTCGCAGAGTCCAAGCAGTTCTTGTTGGATGAATCATCACATTCTACATCTGAAGACAGAAAAAGGCACGGATGACATAGTTTCTTCTGCCTACTTTTGCTGTTTGCAACACAAGTGTATAGATGCAGGTCTGGAGTGTGCTTGGATTTGACATATATACCACATACTGTGAATAGATTACAATCAGTAAGATAAAATTACAATTATTTCAGTTTAAAACTGAACATTGTTACCTTCTCAGACTGTACATTTTTTTCCAGTTATGAAAAAGACATAAATTATAGGAATGATAAAAAGACTAAATCAAACATGTTATGCAATAAAACCTCTATATAACAGAGCAATGAGAATAAGTCGAGTAGATACAGAATGGACTTGAACAATACCTGTAATCATACTTTGGCTTGAAGTTTTGCATTCACATTGTTGGCACTACAAAAGAAAAAAAAAGTTACTCCTGCATTAGTTCATGTGAGGAAAATACTGAACATGATTAACTTTGCAAAATACAGTAAATGCTTTTTGACCTTTCTAAGCATGTGTTAATGCTTGTCAGATTTTACCAGAGTAAAACAAAACTTGTACAACTGTAAGTAGAACAGTATAAATTATGTCTGAATTTGGGTGCGCTGCACTAGAAGCAGATTGACTCCATTTGTCCTTTCAGCAGATTGTAAATCATGTGAAATTCATCCAGCTATTTTAAGGTCTTTCCACAATTTGCAAGCTGTTGGCAAGTTTCTAAACTTAAATAATAATAACAATACCATAACAGCTATCTGAAAATCAGTGTATTGCACGTAGACCGCCACTTAGCATTGCTGTTTAATGTCATGTTGCAGAATATATACAACAAAAGATGTCCACAATGCTTTTTTTTAAACTTCTTGGTCCATAGCAAGTCAGGAAATGAAACAAACTAGAGCAACATTATCTCTTTCCCCCCCTGCAAATGTGTACCAGATAAGCAAATCACACCACACCGCACAAAAAGTATAAACCTGCCAAACACTTGTGAGCATGAACCAGACAGCTGGCCTCTGCAACAATATTGCATTTATTGCCAGCAGAGTGCCAATTCGCAAAGATTACTATCCTAGGCAGTCCTTTGACTTTACTATTATTTTTCTGCAGTAACTCGTCCCGCACCGTTGGGAGCATGGGCACAAAAAGCCCATCAAAAGGTGCGGAACATTCGAGAATAGGTTGCTCTGAGGTTGCTAACTTTCCTCGGGAATTTTCGAGTTGTGAGGATTTTGAGCTTTCAGTTTAAAGATAAAGTTAAGCCCCTTGTTTTTGGGAGGACACCACAGCAGCATGTTCTGAGTTTCTGCTGAATAAATAAATACAAAAAAATAATAATACAACGTATTTAAGTGATGAATAGATTACTGCCATGTTTGAATTGGAACTGGGTGAGTAGAAGTCAAAACATGGACAGTTTGACGTCCCATTAACACAAATTAAAACTGGTTCTTATTAATTTCACTGTACCTACTGCTATCCGACCTGTTTTTTTTAATCATTATTATTATTATAATTATTTCCTAATGTGTTAGCAGGATGGTTCGAGCGCGTTAGTAACGCTTTCGCCAAACCGCACGTGAACGCTGTTGTCACGTAAAATGCTTTTGGCTTTGCGTCAACAAACGGAACAATACAAACAATAATGTCCACAGTAAAACTGAAATGTCTCTGCAGAATAAGCAAACAGAGCGCAAAACCTGATAAAACTACACGCTCGCTAGGCTAGCGCCATCCTCCTTCCCGTGACTTACCTGCAACCGTCAGATTGGGGGGTTACTGTTTTACTCGTTTCACGGCAACTGAGGACCCGACTTCCTTTAACGCTCATTAAAAAAAAAAAAAAAAAAAACTTCCGCCACCTAGTGGACTGAATATGTAAAACAACTTGATTATGATACGATATTGGTAATCACATTGTCAATAAGAGGTTATATTTAAAAGAGTGCCAATACCACTTCTTCCAAAGACCAGTGATAACCTTAAGCTACTTGCCGATACTGAATACTTATAAAATGCCATAAAGCCTAATTTCGCCATCAGTCCATACTTTATGTTTAGCATGTAGCATTGCGAGTGTGTGAGCCCTGAAACTTCAGCACGGAGCATGGCTCGGGAGTTACGTGCTGAGCAGTGAGACTTGTGAGCGACATTGGTCCAGATCTCACTGGCAATCAGGTTGCTGGTGTTGTACAAACCATGTTTCGCCACTACTCTTGATATTTTGGCAGAACCTTGTTTACAGTCCGCCTCACATTTGTCATTCTCGGTAATAATAAAGACTATCCAAACCGTGGACATTACCCAGGCTCCTTTGTATACCTCCAGGCAATGAAATAAAATTCAAGACAATCATGGTATTTAAGAAACCCTCATTTGTATCAATACTTAAAATTATTATTACATCAAAGAGTACTTTTTTTTAATCACTTGAGCAATCCATCAGAATTATATAATGCGAAATTTACCAGCTAATATCTGTTTAAAAACCATTTTTTAATTTGTGGTACATAATAAATTAATTAAACTGACAATAGTTTATTAATATATTTGACTTGTCTGCTGTGGGATTTAAACCTGTGAACTTCCTATCTCGAGTCCACTTCTCCAGCCTCCAGGTCACCACCGCCCACTATCCGATAAATTGTTTAAACAGTCGATGACCTTGACAAAAAAAAGAGACCTTTGTTGGAGCCCCACTGATAAGCAGCATTTAGCCATGCTGAACTGCTGAAGACAATCCGTTGTGACATCTGAACAGCATCAAAGCCTTCATCCATCTTGAAAAGAAGAGCAAACTACCTTATCGGAGTCTTGTCCTTGTGATGATTCTTTCTTGGTTCCGGAGTTGGACAAAGTAGCTCTAGATTCGGGAACCTGGTCTCCACTGACGTGAAAGGACTGCGAGTCATTCTTTGATTTCCTCACAAACTGAGGAGAATTGGGGAGGAGTATATGTGAAAGTGAGGGTTGTGGCATGGAAGCACCGTCACCATGTATTGGACTGACTGGAACAACCCCCGGTACTGTTTGCAATGGTCCCGCTCTGTCCCTTGACATTGCACAGGGATTATTTGATGAGTTCAAAATATGATTTGGTCCACTTGAAGTAAGCCCTGGGGGTTTCACAGAGTGTTTTGGAGAACTCAGTCTGTCCTTGGGCTTCAAATGAGGTCTATTTACAGAGGAACCAGTAGGGCTGCTTGGAATACATCCTTTCGATGTAACTGGCCCCGAAGAATGAGTTGGGTGCCGCTGTGCACCTGGTCTTTCTTTGCAGCATAGCTCAGGTCCGGAATGTGGTAATATTTTTCTGGACATTGGAGGAGAAAGCCAGTTGGAGACCTGGGAGGGCTTCATTGGAGTCTCCTGGTGGAAAGATGTGAAATATAGCGAGCACTGCTGACCTGCAAGGTCCTTCACTGAAACACAGAGAAAAAAAAGTATGTTCATGTTATGAAAGGATTGATAAAATGTCATCACCCAAGAAACCAATCCTTAGCCATCACTTGTGCTCACCTTTATTCTTCTTGGAGATTGTATTCTTGTTGTATTCTGCAAGTTTTCTGTTAGAAAACAGAGAGAAAGTGTCACATTTTGACACAAATAAGGTGATTTTATCACCTTGGTGGCACATTTAAGGACACCGCTGTAACATAGACGACAACCCGAGCAAGAGCTGTCCACCAACTGCTCAAAACAAAGTAGACACCTGTGAAGAACGTTCTGCTCCTACACAGATTACCAATGACACCATAATATGGAGGGGATCAACAAATTGTTGTTAAAGTCACTTTCGCTTTATCGATTGTTGTGGGTTTTGGCCAAACCCATGATGACAATAGGCTGGGCTTTATGCGTGTGATCAATTTGGGAACAAATCTTGTTGCCAACCAGAAAAAACATCCCACCAGTCAATGTCTGAAATTATTATATGAAGGATTTTCTTGAGTTAGCTGTGGTCTTGACTCCATCATACCGTGTCGGCAATGTTAACACAGATATCTATAAGACACGGATAGCCAGACATTACTTAGGCGTCTTGAACAAAACCACTCCATTCTCGCATTTCGGAGCAGAATTATTGGTATAAGATTATGGTTATTTGCGTTATAAGTGTAATGTTCTTCATTCATTCTGGCAACCTGATATTTGCATTCACCTGTAACTTTTGATAGAGAGGGAATTCAACGACATGTTACCCATACTTTGACAGCATGATGTGAAGGGAACTTACTCTAAAGGTGAGACAAAAACTAGTACTTTGAGTGGGATGGATACACATTTAGACAGGCTTATATTGTGTCCCTCGAGAGATGTCGTCAAATCATGGGACTTTCGTATTTTCAAGCAACCACTTTCAGTTTCACCCACAGAGAGATTTGTGTGCAGACGATGAAACATACATACACGACATGAATGTTGATGAAAATAAAGGGTTAGGGTTAACCTTAACCTTAACCCTATCCCGGCCTGAGATAAGTGCTGTAAGAATGTCACTACTGCACTCTTGCAGCCCGTGAACGTTGTCAAAAGTAGTCGTTCCCGGAAGTGTTTAGCGAGCTAGCTGGCTAACTAGCGTGCAACATAACAATGGGCTTCAAAACAAACTCGCTCGAGCAATCTTACCGAGCGTTTGTGTAATTTTCTGTTGCTCTCCTCATTTTGCGGGTTGTGGAGCTTGTCTTCGGCTACATATAGCGATAGCAGTGCCTCGTTGCAGAGTTCCAACGCTAAAATCGAGCTCATCTGTCACATTTGCTCCCGCCGGTACTTGCTTGGGCAGACGCGTTTTGGCAATGCATCATGGGAGATGCAGTTCCCTCGTTCACTTCACAGGTTCAAAGAGGAGTGAACGTTGTACCCAAGTGCAACTTCTGTCACACCGTTTTATTAGCACCCAGTGACAAGAAAAGTGTTGTTGTCATGAAGCACTCAAGTCCCAGTACAATGTCAGAAACATTTAATTCAGCTTCCCTGTATAAAATATCTGCATTCAATTTTTTACATGAAAGAATCTAAAAGCACATTGCACCTGTGCATCTATCCATGCATTGGCATCCTGCGTTTCAAATGATCGATTTCAAAATTCCCTTTCTTGTCTATAAAGTTTTGAATAGGTCTAAATGCATCTCAGACTGACCCAGACCTATGAGGACCCCAAAGAAGAAGTTTACCAAGTGTTACCAGAGTCAGAAGAAACAAGTTAAAACAGCTTTTAGTTCCTGCGTTCTTCACCTGTGGAACAGACTTCCTGAGCATCTGAGGTCTACTGACACACTCATTTCTTTTAAATAATACCTTAAAACGATATTTGCTCAGGCTTTTCTTTATACAACATATTTCTTATTTTATTACTTTTATCTTAAGGTTTTTACTGTATACTCCAAATGTATGCTGCCAGTAAATACTTTGTTTAATTGTGTTTTCTTTATTTCTCTGTGAAAGCATTGTGAATTGCCTTGTCTGAACAGTGATTTATTAATAGATTTGCCTTGCTTTACTTAAAATGTACAGAATGGTAAACAATTGCAGATGTAAATATAGGTTTTTATCCAAGTATGCTTTCAATTGCAGATGACAAGTACCCCCCCCCCCCAAAAAAAAGCTATTGCTTACATTTCAGTCTCAAAGGAAAAATAAATTGGAGAATCAATTAGAGGATGAAGTCACAATTCTAAAGTTCATATTTTTGTTTCTTATACTTATGTTGTAACCATGGTCCATATAAATATTTTCTTCATCATAACCCTTGGTCTTGACTACCTTTATTCGTTAGTGGTTTTATTTTATTGATGCAAATATTCCAGTAAAGTCACATTTATCTATATTGATATTCTAACTAAAAATAGCTTTATGAATCGGTTAGAAATCCTGCCAGTAAATACGCTTACGTGGAATTTACTATTTGATTACCAGCAAAGGTTAATGACATGTAACTCCAATAAAAAAAATTCTGGAATTAAAACCTTTTCCTAGATGAAAAAAAATAAATAAATACATACACACACACACACACTAAGTAGATATGCCCACATTGGAACTTTTATTAGAGCTGAGATTTTAGGGCATAATTACCCAACACAAAGGGAATTACATTTGGTAACATTGTCAATACTTTAAGACACAACAGGAATGATCCATTTGCAAATTATTTTGCAGTTAAACAACACTGAAGCTGCTTTTTTAGGCTGTAAGTCCAGCAGGAGGCGTTCACTGCAAGATTAGGCGCATGAGGCACATAAATATATATGACACAAAGAGAAAACAGCAAGCCAAAGATGGTCCAGCACTGCAGATAGCCAAACTCAGGATTTTTAGTTGTACTGTCAATGTTGTTTAACAGTGATAATTTGAAACTCGGTGGACCATAAAGTGAACACTGAATCAATCATGTAGACTGAGTAAAGAAAAAAGATCGTCAGACATAACAACATGCAAAGACACATTTAGAGACAAGTACAGCAGGAATAAAAGTCAATCTGTCTTAATGGTCCCATATTGTTCTCAAGAGATTGTAAAATGTCATCACTTTAGTTGAATACATAAGAAAGTAAGCAAACATTTCATACTGAATCTGAAGAAGGGAGTGTGATGGAATTTTCTGAATTTACATTTCCTTCCTATTTCCCGTTGGAGGCCAAGAGGCCTGAAATCAAACTGACATCTGAAGTATTCCTATTCTATATCTGCACCATCAGTAATTGGGGTTAATAAGACCCAACAATTGTAGATAATATGATCAACATGTATATGAGCCATGGTTAATTCTTGAAGGTTTTTCGTTGCTTAGACAGTCCAGGAGCAAACTACTGCATGTACACTTCAAATAAACCACTATATGTTGTTTTATTCAGCTCAACAGTATCCATACTAAAAAAAAATTAAGTTAAACCTCTGATTAGTCATCCAAGAAAGTGAACGCTGCCCCTGGGTGGATTTTTTACAACTGCCTGTGCATTTGAGAAGCAAACACTCATATACACACACACAATGTAGAGTTAGCACCAGCACCTGAGAGCCTCCTCTGTTTCATATGCCTCACTACACGTTTGAGTCTTTCAACAAGTATTTGTTTGCTCTCACAGTTAATCACTCGGCTTTGAGCAAAACACTCTCAGCTTTTCAGTGTCACGACTCACTAATTACAGACATTATAAGTAATTACATGATGACGACAATCCCTTTTGAGGCAGTGTTTGTTATATTGGCAGAGAGCAGACATTTTGATATTATTGTATCATTGGAGTAACATTTATTTACAATCTCTTGAGAGCTTTAGCCGCCATCACTCACACAAACCCCAGTTGTTCACGTCCTACTGCTCTGAAGTTGCCTTTGATGACACTTTTCTGTACTTTCATCGTTGCAACCCAAAATAAATTAGAATTCAGGAAAAACACTAATTGGAGACCAGCTTGTCTGGATGACCTGTACCATGATACACAGAGAGGGCCTCTCTGTTGCTTTACTTCTTGGCCTTTCCCTGAGCAGCTACAGCTTCCATGGCTTTGCGTACAGTCTCCTCGTCTCCCAGGAACTGCATGGGCTTCACGGGCTTCAAGTTCTTGTCGAGTTCATAAAGGATGGGGATTCCTGTGGGCAGGTTCAGCTCCATGATGGCTTCATCTGACATCCCTGTGGGTGTACGCACACACAAACAAAACATTGAGACAAGTTTGAAGATGTAACATACTTAATATTCTACTGCAAAGTAAAACTAAACAGAAAATAGTACAGTTTTGTCAAACTAATATGAACTTGTTGCATTATCGAGTTCAATAACAATCGTTGTTGGTATCCCTACGAAGAAAGGACCCCAAGTCTTGCTCATTCCTGCTCTGAGGACAGAGTGATAACCACTATAACGGGGAGCTACCATAAACAGTTTAGACCATAACAAATGTGTTTACACAGTGAAGAAGTTGCGTACATATGACTAGTTAATATTCACCACCCACCCTCCAAGTGCTTGACAATCCCCCTCAGACTGTTTCCATGGGCAGCGATGAGGACCCTCTTTCCCTGTTTGATCTGAGGAGCAATTTCCTCATTCCAGAAGGGCAGCGCTCTCGCGATGGTGTCCTTCAGGCTCTCACAAGAAGGCAGCTGGTCCTCCGTGAGGTCTCCATAGCGGCGATCCTGCAAATAGAGCCATGTTAGAGATACATTTACCAAAGACAGTAGAAACCATAAAGCAATGCTTGGCCTCTTGGAGTTGTATTTCTCCCTCTCTCTATCTAAAGCCGGTGTGAGAAAGAGCAGCAAGCATGAAGGGATTCTTGCTGGAAGAGGACTGCAGTAATCTCAAACCTGAGAAGTGATAGGCTTTTACCCACATCAGCCTGCAGAGAATAACTGTAGCATGTGAGATTTCAGAGCTGTTTTGTTTTTTTGGGGGCGAAAACAACTATAGGTTCTCAGTAAAAAGAACATTAAATATGCACATTTCAAGAGTCTTGTTCCAAGTTTTACACCATCATTTTAGTGTTCCGGCTAACTGCTTGTTCAAAAGGGCTTTATACGGACCGTGAATTGAAAAGATTTGAAAAGTTTACTGTGTGTTTGTTTGGTGGTTTGTTGATGTTTTGGTGGATTTTTATGTTGCTTTCCTGACATTTTTGTCTATATACAGTACATATAAATCCTAATAATTCCTAGCTCCCATGTATGCTGTACAATTGAGAAACAAACAATTATTTATTTCTATTGTAATTCCATTGTCATTGGGGACTACAGACACAGTACATCTTAACTTTGGCTTGCCACGGTGTGGAGAAGAACAGTTTGTCTCCACTTTGAACTTTGACACATTGCAGAGGAGCTCATCTCGTCAGTCATATATTAACTAACTTTGGACATGCTATTAGGTAATGGCATGAAGGCCTCTGGTCTCAAATAGTAAAAACATCACATTGCTTAAGCTGTAAAGTTTCACTCACATTGTGTAAGAGAGTGAAATATCTTGCTGATTATTTGTCCTGTACACTCAAAGACAAACAATTGACCTTGAATTCACCATTTATTCCTCAAACAGTCTTGTGGTTTCTGCCTATTCTGCTGGTTATATTTGCCGTCATGCTTCTTCTTTGTTAAAGCTGCATTGAGGCAGCTGATCAGGTTGGCCAATATGTACATAACCAATCTCTTGTCTCAGAGGCCAACAAAGCTCTTTGGCTGTGCATCTATACACTGCAGATAACAAATCTCACCTTGCTGATGATAGTGTAGTAGTCATGCTCTGGGCCCATGGGAGGAGGAGGGATATCAAAGGAGCGCCTCCAGATCTTCACCTGGGCCTCTCCATGCTTGGCAGCTGTCTCGGCCTTGTTTAGCCCAGTCAAGCCACCATAGTGGCGTTCGTTGAGCCGCCAGGTCCGATGCACCGGTACCCACATTTGGTCAATGCCGTCCAAGACCAGCCACAGTGTCCTGATGGCCCGCTTAAGCACTGAGGTGTAGCAAATGTCAAACTCGAAGCCAGCATCTGTGAGTTTAATAGAAGGCGAGACACACATTTTGTTTTTACTGCAGTTTTTGCTTGCATCATTTCGTCAGTACATCCCCAGTGCTTCTACAAAAATAAATATAATACACAACAAATACAATGACGTAATGAACACAATACTACACAGAAAAGAGAAAAAGCTGTGTTCAAAGAATACTGATATCTGAAGTGTTCCATGGAAGCTCTAAAAGCTCTAACTTTAAAACTGGCATTTCCCCTCAGAACAAAATTAAGTTTTCAACTTCACATTAACTACAAAGTCTTAAATCATTCTCAAATGACAAGTATAGTAGGTTGACAAAGCATCCTATTTTTCCCCAGACATGTCTCCTTTTCACGTTCTATCAGGGGTGCCCAGGAGGATTATAGAAATTCATGAACATCTTTGAATTTAATTTGTTTCACGGGACTATTAAGCATGCTGTGGGCTATATTTAATTGGACAGACTGACACTACTTGACAGAGGAAGCAGAAACTGGAGTAGCATGACTTCTCATCTGCCTACAAAATGTGTAAAGTAGTGACTTTGTGAGGCTGTTTTTTCATGTTTAATATTATATCGGGGAAAAAATCACTCAGATATTTTGTTAAAGCTGAGTTTTTCAGACCATTATATGTTACATGCCATTATTTTTGGACTAAGGATTATTTGACACTTAACAGAACATGCTGAGTAACCTCTGAGAAGCCTATTTGAACGTGATGACAATCTGTGATATGCCATATCGGTGAAATGACAATCTGTAAGGGAACTACAAAGTTTTTACATTGTGTTTCTTCTCTGCTTTATGTTTGCATTACATATGCATTTAAATTAGCCCCGAGCAGACACATTATTGCGCATTGCTGTGCGGCCCCGCTGCAGACAGCTCTCCTGCACGTCCGCACACTGTGCACTGACTCAGGGGGGCGGTTCTCTGCGCGACCTGATGCACGTACAGGCCAGACGTTATGCAATTGACTGCAGCCGACGGGAAGTCAGAGACATCACAGTGAAATGGTGTGGAAATGCATGACTTTCTCCTCACCTTTCAGGGCCTGTCCGCCTCTCCTGGCCTCCTTCTCCCCGGTTACACTCAGATCGGCGTCGAACCAGCCGCAGAACCTGTTTTCCTGGTTCCAGTTGCTCTCTCCATGGCGGATCAGCACCAGCTTATAAGCAGCCATTGTGTCGAAAGTAGAAGACTCAACTAAGGATGTAATATTTTCTTTTTAACGGGTGCTGAGGGTTGTTGAAAGGTGGACTGCGAACTCGGTGGAGGCAGAAGGTCCGCTCAGAGCCGTCAGACCCTTTTATTCTATGGATTGGTTACCCGCTACTACTTCCGGATTTCCACAGCCAATGAGATTTCTCTCGATGACGTACGTTTGTTTTCAACCAATAGAAGAGGTGGGCGTGAGGGGAGAGGGACTCCTGACCTTCATGTGGAACATTGAGTTAATCTATCTATCTATCTATCTATCTATCTATCTATCTATCTATCTATCTATCTATCTATCTATCTATCTATCTATCTATCTATCTATCTATCTATCTATCTACATAATGAAATATATCTATGAATAAAGTATTGTTGAAACCAAGATTTTGCACTTTTTGTGTCTTTATCTGTGACTTTACTTATGTTTAATATGTCAACAGTTGCACAATCACTGTAACTCTCACTGTATCCTGATGATTACGCTAATCTCCAAGAACCTCTATGTATCCAATGATAGCTGTGGTGCCTGTGCAACAGTTGTTTATCTCTCGTGAGGTATGAAAGGAATAGGGTGAAGAAAAGAATTGTTTTTGAAAGTCAATAGCACATTTGCAGAATATATTTAGGGTTGGGGTTAGGGTTAGTGCACATTACTACAACTGTGCACAAGTGTACAGTTGTTGTAATGTGCATATGACAGCTGAGTCACTGAAGTAGCACTTTTTGTGCCCCAGAAAAGGTGTAAAATACTATTTCCATTCTGATATGCAGAGAACAGCAAACTAAATACTGGAGTGAGACTGTCACCTCTTGACATTCTCTGAACTTAACTGATGAGGAAAGTGTTTGTTATTCTTAAAAGGTAACTTTTACACTCTGTGGCTGCTATGTTTATGTCAAAATTGTACAATACAGCAATTAAAATAAAATCATTTTATGTGAGAATATATCTTAGCGTGAGATGACTAACATTGCATATTATTTAATAGTAACTGTTTTTTAATTTGCATGTGCCATGTCATTACAAGTATGTTTGAAGCCAACAACTGCATTCACTAATAAAATAAATAAATACCGTAAAATGTCATCATATTTAAATATCAGAAACAGTCCTTGTATGTATTCAGCATGTGTCCCCTGATGAAACTATGACTAACTAGGGACTCTCTTTAAAAGTCAAAATAACCATAGGACTGATTTAATGTGCAACTAAATCGAAATTTTGAGATAAAATTATTTTTAAATTCTGTGCGACCCGAGTGCGCCCCCGTGTGGGAAAGTCTCTTGCCACTTTTCCACAGTTTAAAAGAACAACTTTTTTAAAGACTTTTCTTCAAACACTCTAGTCTAATTATCACATTACGAAGTGATGAATAGTGTTTATTTGATTACAAGAACTATAATTTTCTCTGGATGATTGTGTGGTATAGAATAATTAGTCATATTTGCTCAATAATTATACAGATAGGTCTCATCAAACATGAACAACTCAAACTAACTTTGACCACTTTTTCCGTCTCTTTTACCATTCCTTTTTAGGCAGTGTATTTTAACCTAATTTTCCTGGTATTGCCACTACATAAATATTTGTGCATTATGTTCTTTTCCTTCCAACAAGCCCTCCAACTCAAATGATTACATTGGTCGATTTTATGCTTTTAAATTTGCCTTTTTTTTTCTCCCCTAATAACATCCATTTAATGTGACAAAGAGGAATTGGACTGTTGCGTTCAAAAACTGTGAAAAAGCAAATTTCTGGGAAATACTTCAGAGCTGTGGGACCTATTATCAGAATCTCCATGATCCCCACTTGGAAGGAATGCCTGTTGAACTTTCCTGCACATGCCTGTCTACACTTTGCGAAACATGTTTGTCTGAAAAACATTCAAGTCATGAGAACTTCCATATACAGGTATCTTACAAATCAAAACCTAGAGGTGATGAATGAAAGCAGAGTTGCAAATGCAAACTACTAGCAATGACTTATTAAATGTCAAACAGGAAATTAGAGAATTCACCCACCCAGTGATGAAAAACTTTCCCTCAAGACTTGTTCCCTCTGCAAGACACTCTCAAAGTCTTGGCTGAGTGGAAGAAGCTGTGGTAGTTTCAATGCCCTATAAATAGGAATCATCTTTTCCCACCACTGGCTGCCATTGCCCTCGCTCAACACACAAACACTGAGTCCATTCACGAGTACCATCTGGGCATAAGCTGCTGTAACAAATGTAGAGTCAGTAATCTCTCAGTCACTATGTTGGGAAACAGTAACCCGAATGGTATCAGAGGCAAATAAGGCCTCCCAGCCTGGAACACTGTGTCAATTCATGCCTCCCTCAGACAGGAAATGTCAGTCTCAGAATCCTGCTCAAACTTTAAAGACATTCAGTACATCTCTCTCTCTTTGCTTCCCCCCCCCCCCTGCTCATTCACTTGTTCATTTGGCCTCCATCTGGTCTCCCAGTCCCTCTTCCCCTCTTCCCCTCTTCCCTTCTTCCCCTCTCCTCTGCTGCCCTGGAATGTGCATCTCAGCAGTAGCCGATGAAAATGTGGATAACAGGGCACTGCTGCGTGCGTGTGTGTGTGTGTGTGTGTGTGTGTGTGTGTGTGTGTGTGTGTGTGTGTGTGTGTGTGTGTGTGTGTGTGTGTGTGTGTGTGTGTGTGTGTGTGTGTGTGTGTGTGTGTGTGCGTGCGTGCGTGCGTGCGTGCGTGTGTGTGTGTGTGTGTCTTTTCATGTTTCATGTGAGTACATGCGGCTGCTCGAGCGAGATGGGACATGAGGTCTGACTGCAGAGGGCGAGAGGTGAAGCACACACACTGATAGGCTGAAGCAATTTCATTGGGAATTACCCACCCAGACTTTTGGGTGTGTGTGGATAGATGACTTCTCTTCCAGCCACAGGGGCAGCTGCTGAGTGGATTTGTACCATTCAAGCAGACACACCTGGGTCAGTAAACTGTAATACCACACTCTCGTTTGTAAGAAAGTCTAACATAAACAAAGCTGCTGTGATGAAAGTCACGACAGGCCACAGTGAAAAGACTGGGTTACAGATTTGTAACGTATGTGTGTTTTGGGTGTAGAAATTTCCCTCTTGACAATGCTGATCGTGCATATTTTTTCCAAGTCTGCCTTAAAATAATACTGACATTACCTTATTTTAGAAGGGTCTTTTGCTCACTCTTAAGAGACTACTGAAGTTCAGAAGATGCTTCAGCACTTCAAGTGGAAGTCTCTGAAGCACATTCACTGAGGGCCATCTTGTGTAGATTTAAAATGGATAAAAATGTAAAATAGTAAAAACTCATTACAACAAGCCAAGCATATACAAACAAGGGTCCCTTTGGGTATCCATGAAGCAATGAGACATTTATTGAAAATAAGAATCAGATAAAGAGGGACTACATCCAGAATACTAACATGCTCTCCATCTATGGTGTTATTTACAAGAAACAACACCATTCATGGCCTTGTTTCTTCTAAATGGATGTTCTTGCTTCTCCAATGCAAAAACACTTCCCTCTCCAAGCCCTTATTTAGGAGAAATGTTTAAGGCTATTGGTTAAAATGACTTTAGTCAGGAAGTTGACTTAATATCTGTGCTTCGCCACAAGTAGCGGAAGTCATGAAGTTAAAAAAAAACCAAAAAAAACATTTCACACTCACAACACTGAAGGATTTACTGTCTTTTCCTTTTTTTGTGAACATCATTTGTAAATGTCTGATGGCAGAACTCTGTAGGAGTTTTTCATTTGATTAATATGAGTCCACAACCACAGATGCTGTGCCTCCTGAGAGGTAAAGAAAATCAAAAGGGGTTATGACCACTTGTGGATGCTGGTCTCTTGCAGACGGGTGGGAGGGCACATACAGGAAATGTCTTTTTGGGTGACTGGCCAGTATAAATATCACACAGTTGGCACTGCAGAGTAGGGCCTGGCCCAATATGTCCTTATAACAAGTCGTCTGGGTTTTCTTCAATGTCTCACTCATTTGCTGTCCACACCCTGAGACAGAGTATTCCAGTCTCAATACCTGTGATTAATTGACGTCACTGTATATGCTGGATGTGATGTTTCAGAAATAATGTCAAATGAGTTGTTTCCACAAAATCGAATTGTGGTCATCGTGATATAATAAGGAGTCTGTAAATGAAACAAATTCATAAAGTCTTTGAAGTAGATGTGCAGAATCCATTTCTGGCCTAATTGACAGCATACGCTACAGCTGTGAGTCAGCCAGAACTTAAAAGATTCACTATGGTTCTCGCTCAGTATCAAACTAAAGCCTGGATGTGGACGTGACACTTTGTTTATGATCACACACAGTGCTGCTGTGTACTGCCTTGGGTGTAAACAACAATGTGTTTCCATTGGGGCTGACACGTGGACAGGACAACACAGAGGGGGAGAAGTTGAGTGTGAGGTGGTGGTGGGGGACTTCTTTCTTTCTTTGGAAGTACAAGATTTATATCCTGCTACTGCATCTGGTTAACATTAACTCTTCCACTCCCGCAACTCTGGCCATAGATGTCATCCTGAATGCACCCAGTTTATCAGATGAATTTACATTTGTTTCACCTTTATTCTCCCCGGACCTTAGGTAATTACATTTTTATCTAATGCGCCTTCCCAGAACTTGTCAGTTTAGTGCCAAGCATGCACAAGCCTCGCACCATAAAAGGAAAATCTTCTTTGTGAATCTTTTTTTTTTTTCACTGTGTGCAGTCTCAAGCCAGAAACAAACATATATGTAATCTCTAATTCAAGAATAATGTAGCTTTCAATTCAGTTGATTAGAAGTGCATATGTTGACTAAGTAAAAAACAAACAATGATTGAACTTATTTACTCAAATGAGGGGAAAAACAGCGTTTCTCAAAGTAAAAAGTAAACACACAACAGATCCAGTGGGCGTGTGTTTGTGTCCTTGTAACTGATCATCTAAACAATTTTTTAAAGGTTTGAATAGGGAATGTGTTGCTGCATTAAATCTTCTGATCTCTCAGGCATATGGCCACTTGTTTTCTCTGTTAAAGATGTCCCATTCAAAAAGTGCCCCTTTTCCATTTTTATGTCTCCCTTTTCTTCTATACATGTCTTCACATCATTTTCAGCAGTTTACAACTGTCGAGCATAATTTGCATTGATGGGTGCACGAAGGGATAATCTTTATTCACAGGTGTTCATTGGTATAGGCTGCAAACTAGATTTGTTTTTAAGTAGAAAGCTAAAATCTTTAGTAAAGCACAGAAAGGAAAAAAAAAAGTTTAAGTTCAATAACCCTTTCAGTGATTGCACAACATTTCACATTTGCAGTATTAAGTTTTATCTTATAAAGATATCAAATCTAAAGTTATATTTTTTAAACATTGCAGCTTTGGGTGCTGTTAAAGCTGCTACAAGTTTTTGGGAACTGCTTGCTGACTGGAATAAGCAAGACATTGACTCATCTTCCACAGTTTGGCTTTGTTTTCATTGGCTGAGTATAAGCCCACCTCCAGACCCCCCCCCCCCCCCCCCCCCAGCAGACTTTTCCGGTAAGAACAAGCCTTTTCCCAGATTATTGTTCACACAACACAAACCTCATGCACGCTGTTTCAAAAAATGAGTTAGTAAGATTCAGTTTGCACACACACGCTCTGTTAGTTACATAGTGTATGTGCATGCATGAGTTGGTGACTCCCTCACTGTCTGCTGGAGGCTCAGACAGGTCTAAGGATCAACAGTTTGCCTTTCATGTGGTTAAGTGGCACAGCTTATAAATGATCCCCTCTGATTGGCCGAGGCTTTTATCTCCCAACAGGAAGTACCCGAGGGCTTCCGCGTCTCCATGTCTGTGTTTCATTTAGGAAAAGGGACCAGAAACACAGTCTGTGTATCAGACCCACAGTTCCTTCTCCAAGCTTTACTAAAACCACATTGACACAACATTTTTGAAACATTACCCTCATGCAGCTCATCTGAAGAATTATGCACTGAAGACATAATGACAAGAAACATCTCTATAGTTCACGTTCTCATCTTTATTATTGGTGTTTTTGCTCTTTGTATTACACATAAGCTATTTTCTTTTTAAATTCAGCATACACGTGGTAGCACCAATCACATCCATCTTGTCTGACTGCTGTTTTTGAGTGAACAGCATTCTGACAGAAGGCACTGATTAAAAAAAATAAAAAATAAAATAACTGAATGCAATGGTTGAGCTTGAAAAAACCAAAACAGAGCTGGTATTTAAAAAACGACATCAACAAGTACTTGCATCCATCATGTTTGTTCAGTATAGCTTGCTGTCATACAAAAACCTATAAACACATAAAAAATATAAACTTTAAAAAGGCAATGAAAAAAATCTCCTGTGATGACAACTGTGAGCTATGAGAGGTCTGAGATGGACAGTTTCCAACATAACATCTACAAAATGATGTTAACCCGTTTAATACCAGCAGACAGGTATCAGTAGTGACCTGAGTTGCTGGAAGCTCTAAAAGTGCCTTTTGGGGCTTTTGGCAAGAAAGTCAGCTTTTAAATATAAATGATGAGTGTGAAAGTTCTCAATATCAATACTTAATCTACTTCTGGATTTAAAAAAAGTCACATTCAGAACAAAATAAGAGATTTTCAATGTTTTGTTTACATACATGCCATTATCATCTATAATGACCCCTGCACATATTTTTTGCTAAAACCAAGTATGTTTGTGTTGGTGTTTTCACTGTGACTGTAAAGAAAATAATATTATTTCACGAACAAGATTAAATGAAGGAGGTTTGACCCTTACGTGTACAAACTGCATGAACTGCATTATCATGAGACAACCTAACATCAACAATAAATTCAGTTCGGAGACATGTCACTGTGGTACCTTATTAATATAACTCCCGTTTGCGATTTTGCAGGAGCTGCTCTGGTTTTAAATCAACACCCAGGTGGACAGCTGGAAGGAGGGAGACAGTAGAGTAAATTTTGCATATAGAGTAACTTTGAATAAAATTACAGTGAAGTTAACTATTCCTCATCTTGCTGTGGATGGATCCAAACCCTCTTCCTCCTCCCTTTTGGCCCCCATTGTCATCACCACACCCGGTTGCTACCCCATCAGATGACCGTCTGCTCCCCCCGACACTTTCTGCAGGCCCCATAAATAAGCGAGAGCAGATAGGCCAGGCAGCACAGACAGGAGAACACGGTGGCCGTCAGGTAGACCTTGTACAGGCAGAGGTGCTTGTACAGGTCCAGGTTGCAGTACGAGTTGCGGTCCGTCTTGTAGATCATGACTCCTATCGCCGGCAGGTAGAGCGCAGCAGCGGCCACGTCGTGCGCCAGGTTGGTGGCCAACCAGCGGTCCCCTCCGAGCAGCGGCACCAGGTCCTGCTTCTCCAGCAGGGTGAGGAAGAACAGGGCGAGGGTGAGGAGCCAGAAGAGGACGGCGACGAACAGCACGAAGTGGATTGACCCTTCGTATTTGTTGGCGGCGATCGTGACCCACAGGCCGGCTCCGAAGACGATCTGCAGTATCCGGACGACCCCCAAAAAACTCTTCAGGAACTTCAGGATGTTCTTCCTCACCTGCGGCTGCGGAGGTTGGGGTGGCATCTCTCGCTATCTCTCTCTCCTCCTCCGATCACGATCGGTCCCTTTTTCCCCCGAACAGGGCGGGTGCGTTTTTGCCAGCTGCAAACAGCTGGTGGAAAAGATGGACAAAAAGTGGAAATAAAGAGTTCTGGAAAGCCCGGGTTTTGCGCTCCGATAAATCCGCCAAATGTGGGCAAGTTTTGGGGAATAAAAAGGGAACTCTCTGTTCTTTCCACAGCCCCGGGGTTTTGAAATGACAAACCTTCTTGTATGTTTCGTCTTTTCCGTTTCCTCTGTTGAATGTAGCGTCTGTTTAGGGGGGCTGGGTGATGCGTTTGGGGGGTGGCCTGTAATTCAAACCCATTCTCCACCTCTGCTGGACTGACGGACTCATCCATGTCCACTCATCCGGTTACCAATTTCTCTGTTTTGTTGTTTAATTTTAAGCGTTATCACATTTTCCCGCTTGTCTTTTAGTCACGCAGACATATGACTAATTGAATGAACAAGTATTTTCTTTACTTTACCGTGGTATTTTCCTCATGTTTTGAGAAATTATCAATGCGCGCTGTGTTTATACGATAAGTCCATGCGTCACGGTGTTTGCGTGTCTCTGCGCAAGACTCTCACACGTTACTTCTTTCTCACATAATTGACAGATGCCTCCCTTGCCAGCCAGGCTCATTGACGTCAATGGATTTGCTCGTTGCTCTACGCCCTATACGTGGCCAGGAGGCCGGACCAGACCTAGTTCCCTCCCCTTCCAGTCCGGTCATTGGACGAAACAAAGCCGCTGAGCCACAGGAACAAACCGCACGGCTCCTATTTGCCGCTTTGATGCCAACCTTTAGTGATTGACAGACAGCTCAAGGACACAAATTATTCGCAAATGAGGCTGGACGCACTCTCTCGTTGTACAGCTGCAGCTTTCTGCGAGAAACAAGAGCGTTACGCACGGCGCAGAGTGAAGTGAACGGACCAGGGATCTGCTGGTAAGCTTATTTCCAGTTTTATATTTGCACATGACTATCATGCGATTTATGTTTACTGCCTTCAGCACATACTGACAACAGCACGGCACAGTGCAACAATGCGTCATTGTATTGCCCTGGTCGGTTCAACTACCAGTGTTCTGAAGATGCATTCTCAGAAACTCACGGTACATTCACTAGTCAACTGCAAGCGATTGTTGTTCAACCTCAACACCGTCAGGAAACCCGGTACACGGTGGAAAAATTGAGAAGTAGGTGACGTTTGGTTAACCTACTTCTAAAACAAATGAGAAGCGGTCTGCAAATGCGTAAATATTTTTTCCTGTTTTGGAATAACATACACAAATGAGCGTAAAGGATGTCCTCAAATTACCCTTTATTGTTAGAGCTATGCACAGGAGCGAGGCAAAGCACGTTTATTCATTTATAAAGTGCACAAAGCATTTTACATTACAATGAAACATTTCATTTCCAGGACGTTGAAAACAAAGGTAAAAGCAGGACATTTGGTACAACCGTGGCAAAAGTCACTTAAAAAGCAAATATTAATAGCAAGAGGTAAAAGTAACACAAACAGAAATAATTGCATATAGAAAGTGAAAACAATGCTAAACTGTAGTGGAAGTCTTGGATTAAATATCAGCTACAATGGAAGTTTCCACTGATCCGAGGCTGAAAACTGAAGTCTGATTCAGCTTGTTTATTTCCATGAAACTCAGTGTAAACTTGGTCGAGATGGGCTGTGGGATTTGGATGCTTCATGAGTAAAATGAAGGCCTTGGTTGAGACCATTTATTGCTTAATAAACAAGTAACAGAACTTTAAAGCCCAGCTTTGAGTGCTTGTGTAATGTGCTTGACTTTCTTTTGGTGTTGGTCAGGATGAGCTGCAGCTGTCTGGGTTATTTGGGAATTCATTTCTAGGGAATCATTGACATGATACACACATCCTGCAGGAAATGGCAAAACAAAGGATATTAAAAGTGCAGACCAGAGCAGGCTATTTGTCAACTGATACAGGGGCAAGGAAACCCAGTGGAATGAAGCTTTCCTGAAGTAGAAACACAAGCAAATGTGGTAGTAAACAACATATGAAACAAAGCACTGGAGCTGTAAATTGTATTCATTTCAAATGGAAGTACTGTTGGTTGCCCCACGGTGGTGCAATAAATAACACTCTCCTCACCAAGAGAATATCCCAAATTGTCTGTGCTTGGGAGCCTTTCAGTGTCGAATTAGAATTTTCTCCCAGAGTGTGAGTGGTTCTCCACAGATTCTCTGGTTTCTTTCTACAGTTCAAAACCATACAGTTGAGGTTAATCAGTGACTCTGAAAATGTCCCCAAAGTTTGAATGTGTGTGTGATTATCTCTTTGTGTTTGTCCTGTTACGGATCGAGGATAAGAATGTAACCTGCCCTCTGGGATCGGTCCAGCCCCCCCATAACCCTGAATTATAAAAGATGGATGGACTGTATCATTCCTTAAAACTAAGTATTAGTTATTACAAACATTTTACTGAATTTATTTGTGTAAAATAATGTATTTTCAAAGCAGATTTCTTAGATAAACAATACAGTATTTAAAAAAAAAATCACACTATAGCTATTGTGTATATAAAGCAGAAGGGTTCTTTGTCAAACAATCAAACTTTTGGATACAAAAAAGCTGATCAAATGTTTGAATATTGTGTAAATTCTGGGTCTACTCATTTGCAGCCTTAAAATTGTTAAACAATGAATTACATGGAGTAAATTGTACTTTGGTATGACTATATTGCACACATGGAAAATGTACCCAAACTGGTATTTACTTACAATAATGTTTGTAATTCATTATTTCCACCTTTGCAGCTAAAACCTGTTCAGCCTGTCGTCGAAGATCATTCTAATGGCAAATAGTTCTCTTTTGTTTGAGGATATTTTATGAACCACTGACTGATATGCAGTCATGACCTTGGTCACTTCTAGTGCCGCTTAGGTCTTAGTGAAAAACATATGTGCGTAAAGCAAGATAAAGATGCCATCTGCAGTTTAATAGGCTTTAAAGCAAAGTTCGTCATCACTCGCTTGGTGAAGTAGGATTACAGAACCAAAGCAGACGTCTCACACCTGACCTCAGTGTTAAACTTTCTGTTTCCATGCTGTGTTGTTTATGTCAAATATAAAAGACAAATCTGAAGCGGCTGTTGGCTTATACTCTTAATTACAATTTTTTTTTTTTAATTCTCAACAGATTAAAGAGGGTGTATGCCACCTTTTCCCGTGTTTCCCTGGATGGATAACAGTCCTGCTTCCCCTTCCTCCTCCGTGATGGCGGGCCCGCCCTCACTGTGGCGGCTGGCCGACAGGAGGAGTAGGAAGGCCGGCTCGGGAAACATTTTTAGCAACGTGAATCTGTGGCAGCTCCAGCGACTGTTCAAGGCAGCGGGGGACGAGGATGCTGAGCAGAGGGCCCAGCTGGTTTGGGGCCACAGAGACGAGGCAGAACTGGCTCAGGCTTTAATCGGTCTGCGGGCCCGGAGTCACCGGAGAGGGCTGAGGGCCAATGGAAAAGATGCACTTGGTTCACATTGGCTGCGAGCCTTCAATCACCTCAGGTAAAATAAATGGGGGGGAAAAAAAGTTACTAACATCAATTGACAAAATTAAGCACGAGGACTTTATAATCTTTGAATCTTTGTCTTTCAGGATCGGGGAGGGCTCGGTGAGCAGCCAGGGGCCCGATCTCAGGGAGGAGAGTGATTCTGATGCAGGAGCACAGAGCAGTCCAGAGCCTCACAGACACACCTCAGTAGGGACAACGGGAAGAGCAACTTCAGCACTAAACGAGAGCCCGGGTCCTGCGGAGACCTCTGAGCGAACAGTCAGAAGCAGCTTAGGACTGAGGAGGCGAAGAGAAAGCAATCCAGAGAGATACCTCCACCGAATACTCCACTGACTGCACAGTCAGAACTCGGTGTGAGATGTTGTGGGCTCAGATAAGCTGGATCTCAGCTTCTGCAGTTTGAAGTAAAACTGTTGCTGTCACCCCCCCCCCCCCCCCAAAAAAAATCATCTTTTCTCTCTCACACTGACATGTCTGCACTCGCAAATACACTACAGGGATGCTGCACTGAGGTTTGTTGCTTCCAGCATGAAGCAGCGACAAGTTCAACGTCTCTCATGAAGATTATTACCTCTTACAAATTGCCTTATGTATTTTCCTCAACACACTGACAACATTAAACACACATCATAAAACGTCTGGATGTGTGTTAGTCTTTGTCAGTCATGTTGGTATTTTTATTTTTTTTGCATTGATCTTAACTTTTCTGAAACTGTTTTATGAAGTATCACAACTGTGACATTTCTCCAGAACATGAGGTCTGGATATATTTTCTTCAGTCGAATAGCATTATTCTTGTCATAATACCACCAGCAAATTTGCCAATATTACCAAACTCTGCAATGTTTCTTCCATAGAAACATTTGTTTTGTTCTTGTATTTGTTTTAATAATGTGAATTTTGTGTATTGTACTGAGCACATTTTACACACAGATGTTAACAGGAGTTGTACAGTACATGTACTGGGAAAGGCAATACTATAGTAGAAAAAAATAGATGCACAATAATCAGTGGCAAAATGCTCAGTGAACACAACATGTGTACTTTGGTTTTGAGGACATATTCCTTCAAGTAACATTCAGGCACAAACAATGTGATTTGAATAAAATCAATTGTTTGGATACTTCTCAGAAGGTTGTCAAAATTAGCTGTCCCTGTTCAAGTAATTAATATGTAAAACTGGAGATGGTTTTCATGATATTTTGCATGTCTGTGCCACAAAGTAAGGGATTTAAGTTAGAGAAAAACAACAAAATGATTCCACATAGATTTAAGCTCACAGTCTGAAAATGTAACGCTTCAGTAGGATTTTAGTGGGAGTGAATGACGAACACTGTATGGAGCACAGTCGCATGTTTTGAGTGAAAAGATCAATAGTTACGCACTGACCTGAACATGCCGTCTCATGTATGACTGCACACTGAATTTATCAACATTTCTATAGATATTTTGCACAACTAAAACCCATGTACTGTATGTGGTGTTGGATGATAAATGTGATGTGTATCAATCTTAAGATATTTTTCTTACTTTTGTATTTACACTCACTGGTTCAAAGTGTCACATTGAGATATTTTGATCTTTACCCACCTTGTCCCTGCTGTGTTTGTGCTGTTACACAATATTATAACTGGTAGGGGAGTGACTAATGTAAGTCACAAGTGTGACATTTTGGTCAAACAAACTGAAACCAACAAAGCAGATTGCCTCAAACGAATTGTTTTCATGCATGTACTTTTGAGAAGTACTTATTCATCAATATAGTTCGAGGTAGTTGTTAATGTCAGTTTAAGGAAGTCAAAGTGAATGAAATGACCACAGAAGCTCAAAAGATGCACAACTGGTTTTTGAAAATTATTTTAGTTGGTTTAAATGTATATATTTGAGTATAAAGCATACGTGTCACTGCCATTTCAAAGTGTGCTGCAATACAGTAGTTGAATCAGGACTCTTATCAACCAATCGTGAGAATATAAGACATTTCCCAAGGATGAAAAGTTATGACTTTAGAGAAGAGGCATTATTAATGTGATGTCCAGTCAATAAGCAGAGACAAGTGAAGATGGGACGACTGTGACAGTGGTTGGATTGTGAAGTGAAACCAGGTTGAATTTTGTATTCCATCATCCTGCAGGACAGAGTGATGATGGGGACCTGATGGTTTATATAATTGTAGGCCATAATAGTTAAATGCCAGAAGCACAGTGGTATTTAAAAGCAAGCCTCAGCAGACTGATTAGCTCAATGCTTGACCATCAAGAATAAAGAAAAGGAATTTCCACAGAGAGCGAAAGAGGGCATGGCGGAGCAGATCTAAAAATGTGAAAGGAGACAATGGTACGGATTCCTATTGGAACGAAAAGTGCAGAGAGAAAAGGCCTTTAATGGATTGTCTGTAAAGCTTCTTTTATTGGAAGTGAGTCACATTGTAAACCAAAGTGAGTTCAGGGCCTCACTGTGCCTGTTGACAATAAACTGCCCACTGCTTCTCTGAAAGACAAATGTTACATTCCTCAAAAAACTGGATCAAATGTTTTGACTGTTTAAAAGTGTACATTTTAGAATAAAGGAAAATGTATTTTATTTTGGTTTTGTTTCTTGTCTTTGTCTTAACATCACAGCTGGCGATCATCTATCAATCTCACTTCATCCATGTCAGGGTCACGGGGTGACGGAGGGTGATCAGTCAGTGTCCTGCACAGCTTGTCAGGCTGTTTCAGGGAAAACACAAAGAAGCAAGCCTCGCATACAATTTAATTTATGTGTATGGGCAATTTCAGAGTTTCAAATCAAACTCAAACGACTCTTGGAGGGAACCAGAGGGCCCAGACAAGACTCATGCATGTATAGGGAGAGTATTCAAACTCCTCACCGAAAGGCCCCAAGACCAAATTGGATATAGTCTCATTGTGAGACAAGAATGCACTGACGTGTGGCCATATCAGTGATGAAAGTGACCTAAAATGAATGAAATTGATGAAAACGGTACTGAATAACTTATTCTAATTTCACCACTTATTTGTATGCAGCATTACATAATTTCATATACAACAAATTTCAAAATGGACTGAGATAGTGTGAGCCCATAAAAGATCACAATAAGTGAGAGCCAGACTACATGGATGACTTCACATACATATTACATAAACGTTTCCTTTACAGTAAAACAGAGGAGCTTCATTTTCACTTTGCAATCCATCAATTCATCAACGTATTCCCGCCTAAACACTTGATTCTTGCGCCTTTGCTTTGTAATTGTCCTTAGAACACGTATTAGTCGAAGTAAGCAATGTTTCTTGGGATTCTAAACAAATATGTTACTGTATAGATAGATATACAAATAGATAGATATAGGTATCAACACATGATAGGTAAAAAATTATAAAATCAAAATTTAAATTAACAAAAGCGATTAGACAAAAATAAAACCTGAAGTCACTTCCAGAGCAGAATTTGAAACTGAAGGTGCATGGCAGTCTGTGTTTTGTAGTTTGTATAGTTTTGCAGCACTGCCCTCCAGTGGCTACCGGACTATCTCCCCTGCTGGTCGACTCGCAGTCACTAGATGGCACAAAAGGTTCCGTTTTGAGGAAGAAACATTGTGAGCCAGGGAATAAGTCATGCCGCTCACTCGTCTGACATATTTCTTGCAGAAAAACCTAAAATAACTGGTGCAACAACAAAAAAATGATTACAGAGATTAGATGGTGAAACTTTAACAGACTCCCTTAATTACATAAAAAGCTGTGAACTGATTCGGGGGTAATCCCCAGTTTGATGAACTCTTCACCTTGCACAGGACATTTTTTTATGTAGTGATAGATGGTCTGAGCTCTTTATAATCATGGTAAACATTGTGACTAAAACCAGGGTAAGAATGACGATAGAGCAGGTGAAGATCTGCTGTCAGATTCAATCATTCAGGGGTATACGCTTCAGCTGCATTGAAATGACCATATGTAGTGTATTTTCAGCAGAGTGAACAACTTTTCCAAATTTTACTTTAAAAAGTAGTTGAATTACTTCAACAAAAGAGAAGTAGTGACTTGGAAATGTATCTTGGTCCTTGTGCAATACTTTGAAATATCTCTCTTGTTTAGTATGTTTTGTACATAATTGTAGTATTCTGTATCTGGCATGAACAATCTCTATGGGCCAGAATTGGTAAAATCCACAGTTCATAACGAACTTACTTAAAGTAGTGAACCATTGCTTTGGAAATTCAGCATGTTTAGGCATGCTACTGTTTATTTATAGTTTCTTCATTGGTCAGCTGTACAGATAAATCATAATAAACTGACTCGCCTATGCTCTCTGTAACTGCTTCACATTGTCCCTCATCTTCCTTATTTATCAGTTTTGAATTATTTTGTTTCTGTACAGTGACCTTGGATGCCCTGGAAGGTGCTGTCAGATAAAATGTATTATTATTATTATTATTATTATTATTATTATTATTATTATTATTATTATTATTATTATTATTATTATTATTATAATGCGCAGAAACATTTGCATTTGGTATATGCTGGCATTTAAATATTGAAAACTCTACCAGAGTAGGAGAAAACCATTAATCATGCTGGCCTTGGTACTTCTTTGCTAATTATCATAATTCTGAACACACAATTGCATTGAATGGTAAACTCAATTTCTTTGTGGTGCATTGTTGCCTTTTAGGCAGCACGCATATCTTAGTATATCTTAGCACTTTTCTGAGTTATGTGCATGTAAATTAATATCTTCATGCTTCCAAAATTCTGAATCCAATTTAGTAGTTAATGAAAAATGACAGAATAAAGTGTAATGTTCTGAGGCCGTTCGTATATTATGTGTATTTCTGGCACACGTCCTGCAGCCCAGTTTGAACCACAGTTGGCAGAAATAATGGACTAGTGTTTGTTTACAGAGGTATTTATTATTTAACTGCTTAGAAACATAGATGGTGCTCTGAACTGTGTGGTTTCTCCTTTGTAGTACTCATAAACTGGGCTCATCCTGCTGCCCGTCCTCTAAACCAGTCATATGGATGTCATTGTGATGGACAACAATCCTTTACATGCTCATTCAGCACAAATTTCACACATGCTTGTGTAGTTTTTTATTCTAGAAATGTTTGTGTTGATGAGTCAAGACGTAGCCCGCTGAAGATGAAGAATAGAAGAGCGACAGCTTTTTGAGGAGGATAGGGAGCCCGTCTGATTTTCAAAGGGAATGAAAATAAACTTTTTCCACGTGTGTGTGTGCGTGTGTGTGTGTGTGTGTGTGTGTGTGTGTGTGTGTGTGTGTGTGTGTGTGTGTGTGTGTGTGTGTGTGTGATTGTTAAAAGAAATTGTACATACACACTTTGCTCAGAGTGGATCAGAGTGGAATCTGTATCCTGCTGCACTGCAATCAGACGACAGAATAGCAATTCGTAAAATGAAATACAATACATGCTCCTTGTGCTCTTATAATACACCCAAAATCACACACATGCACACACATATATTGTATGTATAGCGGCTTTGCCACATGCAGTGTCTTTGTTCATGGAAGAATCACACAACACTGCGGCACTGCACTCATTCTTATTCCTTCCTTTGAGTCACTGGGTGCCTTTGCTCTTATTCCCAGTACTGTAAAACTCACACTCTCAATTGTATCTAAATGTGAACAAGGCATTGCTTTCCTGCTCTCTTTCTGCCTTAAAAATGATTCAATAACAGTTTCCTGCTGAGTGAAAGACTGGCACCTTTTCAGTTTACTCAACCTAGAGGACCTCAGCAACTCTTGAAAGGAAAACTGGTTGACGGAAGTGGAAGAAAGATCCTTCTCATCAAACCAAGCAAAGGAAACTTAGTTGCACCTGCCTATTGTCTTTAATTTGTTGGTGAAGGTCAAAGTGCCTTTTTTTTTTTTTTTTTTTTTACATTGAAGGTTGGTTTATCTGGAGTCATTCTTTGATGGAAGAAATATGTACAACCAAAATTCACCCCAAATCCACATCATCCCCTCCAGTAGCCTGAATTCAAGATCTATTTAGATCAGGAGGTGTCGACATGATTCTCCATGATTCAGCCTCACTGCTTCATCTCAATATAATAGGTGGGTTCACATGGCACACGATTGTGTCGCTCCTTTATTCTTTGCCTTTTCACTGAACCCACCTCAGAGACACTATTGTTCTTTTGGTTACAGGGCTGCAGCGTTATTTTCAGACCACAGCAATTTGTATGTTGAACAACTTCCAAAACCAACCGACCGTAAATCCTGATTAGTTCATTTTGAGTGTGATAAGTGTGTGAAAATGTACAAAGTTTCAATCTGGCTGTGTGTGCAGATATGAAGATGGAATATTGTCTTTTCTTGCAATTATAATGTTAATACAAAACCCAGCAAGTTTTTAATGGGGTGCTGGCTATTTTAGAAGCCAATGACTTTTGATTTAAGTACATTTTAACCTGTACTCATTTGGCAGATTATGTCTTCACTACTGAGAAACTAAAGATGATATTAACTTACAAATATGGACAATGAAGGGTTGCATATGGTGATATGTATTCATCACTCTCCACTCTGTCTTCTGCAGACACCTCTGCACATACAGGGCATTTTTGAGGTCTACAGTACCAACCACTGGAGCATTGTGTGGCCCAAATATGTTACCATAACTTATGCAATTGCCTGCTGATTTTTCTCACACTCAACCATAATATACAATCTTTTTTGTCTCTGGGCATTTCCCCATTAGGGGTTGCCACAGTGGATCATATCCTTCCAATACCCTCTCTCTGCTTCCACACATCAGTGGTCTCCACGCCCTCTCTCTCTCTGTCTTTATAAACCTCCTTATTGGCCTTCCTCTTCCCCTCCTGCCTGGCAGCAACATCATCCCCAAGATCCTTTTCTGCACATAACAATCATCTCTCTTACATCCATGCCCAAAGCATCTCATACACGTCACTGTCACATTCCCAACATATGCACAGCAATGAATAAATCCACTGAAGGACTTGCTAGAAAGATTGGAAAGGTTTTTCATGCTTATCATGGATTATCTTTCAAAAGTGCTATCTTTAGAAACCATAGTGAGTAAATATATTAGGGTATACTTAATACGAATCACAAACTTTCAGACAATTGTCACGGGTTGAAACAGATGTAAATACTTATAGAGTGGTGTTCATATGTGTAATTTATAATTGTATTGAGCCTATAAGTCTGTAAATTGAAGACGGACCTTCTTTCACTTATTGCTTGAGCCCTATCACCTTCTTGTAGCAGTGACTGTGGCTCAGTTAGTAGAGCGGTCATCTTTCACTGGGAAAATTGCAGGTTTGATTTTCCATATCCCTCTGTCCACATGCTGAAGTGTCCTTGAGCAAGTCAGCGAACCCCAAACTGGTCCTAGTGGATGGATAGAGCGCCTTTCACGGTTTCAAGAAATTCTCTCTGGGAGTAATAAAGTATTTCTATTCTATTCTATTCTATTCTATTCTATTCTATTCTATTCTATTCTATTCTATTCTATTCTATACTAGATAATATTCAAACATTTTTAGCTTCAGTTTTTAGTGAGCATGTGGAAGACATGTGGCAGACGTCCCCTGAGTTATTTTAGCTCTTTGCATACTGCGATTCTTAATGTCTGTTTGTTTTTGTGACAATTTTGAGCCATTAAAAAAGTAAACCGACAACGGCAATATTATCAGTGCAGCTTTGCAAATTCAGTGCAAACTGCGTGAAGCAACATGGGAGGACAACAGGAGAAAGCTCTTATGTCCCACTGGTGTGGCACGCGTTGGCATCAGCCTATTCAGATATATGGTTTCAAGGTCTACTTTATTGTGATGTATAATAGCAGTGTGAGCACAAAAGGATCAGCCGGGTAAAGTGGGACTAATTTCATATTAACATGTACCACTGGGTTGGAAGTAAGAGGGAAAGCACATCTGAATAATTCAGTTCAAAACAGATGCTCAGAGCCATTGACAGTATTTGCAGAATAACCTTGAGTTAATGAAGAAAGTGGCATGCAGGCCCGCTCATATATCGCACATCCACGTATGCACACTCTGCTTTTGCTTGCACGCATGAAGCGACATGCATGAGTGCGCAGTCTTAAAATCATGCGGCTAATGCCCCTATACCATGCAAGAGAATTCGGTCCTCCTCAAGCTTTTGTTCAAGCTTCTGCTTTTGCCGGTCCTGGAGGGTGATATATGTTAAACACAAAACAGCAATGGACAGGAGAGGAGTTTGTTCAGCGACCTGAAGGAATTTTACTGAGTTTGTCATGCTTCAACACAGCCTCCGTGACTGGGTATATACGAATAAATCAGCTTCATTGCAGACTTTTAAAAAATTCAATCACACAAATCCACTAAATGTACCCACGAGTTAAAGCAGAACAGCTCTGCAGTGATATTGTCGGTGTCAAGCTCAAGGTTTTATCAGAGCGAGAAGTGCTGCTGAATAGAAATTGAAAATGTTTACAAGCAGATGCAAGTGATCTAGTCTGTGCGCCTCTTTTCTTCATGTAACATCTTGTTTTCAGAGACACTTCAGGTTCAGATAATCAGGACGTTTGCCAGGTTCTAATACGAGGGTGCAACGAGAGAACCCACATCTTTAATCTATTGAAGACCTCGAGTTTTATCTTTCTTCCACTCTTATTAGATCAAGAGCTTATTTTTAGTCGAGCCCATGTCAGCACAGACACACCACACGGACTACCAGCCACTGTCAACCTTTACCACTCCACCATTGAGAGGCTACCAAACTGCTGCTGTACAGTCTGGTTCAGCTACTGTACTCCAGAGGACAGGAAGGACCTGCAATGGATGCTGAGAGCAGCAGAGCGGGTGATTGGGCCCACACTACCTCCCCTCAGAGACATTTACACTCACGGACTTCAGAGGAAAGCCAAGGGAACTCACCAGACTCAAAAACAGCTTTTATCCCCAAGTTGTCAAATCTCTTCTTCCTCCACCCTGATTAATAATGCCACATACATACAAGTGCAACATTTGTGGTCAAGTGTACATTTTATGCTTAATTGTAATATCTATGGTTGTTTATTTTGGTCATATATATTTTCAAGATTGCTTTATATAATCTGTAGTCTAATGCTGCTAGTACACAGAGTGCCAAAGTGATTTTTATTGTGACGGTGATAATGAATAAAACTTATACCTTTCACCTAATAACATCAGTTTGAAATAAGTTTCTTACAGAGACATAAAATGTGTACATTTCATCAGCAAAGCATGAAAAATAATCATTCTCAACAATCCCCTATGTTCCATCCATCCACCCATCCATCCATCCATCCATCCATCCATCCATCCATCCATCCAAACAGCAGTACAAAGAAGCATGTGACTTCTTCGGGCTCTTCAGGAGGAAATCCCACTTTCTTTCTAATAAGTAGAGAGAAACATGGTTTGTCCAGCAGGGCCACGGCTGACCTCAGGTTCCCCTCCCCGTGGGATGTGCCCGCCAACTAAAACATCTTCCCAAACCAATAGAGCTGTGTCCACTCAGCGTGCTGGACTAGTGAGTTCCTGACTCTGTCATGATGAGCGAGGCCCAGCACCTGCAGAGAGAACTATTTTCAACTGAGTTCATCCACAATCTCATTGTTTCGGCCATGACTCAAAGTTCCTGACCATTGGTGAGGAGGGGATGTGGACTTGCTGGTAAACAGACTTCACAGCACAGCTCCTTCTTCACCACAATTCCCAGGTATACAAAATCTTGAGACATTATTATTATTTTTTTTTGATTGAACCCATTTTGGCCTTTGAAGCATTCTCATTCCTGGCAAATGCACCATTTGATAGCCCATGGCACAGCAAAGCAGGTACATCTGTGTAGGTCACACTTCAAACATTCCCATCCTGGTTGGCACATCAAAGTAATGCGTATACAAGGACAAACATTAAAGTTATATATATAGAAAAGGGAAAAAGAACAAAGAACAAAGATCAGTTGGCATTACTGTCATCCTATAATCCCTATAAAGATTACCCCCTAAGCTATAGCCACATAGATGTGCCGCTGAAAGACGCTTAAGGACAGGGACAAAGAGCGAGTGATATGAGGGCAAGCATATAAATATAAAACTGAAAATGCAAGAAGGCAGGTGAACCAGGAGGAGCTTATATCAGGGCCCTGAGTGCGGTTTCAGGGAATTTATTATGGTCTTTCTCCATTCTCTGCTGTGTTGGTGCTGATACACTGCTTATTTGCAAATTCAGCTGAGCACTACTGCTGCCGCCGTGAAAACATTTTATAAGCTCATCCTCCATCTCCAGCATCCACCTGTAGGCTCTGATCTGCAGATCCCCTGCAGGTTGTTTATACTTTCTCCACCGTTGAGCCTGCGTGGTGCTCGTTGAAAGCTGGAGTAATTGGGTTGGTACACAGTAGTCAATAAATGAATGCCAAACGGTACATGCGGTGTCTAACATTTTTGACTTGCCTACAACAGTTGGATCACCTGTATACGGTGCTGCAGAAATGACAGAAATGGCTAATTGATATAAATGCTGAGATAAATATGGCGACAAATCCTTGCTAAACTGTGCAAGCTCAAATAATATCCATGCATGATATATAAGGGAGCCAAGTGCAACTTAATCAGCTTGGTGTACATTTTTTGTTTTTGCAGCACTCTCGATATTTTGTCTCGCAAGGAGGCAAGCAGCTCTGAACACAGGACTTCTCTTTAGCTAGTGAAACTTTTATACCTATCCTGATGTTTTCCCAACAATAGCTGTGGAAACATTTTCATGTTATTTACTTGGGAGAAAACTCATTTTGGGATTGCCATTAAATAATGTATGAACTTTGCAGAAAAGTAGGAATAATAGTATATTCACAGCTGCCCTGAAGTTGCACTCGTCGCTCCCCTGTATTTGTGGGCGTGGATCTCATTTCCCCTCACTTGTTTTGTCAGGGATTTGCCACCATAGAAAAAGAATAACAGAGAATGCTGTTTGTCTTAATAAAACATTTGCTGTTTACTTTTACACATAAGCACAGGATTACCATTACACATTATGCTTTTGTACAAAGTATTGGTAATATATGATACCGGTGACTGTTTTATTTGCTTTACATGCTTCCGATTCAGCTGCTCTTTGAGATTCGTGTTTAATTAAACAATAAAATAACTTAAGTGTAAAGTTGATCCACAAAAAACATAGACTTTGCAAATCTGCTTAACATCAGTAAATAACCCTGGGGTGTAAAACATGCAGGCCGCGGGCGAAGATCAGTCTGGCAGCTGGTTTAGTTTGTAATGTACAAAAAAAGATAAATCACAAGATATAGTTTTCTGTTGTTGTTTTTTTCCCCCCAAGTATCAGACATAAAACGACATAGACACAGCTGCAGATGGCAGCAATTCCCATTGTAATCATACCTTAATGTCAAATGTGAAGTACTGTTAGCATAGAAACCGAATCATTGGGCTAAAATTGCAAAATGCTTTTTTCAAACAATAATCTGAGAAAAACTAAATAATTAAAGAACAGAATGTATTTAAAGTCAATGAACAAGCACAACTATAATGAAAGTGATAAAAAGCACTCATAAATTCGATACATTCTAACATCCATCCAGGTTTTGCTTTGTTGATTGTAAATTTGACTCCTGCATTAAAAAAAACCCTGTAAATATGACCATGTTGGTTTCAATGTGTAGCATCTAAGCAGACTGTGATCCATCCCTGAGAATACTGCAGATTATCCTCCTAAACAATATAGAATTCAATTAATAAGAGCATATAGGGAACATAGTAGCACTGAGCTTAATATGACCCCTGTGTAAGTTTACCTCTTAAAGAGCTCCTGGCAAAGTTGAGGTACCGGTATATGAGTCCCCGAATTAAATTCCACACTTGTACAGTTTGTGGCTACATATTCATGAAATGTGTGACAAACCTTCCACTAATTTCACAAATTATGAGGAGAGCTAAAGCTTTCCGTGTGGGTTTTACATAATGTGCTCAGCTTGCACTTGAAGGTATGGATGAAAAGAATAGACCGCTGTTACAAGGCTTCCACCAACACCTTTGAAGTTGGACTGTAGCTCCCAGGGAGGACGCGACAGAGGGCTAAAACGAATGAGACCTCTAATGGAAAAAGACCCCTGCAGCCAACTAAACCTCGTCGATTTGATGTGAGGACACAAAGAGTGTGTGTGGCAGATAAAAACCCTGCACACCTTCTCAGACGTTTCCTACCTCATCGCTTTGCATTCAGATTACTCTCTTCAAAAGGGGCTAATTCAAACGCTCAGGAACGCAAATAAGTCTGAACATGGTTCCCCGCAGGCACCGTCACTTCTGAAAAGAGAACTTCATTGAGGTTCAGTGTAGAAGACAAGTGGATACCCATTGTAAAGTAAGGGCTTAAAACAACAGAAAAGGATTGACGTTCACACAGTATAATATGGCCAGAATACGAAGTGTCTGACAGGTGAGAGCTTTAACTGAAGTGCACAGCCTGCTGTTGGCCGCTGTTTTAAAGCTATCAGGTTGAAAGGTTTAGAAAATCAAGGGGAATGAAATGCGGCCATATCTTGATTCATCCCGTCTCACCTTTGATGAGATCTGTTTAATGTGACAGATCTCTGCTGTGTTTCCATCTGTTGTGGTACTTTGAGATGGTCCTAATGGGTTTGTGCATTAATCAAGGTGATTACTTTACAGTACCGTTCTGTAGCGCTCAGTCAGCTGCATCACATTTCAGACCTTGTGCAGGAGGATTTGTTCAGTGTGTGTGTGTGTGTGTGTGTGTGTGTGTGTGTGTGTGTGTGGGGGGGGGGGGGGGGGGGGGTGTTGTCAGCTTACAGTGCTTTTAAGGTTGGCGGATTTTCACCATCAGATCCTCTCATCTCTGTTCACTTTAGCCCTGAAGAGGTTTTCAGCATTTATTAGAGTTTACTGTGGAAAAAGTGAAAAAGTCTCTATATTTTGTTCAGAGCAACTCAAGCATGAACTAACCACCCCTGCTCCACCCCCAACCCCCCAACCCCCACCACCACCCCCATCCCAAACAGGGACAGAATTTCATTTTGCTTCTGAAAAGTAATAAGAATTTCCAATTTTGGAAATGCAGCCACATTTCATTTAGTCTGTCAACTCTCCAAAGATAACCTTTATGATGGCTATTGAATGTTTTTGAATTGCTCCGTGAAAACACAATAGTGTGCGACTGATGGCCTCTTTCACAGAAGAATGAGTCGGCGGCTGATGAGCGGGAACACAATTACTGAAACAGCGTGTTGTGGTGGTGAGCTTATGGCGAGTTTACTTTGGACTTGCTGATTTTCACAACTAACATCTCAAACAAGAAAAGAACCTCAATTCAAGTGAATGAAGTCTTTGTGGTCTTAAACAGACTAAACAATTGTAGCACATAATTATAAACCGAAAGCACAATGGCTGATTGAGTCGCTGCCTTTGTGTTCACAAGGACTTGCATAATTCAAGTCCAATGGCAGTCTGCAGGGAGTTTCGCCATCCCAGAGAAGAAAAAAAATGTCTGTGGGAAGGAGAGCCGCTCGGCATGCTCACCCACAAACAGTCGCTCTTCATGTTGGAGGAAGTTTCTGTCAGCACTGCTGTGCTGTGTGAATAAATACTGATGCTGAACTCTTTAACTCAGTGTGGGGCTTCCCCACATCTGAATAGACGAGCCAAAGTACTTATAAGAATATTTATAACATTGACTGTAGAGTTTTTATCTGTGCTTTGTCATAAAGGATTGTTTCTTTTTCTTAATCCATATTTGATCAAAATGATATGTGCATGAAATTAATTGTCCATTTTGTTTGATTTGTGTTTCAGCTTTATTTCTTTTGCAGATTATCTGGAAGTTTTACTTCCTTCCATCCATCTTCAATACCATTTTATCCACTTCATGTTGGTGCTTCACATTTGCATTGCCTCTAACTCTGGGTGAAGGTAGGGTATGTGCTGGATCATTCACACGTTTTCCTATTCACACAGACATTATATGACCTGTACACGAATACATAGAATGTCATTGTTTTGAGAAAGTGGAAGTGATTGAAATGGTGGATGATTACCTCTGTACTTAAAATATTTAGAAATGTGGTAGAAACTGCACATTTCCAACATTCTTCCATAAACTACTGTCTCTTTTTTTTTAATCTGTTTGTAGGTTTACTGTCAGCTTAATTAAAGCATGAGATGTCATTGTCTTTAGTTCATAATTGAGCAATAAATGTGATCACAGTATTTTCCATGAATTCTATACATGCACTTTAAACACTTTTTTTAAAAAGTTAAAAATGCATTTATCTCAACAAACCTAATTTCTGGGCCTGACACTGTCCCTTTGATTTTTTTTTGCATTCTATCTTTTTAAACAGACAGTGAGGAGAGTGAACAAGGCGAGAAAGAATGTTGACTTGCTGTTCAGCTGCAACATATTAAATAAAACGTTAGTTTTTCTTCAAATGTCACGATTAAGATGGTGTGGTCTATACTCTTCTTTAGCATCCTGCTGGTGACACACTGTCTGCCCTGATCATTAGTGTAAAGTACAAAGCAAGTTTGTTTACTTCTCTCCCCCCCTCTCCTCCTGCTGCTGCTCAGTGGGCCATCTGCTTCCAGCCCAACTGCGATCAGGTTTATGCATTCAATAATCTTCTGCCAAACACAAAAATTCACCATAAGCGAGTAACTGAAATGTTGGGAGAGGAAACTCATTAAATTCCATTTAAACTTTGTAAACTAGTTTACAAATGGCTACATCATTAGGCTCCTCAGGTGCTTATTGACCAGGTGGAGTCCCACAGGGACGATGGAGGAGCAGCCACTGTGAACGGCAGGGTGTCCTTTCATTAATCCTCATTTAATGAGTTTATCTTTTAGGAGTGTAATGTTTACACAGAAAACTCACAATGGCTCCTGATTGAGAAATTGCTTTTTAAATAAGATTTAAAAAAGATTTATTCCTCTCAAAATGTAGCTTTACAAAATTGTTTGTATATCTTGTGTTCTGTCTGAATTCCTCATGCTGACTTTATGTTCTTTGCTTTTAACGTACAGTATATTATTGACTTGTTTTGTGTAGCCCCTGATGTGTTTTATGACTTTATTAATACAGTGTGCTGTGCTTTTTAAACTTTAATAAATAATAAATCAAGCACAGCAATCCTGCTGACTATAAGGAATTTCAGCAATATTGATATTTGCCCTCGTCTGCAGTTGTTCGTAAAAAACAAACAAAAAAAAACCTTCTGAGAAAACACAAAAAAATGCTTTTAATGATTTTGATGGCAAATGGAGACATGGTGATACCCCCATGTATTTCAGTTGACTGATCAGCACGAGCTGATCTTGCTGGCTCATAATTATTGTCTGAAAAATCTGTTAATGAATTCATCTTTTAATAACTTCATTCCCATCCATCTTCTATATCACTTCATTAAACTTATGGTCACGTGAGGCTGCGGCTGATCTGAGAGGTCACGAGCACAAATCCTCACTGTGAGCCAATAGAGCTCATCATTACACCATCATGTGGCCCCAAAATAGGAATTTGATTTCAGTGAGTAATATGCAAATATAAGGTACGCTGTCCATCAATACATCCCTTCATGTATTTCCTTTTTGACACCTAACAAATTGATAAAATGTGCGTTGCTCTGGTGAGAAAAACTGCACAAAAATACAGACAGAAATAGGGTCATTTTACCAAAGCAAGCATTAAAAACTGTTTCAAGTGCACCAAACGCAAGAAGTCCCAGGCAACACACACGAAAGCAGTGTGATTCAAAGTGTGCAGTTCTTAAATGGTTAGTTAGATGGTTTTACTTTTAAATATCTGAGTGTTTACATATAGTCTATAACTGTTACTCTTCTGGTTTTCCATTAAGCCTTATCTTATGATTTGAATTTCTCTCAATTCTACTTGAATGAATCAAGGCCATGATGAAAGCCTTCTGGTGCTTTAGGGAGTAAGTATTGTAACTTTCAGCATTTAGTAGTCATTCCGAACATAAAATATGCTTTTCGAAAACATGTTTGAGAAGAGATATTTTTTGCTGAAGGAGGCTGGAAGTAGAAGCGATTCTTCAACAAAGCAGCCAAAGCTTTATTTTTCTTCTTTTTTTCTCAATTGGAAATCACCTGCACAGAATTTCATCCAGGAAACCAAGTGTGCAGCCTCTCTCCTCCTCTTCCTTCTCCTCCTCCTCCTCCAGCCTACACTGATGTGATGAGACAGTGAATATGGATGAGTTTGTTGCTTCCCCTCAACAGTTTCTGGAGGTTTGGGTTGAGCGTTGGGCCCCCGAAGCGCTCTGGCAGCTACTCTTTTCATGCGTCTTCTGTTCACTCTTCAATTATTCAGTCTGGCTTCACGCTGGAGATGGCAACAACAGGCCGAGAGGATGGAAACCAGGAGGCAGGGTGCATGTTTTGGCTATTTTAGTCCTTCAGGTGCTGATGAGAAAAGTGCGGGTGAAAGGTCGAGGAAGCGTGACAGTAATTGGGGTGTCGGTTGGCTTCAGAAGAAAAACTTTTTTTCTTTTTCCTCTCCGACTTCTGATTCTCTCGCTCTGTGCTCATTCTCAATGGCAATGCAGTGAGAAGCTCGGTGCACCTGAGAGCTAAATGAATAATAATGCTGTGACTAAATATGGCACTTTGATGACTTGTGCTATTTATGTTAGCGGAGACTAATAACTTCCTCCAGTTTAGTTTACCTTGGGTAAAGATTCACTCTTGTACTTTTGTCAATGGATGTTTAAAATCAAATTTTCTCCAGTTTAAGATGGTATAATACATCTTACACCCAATGTGAAACAGTTGTGGCATATCAACAGAGTTGAAAAAGTAATGATCTTCCAACCCCGACAGGGAGTCCTCACCGGTGACCCCGAAAAGCAGCAAAAGGGCAATCAATGTTATATTTACACCAAGTACACAAGAAAGTGCTTCACAAGTCCCCTCCAAGTAATGCTGTATTTTGGGACAAAGCCAAAACACAGGTATTAAATTGACTTCCAGGATTCTAATTATGCCAGAAAATTAGCTTTAAATGGATCTTTCACAATCATGGCTCATGTGGACAACACCAGCGATACGATTCCTCCCATTTTCCCAAATGCACACCCCTTTTCTCACAAAGTCGCACATTGTGTCACCCCCCCCCCCCCCCCCCCAACCCAGCGGGAAGTTTTATTTAACCATGAGGTTTAATTTCAGGTAGGAGAGCGGTGATGCCGAAGCGAGAGATGAGGATGTTGCACAAACCAGCAGGAGGACATTGAAGATGAATTAAATCTCTGGGGTTTCGGGAAGTTTAGCCAGAAATCTCAATGTACCCCTGTCTGGGTCGTTGCTCTAATGTCACTGTGTGATGGACGACAGGAAAGCGTCTCCACAAGTCTTCAAACAAACATCAACACTTACATATTTTGCTTGTTCGCTCTCTTGCAGGAGCGCTTTATTCAGCCGTAGTTGAACTCAAACTCACAACACTCACCAAAAAAAGCCCATTATTGATTATGCCATTATCAACACAATGAGGAGAAGGTACATTTATGTGACGAAATACCCATCAGTTGGTGAGTGGGAACACATCAACAGAGACTGAAAAGAAGAATAAGAATGATTTATACTGCTGTGACCTTCGGAATCTAAACAAGTCTTTGTTATTATAACTGTGCACAAAATGCCCTATTATTCATAGAAATGTATTATAATTATATCTGTTCTTGGTTTGTTAGAGAACAATGCATTGTATGATGATTTCTTAAAAAAAAAAAATACACTTGCATACTGTGTATATCCTACAATATAAACCTCTTACACGGTTGAAAACATTGTAAGATTCTGGCTGTATTGTTAGAAGATGTAATTCTTCTACTGTCTCATGCATAGTCTCGACTATTTCTATGCAGCTTCAGGTTGCAGGGGGCCTGAGATGATCCCAGCTGGACAAGCCAGTCCATCGCAACACCAGTCTCACTCACACAGTCAGACACTCCTCGCATATATATAATTGAGAAGAAAAGAAATCAGATGGGAAAAGAATGCATTTGGAGAAAATGTGAACTCTATGCAGAAAGGCAATCACTTTAACCAAGGTCATCAGCAACGACTCTGTCACCATGGCCCTTCTTCTTCATGACTACTCCAGTTTCCAAACAAACTCTGGTAGGATAGATGCTCCTTCACATAATGAAATTATTAAAACACTTATATTAGTTTGTATGTTGATAAGTGTTCTCTAATTATAATCATGCAGCTATTATGTAAGTTTAATGCTCATAAGCTAGTGGAGCTCTGCTTGAATGAGTAAAAGACTGTTGTGGAGAAATGTATATATATGTTAGCAGTACTACCACAACTATTTCATCTTTGGTGGCACTAATCTGCATGTGGTTTATTTCACAGGAAAAAAAACGAAGATTTGCAATTAAAAAAAGTTAGCTACAGCTTGTTGAGGAGAAAAAGTAGGTGTGCAGCAAAAAAAAAAGTGCTTATTCAAAGAAAACAAGCATTTAGAGCTCATTATACTGATATTCAGTATTTCTTTTCCAAATAGTTTGAATAATCAGGTTCCTGAAGTCTCAAACCTTGGCAGAGCTGAGGTGGTGGTTTCCACCACCACCCATTGCATTACAGTTGCCTCATACCCTTATTACTTTTTCCTGAACATGCTGTATGTGAAAAGTCAGCACAACCACTCGTGCTCTCTTATTTACTTCCTCCGTCCTCATCCTGGCTCACGCTTTCATCCATCTCTCCGTCCTTCTGACTGCATCTCCGTGTCTCTCTGTCAGATGGATGATTGGCAGTTTTCAACTTTCACGTAATTGCGTCATAATTTACCACACTCACACGTTTGACTGCGAAGCTTGTAATAAATGTTGGAGGTGGGCGTTTGTCCATCTGCCAGCTTGTTTTACTCCTATGCCGTCATTTAAAGCAGTGTTGAGACCGTCACCTGTTTTTTTTTTTTTTTTATTAGTCTCAGAATAAGTCCTTTTTAAGATAAGCCTTTTTGGTTTTATTACATCATTTCAGTCATTATCGTCCAAGAATATGGTAACTATTTTAGTCTCTTTTTAGTAAGGAAAAAGAGCTTTTAGATTTCAAAGAAAACATCCAGACTGGGAAAATGTTCTGGTTTAATTTTCACCCAAATATTTGTATCAGTCACACTGATTACAAAAAAAATGTTTTGTTTAGTCATGTCTTCATCCAGGGAAAAGATTTGTATTAACGTCTCAATTTTCTTTTAAACAAATTTCAACACTAAATTAAAACAGCCATGCTTGACTTCTTTTTATATAATTTTGGTAGTTAAATTGGTTTTTGACCTTTTCAGGATGAAAAAATATACAAAATGCGATACTACATGTTTTTCACAGATTTTTGCTCAGCAGTTCATTATTTTCAATACATGTACTTGCATATGCTAGACATTTTAATTAATACAAACGAACAAATGTGACTTCTTGACTTAAAACACACCAAATAATATGATGGTTGAATGGAGATATAATGTTTCAGTGTTTTTTTGATTTTCGTTGTTTGTTTATTGAAATCATAAACAGAAAAGTATTTTACAAATTGGTGTAATATACTCAGGATGTAACCAGACCAAACCAATCATCTCTTAGAGGCTTGTTATATTAAGTAGAGTAAAAAACAAACCTCAAGTCAAACAAAGGCCTTCAAAAAAAGGCTTTTTGAGTAAAAGTGCTACTGGATGTTTTATGCGGTTCTGAGATTATCCCTGTTCCTGCTGTGGAGGTGACTTTTAGGCCTGCAGCTCCTTGTGGCCGTTACCGCTGGCTTGTCCTTGTGTCGTGCAGCTGGACTCGTCCTCCCCGTCGTCATCAGCAGAACAGAGGGCCGTGGTAAATGTGACGGCCGCTGTTTTCCCTTTAACTCAATGCCATCAGATCAAATATGACATGCACAGCGTTGCTACGCCAGATCTGAACTGGCTTCTCACTTCACACCAATCTGCACGGCCTCGTCACAGGGCAAATGCTGCTGTCTCCTCCAGCAGCGGCGTGACACACAAACACACAAACAACATCCCCACTCAACACACACCAAATGCTAAATGGCCCATTCGTTTGCAGTGCAAGTATGATTCATCTCTGAGTGTCAGTCAGATTTCCCTGCGGACTCATCTCTTATATGTCGTCCTGAACCACCTCAAACTCTCCTCTGTCCCTCTGTGATAGCCATGTTCTCTACTCTTTGTTTTATTTTTCAATATCGTTTTCACAGTGTACTTTTTACTTTGGTGTTTCTTGATGTATTCTTGATTATACTTCAATGTATGTTTTATTGGGACAAATCGTAATTATGTTTCACCTTTCAGTTAAGTTTTCTTTACAACCCACAGTAATTAGTAGACTGTCAAGATGAAGTAACTGCCAAGTCATACTCATAACATATTGTACTTGTTGACACTAACACCTCACATCAGTGACAGTCACAAGAAATAATTATACCCAGGCACTCTCTGGGCAACTAAGGCACAAGTGAGGGACTTTTGGGGTCCTTGGAGCACACTTCCTCCTTCAGATCAAAATGTTTGTGCCATGTGGGGATGACTGATGGAGAGATCACTGCAGGTTCGTAAAGGTTGGAAAAGGTTGTGATATTAGTATGCGTGTGTGTTTTGTGTGTATACACACATGCACTCTTGAGTTGCATTTTATTTTCTGAAAGGGCCTATGTAATTTAAGATGGACTGATCAGGAAGGGTTGTTGGGTGTGCATGCTATTGTGTGATTTATATTTTCCTCAACAAATGAGATGGATGGATGGAGGACTTTTTGATTGCTTTGGAATCCCAAACACATTTTTAAATCCAAAATTCTTCTGGAAGTCAGAGGCCATTCAAAAGTGTCCAATAAATGAAAATGTTGTGTTTCTGTGACTGAAAAACGGGAAGAACAAAAATGAGCTGTTTTTCTAAAACTTTTGCACACCTCAGATTCTCCGTCTGTGTCCAAGTGTGCAGCAGATTTGAAGTTGGTTGGTTCTCACTGTGAATATAAGTCACATACTGACACTATTTTTGTTTCATTTTAATTTTTATAACGTGTTTGGACTGACGCTTTGTGAGGTTGCTCTGGAAAACTCCTTGAAATTGCATTTGGAGAAAGTTGTCAGCGAATCACCATATTCAACCCGTAATATATTTAAAGCGTGTTGGCGGTAATTGGTTTGCTCCTGTTTCATTCACCTCTGGTACCCCTCATTCATTCTAAATGAAAGGGCACCCGATGGAGGGGCAGTTCATGCCTCATAGTTTTATTAACTCATAAATCTCCAGCTGTGTACAGCAGATGATAATGAGCTTATTCACTGTTGAAATTGTGTGATGATGAATTTAATTTGTTTTTCTCCTCTTTAGAATTCTCTTTTCACAGAAGACATTTTCAGTGTTTCATATGAGAAACAGCAAAGATCTGAATGTATTTGGAGCCCAAGAGGTTCAGCCTGTGAACCTATGTTGATCCACACAGAGGTAAACAGAATGCAACCACAATATATTTGTCACTGATTAGACCTGCACTTTCCATGAAAGCCAAACACTGTACTGTACTGTACACGCTGTATAGGTCAAGTTGTCTGCTCTGGAGTTATCATGATTTAAAAAAATTAAATAGGGCAAATCAGAATAGATGGTCTTGCATTTACAATATTAAAAACTTGATGATAATAAATAACCCAGACTCAAAACAAGGTCAAATCCCACCACTTTCTCCATGTGGTGTATTAGTTTATATTCCATATATTGATATAAGGTGTAGAGCTTGTTAAGAGCACAATATTTATGTTGACTGACAGTTCTATTGATGCACAGCATAAAGTATATGTGTGTTTGTTTATTAAACACCAAGTAGATGTTATCATATACGTATCCTTATTATTTGCTTAATTCGAAGAACTAACGACAATTGAATGAATGAAATGAAATCTGACTGTATATATTGAGTCATTTCATACTGGTATAGTTATTTTGGGGGAGAAAAATACTTAGCCATGGTATTTCCTTTTTTAAATGGCCCTTTTTGAAGCCTTCTTACTTAGCAATGACCCTCAATAGCATCAACATCACCCAGACTGTCAACCAACAGCAGTGCACCAATAAAGACAAAATAGTTATAGTTGAAAATGACGTGACAAATAGGAAGCAAAATGAGAGTGACAGCATATACTTTGAAGAAGGGTTGAGATGAGATATTAATACAACCAACCTGTGGAGCTGAATAATGCAAAACTCTGATAGTGGTAGCTGCAAGTAAAGATGCAGAAACAGAGCTAATGATTTGATTGAGACAAGATTCTGTTTCTGTTTGGGTGTATTACTGTATTTGTGTGTGTGTGTGTGTGTGTGTGTGTGTGTGTGTGTGTGTTTTTTAGCATTGACAAAATATGTTTGTCTCATAAAGTTTGTGTTGTAAAAACATTATTATCCTGAATATAGATCGCATGTGTCAAGTGTGCTCGAGGCGAGGCAGAAATATAAGGCAGATGCACTTAGAATTGAATTAAACTATTTTGTAATGAAGATTACAGCCAGATGAACAGTGACTCATTCGCTGATGAGTCGAGATGGATTATCACAATGACGGCTACGTCAATTCCTATATTTATGATAAATAATGCCAAAACATGAAAATGCATGAGTTCCTTGACACACTCTGAAATAGTTTACACTGTAGAAAATATTTAATGTACGCGCATTTGAAATGCCTCAAACATTAAATGATGTTTGATTAAACTGCAACTTTTCACCTTAGAATACATTTTGTGGATAAATGTTATGACATTGGTGGAGATTAAACCAACTGTTAAAGTCTGAATAAGTGACATTTGTGAGTCAGGGATACATGATGTTTATCTTTTGGCCAAAATCTTAATGAATCACGTCAGCTTGCTTTCTTTGCTCCTGTAAATTATGAACTCTACTGTGCAACACTGCATAATATTGCATATTGCTTCATTGACCATCATTACCTTGTTGGTTGTTGACACACACTTTCTCACACACACACACACACACACACACACTTTTTACAGCAAATTTACAATACTCGCCAAAAAATACGTCTATACAGGCACATGGTGATTAAGCAAACTCCCTGTTTGCAGTTTCTGTCTTTGAGACCAGGGCGCTTTCAGAGAGCTCATCCCTTCACCACTGTGCCGCCTGCGTTCCAACATTTTAGTTTTTGTTACAATCATTGCAGCAGAGCTGGTTGCAATCAGCCCCTTTCAAACTAATTAAATATGAGAGTCACTGTTGATCATCATAAATGAAAACCGCTCTAATGTTGGCGTACTGTGACTCTGAGATCTGACGTGTTGGGACTCTGTTCCACTCAGCGAGAAAATGATCGGATGGCATGCAAGGATATGACAGTGCGCTTAACTTACATATTATTAATCTGTCTCCTATGGGCATTGATTGTAAACAGATATTCTGCATGATTTATAAGCATCATCGTTGTGGATGTCGTGTTCGCTTGGATTACTCCGTTTGACAGAATGAAACGAGAAGCTGTTGTCGACTTTTAAAATTTTTTTAGCTCTCCCTTATGCTGGACCAGATGGCTTTGTTATTGGCAGGAAATGTAAGGTTGGTTATATATTGGAAGAAAAACACACTCAGATGTAATCTATTTCCTCTTTAATTGCATTAGTATTTTTTTTCTCCTTTCAGTTAATACTGTTGAATGCACCACATATTTATTCTGTTCCTCCGAACTCTGCTGCTTCTCTCTTTGTATACGGCAATGCACATAGCACCGGAATAAAGTCCATTAAAACTATTTTTAAAAGCATTAATCTCTGAGTAGCTTTCCTGACCAATCTCCTTCAGTACTTTTGAGAAACTGCTAAAAGAGTCCAGGAAATAATTAATTTTCTCTGCAAGTGGGTCAGTAAGCAGCTGCAGAAGGTGAAATATTGAGATGCATTAAATCATTGGTAGCTTATAGGTGGGATGTTGGGGGGCTTTAAGGCAAGCATACAGATGTGTGTGTCTGTGTCCGTGTGTGGTTGTGTTACATCCTCTGGGTCTTTAATAAGTTAGGGCCACTGGAGTCCATGGTTTAATTAAGAGTTGGAGACAGATTTAGGCCTCAGCAGTACCACTCTGGTCCTCTCCTTGGACGGACACACACACACACGCAGCCGCACGCACACACTGGATGCCCTTGGATGTTTTATGAATCTCACTCATACCTCTGACATAAGATAGGTGATTTGCAAGTGAGGTGTACAGAGAGGAGGAGATCCGAGAGATAAGAAAATACAGAGGAGGGTAAAAAGAGAAACAAAGCTTAAGGTGAAGAACAATAGTGAACACGAACTGATTTGAGGATGAATTAGTGAGGTTGAAGAAATCACATCAGCAGTTCAGATTCAGAGATCAGTGTGTGTTGATGAAAACATTGAGGTGAGAGGAAAACAACCCCGTCACACACAGGCTGCAACAAGAATACTTTTTAAAATTTAGAAAAGTGAAACTTTTGTTCTGCCTATGGATAATACCCCACTCACAGCTCTTGGATGTATTTTTAGTTTTGTCCTGCTTGCACAAGTGATAAATATAAGGGGGGGAAAAGAATACATCAAAGCCAAAGCACGTTGCCGGAGTAACGAGTGAAGGATGAAAGCAAATTAAGGCTGCTCCTTTAACACCAGAATTTCAAACCCTTTATTCTCTCGTGCGGTTGGATTTCAACAGATCAGCACACTTCAGGGGTTCATTTTTATAATGGAATTATGCAACGAAAAAGAAATAAAACATTGCTTTTGAGTCTGTTTTTGTGTGCTTTTTACTATTCTACTTGATTCATGGTATAGATCGATACAAACACGCATGCATTCTCTGAGCTATGTGTTGTTGAACACTTCAGATTGGAAACAAATCATTCTGGATCAAAAAACAAATCTTCACGTATTTGTGGCCGTTGGGATGACACCCATCGTTAACTTTCCTGCCGTCTACTCAAATATCAATCTAAACATCTTTTAAAAAAAAAATTGGCAAACAAAAATCAAACTGCTGGAATGAGATTTGGGTGAACCAATCAGATTAGTAAATGTTTAAATGATCACATTAATGATGTCGTTGCCCTCCGATTCAGAATTGTGTGATCTTTTGTCAAAATTGTTCTTCAATCAATAGATGGTGTTTTTTTTAAATTCCTGCAACCACAAATGTCATGTTGATCAATAATTAGAATGATTGTTTTTGGCAGCCGAGTTTTATTTAATTTTTATTGAGCAAATTCTAATAGTCAGTTGACCGAACAGCTGACCTTCAGATGAAATATGAAAAAAAAGTTTCAGTTTCTATGTTCATATGAACCTAATAATTCTTAAATTTACTTGACCAGAAAAAAACCTACATTTTAAAATGTATTTGCCAAAAAATGTCTCACTTCTGCATGGAGAATAAACCAATATGCCAAAACAAGACCACTACCGCGAATTTCCAACCCACAGTTCCCCAAATCGTTCACACCAAAGTCGCTATGTTTACAAACAAACTGGTATTTGTAGCCATCAAACTGTTTATGTTTTGCGAACTGATGTCATCTTTTGAAAACTGTGCGCAAGGACTTCTGGGAAATCAAAGACAGTGTCGTGGCAGCTCAAGTGAAAATATCAACGTTTGACTGAGTCAAAGAGATAAATGTGCAACATTAACAATTAAAATCTTTAATCAAACCTTTGACCTTTTCCCTCATTGTGTATCTTAACATGTAGGGAAAAAAAACGGTTGTAAAAGAATGACTCTGACCTAGAGAGGTAGTCCGCTCAAGGTTTTCAGTTCTAAATGTAACGCTTGTGATGCTTTGACCTTTTTTTATTAAAGCCTTTTTTAGGTTGTGGGATCTACAGTATATTAAAACTAATCATTTTGACATTTAGTCAATGCACATTCTGCCAAAGTTTGAGGTTTATAAAAAAAAAAAAAAAGTTCTTACTTTCCAAAGTCAAAACTCTCTGAGAAATGAAGTGAAACATAGTTGGGAGGAAAAGGCAACTAAAAACAGATAGTGAAGTGTCCTTGTACACAGCACAGACGGGGCAAGACCTCAATCGACTGTTCACAGCCTGGGAGATTTATCAGATGGGAGTTTTCCTCTAAAACTTCTCTGAGCGGTGAAAACCTTCGCTACCTTTACTATTAAGTGAGATGAATACTGCACACAATCGGTGGTACGGTGCTCGAATTAGATTTTGCTGATTAGCCCCCCACACACATTGTCGCTCTGATTTCATCTCTCATCTTCATTTCTCATCACATCTATTGACCTCATGGGATCATGAAAGTGTTAGTATGCAGGGAAGTGAACAAACAGGTCCCATCTTTCACGAGAGGGAGACGGGAGAGGGGAGAGGTTTGACACGAGCCGTCGTCCCAATTTCCGAGGCATGTCCGCCCTCTTCCAGGACAGCTGCACTTTTCCTGAACCTCTTGGCTCTTTGAACCTGAAGAACAGACAGTGAAAAATAGCTCATCTTTTCCCTCCGTCTTTCTTTGCCATTCCATCTCCTCCTCTTCCGATTGTTCCTCCAGCGGCTGTTGCCTCGGCACTGTTGGCAATATCTCCATGGCAGCGGGTAACAAAGACTTGGCGCCGTCCCAGCTGGCAAAGTGAAGGTGAAATGCAAAACAACTTTGAAGTCACGGATGCTGCATGGAGGAATATAAGTACTTCCTAAGCGGCGTGTGCAGTTTCAGAGACGGATAACCGCTATAGGAGATTTCACATGCGGGCCGATTAATTAACCACAGGAGGACGGTATGTTTTAATGAGGTGGAAGCATCAATAATGGTTCATTTATTACTGGTAAAACACATTAGTCACCATGCAAAAGATTTAATCAGTGTATGGACATGATTTTTTTTTTTTTTTTTAAACACATCACTCATTGCATTAATGCCATTTATAAACTGTAATCTGAATGGGCTAATGGCTCTGTGGTGTTCTGCGTATCTCCTGACATGTAAACATGGTTGTGTGCCTGTGGCGAATGTCACTCAAACCAACCATTTTCAGAGAAAATATTTTGACACCTTACCGAAGGAAAAGAGCATGCATAAATAATAAATGATCGCTGACTTCCACTTTGCTGCTTTAGTTACGGCTCATGTTGTCACACTGTCATGCCATAGCAGGACTCCTGGATAGATCCCTCGCCTTTGCCGACATTATTAGTAACACCTTTGCTCGCATTGTTATGACAAATCAAAATCTCAGCTGGGAAAAATCACATTAAAGGCAATAAAAAACAAACAAACCCCCCCCCCCCCCCCCCCCCCCCCAGCAACCCACAAACCAATATCCTTCCTTATTGCAGATTGGCTGAACAAATCACTTTGTCTTGTTTGCCATAGAAACGATGACACGCTTCTATTTCACTGCGCGCTACTACAATGAATACTAACAGGTAACAAAACAGAAGGTCAGGAGAGTCGATGCAAATTGACCCTGAGATGAAGACCCATATTTAGGACACATCTTGATTCTGCACACGTCCACCGTGTAAAGTGAATGCAATGAAGGGTGCAAGAAAGAGTTTTAGTGTGCTATGATGTCGGAAAACATTTATTTTTTTTGCTATAGTTACTACAAGTACCCAAAACATTTTCATATCAGAAGTTAAGACAAAGTAATCTTTAGTGCATCTTTACAATACTATTTCTTCTACGACATCTGAGGGTCCATCTGCAGTAAATGGTACGAAAACGCCTGCAAGATCAAGAAAATTAGGTGTGAAAAGTAGTCAAAAATAAGTTAAATAACAAAGGTAGAAAAATCACAAAGTGATAAATAAGTTGAGGAGGCGGGTGTGTTGTGGGTGATTTTACAGTTTCTGCAGTTATACTCTAACCCTGAGAGTTTTCACAGACTTATGAAGAAAGAAGATGTTCTTCAGCCTGTTGCTTCTGCTTTTCAGACTGAACAGGTGGTGTGCAGGGTGGAGGTGGCCTTTAGTGAGTCATTTTTGAACTGCGTTTATTTCCTGCACCGAGATGTAACTAAGCTGCAACCGTTTAATCGTTAAAGTATAAGACTATGCTTAACGATTAGGGACAGACGTGCTAATGTCATTCATAATTCAATACAGATATTCTTCCTGCTGCTTGAGATCTCTATGTCCCCTCGTTTTTTTAACGTTTGCTTTCCTGTTGTCTGGTTTATCTTTTTGAAGTATATTGACCTCATTTTAAAAACTCCTGTAATAATTCAAAATGATAATTAAAAAATACCACATGTTCAAGATTTAAAGGAGAAAATCCAGTTTATCCTTATAATATATTATGTCTCATTTGCCTACTTAAATCAGAATGTAGATTTTTATCGCTGATATAAGGATAACTGTGCTGGCAAACATCTTTGTTCGCTGTGTGTCAGGAGAATTTTAATTTGAAGTAATAAAAGAAATATATTTCTCAGTTTAGTTGGATTAAGTTAGATTAGATTAGAAAAATAAATGTCTCAGTTCTAACATTGTGTGGTAGCTTATTTCTTTGAATGATTTTAACAGTTTTTTCTCTCTAACTTAATAAGTGATTCTGTATTTCTTTGTCTCCCAGTAGTATGGGTGTATTTATAAGCAATCGTACGATGTGTGTGTGGATGTGTGCATATTTATCTTGGATGAGTATGCTTCCTCTGTTGTCTTCACAGAGGGTTGATGACTTATTGATTAAAAAGACTCATTTATTCAGAAGCATCTGGAGAAGCCCCGGGGCTTGTTTTTAGTCATGAAATCAACCCCCACTTTTGACTCTGCATCCCCCTCCCTGAGAAATACCTCACAACATGGCACAACAGAGGCACACAAAAAAAGGAAAAAAAACAACAAAAGAAGGCATTCATTCTACCTTGGTTGATAATTTTATTTAATTATTTAGAGTTGATTTAATACCCTAGTTTAACAAACTCAAAGCCTTGATTTGAGCCATTTTGTGTAATGAGCTTATTCTGTTCATCACTGCATGCAAAATGAATATCACTTCTGGGTTCCCACAAATAATAAATGAGGTTTCTTCCGAAATCTCTGCTGAGCAGACTAACAAGACCTCCAAAACTATTTACTATTGTGTGTTGGCTTGTTGTTTCTCGCTGCAAGCTTATAAAGTAGAAAATAAGAAATCTTCCTGTTTGTTGACCAGGTTGGCGGGATGGCTCTTTGGAGATGGATCGCAGTTGGTCTTTCTCTCGAGCATGTGGGTTCAAAGTGAAAAATCTCCCCTTTAAGAAAGAGATGACGGGGGGGTTAGGGGGCCTGGAGACAATGTTGACATTTGGTTCAGTCTTTGTTTTTGGATTTATTTAATAATGTAGAGACGTTGAATCATCCTGCCACATCGTGCAAAAGCAAAACTCCAACAAAACAATGGTGATAACTTGAAATGATGCAGACATAACAAAGAGGACAGAGACGGAGTGAACATGAAGTTCGGGTAAATATATAGTAGAAAAACATGTAAAAGATTTATTTTAGCTCTAGTTGAAAGTTGCGTTTGTTTTGAATTCATCTTGTGTTTATTTCAATTTTAGGGTATTTAGATTGTTTGAATTGCTTTACTTTTTAGGTTTGTGTTTCATTTAGCCCCATGATGTTAACCACACTCCTTAATCCTACCATCCACATATAGGATGGCTTCAAACTGGACAGCACAATATATAGGAAATGTATGGCTGTCTCAATATCAAAATGCGCAATGGACTCTATATATAATCTCGCACAATAGACGGAAGTGCTGTAAATTATCTTCACATGCATTTATATACACATTCTCTGGAAATTCAAAATGACATATTATTAGACCATTAGTAGCACAATTGTCAAGGAAAAATGACCAAAGAAAACATAAAAAAAAATGCTGAGCTACAGAAGGGGAAAAAGCCATGAATAAAAAATAATGGAAACAAAAATACAGTCCAATCACAGCTCGTGTAAATTATGTGCAAAAGAATGATTACTGCTATTTGGATGAATAAAATGTCAAAGCACAAAAACAGGGCCAAAGCCTTTTTATCACAAATTATATTGTAGCAATTTCTCAACTACATAGCATCGATAAAGGGCATAAGTATCATCTGTCATGGCTTTCACCTCCTTCAACTGGTACTTTAAAATTGACTCACAAGTGCTCACAAGTTGAACATAATATTCAAGGCTCCTGCAATTGTGGTGTTCGAGTCTCAGCGATGGCGCTTTATTCTTGTAAATATGTCAAACTCAATGACAGAAAACAGTCTTGGCTTGAAATTTTGCCTGAAGATGGTACTCATGTTCTATCACGAAGTAACTATAACACCCTGAAATTAGTGTTTTAACATCGGATCATGTCAGATTATGCCAGATTTATTTCAGGGCTTTAGTGGGGGGGGGGGTATATTTACGTTCTGCCTATATGTGCATCATGTTTCTCCGCGGGGCTCCAGTTTATTCTAACTTAATTTGTGACTCCAAATTGCCAGTATGACTGTATGTTGGTGGTTTTCAGATAATTTTTGTTTGTGTTGTGATAAACTGGTGACCTGGTCAGAATGTGTCCTGTTGGGATTGGCTCCAGTACCCCTCCACCCTGACGTGGCCAAAAGCAAGATGGATGGGAGAGATCACTGACTTGTTTACTGTGACAACACAACTATAGCGTACTCTTTTGACTTGGAGTTGTCCACACAGCTAATATGTGTTCATATGTCTTGTAACAAATATCTGATTCTCGCTAAATGTTATTGTAATCTGTTCAAAGCTGTGGACAGACAAACATGGCCAGAACAAGCGTCTCCTTCATCCTCTTGGTCATTAGAGTGATGGGTCTTCTGCCAACTACAACAACAAGCTTTCTGTAAAAAGCCACTGTGAAATCATTACTGCTTTTCTGGTTTTCAGCGGCTGTTGTTCTGATTTAGTGGCACATTGGGGCTTTGGTTCCAAACGTTACCACTTGATCACTTTTCTCCCAGTCACGTGACTGAAAACTCTACTTGGTTTCTGAAAGGCGGCTGCACTGGAGCTCTATAGCACCTCGCTGTCTGTCAGAATGCTGTGAGGAAATGATCAAGGGAAACAGGAGTTTCAATCTGTCATAATAACCAAGTTGTTGGAATATATGTCTCCTTTACTTTTTTTGGTTTTGTTTGCCTTTCTTTGAGCTCTCATGCCTGCAGCTTTGCTGCATGCAAGTTTTAATGGGCGAGAGCAGCAGCTTTGCATGGTCCTCCCAGTCACAGCTGCTTGTTGCAGTGCCAGGCTATGATTCATTTGTAGCTGACAGACTAAATCTTGTGCTAGGCCGGGGCTGATAGAACGCACAGACATGTGCCAGCTGGGCTGAGGGTGTCTTTCCGCCGAGGTGCCAATGTAACCTGCCTCTAATCTGCCCCACAGCCTGGGATTTGCCCCATGCTTACACTGGATTCGCCACAACCCCCGAGGGTCAGTGGAAGAGACGCAGCCTCCTGGAAATAAAAGGTGTCGATTTGAGTTTATAGAGTAAAGATAGACTATAAAGGAATAAACTTGATTGGACACCTTTGTTGAACTCCGGAGACTTAAGATGTGAATCTACGTTATCTCCTGCTCTCCGCTACAAAGCCTTTAATCTTCGGTCCATGTCTCTTCTGTGCAAACCTGTATATTGGTTGAGTGAGCATGGCGTGGCCTCCATGGACCTCCAGCGTGTGATTTAAGTCGAGTTTTCACAAGTGCATGTGAAAGCTCCTGTTTTGACAGGTGCTTGAATCGGGGATTAGAGAACGGATGGAAGTTGCATTAATCAGAAGATTCATCCTCTGCTGCTTTTCTCATCCCTCTGACTAAATATACTGCGGTGAGCTGTGCATGCTGTGGAGGGAGACTGAGATGGTGCAAATGTGGTTTCTGAGCTGTCAAATAGATGCTTATTACGAGAAGGTGGGAGACGTTTTCATAGGTCTTTGAGAGAGTGTGTGTGTGTGTGTGTGTGTGTGTGTGTGTGTGCGCACATTTGTGTCTGCATTTGTCTTTGTTGATTTGGACAGAAGGCTCATTTTAGAGGAGTGTGTGTGTGTGTGTGTGTGTGTGTGTGTGTGTTTTCATCTTTTTCTCTGACTCAAGACACTCTCCTTTCCTACAACGTACTGCATGCCCGTCTGTGCATGTGAGGTGTTGAGTTTGTCTCACGGTCTAATTGAGATGACATTTCTGTTCTCCAAATTAAATTATTCAGCTCCTCTATTCATTTGTTCTCCTGGTCTTTTGTCTGCCTCTCCTCCTCTCTGGGCCAAAAACCTGTGCTCATAGAAGCACTGACCCTATAAATAGAGGAACCATAACTTGTGTCTGCATTTGGGATGCTTTCTTTGTGGACTGAAACCTACTCTGACCTTCAATGAATGTCCGAGTAATGGCAGAAGATTTGCTGAAAGGAAACTTCCACTCATGGCCAGAGGTTGAAAGCAATTGGTGCGTTTTGTTTCACGACAATGAACTCTCTTTATAGAGAGGGAAATCAAAGCCAGAGAACTGCCGTGAGAAATAAAGTTTATGGATTTGCTCTCTGCTCCAATCAAAGATTCTGTTTGTTTGCTGTACAGAAAGGTTCCCTCACCTTTTATATTGAATGAGATTTTCCTTCCAAAGTGGTGCAAGAAAAATCTGTACGATGAAATGTGTTAGCATGCTATGGATGCGTCAACCTTGAGCAAAGTGAAACTATAGTTCAGTTTTGGCAGAAGTGACAAAAGCAGGTTTAGCTATCCACTTTTTCTTTTCTATTTCCTTTTTTTTCAAAGCTTGACTCTGGTCCCTTTCTGCTTTTGTGTCTGTTCTCCTTGGCACATCTTTGATGAAAGAAGGTATGATACAAAAAGCCAACAAAATACTTTTTCCACTTGAATCGAACTTCTCAGCTATGGTTGCGTCTTTCTTGCATCACATGCACATCTTATGTACAAGTTTAACTTCTTCCGTGTCGTTCAGTGAACAGGCACAGTCTGTGACTACTTTTTACTTCGCTGAGTTTCTTATATATACACACACAGCAGCAGCTGATCCGTTTGCAAAGGCAATCTCTTTTCAAGAATTTTCCGAATCATTATTATCATGATGCATTCACATTTTGAAGAAAAGATGCATTTAATTTTTAGAGGTTAGTGATATATGCCCTTTGTCAGTGGTGTCAAATCCTGGTCCTGCATGTTTTAGATGTTCCCCTGATCCAACACACTAGTTACAATGAATATTATGTTATCAGGCTTTGTGCAGAGCGTCGTGATAATGCGTTCAGGTGTTCTGAAGGACCAAGAATCAACATCGCTGCCCTATGCTTTTTTCAGTCACACGTCTTTCACAACATTTTATGTATCTTACATTATATACAGGTCTCCAGCCAATCACAGAGCAAATGCTGAACCACAATTTCACATCCATCAATATTTTCATCACACCCAATTTACAGTCACCAAAAAAAATTCAAATGCATGTTTTTAGGCTGTGGTGTGAGACATGTGGAGAAATCTTATTCAAGAGTAGTGATGGAGCAAAAAATACACAGAAACATAAATTCATATTGTCCGTCCCAGTGTTGTTACAGTGGTAGGACTTCAAATTTACTCTAATTCAGAGTTGCATGCATGGCGGTATGCTGCCCCTCACCCCTCAAACCCATATTTTTCTCCTTAGCTTGTGATTGAAAGGATGAAGTCGCAAGAAGATATTAATTTCATCCATTATTATTCTTTGGTTCCAAATTATAACAAGTCTCTCTGAGATTTCTTTTGGATCCAAAGCCAGTTTGTGATAACAGCTGAGCTGTTTGCTGATGTAACTAAATCGCTTGTACCAAATGCTATCAAACTTTGATCACACAAATAATAAAAAGCAGCCGCCTTTAAATCAACTCTTTGAGGTGCCAGTTCTCCACATGTTGGTGCAGAAAATAGCAGAAAAAGAGTCCCAGTCAAGGCTCAAATTTGACTCTTTAGAAACATATGATTGACAGTAATTCTCATATTAAAATTCAGCAGAAATAAATGTAATTTGACTTTTGTGGAGTAATAATTGCGGCCTCTCGAGGAAACTTTTTTCTAACTGTTTATGCCAGGATCCTTAGTACTGTTTAGAAAAAAAAATAAAAGCAATCTATATAGATGACACTGAAGGAAAGAACTGCAACTCTGCTTTCCTCCTATTTATTTCTGAATGAGTGTTTCAGTCGAAATCCGAAATTATTTTACAAACTGCAGCATTGTTGCTTCAACAGACACAAGAAAGTCTCAGTCTGTGTGGATTCTTGAGTGAGAGAGTTTCAGCGCTGCAAAATTCCTCATAAATAGGTCAGGGGTGTGTGTGCGTGTGTGTGTGTGTGTGTGTGTCGGGGGGGTGAGATATAGAGTTTTGTAGGGTGAATCTTTTGCGCTCTGTGGTGGAGACAGTAAACAAACATCAGTGCACAGTAAAGGCGTGCAGCAGCCTGGCTGGGAGTCTTTTTGAAGCCACTGAAATTGGTTTTTGATTATTAAAATGAAAACAATTTCTTCTGATCAAATCGGCAAGCTCCACCGATAACTGACGATGTCGTCTTATGCAGAAGAAAATCCTGACCAAGAACAGAGGGACCTTAAATGTGGCGCACACAAATAAGTTGGTTGAGCAAACCTTTGTAAATGACACAAGTTTTTGAAAGTCTCAGAGACCAGAACACTTTACATATTCATTAAATTACATTTAAATGGATTTTATTTGAACTCACATTTGGTTTTGATTGAAGTTTTAGGAAAGACACTCTGACCAGCTTTCATAAATCTCTAAACTCATTTACAAAGGAGGCTTTTGAATTTGCAAGTTTTGTTTGTCGTTATAACTGAAACGAATTACAGTAAGTTAAAATTAGAATTTTACCTGAGATTTCATCCAATTTGCAATCATCTAAAAATATGATAACAATTCATTTTTCAGCAACTTCGGCCAGTAATATTGTCAGGCTATTTGGGTTTTAACTTTTTAGTAAGATGACAGTTTGATTGTTATCACCGATCATTCTGATTAACTGTCTTGAATCCATTCTTGTTTGACTGATACACACAGCAGAATGCTTTGTGATATTCACCTTAACTGTATAAACCAACAGGTTATTAGTGCAAATGCTCACCCTGAAATACTGAGAAAACTGGGAAATTTTAAGTTAATTGTGTGTGTCTGATCAGCCTTCCAGATTAATGTTCCATCAGCCGACTTAGTTTTTGCTTAATTGTGCATTAGGCTGTCAAAAATAGGAGGAAGAAGTGTCGGCTCCACAATCCAACCATTTTATGGCTTTTAAGACCCAAGATTAACCTATATTAATCCTTACTTTAAAACAAATTAAGGTACAATTTCACCCACTTTATCTCCAACATGCTGCAGGAAGCAATTACTGGACATATTCCTGTCATCTATCTGTTACCCAAAAAAGCTGATCCGGGTGCTTTTATCTGTGGCGACAGTGGTCATCTGCACCTGTGTGCTTTGTGCTGAGTGGGTCCTTTCAGGGGTCTGAATTTTTTAATTGGATAATCCAGTCCCGAGCCAGCTGAGATTAGCAGCTACTCAAACCCAGGGAATTGGTATGATAGTGTTTGACCTGTGCAACCACACTGGGTTAAGCTCCTCACGCAGCAGCAGTGCTCATCTTTGCCTGAGGGAAACACAGAAGCAACCACAGACGGCGGCAGAAACTCTACAGTACGGAGAATTTCTGCAGGACAACAAAATGGCCTCCTCGAAATGTCACCAGCACGACTTGGCCTTTAAAATATCCAAAACAGTATAAAGCTCTGTCATTGTCCCATGTCCAATCCTGCGGTGGAGCCTTCACCCAGAGTGCTTGAATGTGCTCATCACTTTTGCATCCATGTGCTTTATGTTCATGGTCTTTTTTTTTGTGTGTGTGTGAGTATGCCTTTAGAGTGTGGCACCGCGTTAAGCTGGCGAATGTGCATGTGTCGGAGCTGTCCCCTTAATCCTTACAGCAAATAAAGGGAGGCTTACTCAGCCTGGTGCACACAGTCTCACACACACTGAAGCAGGCAAGTGAGCAGAGACACACACAATTCACATGGACCAGCATGTGTAGCGACATGCTGGTCCTTCCTGTTCATCTCTTTCTCCTCCTTTACATCAGACTGATGCCTTGCTTCCATTATGTCCTCTCTTGAAGAATCCCCATCTCTTCCACCCTCATTGCCTGAATGTTTTTCCATCGAACTGTCTTTTTTTTCTCCTTTTCCTTCCCTTCCTCTCCTTCTCATCCCCATGAACTCTTTTGCAGCCCCCAGTACTCACAGTCTCTCTTTGACTTTGCTTAGCCAATCTGTGTTTTGGACTTTGACTCAAAGCATCAGGAATTGGCTCCCGCCCACAACATTTACCCCCCATCTTTCCTGTGCAGGGCACAAGTGCTGCTCGTCTCCTATCATGAGGAGGCTGCTGAGTCTTTGACATCACAGTCAACCACTGTCAGGATTCAGAACTGTCCTGTGGTCTCAGCTGAAGAAGAAGAAGAAGAAATGTTGTTTTTTTTCTATTTCTGTGGAGCGCAGTAACAACCTCATTCATTTCCCTGACACTCATCAAGCTCACACAGTCACTTTCAATTTAAGACAATCTTTTGATTATTCTTTTTGATCACTGGCAGCACTTATGATCAAGGTCAGATGTCTCATTAGCTGGATGCAGCTGTAGCACACACGTCTTTGCACACACATGGAAGGACACGACACAGCAAGAGCAGGAGAGGGTGCCTGCAGAGCCTGCAGAGCCGGCAGATGACACAATGCTGCGTTAGAGAACAGCCATGCGGTTTCCGAAGTCTGCCTCATGATGGCAGTTGCATGAATATCTTTGGTGAACCAAATGATCTGCACTACATCACTGTCATTAAATATTCCAAATATTCCATATTCTCATATTCCAAAATGGAAGGAGTAAAAATGGTCGCACTAATTAGGAGCAGAAAAAATCTGTTCGTCTCATCCTGTCCACCGGAATCTAAAGGCAAGCTATATTCTCATCGTCACTTTCAAAGTACTTCACTGATAAAATGACAGGATGTTTAATGTCACTGCTTTTTAGTCAGTTGTCTTTCTGTCATTGATTTTTGAGAGCTGATTCACTTCCTGCCTAAAATGCAATAGTAAAAACTATTGTTCTGCTTTTGGTTTCCTTCTCATCTGCACAAACACATCCTTCAGTGTGGTCAATCTTCCCATCAGCCATCTCCCACTCGGCTCCATCACCAGAGTACGGTGATATTTTCTTTCTACCCTGTTTCTCATCATCAGACCTGCCAGAACCTTAACATGCATTTTCCATTCAATCAACCTTTGCCTATCAGCTACAGGCCAATTTAAACTGACAATAGACAAAAGACTGGATACACACACACTCATTCAAATCAGCATACGGTTTAGAGACCCTATTCATATATTTTCCACAACACTTCACCCAACTGAGTTGCTGCGGGCTGAAGCAGATCGCAGCTGCAATACTTGCAATTTATAGTCATTCCTTCTACACAGCGCGTGAGGATTAAAGGTAAACTCAAGACAAGAACCAGATTGGGATATTCTCACAGTGAAGAGAGTCTTAAGCACTATGCACTACACTTTGGTCATGCTTAGACGATTCTGGTTATTGCTTTCTTCTCAATGATCCTGTCTGTATTGAACTGCGTTATTGTCTGGCCAGATGTCTTACATTTTTTTGTCATTTGTAATTTTGTTTTGAAGCTCAGCCAGCTGCTCTTTTTTCTCAAAACCTAACTTCACGCACTTCATAGCAAACTGTATAAAGTGTGCAACATTATTCTCAAGTCATTCATTTATATTTTTCATAAAAGTAAAACTAATTTCTGAAAAAAACTACTGGACTTATTAGGATGCTTATTCACATTTCTGAGTCATGCTATGAGAATTTTTACAATCTTTATTACCAATCAGAACATTTCCTCAAGACAGTCACTGTGAAACTTTAAGCTTGAACAAATAGAACTGGTACCATGGTGACATTTGGGACAACCCTGTAGCTTGACACAGATGAGGTTCTAGTTTCAAATCTGCACTTTCGCTGGAGGCTTTCTATGTAAATGTGACAACATCGCCCCATGTCATGCAAATTAGGCAAAGTCTGTGGCGCACATCGTGAGCAGTTCATTGTGGTGTCTGTCGCACCCTGCAGCATGTTGGGATTGGTCCAGTACTCAAAAAAACCTGTGTAAAATAATCACTTTAAAGCCTGGATGTATTCGGTGAAAAGTCAGTTTTAGTAGACCAAGTGTATTTCAGCTTTGAAGAAAAAGCAAAGAATAATTCATTATTAAGATAGTATGTTTGTGCATCTGTCACCCAAACAAATAACCATGTGGATTCATAGATGTAGGGACATTGAGATGGTTTATGTATGTGCAAAGGTGAGATAGAGGAAAGTGATCCTTGTGGGGACCCCTGAAGCGAGCAGTCGACAGATGAAGCAGAACTACCCTGCTGACCAGTAAATCTGAGTCCGAATTAATCTTGTTGAATAAATTGCTGAACTTTAAATAAAAACTTCAAAATGTTTAGAAGCTCTAGCAGACAGTAAGGGATAAGGATGATGTGCCAATCAAAACTATGGGATCAGGGGCTGATGCCATCATGAATCTTCAGTATTTTATACAGGAATGTTTAATTGAGTCTTCATCTCTTTCCAGAGGACAGTGGTGTGAACAGATGGTGTCCAGGGTGGGCGCAGTCCTTTGAAATACAGCCTCCCTTTATTTTTAGCTGGAAAGTAGTGGTAGAGGTAGTGGCCACTTATGTCTCACAGCCAGTATGATCACGGTCCTCATATAATACTAAATTGTGCACAGAAACAAGATAACACACATGCATTACCTCTTCCCTTTGCTTTGTGTGTATCAACATTAAGGGCTGTGGAAAACACTTGCCTGTCTTGTCTGAAACATTTGCTGCACAAATGAGCAAACTTTATCAGAGTCTGCAGATGCAGACTTTCCCCATGTAAGTGAATGTTAGACCAAACACCATGTCTACAGATTGTCCTATATGTGCCTTCATTATTTTGAGTTTCCATATTGTAATGTCAGCTATTTAAATATGTATTGTGTTTGATTAGTCATCTGGAACAGTGTCCTAATTTGGTGCAAGTAATGTGTGTTACGATTAAGTCTAGCACAGTAATACGTAAGATGTGAGGCGCCACTTTAGTTACCATTGTTCAGTTATGCACCTTTCTGACATTAATTAAACTAGTTTGAATTACATACACCGAGTTGTCCTTGTGCACTTGCTTTTCTCACAACCTTTTGATGGTTTAATGAACAATTAAGGCTATAGTTAAAACATTAATGAATCCTGTGTTGCATGTTGATCAAGTATCTGTTCCAACTGTGAAAATTCAAAATATACTCAAATATGGGACAACAGAATTACAGTAAAATTGGTCTCAGTGTGAATACTGGTTCTGGAAAGGGAAGCACACTCAATTAAAAAGAGAAGTAGGGCTGCCACCAAATGCAGTTGTTCGATACTATTTGCCACGCAGGCACAATGTACCAAGTTTATGTCTCTAAATTAGATTTTTGCACAATGAGCTGACTGAGCACTTGAAATGATGACTTTGCAAAAGAAGTTGTTAAATGATGTATGCTCCTTCGTGCATCAAGTTAAAGGAGAAAGTGATGGTGTGCACTGTTGGGTTAGAAATAACATTCACAATGAGTCATTATCTAGGGACATTTTTTCCAATTAAAAACTGAAATGTCTCTATTTTGCACATGCATTTTTACTTTCCCGAGGCTTTAGACTGTCACTGCACTCTCACATAGCTGAGACATGTTAACCGACTTCAGCTGTTAACCTGTTACTATACATTTTAAGCCACAAACCACTGAGGGAAGCACTGCAATTAAACATCCATGAAATGACAAGACACATAATGCATGAGGGCTGAAAGTGTCTGCATAATGTGTGTGCGGAAGTGCCCCTGTTAATGAAGCATAAGGAACTGACAAGTTGAAAGGTCCCATGAAGTCAGTGTTCCTGACTTGTCCCCCTAATTTCAGTGTGTCACATTTCTGAATGCATGATTAGGCTGTCAGGAGGTTATAGTTAATGCCTTTGCCTGCAGGAACATACACATAAAGAAATGTGACTCTGCGGAAGTAAGAGAATGTGGAATGAAAGCATTTGTGTGACACAAAAAGAAAGTGAGAGCTTAGAAACTATGTGCAGAATGGATGCACAACAAAACAATATCACTACTTCAGCTCTACAAATACACTAAAGAAACCGTTAGTTTCTAAGTGTGCAATGCTTCAATTTCTTCTCACGAGTTGCTGTAGATATACTGCCTCAGCAGTAATATTTCATAGCTTTACAATCGCACCGCTTCCAGTTACACTTTACAAATTAGAGCTGCCATCTGTGCCTGCAGCCTCACATTTGTCTACACAATCATTAGGTGTTTGTGTAACATGACTGAAATGAGGACTTCCTTTCATGACAACGTTGTCCTCAGTCACTTCCTCATTCCACTGCTCCCCTCCTGCTGGAACTCTGCTCTCATATAAGGTGGCATGATATACAGCTGTGTTCTTAATTCCCATGGAACTTTCTCTCCTTAAATCTGAGTCTCTGCAGCCGAACGGCATTAGTGTGATTAGCCAAACACACAGCAGTGGATTCCTACTGCTGTATTCACCGCTTTGAGGCCAAACTTAATCCAGGTACCTGTGGATAATATACAGAGCCATTGGTTAAGACGCTGAAGAAAATTAACATGAAATATAAATTCTCATCCTATTTTCATATTTTCTATCTATACTTTAGACTTATACTAAAATTGACACTGAAACACAAAATCCTTGAGCTCGGACTAATCTCAGAGACCAAATGTGTCAACATGTTGTGGCTGATTATGAATGACCTACTTTTCTGTTTGGAGTGATTGAGACACAGCAAGACCAGCTCAAATAATTGCTTGTTGCAATCAAAGTTTTCCAAAAACCAGTTCTGGAGTCACAACCTGTCGAACTGAAAAACATCTCTCGGTTTTATGCCTCTTAGCAATGTGTACTTCTCATGCGCCATATTTTCCTGACACATGTCTGGCGTTTTAAAAACAATGTTGTTATTGCCACAGTCAAGCTTGACTATTGTGGTTTACTATGTTTGATCCTTTCTGCCCACAGAGTACCTTCCCTCTCATGGCTACCTCCACAAGGACACCACAGCAAGTCCCAAAGTCAGGATCGTCTCCACCTGGTTTCAGTGAGTCCACCAGACACACACATCCTCCGCAATCACCTGATCGAAAGACTAATATTTTTTACATTAGGAACGTGCTTCTGACAAATCTGCAGCAGGAGCTTGATGGAGGAACCACCTTTATAATTTATCTTATTAAGAAAAAGAGCACACAATAGGTCCACCCTGGAGAAGTAAAATACACAAGCTTGGATGCAAGATTGTTTGTGTGTGGCCAAGTGGTGGTTTGCCCTTTATATATTATCAGCGGTGAAAAGTATGGCAAAATGTGGTTTTCTTGAATGTGCCAACTACATTGCAACTACTTTATTCAGAACAGGTGTATATATTAGTTGTTGCATTATTTTAAGGAAGATGGATCTGTCAAGCATTAGTGAAAAAGAAACAGCCAGAGCTCATGTCATCCACTGTGTAATAAAATCAATATGTGTGACTGATTTAAAACTTGTCTAATTTAGCCCCACACCTGAGTGCACACCGTGAGGTTTTGACGGGGGATGTCGAGATTCATTTCCGGGTATTTGGATGGATTTTGATTCAATTATTTTTGCGTGTGAGGAAGTTCTCCAACAATCAGCTGAGGATAACAAATCGAGTCCCCCTACACACATTTGGCAAAAACCATGATGTGTAACAAGTAGAGAATGTGCAACCTGTGACTCACAGAACAGTTGGCTATCAAATCACTGAATAACAAGAAAATATTGTGCAATTTATTGAGGTAGTTGGTTGGAGGTGGTCAACACGGCACTTATTTTCCTTTGCCTCATGAGAGCAATGTGCAACCAATGTGCTAGAACATTTGCAAATTAAGCAGTGTGGGATGGAGGGAAAAGAAAGTGTCAGGCTGAAACTTGCAAAGATGCATCTGTGGTGCTTGGCTCTGCTTTGCATTGAATGTTAATTAACTGAGTTAATTTCACTCCGCCCTCTATCACTATGTCTCTTCGCGAAGCACCTGCATACCCACAAACGTTTTAGACGTTATATCCTCGGTATAGCCACGAGATTTAATTTTACTTTACCAAAGCTCTTGATCACCTGTTAAATCATCCGTTTTCATCTCATTAATTCTTCCACTGGTTGTGAATTACTTCTTGTTAGTTTTGTGTTATTTTGTCCACTGTCCAGCCACAAAGTGTCTTACGCAATTTCTAACCTGTTCCCAACTTTCCTGTGAACTTGGTAAATATTTAATCATTGAAATACTAACATTTGCACATCAGGGGTCTCATTTCTAAAACATTGTGTGGGATCCATATTAAAAAGTGTATGTGCGCCTAACCTGCTCGCACTTTTCCCATATAGATCACAGTCCACATTGTCCCGCAAAGTTTATTTTTAAAAATCACAATGTTTGCGTGGGAAGTGGCGAATGCATCTTTCAGGACCCGTTTTGTGACAGATGATCAATCCTGAAATGTATATATTAAAAAAACAACCATAAAAATACCTTTATTTTGCTTTCAGGGCAATCGTCTTGCAGTTGGCAGAGAAAACTGCAACAACTACAAATCCACAACAAGACAATTCAAACAATAAAAAAACAACACAATCAGTCTGTGACTGCTGTTATGTGCTATAGATCCGAGCCACCATTAGAAATTTGCACAATAATCCATGCCACACCGCTGCTTCCAAGTGATAATATATAGGTTCCTATTTTGAAAACCAACACTGGCTTCTAAAGCAGTTTTAACACTGATCCCAAAACTTGCGCTTGTGGCAATTGATCTGATCTGATCATCTATTCTGTTTTATTCTGATAATTCTTTGATGATCCAGGGAATACACAGCAGTGATTTTATTTTTACTGAGAGAAGAAAGCCAGTGGGGGAGAGAGAGAGGAAGAGCGAGGAAGAGAGAGAGTTTTCAAAGTTATCAAAATGGAACATTGTCTAACTCTAAACAGAGGCAACACAACTTTTGTAAAATGTGCAGTACTGTGATTGTTGTCAACATTGCAGTTTGACCGTGGAGCTTTTCTTAAATGAAAATGCTGAAACAATGTTTCCTGTCAATTCAGGTCGGTTTTCATGCCAAGTCATGTTTTCAATGTCAGGAGTTATCAAACGTGCCAAACTGAGGTTAAATGAGTTCTTTTCTGGCACCTATAATTCTTAAACAGAACTCCAGGTGAATGTCCAAATCTTCAGAGGTCGTGTCAATGTTACTTTATTACCTTTAATGGGTAATAAGCACCTGATCAGGTGGCCACAGAAATCAGATACATAAAAGCACACTAATGAAAGAGAAATTACTTAAACGTTACAAAACTGTTAAACTTCTAAATTAGGGTCCAAAGAAGGAACAAAAAAAAAAAGAAATCTGAAACCACAAAGACGTTCACATCATCTACATACAGTAAGTGTTCACCTAAGATCGTGCAGCTCTAATTTTAATTTGTCACCTAAGAAAACTTTGTTTTAATCCTTTAAGTTTTTGTTGCGCCATCAGTTTAGAATTTAAAGCCCATCACTGCTCTCTGTGTGCAATATACATTATGTATTTATTTATTTTGTGCCATATAATCAATCCAATCACGACCAACATTGTCGTAAAATATTGTCACAGTTATTATCTTATTGCTACTGTTATTGTTTTTAATATTTATTATTGTTTGTATTCTTTGGCTACTCTCTTATATTGCTTCTACAACAATGCACAGTTCTCCATTATGGGACAAATAAAGGATAATGTATTATATTCTAGAAAGCTGTGTTTGAATAGTACTGTGTTAAGCACTTTTTGAATAAACCTCTATTGACTTTCGGTTCAACACTGGCACAGTGAATCGTCGACAGATGCATTTTATTTTGGGGAGAGCTATTCTTGTAGTACTGGTCTTCTGTGCGGTTCTGTGTGCACAGTGTCAGAGCTTTTGGTGACTGTCGCAGTGAATTCAAGTGAAAGTGAAAGGTTTCTCCTCTATGTCTTTCCTAATTTTGCTCGCATTTAGTTTGTCCTTGTACCGGGCCATGCTGCTGCCCTTTCTCATTATATGCAAAATAAACACACATGGCTTCAGAAGGAAAATGCATATTCATTGTAATTACATCAACAGTGCTGTGTGGTTCCCACAGTTAGATCTGGAGGGAGAAAGAATAAGTAGCAGTTTCTTCATATGAGTTATACAAAATAAAATTTTTTGTCAAATGTTTTTTTTGTGATTCATCTCAGTGAGCTCATTGCTTTGTACATAAAGAAGCAGCGGATCAGAAGGCAAGGAGGAGCAGCAGCACAGATTGAAACTGAAGTACAGCAGCAGTCTGTTTCTTTGTATTTCGGTCCCCTTGACATTTTATGTGTACTGAATGAAAGTGTTGGTCAGACTTTGGTCATCTGTCTTGAATGCTATCAGATCAAGAGATCTCAGCGAGACAGCCATTTCGTAATGATTCAGCTCAATCCTGTTTTTACAAATGCTCGCATCTATTTTGTATCGCAAGCCTTTGCCTGTTTTAGTCTTGACTTTCTGGCTTTTGTAATTCTCCCTTTATCTTTTCTGACTTGACACCAAGTTCAAACAGAATATCACACAGTTTGATTTAGATACATGTGGGCTGGATCATTTGTTTGGTTTATTTTCTCATTTATTTCTACATTATTTGTCCCAATATGTGTTCAAATCTTTTGCATGTTTACCGAATGTCTTTTACTTTAACTGATTTTGGCAAAAGCAGTTTTGGCTGCCAAGTAAAATCCTTTACCAAGTGAGCAAACATGACGAAATAGTTAAATTGTAAAGTTATAGTAAACAAGAGCAATAAAAGATTTTTGATGTCCACCAAAGGATGAAAAGTTGGTGAAAAATCTGTCATGTTTTGACGTAATCCTTAAAAGCCTACGAAATGAAATCCTGATCCAGATCACCTCCAAAATGTAATGTAATGTTATCCATCAGTGGGGAAATATTTCGACAAAACCCGTGCAGTAGTTTTGAAGTAATCTTACTAACGGACAGACAGACAAACAAATAAACGCCAATGATTTTATTATGTCTTTGGTGGATGTAATAATACTGTTACAAAATGTTTGTAAAAAGCTGGACCATCTCCTCATTCTTTGTCTTTGACTTCCATTCACATACATGCCACCAGAACAGCTGCTATACTACAGGACAGCTTTATTTATATACATCTTGATGGTGTTGTTGGCGTACGTACTATGTGCCATAGATGATGTTCAGGATAATGTTGTTGCATAATGCTGTTTGCTGTAATAGTTGTCACAAACAAATTCTGTGCAAAGGGGACATTCGAGATATTTGTTACAATATACTGTAATTTGTGTTTGGTTACTTGGTTGTGTGACTATATAATACTGACATATATGCTGAGATTATGAGACTGAACACAAGCTAAAGAGACACGCACCTCCACATGGAGCATAAGTCAGAGTGTTGACGTCTTTCTGTGTGACGTACTCTTCCCTGTGCTGTCAGATTAATCTTTGTCTGTTTGAGCAATCCAGCATCATTAATGCTAGGTGGTATTTTGTGTGATGGGCACAGAGATGAATGAGAGTGTTTGCCCCGGCTATTATTCCCTCCGTTGGAGCGAAGCGGCACAAAAATTCACTGCAGGAAAACAAGACCAAGGTCACTGATGCTTCACCATCACATCCGCATACTGTGCACTATATGAGAGCAGCAGTGCTATGGATATGACTTTGTGAGTGGATTACGTTTATTCAATGCTAATGTATAACTTGTGTGGGTTTTTTTACATTCTGATGCTGTAAGCCAGGACTTGTTCATGCATTTAGCACTTGCGAGGCTGTCTCTAATATCCAAGCTCAGTGTGAGTGCCTATTTATTCTTATTGATCTGCTCTTGGCCCGCTCTCTGGTGCACACTTGTTCCCACACAATGCACTTCCCTCAGGGGTTTTAGCAGCTCCTTCCTGACGTTCATTGAGCCCCCCCCCCCCCCCCCCACACACACACACACACACACACACACACACACACACACACACACACCCCTCCAACTCTCTTGCGCTCTCTTTCTTGCTCTCTCAGGCTCACTGTTTGTGCGGGTGTGGAGCTGAGAGAGCAGTCCACTAATAGAAAGTCTATTGACTAGGTCAGTCACTCATTGCTACTATTATAGCTGCCAGGGCCCTCCAGACGCCAGTCGATAAAAGCGGCTTGTTTCTGTTCACTGGTGAGGGGCCTTTGTCAGCACTGGAGGAAAATTAAATGTTTGATCGACCACCTTGAGATGCAGTTTATAGCGTGTGTGTGTGTGTGTGTGTGTGTGTGTGTGTGTGTGTGTGTGTGTGTGTGTGTGTGTGTGTGTGTGTGTGTGTGTGTGTGTGTGTGTGTGTGTGTGTGTGTGTGTGTGTGTGTGTGTGTGTGTGTGTGTGTTTGTGTGCATGCATGAGCACTATGCTGTGTGTCTGTACATCTTTGTGTTTGTACTATGACGAGGGGGAAAATGCAAAACAGAAACCAGGTGTGACACTGCAGCTGGAAATCCTCTTCGCTTGCCTGTCTCAGTGTGTGTGTCTGTGTGTGTGTGTTTGAGGATACCTCTAATTCTCAGGCACCTTGGTCTTCTGGAACCCAAACAGCTGGCATGACTGTCTTGCTGTTTCATGCTGCAAACCAACAAACACACGCCTCTGCCAAGTCTCCCCCAACAATATTTGGCAACGGTAGCTCAGTCTTAAATAGGACAGCGTGACATTTTTTGAACAAAGTTAACAATGTAGAGATGAGGGACCGTCAGTGTGCAGGGCTGGGTATTGGACCACTTCGTTGTCCATCTGACTGTGTACTGTCAGACTGTGTGCTACACTGTAAGAACTAATTATATTTTACATTTTCATCCAAGGTTAACTTAATCCTCTTAATCACTTTGAGCTTCAGCATTACAATGACTGATTTTTTCCCAATGATTGACCTTGTTTAAATTAATTTATATCATTACAAAGTTGCAACAATAGAATGTGGACAGTGAACTACATCATATAATTTTTTTTTCGTTCATGTTTCGAAGCATCCACAATTTGTGAAAAATCCTCAACAAGTCCCGACTGTTTCAGATCTATTGCACCATAGATGAAAGAATGGAAAAAAAAAAAAATCTGAATTTATATAACCACTTGGGGCCTTATCTGCTTTTAACCCATCATAGTTAACTTGAACGACACATGTTAGGAGGAGTTGTGACATTAAGAGACAGAAGGGGCTCAGTTCAGTGAAGTTCATACTTTACACAACAAACATTCATAGGTGTATCTTGTAAAGTGGGCAAAGAGGTTCAGAGATGTTAACCTCGACATGATAGTCATCATTAAGCAACATGTGTATTGGCACCTATGCAAATTTTTTTTTTAAACATCCATATAATGTACTTATGCGCTTCAACTATCATTCTATTTTTACTGTCTGCTGGTCTGTGCTAATGCTCCCACAAAAAGGGATGAAATAAAACCACTTGAGAAATCATTTCAGAACAGAGTACTATGTTCTGAGTTAATGTGTCCTCTGTGTGATGGAACCACCATGAAAGAAGTGAGGCAGCACTGCTTGGACAAGCTGCTCAGTGTGTTAGGAAATAGCCGTTAGGAGAGAGAGAGAGCAGGAACACAAAGTGGTCGAAAAGAGAAAGAGCCTGTTTCCCTCCAGTTGAAACAACTCGTCTGGTTTTACAGTGCATAAAGAGCTGGCATCAAATATTTGGTCAAATTTGTTATCGTGTTGGCAAGAATGAAACTGCAGGCTTGTCCTGTAAATGTCAGAGTATGTTGTAAAGGCCTGTACACACTTGGGGCAGGAGGAAAAACAATAGAAAAATGAAACACACTTGCTCGCAACAATTTCGCATCAAAATTATTCACATCCACAGATGCTCAGTCAAAGAGTTGCCCTTCATTGTTTTGTCTGATAACACTAAATCTTGTCCCCATTCTTGTTGGGATAAAGCAGATTTCACACTGAGAAAATATGTCTGCACACATATTTCAGCCACAAAAATATTTGACTTTGATTAGATCCTGAGCAGATCTCCATCAGATCAACTTTCTTAAATCACCCCATGTCCTTTAGAGGTATAAATAAGGAAAGGTGTGTTTGTGACATTTGTTCATAGTCTTTAAGATGCTTACAAGTTACATGTGTAATCTGAATATACGGTAAACATAAAGTCCTCAGGATGTAGAGGAATAAAAATCCGAACACATTCATAGAATTCAAAACAATTAATAATATGGTTCATATAACAGAGATTTACCTTGTGAGACCCATGCAAGTAGAAAGGTATTGATGTACCGCGGCACTCTTTTCCACTGCTACTGGGGAACGGCGCAGTTTGTTCATAGACCAGCTAGAACGCTGTTGCTCCTAGTCTTCATTTTCTCTCCATAGGCGTGAGGTAAAGCGTGTCCTTGTATGAAACTGTCTCACAGGCAGCCTTTTGTCCCATAATGCCAACATGCACCTCATTAGATGAGTCCCTGAGGTAATACCAGGGGGAGTCGAGGAGGCTGTTTGATTGACAGCACTGGCATTCACACTTGGGAGGAGACTGTGTGGAGACAGTGAAGCAAGGTCACTGTCAGGAGAGCATGAATATGGAGAGACGTACTACTACTACTACTTGTGGCACAGCCGACACTTGTGATTATGGAATTATGTTGCTCAACAACGCTACTCCGGGAAGTTGGTTTCCTCCCATGATTACACCCTCCCAGATTCACTTCTATGCATTATGCTAGTTACATGGTTCCAAGTAAAAAATGATCTTCATATTCAATCAAACACGATTCACATAGATCAGGGAGGGGAAACTTTATCAGTCTTGGAGACGATAGGTGGACCACGAACAAGTGATGATGTTTGAAGTCTACCCCATAAAAAGAGAAAGCGAGCACAACTGCAAAGCAACACACACACACACACACACTACTTCAGTCATATCGATGCAGAGAGAGCACCAAGACCGCAAGGTGAAGGACCATTGCAAGAGAATGGTATGTAATGCGAATGAGCTTGTCACTTAGTTTTTTTTTCCCCCGAGCCGCCACTATCCTCAGGGAGTTCCCTTCTTAGCAAAGCATGCCGCCATAGTGGGGGGAATGCCGCTGTCTCGCCACGAACCTCTAACACCTGACTCGGGCCATTACTGGGCTACTGCTGTGACAAGCTCTGACAAGGTCACTACTTCTCAGAATGTAATTGTTGTGAGTAGCACTTTTGTTTGGAGTCCTCTGTTTCTTTTCCAGCGCTTACAGTCTTAACTTCTCTTTGTCAACACTGAAATGCTTGTCAGTTGATCACAGTCGGGAGATCACTGGGAGGGAAACCTGCTGCTAATCTTGTCCCGTATTAATGCTCACAGCAGTAGGACAGGGAGAGTAGCTAATACGATTATAGCTAATTTCTGCCACAATTGTAATGTGGTTCACGAAGGAAAAAAAAATAAAAGAAGCATCTACAAACACCCCAACTCGTGCCCACAAACATACTGTAATCAGAATGCAGAAAGACGGGCAACAACTGATTGAATTAAGGTGAAATTAGCTGGGAACTTTGAGAAAGTTGTGCCGCTTCCCCTTCTGGTGACAATCCGATTAACTTCATTAACATACCTGGCTCCAGCTCCTTCACTGAAAGCAAAGACACACTGGCGGAGAAACAGCCGATGTGTATGTGTGATGGTGGAAAGTAAGAGGGGGGTGAAATTGGGATGAGGCAGTCGCCAGTGAGGAGGGGTGGAGGAGGTATTTCTATGCAGAGTGATATCTGCAGTGTGCAGGATGTGAAGCGTGTCATCTGTCATCTAATAGAAAACCTGCATGTGGCCGAAACTGAAATGTGAAAAACACGCTTTCCTTTTTCCAGTCTCATGGTTGCTCTCTGCTGCTTTTTGTGCCCATGGGGTTGACCATCCCCTCCACGAGCAGTTCCTCCACTGTCCTCCGTCTTGCATCTGTCCCCAGGAGAAGCTCTGTCACCTGTCGGATAGGTTGTGATGTGATTTTAATGCGATGGATTGAGCTGAGAAACTTGATTGGATGATGCATCTGGGACTGAGTTGTTTATCGCCCATTTTGAGACGGAGCTTCATTTGCAAAGTAACGAGCTTCTCATTCTGCTGTCAGATAAATGCATCTTCTTTATTGCTTTCTTCCAAACAGTTTTCTTGAAATCAGAGGCTTGATTGGCAAAAGATGCAGATAGTTATTTCTTTATGTGCCAGAAATAGGAAACAATACATAAGCATGCTGTTGCTGATGAGCTGTCTTACCTTTTTTTTTTTTTTTCTGGTCTAAAATTAGGTGTATAAAAGACAATAATGCTTTGTTGTCATACGAGTGAATGGAAAACCAGTCACACTTGTCTCATAGTTTACCTTTGATGTCGCTGCAGCTGTTGCACAAGGTCACTGAGACCTTGTTGCAGCTTTGCACAGCGAGGTAGCCATAATACCACTAAAGCTGACGTGCTCGGATTTAGTCTTCAGAGTCTTCAGATCTTTTAATTTAAGAAGAGGACACCGGTCATGAAACGAGTACGGCATATTTTCTCATGACAGCAGCGAGAATGTGAATCTTAATTTTGATAATTGTGTTGCGTTTTTGACTCCGCAGCCTGATGGGAAAAACAGCTGTAGGTTTAAGGACAAATTACATCATCCAACCCGGGGGATCGGAGATATATAGGCATCCCATTCAAACCCTCACAGTGTTTTTAATGCCACCATGATTGCGATGACAGCAGCCCTCTGCTTTTTGACCCAAAAGATTATACATCGCTGCTTGTGAGGAGTTCAGCCTCGTTAACTCGTTGGCCTTTTTACATTTATCTGCACAGAAGATGAGTCGACTAGCGGTGGAGTCGCTTCCCACTTTTTCCTGCTCTAATGAAGGCTAAGTGCATTTTAGTGTTTTAATGGAGTTGCATTGTACTCCATCTCATCTCATTCACTTATACAACGGTGTCTGATTAAGGCCAAGAACCAGAAATGCTCCACTTCAAAGACAAGGGTCGTGGATCGGTGGTGGGTGAAGATGGTTCATCCATTTCAGTGTTCAATTATTCATTTCATACAACATTTAAGACCTTAAATACATGGACCATATAGCGCAAAAGGCTTTCAGGAGTCGATGTCAAGATTTATTTAGCTAATTTTGTTAATGTTACAACTGTACCAGATGAATACAGATTGGTTTTGTTTTTTCTTTTTCTCTCACTCACTCTGCCTGTCTATCCGTCTGTCCATCCATCCATTTACACTCACTCATCACCTCATTAGGTTTACCTGTTCAACTTGTTTTACAGCATATAGCAAATCAGCCAAATCAAGAATCCAATGTATTTAAGCATGTCGATGAGCTTCGGAAGTTAAAATGGATTATATTTAAGTGAAACTGCTTATTGACTGGGATTTTCACACACAATCATCTCTACTGTTGACAGAAAAGCCAGAGGTCAGAGGAGACTCTCCACACTGGTTAGAGATGATAGAAAGGCAACAGTGTCTCAAATAACTGTTTACAACCAAGACATGTTGATAAGCATCACTGAGCAAGCAACGTGTGGAACTTTGAATGCGGTGGACTACAGCAGCAATGTGACCACAGCTTGTGCCACTCATATCAACTGAGAACATGAAATGGAAAGTTTCACAATAGAAGGCTGAAAAAATGTTGCTTGCCCTGGTTATTTCTCATTTGTACTGTGAAATTCAGATGGAAAGGTCAGAATTTGACATGCTCCCGCTGTCAAATATGCTCCTACTTAACCAACCTATATAACTAAATAGAGAGAAAAATACATACAACTTATAAGCAAGGGCATCTTGTATGTTATATTTTCATCTTATTGACACATTTCTTGACACACTTTACTTTTTTCAGGCTCCGTTTATAGTTCGGAATTAGATTGGTACTTTAATTCATAACATGTTGTGTCTGCCATACTGAACAGTCTCTAACACCTGGTACAGGTGTGGTTGCATTGGATGTTCTCAAATCCAGTTTTTATTAATTTATAGTTGTGAATGTGGTACACATGAATTCACATAACCTTTTGTATCCGTGCGCAACGAAGAAATCTTTTTCCGCTGATTTTATGACTGACCTCTTTCACAGATGGATACCACTTGCTCACTCACGAAATAAGAACTGAACCCATCACAAGCTCGTCTTTGTTCCCGAATACGCTGTGTTTTGCATTTTTCTTTTTCTTTGGAATGACAATTACTTACTTCCATTAACATTGAAGTGCACAATAAAAGTGCAAATTAGTCATTAACAAATCCAAATCACCTTCTGGTCATATTCGCACATAAACTGGTGGCATCAGCTGTGTGTAATTTGTCATATTAGGAATGTATAAAGATGGGCCATTTGGCTTATCCTTGGTCAGCTTTAGAAATAGAAGAGGTCTGGTTCCTTCTTTCCATTGCAATGCTTCTGATGTAAAGTGCAAGTATCAGCTTTGAAGGTGTTTACAATGAGATTAAGTTGAATGCAGAAGGAAATGTGACATTTAAAATTGTTTCATCAATTCTGATTTGTTGCCAAGACATTTATTCCTGGTTACAGACCCTTTACAAAATAAAGACTAGATTTAATGAAAATATACAAGTTAGGACTTTTCCTTGTTTCTTTACTTTACAACTTAATCTGGATCCTTTTAAATGGTCTTTTCCACTGCGAGTGAGTGGACAACGAAATATACTATGCACATTTCAGTCACAAGCACTCTTTTTAAGGTTAAGTTAATCTTGTCCAGTAATATTCAAATAAGAAGAAAATGGTAAAATAAAAATGTATTAAAGGATCTTCTGCTGATACTGCGAACATATTGGCACTATCCAACACTATTAAAGCTTAATGTCAGCACTTTGCATTTGAATGACTCACACATTTATTATTTGATGTGATGAAGTAAGAAACCCCAAAACTGGCTTACATATCGGATTTGTACAGTGAATTTTTACAAAGTTTTTACCCTTTCTGTGTGGACTCCTGCATCCCTTCATTTTCCCCATCTTACACTCTCACATAATGCTGATACAAGAAAAACCTGCTGCCTTGTTCTGTTTCCGTGCACACCTTTTCATTCGATTTGTGTTCAAGTTTGTAGGGTAATTTTCTGCTTAGCTGGAACCCTTAATTGAAAGTGTGGATTTCATGGTGTTTTTGCTTAAGGAGAGGTTTTTATCTGATTGAGCTGGTATTTTACGCACCTTACAGAAAAGCTACGTAGACAAGTGTGCATTGGCCATTTGTAATATGTACCAAGCACCAAGAATTTTAAAACATAGAGGCATGATCCAGTACAACATTGATATGTTTCTGACCTCTAATTTAAGACATATAAATTTCTTGTCGGTATTGAACATGTCAACACTTGAAAGAGGAAAACATGAAGCATGCTCTCAGGTGCCTACTTTCATGCTCATTCTTTGAGTTACTCCTGAATGTAATATTGATTGATGTCGGCTGCTCCCGTGTTGCAATTAACACTAAAGGAGCAGCAGCTTGCAGCAAGAAGATTAAGACAAATTGTACAAAGTGGTAAGGATTAAGCCTCCAGCGAGTTTTAAAACTGAAATATCATGACTTTCCTTAGGTTACAGTTCAACTGGTGGCTCTTGGTATATATCATATTTAGGATGCATTCACTACTAATGTGCATTCATTTCTTCTTCAGTCGACACCAAAACAAACCACAAATTATTTACTACACCGTATAGACTGTTTGAAATACAGCCTTGCGAGCAGTGATATGAAAAATTTACTTTTATTAGGGGTGGGTAAACAAAATGTCGCTGTACAGCAGCGATATAAAATGAAAAAAGTCCAAACCTGGAACCTGTTACCAGCTGGGTTTCAGGTCTTGTATCTTGATTGAAAGGAGATATATGTTGGTTACAGACTTTGATACCGGGTTTGGTGCTTGCTCTGCAGGCTTGGAGCTGGATTTTGAGATGACAGCAGTCACGGGGGGGGGGGGGAGAACCGTCAGATGTAGCCATCAGCTGACAGACAGACTTATTGCTCTGCCTGTCCCCCTCCTGAGTCGAGGCCCAGATACATACGGTATTAGGCCAAATGTTGCCTCCCTGGCCCAGTTTATGCACAGCCTAGTTTAGAGGAGTGTAGGTATTGCAGGACACCTCTGTAGCAGTTCTGCACTCAGTCACTTTGGATTAGAGTAGATAGAAAATGGAGCAAAAGACCAACTATATCAGTGAGATTGGTTTCATGTTGGTAATAAATTTGAGTATTTCTACCAGCTGTCATCCTTTCTGAGAAGATGTCCAACTTGATTTAAATTGAAGGATTCCCTTTGAATAAACAAGACTGATATGTCAAATGTCCTCCTGGTGATGAAATAGATTTTAGATGGAGTGAGCATCTTGTAATGAAATTTTCAGAGTGAACACGTATACCTCATCTGCCATTTACTGAGAACACTCATAAATATGTCATGGAAACGCAGACGCACACATTTACATATATGGGGGAGAAAAACACATCTGTATCTGCACACGTCTTGTAATGCAGGGGCAATCTGTCAAAACGAAACCCCTCAGTCATCTGTACTTGGAAACTTATGAAGTGAAACAGTGAATTTGTCAAGTAAGACTTTTAATTAACGCTTCTCTGGCCAGCTGAGGTACAGGAACGGTGAAAGGCTTTATTTTGGACAGGCTTGTTGGCACTTGGCGAAGCTTTCTCATTAGAAAAACAGCAAGAGACAGATTTGGATTATGACAGACGCCAAAACAATGTCCCTGCCTGACTGGAGCCAGTGAATTGTTAGCTTAGCTTAAAACGTGGCTAAAAATGAAGGAGTGATCCGTCAGATTGACTCCTGGTGTCCTTTCATTATTGTGTAACTGTTGGCCTTGGTGATAGAAGCAGATGGGGCGCACATTTACAACAGGGGCACTGACATAAATGTGTGACACTAGTATTGGTATTTTAAGTTTTAAAGCTTATGAGTGATCTTGAGCACAACTGGAGCGTATACTTGAGTCACTTTCACGGATTTATGAAATAATTCTGAGATCTTTGGCCGTTTATTTTTATTCTTTTTTGCTTGCTTGTGCAATAGATAGTGTAAAATTACTATATTGTCAGTGTTTATGTAAATAGTAAATTGGTTTCACTTTCATAGCACATTTTATATTTTATATGCTGATTTTATACAATGATAGTATTTAATGTGCTACAATGCTTGAAAAAGAGCTTCATCCCTCTTGTATATTTTAAATGTCATGCTTCTGTTACAATAGCTAATGGTTCCATTATAATTTGAACCCACAAAATGTTTAGTTTAATTCTACCTTGGATACTTCATCCACATTAACCCTCAACTTGCTTTCAATTATAGGAGAAACAATATCACAAGGAACTCAACAAACTATTTAATATAAGATAACATATTCTTCCCAGTACATAACTATAAATAAATCTCTTGGATCACACACCTGGTGTCATATTAGCGCTATTGTGTGTTATACTCTTGATTAAAGAAGCAACAGCTGAAGTATAATTACATTTTGCCCAGACAAACATTAACAGAGTATGAACCTAATTAAGCTCTTTACTTTACATTTTGCTTCACTCAGAAAACTGCATTTGTCTTCACTTCACATTTTTGTGCCGAGCTAATCTGTCCATTTCTGCTTGACACTGGCCGCAGCAGTTCCTAAAAATCTTACATAGTGTCCCTTTATTTTGGTCTGGATGCTCCTGCTATGTTCTCAGAATTAAAACTGCAGTCATTTGCTCGACATGTCTTAAGTGGTGTAACTGTTCTTTGAAATAGAAAGATGTTACAGCCACTTCATGAAATGAGGATCTTACTCCTAAAAAATTAAGTTGGCATAAATTTAGAAAATATGTCATCATGGTGGGATTAAAAATATTTCAACCTGGAAAGATACTAAACCTGGAGTTGTCAAAAATGTACTGTTCCAGACATTTAATTGTCCTTGCCCTTGAGTGCATGCAGAGTTTGTCCTTCTCGCCTGGCCCCAGCTGCCTTGATCTTTTAAAAGGACAGTCAATGAATGCCAGGTCCAAGGTCAGACTTTGGCCCTGGGACGATAGATCAGTGTGGACAGATCGGGCCTCTCTGCAGAGGTGTTGGATTGCTGCTGTAGCAAATCCCATCTGTCTTCAGGAATGGTCGCAGCATCGTTAGTGCTTGACGCAGATGCATTCACTGCTGCAGCATGCATATACGTCTTGTGCTTAGTTTGTTACCCAAGAGCCTGTGATAGACTCCCTCAGATGCCATTGGGGGCCGTTGAGTCAACATTATGATGCTTACAATGATTTTAGACAGGGGGGCTCTGACAGGTTCTAACAGAACGCCTGCTGTGTCTAGCGGAGCGTCGGAATGGAAACATGTTGCTGCAGGGCTGCGTGGGGTTGCGTCACCGCCACCGCCACTGACTGATTCTACTTATACTATTATGAAGTGGGTGACAGCTTGTCATGCTGTACTGTAATGTGCTGCTCAAATGTTTTGTTTAGCGAATAAAATAAATCAGAAATCCTCCCATGCTTCCTTTGTCCTTGGTCTTTTTATAAACGAGGCTTGAATAATTAATATCGCCCGCTTTGTCTACACCTACATTATCAGGGTAACCTTTTCCATCAGGCAGGCATTGGTATTACTCCACTAAATGAAATCGCAGCTGAATTAAAGAGAAGTTGCGAAATTTTTGCTTTGTTTTTTCCCTGAAAGCCCTTCGTGTTAGTTCATTTAGAAGCTGTTTGGAGGGATGACTCAGTGTTTACAAGCGCTGCCTTTTCATAAAGAGAAGTACTGCGCAGTAATGGAATCATCCCTCTCGCTCAGCTATAATAGACTTTGCACTTTGTCAACTGAAGACGTATCTCCATCCTGACATTCGCACCAAATAATTCTCATAATGATTCAGTTGTGGCGGGTCGCAAAGAGGAAAATGGTATAACGCTAAAAGCTCTACTGTGAGTCGCTGACTCTCCTTTAATGTGTTTCGGGTTTCGGGGTCTCATTAACACATTAACTTACTGCAGCTAATTCAGTGTAAACTCAACAGCGAGGCCGGGTCATTGTATTGTTTTCAAATATACAAGTTCAAGAGAGTGAGTGGCAAATTGCACCTACAGCACAGAGATCACCTTTCTTGCATAGCGCATCGCTGCAGAATGTAGTGTTTCAAGTGATATGGTCATGAATATGGATGGACCAAGATAGCATGCCCTACTGTGGGCTAAGTGGTGTGCCGGTCTCGTATTCTTACACCCACTGACTTGTGGCACGTAGAGGTTGAGTGGTGCAGTGAAAATGACACATCAGGTTGAATCTTTTATTTATCTTATCTCCTGTTGACTACAATGGGACATTAACAGTGCTCAGCATCTCCACTTTGCACTGATTCCATCCTCCTGTTTTCTTGTCTCTCTCTTCCTCTAACTTGTACTTTTTTATGCACAGTTACCATCCTGTTTGTTTTATGATTTTGTGTTAAAGTGTAGATTTTTTTTTTTTTTAACTCAGTCTCGGCTTCTTAAGTCAATGATTTATTATGCTCATGCAAACAAAACTTGAAGGAAAGCTGTTAGTGGTGAAGCTTATAGAATACCCCAGACTTTCTGATTGACCCCCCCCCCTCCAGTTGTAGTAAAAGCAGGAGTGTCACAATGGAAGACTCTGAAGCTGATCGAATTTTTCTCCCCCCTTCATTTCTTTCATTCTTTTTTTCTACAAGTTGCATTCAAGGTTCACTGAACAACACACACACTTCAGATCACGCCTCTGAAGCTTTCCACAGATTTCATACATATCTGTATGAATTAATGATGAGTTGTCTCTACAGTAAAAGCCTGGAGTATAATATGCATGGATAATGGTATATGAAAATGTTGGTGCGGATGGATGGAGATCTCAGTATTGCAAATAACACTTTTGAATGCGGGTGTGGATACGATCATCCTGATGAGCTCAGTTTGGGAACCCCCCTCCCCCCAATAAAAACCCCCAACTATTGCAATGTGAATTGTAAACACAGAGGCAATGTTGCCCTGTAGACCATCGATCACCGTAAGGTGCAGTTTGTCACCGTGCACTGGTGATGTCGATGCACCAATGATGTGTTATTTATAGCGAGAGAGAATAACTCAAAAACGTTATAACTTGCCAAAACCTATAAATTCAATCTCAAGTGGACCAATGATTGTGTTTCCTGCAACTGCTGAGGCAAAGCTCAGCTCTATAATGACAGTCGTTTCCAACCTCTGTGATTCAGCCGTTGGCCAGTGAGCAGAGCCATGTTGCAGCCCCTCAGTCAACAATGAGTCGCCGCAGCTTTGCTTGGTTAAAAAAACACGACTTCTCACTGATTCTCATAGTGAAAGACTGCATGCTTCTCATGTTGGTTGAAGTGGTCACTTATAAACAAAAGATACCAACCTGACAAATCCACAGCTTTATTTGTGCCTTGTTTTCAATGGTGACTGTGGGGTTTGCTATATCTGGATGGACAAGCAACCAGCGGAATACATTTCCAGAAAATAGTTTTTCCAGATCTGATTCTGGTTGTTATAGACGCCGTGCTGTCAGTGTCCGAGGGGAGGGGGCGAGCTCTATGGGGCAGTACAAATCCCTCCACTGCATCATCCTTCAGAGTTGCATAAAAATATGCATCCAAGCTAAACCTACACAGCCTGCTGTTATAGCTGGTGTTTAGTTATTAGTTATCGGTATGTTTCATCCAGGCATGTTCTTTGTACTTTTTTGTTTGGAGACTTTTGTGCCCTGCAGTGCATTTGCTGATTTTTTATTTGAAATGGACCTAAATGGTATTTTAAGCTTGACAGTAGCAAACAACTAAAGATGGAAGTTTGTCACCCTTGATCCAATGTTTTGTTGGCTGGTTGTGCCGGAGTTCATTCAGATTTTAATGTTGAAAACCAGATCTACGGTGGGAATTGGTGACGTGTTAAGGTAGCACCAGTGGTAACTGTTTGAGGTGAAACCAAAATGTAAAATGGTTTTGCTCTATAAATTATTAGTATGTTTTTTAAATTTAATTTCCTATTAGAAAAAGGCAAAAAAAAAAAAAAAGACAGAATAGGTCTAAAATAGTTGCTCCATCGCAGTCTCCAAATTTGCAAATATACCGAAAAATGCTGATGGCACACTGGAACTGATGATGTTACTTGCAGGTTGGAAGGATTTTCAGAGTTGATGCTGGCAGCTCATTAAATTTCCTACATAAAAAAACAGAACCTTTGCTTAAAACAACAACAAATGATCTCAGCCAAAGCACAGAATCAATGAATAGAAAGAAAGTCTGGGTTTAAATTATTATCAGTCTTTCTGTGTGTAGTTTAAGTTCCTCCATGGATATACAGTTTATTAGGTCATTTGGAGACTGAGCGATTTTACATCTCTTTGTGTTAACCCTGTGATAGACTAGTAACCGATGTGTAAGATTAGAGGATAGACAACCAATCACAGAAAAAAAAAGTGTATTTTGTCTATAAGAAACAATAAAAGTGGGGACAAAAAACACAGATCTGGACTTTTGCAAGAGAAAATAGATATAAGTTGTCATCTTCATTATATTCATCATCAGGTGTGTTTACAAATGTGCCCAAGGTACACAGCTCACAGCAAGTCTCCCACTGCCCGTGTGGATGGCAGCGTCACATACAGACATCCACCCAGTAGCATCGTATCACATATGATATCCCCACCCTTAGATACATCTCTGTCATATATTATGTAACATCTGCTAAAATATGCAACTCATGGCACAGTCATCCTCTGCACGGACTGTGATATTGCCACACAGACATCATTTCTACTGTGAATACACCAGTGCTGCAGAGAACAGTCAGTTGAAAGAGTCATCAAAACAGTCATAATGAACACAAAAAATAACAAAAACAAAATGATCTCTGGTTTTCTTGGAATTGTGGTGGCATCAAATGGTCCAAGCAGATTAGTCCCACATTTGGCAGGTTTTCAGAAATTGATGATTCAGATGTTTATTTATTTATTTTTCCTGATAGGACTGTCTTCAAGCAAATAATCAAAAGAGTGACTTCCATTCACTCATGGCGCCTTAATAGTTGCCAGCTCCTTTCTTTGGGATGAGCTTATTGACCATTTGAAAAAGATGACTCAATGGGGGACATGTTGTCCTTCCAGTGCTGAAATATCTTTGTCTTCTCATAGTATTCGTAAGAAATGCATTTCCCTAATCACCTGTGGCTCAGTGCAGATAAGCACTATAAATACAAAATTTCTTGAAACACAAAAATTAATTTGCAGCTTTCACTTATTTACATAACATCTTTTTTTTTTTTTTCTATATTAAACTATTTCACTTCAAACCCACATACATTATTATTACAGCAGATTGCATAAAAACCACGACTCATCTGTATTTCTGCAGAAAAGAAAAACCCCCACTTCTAATCAGGTCATGTGTCGTTCACTCTCGTCACCGTGAAATGAACAAAGCAGAAAATGAAAATATATTTAATGTGTTTACAGTGGGGAAAAAAAAAAAAGGTTCAACCATTAAAAACTCACAGAGGAATTTGTTGTGCTGTGTTTTAGTCTCAAAGAGAAATGATGCCCAGGGGCAACCTCAGCGCCTGCACAGGAAAGCTTCTCTTTGCTCATCCACACAACCGCAACAAACAATAAAACTTCACAAACAAGTCGGAGCCTCCACAGACGGGGATGTTACGTAGCGGCCATTGGTCTGAACGTCAGTACCGAAAAGGTCACTGAAAGGTGAACTGTTGATTCTGCTGCAGGCGTGTGCAGTAATGCATTACGAAGCTATCACTAGCAAGTGACGCTATCACTGACAGTTTCCAAAAGGCAAGTCAATGCAATGTTTTACTTTCTGCATGCATTAACTTACATCTCAGGTGCACTGTACACTGACTGCTACATGGGTTGAGAGCGAGAGTTTTTTTGTAAATTTTTTTTATTTTGTCTCTCTGGATATAGCAACAGAAAAATATAAATTTTATCTACATGTTGCACATCTCTACTGAGAGAAATTCTTCTCACCTCCACACTGCATCTGACATCAGGATTTTTAATGCGGTGGGAATGTTTTCAACGGTGGTTGAGAAAGTTGCATGGACCCTGTTTAGAGTCAGAGTTTGGAAGTTCTTTCTTTTATCTCAGTGTTTTAAATATATGAAGGTGGTTCAAAAATGACACTTACCACCACTTGAAATGAGACAGATCCATTACATCGAGAGACAACATAAGGTTCAACCCCCCCCAAAAACAAAAACAAACAAAAAAAAAAATGTTGCTTGAAGTCATGGGAGTTCATGCGGTCTGTAATGGCTGAGGTCTTGGGAGTTTTCTTGTCCTCGGGTTCGAAGGTCAGGGCCTGAGAAGGTCTCAAGTGGTCTGAAAGTGAGCGGTGCATGAGGACACATGGAAACAGAAGACCCTGTGGAGACCTGGTCCACTGACAGAGCACTTGGTGGACTGCAAGTTAATTATTATTCCTGCTGTTCGTTGACGATCATTGTAACTGTTATTACCACTCTGGGCATTGCACTGACATCAGTTCAGTTCTTAGGATTGTGGTTCACACTGGAGTTGCACGCAGCTGCAGTCCGTTTGACGGCTGTCGGTGTCGAGGACTCCTCAACACTAAAGAAGTTCCGAAGATATATTTTCTGATCGAAGATAGAAATTAACACTCGTACAGTGATCCACACGCACAGACACGCACACACACTGAAGTTACTCTACGGTAATTTCTGATTCTCCTCGGTTTGCGAGACAAGGCCGTCTTTCGAAAGTTTGTTTGTCCAAAATAATCTCTGTCTTGGTTTCCTCTTCGTTCCAGTGTGGCCTGCCTCGTGGCTTACTGCTGGTGTTGCTTCAGGCTGGAAACAAAACACAGGAAGGAATTTGTTAGTCTTGTCTCGTCTCCGACATAGACAGATCCAACAAGACAGGCCTCTTTAACCACAGGGAACATCGAGCCCTCTGGGGAGAAAAATATTCCGTTTCTGCCATGTTTGGTCCACGAGAAGTAATCTCATTTACCTGTACATTCATGTCTCATTGGTAATGTAGCGTGGATAAATAGACTCGTCATTGGTAATATGACATGTAAAATGCAATGTAGTCGTAATCTTGTGTTGTCATTATTTGCCACGAGGAAGAATTCCCGTCTGCAAAGAACGACAGCTCTACTCCACATGAAGCATGAACCAATAATCCTGTTTCACAAGCTTCTCGTAATTACCGCTGTTTATTATGCCTTCTATCTGGCTGTACCCCACATTAAAACAAAGCAGAAAGATAGTAGTGTAAACCCTGGTGTTTAAGGTGTAGTAATTACCGTGGATTTGGCCTTTATCTCAAACTGCTGATTGTTTTTTTATGATGACAGATGCTGTGGCTGTATTCTGTCGCTTTATCGCTACAAAACAAAGCAACTGTGGTGGCAAACATGCCACACTTAATTAAACAGAGATAACTTAGATTGAAGATCATAGAAAGCAGCACACACCAAACTGTGTAAGCGTTCATTTTTTTTCCTTCTTAGCACCGAGATGTTTTAATCGCTAACGTGATGAAAAATCCCACAGCTAATCATTACAAAGTTTCACTGCGATGACATTATCAAATTATTCAGCGTTGCCTGAATGTGACAAAAGAAATTTCGACAATAATGCTCCTCTTTGTTGTCGCAGCAGTGCTTTTTGTATAATTGTTCCTCTTGCCAGTTTCTTTTTACTTTCATGATGTAGTTTTGAAATGTTTGTTGAAATGTCCCTTTACCTGAGAGCTAAACAACGTCAGGCTCGCATCAAGAAAGGAATAAGATATTCACCTTCACATGTGGCTGTGGGTGTGAGCTCCAGAGGAAAACTTCTTCACTAAACGTGCGTAGGACAATTTACCATTAAAAAAAAAAGAGAAGCTACTCATTGATATTGCCCTAATTGGAGAACACACACACACACACACACGCACACGCACACGCACACGCACACGCACACGCACACACACACGAAGGTTGAGTGAGAGGGAAAGAGGGAGGGTGCAGCGGACGCCTGAGCTGTCAGCACCTTTCCCAGTAATGGCTGTTAAAACAGTGGCCTCTCCACCCTGTCTGCTCTGTCAGGACTCATCTAGTGTGCCGAGCTCTCCAAAGAGAGCCAGGGCATGACTCTGGTAGCTTGTGTGTGTGTGAGTGTGTTTTCTTTTCTTTTCTTTGCGCAGGGGACAGGTAACAGCCAGGGGGGGGGGGGGGAACATGATGAGTGCAGCAGCGTGGAAACAGTACAGGGCCGGACGAGGGGTCAAAGGTCACAGTGACGTGTACAGCAGACACAAACTCAAAATAGTTGATATTTTTATTCTTTGGACACATAAATAAGTAATTATTTGAAAACATTGATGACAAATGTATTAGTAATAATACATGTATTGGTAATAGTTGTTAACCTTCAGCCTTTTCAAAGGGGCAAAAGTCACTTGAGCTATAATTTATTGTAAACTTTTCATGACTCTTTCTTAAACAGTTTCCATTCAGCAGATTATTTTACATTTATATTGTTTATATAGTGCTCTGCACTGATTTTATAAAACTTTTTTTTTTTAAACAATCTACCTTAAATGAATGGAAAGAAATTAGGTCTATATTATGCATGTTATAATATAATTTGCATTGAAGCATATAGTGTAATTGCTCGTAGGATAGACAATACATACAAGATTAATATAGTATGGGAATGACTTTTTTATATGTGGATTCAGTACAAAACTTGGTGAAGGAATTTTGTGTGGAGTGTCTTATTAACTACAAAATGATAAAACAATAGTTGTGACAGCTTTCATATTAATCATTTATATAGGCTGCATTATACAATGCACTAGTGTACAACAATGACCGGGATGTCTGACAAATCTTTTATAAGGTAACTAATGGACAAATGCTCATAATGTGAGGAGAACGTCTCTCTAGTTCTATATCCAACGATAACTTGTTCTTAAAGTTTAATATACTGTATGACAAGTAACTGAGTAGAATAAGAATTATTAGTGTTAGCCAAGTAATCAAATTTGATTAAAGATGGCAGATGTAAGTTTAATATGTGGAATATTAATACAGTATATGAAGAATGTGTCATATATAAAAAATAGCTCTATACGTCCAGAAACAAATGTTTTAACTTGACAGATTTCAGTTGCTCATCTTCAGTGCCATTTGTCACACCATTGTAAAAATGTCACCCGAACGCTCGGTTTCTATGGGAACAGCCTCATCCTAAAAAATTATGGAAACAGTTTTTGTTGTGTTGCAACTTTGCTGCATTCACAATACATCATTCCATTGCTTACATTGCAGAATGGTTTTGAGATAATCTGCTTCTTTTGGGGGTGCTGTAGCTCTGCACACTGCTGTTGGTGTGTGCAACATGAAGTTTGGGGTGTGAATGAGGGCACTGGGAACAAGGAGGCGTGAAGTTAGAAATAGGACGATGTCTGACACAAACAGATCCAAGGTGAAGGGCAGAAAAACAGAAGGTGAAGCCAAGGATGGGGGTAGAAAGAAAGGTTATGGCCTGTGAGGGGATGGGGTCGTTAATAGAGTAATCCAATGATCTGTCCGAGGGCCACACATGTGGAGGAGGGGGTAAGATATATGAGAATGAGAAGGTGTTAGAAAAAGAGAAAGGGCAGAAGGAGTGCATGTGCCTGTGTCTGAGAGAGACATCTGTGAGGATGTGAAGGTCACCTTGGTGCAGTGTGTGTGTGTGTGTGTGTGTGTGTGTGTGTGTGTGTGTGTGTGTGTGTGTGTGTGTGTGTGTGTGTGTGTGTGTGTGTGTGTGTGTGTGTGTGTGTGTGTGTGTGTGTGTGTGTGTGTGTGTGTGTGTGTGTGTGTGTGTGTGTGTGTGTGCGCACGCGTGCGTAAGGTAAACACAGTCCAGCAGTTGCCAAGGGAAGCAAGATGTTTATCATGATTCAGGCATGGTACCCCCCCCAATCCCCACTCTCACTACCCTCCCCTTATTAACTTCAGGGACACTGATGCTCTGGGCAAGGTGTGTGTGCACATACATAGATTATTTGTTTGTGTGTAGTTTTGGGCTGAAGGTGTGAGGTAAGACAAGGATAAAAGCCCACGAGGGGACGTGATAGGCCCACATGCACGTGTATGTGCACGTGCATGTGGGTGTTCAGGTGTGGTAAAGGAAGCATGTGAGAAGTGAGTGAACCGGCAACTGTCCTGAATTGACCCTTCACCTTGCCTCGAGCAGAAAGAGGAATGCACATAAGTCAGGGAAGTGACACACGCGCGCGCGCGCACACACACACACACACACACACACACACACACACACACACACACACACACACACACACACACACACACACACACACACACACACACACACACACACACACACACACACACACACACACACACACACACACGCAGCAGGCCTATTAGCAGGTCGATAGCTCAACCATTTGCATTAGGAGTTGCTTCACACTCTGCACTGTAATCTCTCGCACTGGTTGCCACCCGCTCTCTGCCTCTCGCTCATGTTTGTTTTGTAGTCTTTGTTCTCTGTGATACTGATGCTGAATAATTACTGGGGTGAGTTGGCTAAATGGATTGTCCCAGACCACGCCATCATACCCCGGGGGCTCGCGTCAACGTTGTCATACACAAGTGCAGGCTACGTACATTACTACACATAAGAGCAGAGCACAGATTGGAATTGGGTAAGAAAAAAAAAACAAAACTTCAAAGCAAAGGTCATGTTCCTCCAGTCAGCGATCCGAGTGTGAACAATACTATAAAGTTAGTTAATGCATTAGCAGTGCCACTGGTCGGAGCTACGTGACCACAGTTCACATAAAGTAAGCTGCACTTGACTGTTTTTATTTTTTTTTCAACAGTTTATTTCAATATCTGTATTTTTGGACAAACTTCACAGGAAAGATTTAATTGCAGGTTGAAAAAAAGAGCATAGCTTTGAGAGTGTTTTATATAATGACCAGTATGAAATAAACAGAAGTACATTTATTAATTTTGACCGTTATTTTAACTGGTTTGCTACTTTAATCAGAAAGGTTTCATCATTTTATTTATTTACTTTTCCATGGGACTTTTGAGATAAACAACAATTCTCTGTGTGTCCGTCAGTGAATTTAAAGCGCAAACTCTGTAACACGATAAATCAGATGAGTGAAGAGTACCCCACTGTGAAAAGGTTCCTATTGAATGTGAAGTGTTCGACAGGAGGAAACAACTGATAACACAGCTGAAAGTGAACCACAAGATACCAATTACCAATGACTGTTTAAAAACGACTCATTGAATTGCTCTTGGTTTTTACTTGAGTAAAAAGGTCAAACCAGTATTTATGATTAGAAATGTAAATCTATACTCTTGATTCAAAATATCTGCATTTTAGTGCTTCTGGTGAAAGAGTCCGTCTGTTAGACATCTCATGAAAAAAATGTTGTAAACACTATTTATCAAAAAGAACATGATTATTGCATGAAGAAGGTCACATCTCCAGCACTGTCCACAATGTCCAGTCGCTGAGGCTGGTAACAGCCTGCCATTATCAAAAACTCACCAGATTTCTGCACAGAAGTCGGGCTGAAAACAGTTCAGTCCCTGTCGGCTGATGGCCTTATGTGCCCTCATTAATTTCCACTTGCTCTTCAAGATAGCCATCAGTTTTTAAGAGCGCTTTTAGTTAGTAACCAATGTTGGGATTTATTTTTCATCTCTCTGCTTCAGCTGCTGTTGCCTGCTTTCGTCTCTTTGTCTGCCGGCCAACGAAGTGCATTGACTTTATTGCAACATACTGTATACTGTGAGAATCTTCTGCCAAGTTTATCTATTCACATTTCTGCCGATCTCCTGTACCGGTCCAATTACAGCATCCAGTCTGCATCAGATGTGTGATGTCTGCGGCAATTCAAATGACCTGCAGCTGACTGCGTACAAAGCAGATGCTCTGGACAGATAAGCAGAGCTGGCAGATAGATGCATCCAGCTTTCTTAACAACAACAACAGAAAAAAAAAGAGGAATCTGTTGTTTTCTTTTGGCGACACATTCCTAATGCCAAACATCACATACCCACACACACTCAAATAGACATGCATGCAGGCTTCATGGACGTTTTTTTTTTTTTTTTTCAGTGAGAACTAATCCCCTGCAACTGTCAGCTGTGCCTTCATCTCTAGAAAGCTTCTTACACAAGTCAAAGCTCATCCTTAGTGTGAAATAACACACATATGACCTCCACACATATTTTCAAACTTATGTGGAAAACTGCACCTAACTTTGTGGAAGTCTTCAGGTTTTATAACCAACCCCCAAAAACGAATGGACCAATCACAGTAGCCTTTATTTATTAATTTTTTTTAATAATAGTTTGACATTTCTGCATTCACACATACACACAAACATAAAGTAGCCTGGACGCTTAAAGAAACAAAAAATGGTGAAAGCATTTATACTCATTCCATATTCTAATGATTTAAAACCAATTCTCTAAAAGCACTTCATCATTCCTGGGCTGTTATGTGTTCCAATTTATATTTGGTAAAGGCTTTGGAGTTTGTGTTTTCTCTTATTTGTGCTTCAAACTGTGCATTTCTGTTGTATGTGTGTGTTGTTTTCTCATGTCAGTAGAAAATTATGTCTCCTACAATGGGCAGTAGAGTATTGTTTTGTCATCACACTGCCAAACTATCCTTGTCATGGCGAGTTTAAGATCAATCCGCCATGATAAGGGACTGAAGACTCAGTCTAAAGTGGTCTTGAACATGCATTCCTGTTTCCTGTATCGCGTTTCACCTGGGCGACTGGATGAAGGGAAAGGAAGTGAGGTTGATGAGGTAGAACCTTCGGTCTGGTTCTATTTCCCAGAGAATCGATATAACAGCGTAATAAAGCTGGCAGGACATATTTCCAGTAGCAGTGTTCAGCCTTGCAGACTTCAGAGTGGAGCACGTGTTTGCGATACACTCTAGACAGTCACATGATTAAATAGCCTGTGCTTTGAGAGTCCTGTAGTTGACTTTTTCCTTTTTTTCACACACCACAAGGCTGTGATCCTGCAGATCCTACAATATACTGCAATGCCAGTAGAGTATTTCCAACATAAAATGTAACTGATTATTTAACTCCGCCCTGCCCCGGCGCCTACTGCGTGGTGGAACCACGGCTAAAGACTCACTGTGCTCATTGTATCACCTCCTCCTTATGTTGCATTTTTACCACTTATGTGGATAAATGCCAATCATGCAATTTTGATTTGTTAAATACATCTCACAGAAGTTGGATTCAAAATCATTCTCAAAGCACCAAAGAGAGAGTCGAAGCTCTATCCAGTCTCCGGTAAGTAGGTTCTTATCAAATGCTGATTAATGTTTTGGTGCCATTGAACAAGGCCATGTGAAATGCAAATTTATTGTATTTCAGCGAGTTTGTGAAGCACAGCAGCCTAATTCCTGCATACAATGTCAACAATCACTCTGTGTGCTACAAAGCGCATCCTCGCCTTCTGTTGACGTCCCTGTGACTAATCCCAAATACATTTCTTTTCTCCTGAAATATGACCAAAGCCCACACATCTCTCCAAGTCACCTTTGCCTTCAGACAGCTCGCTGTAAGCCTGTCTGATAGTGTGGATGAGGGACTTCCTCCCCTTCAGTCCGGTGACCCATCAGTGCTTACACTGTAAATCTCTCAGGCACCTCTCACTCTCGGTCTCAACCGTCTTTGCCCTGTGAATGGAACCTCTTCATCCTTTGCAGTAGAGCCCTGCAGCTTGCACTTTCACCACACGGTCCACTCCAAACCCTCGCTGGCTCCACGTTACAGTTCAATGTAAGGGGAGTTGTGACACTGCTGCATGTCTGTTTCACTGCCTCATGCTGTTCTGTCACCACTTCATCCCACCTACGTCTGTACGACTGCACTTCTCCATCTGTCTCGCCTTGTCAGCGTCTTCTCCGTCTTTTTCCTTCTCTGAAGCCTTTTTATGTTTGTTTTTTTTTCTTGCGTCTCGAACATGACGTCTCCCCACAACTCGTCTCTTGTCGTCTGTGACGCACGCCGTCTCTGTTCACTTGTTCACCGCCAGGAAACACAACTCTTTCAGTGATGGTGACCTCTTTTCCATTTTGTGACGGTAAAACTGACAGAAGTGGCAAATTATGACACCACCACCCCCCCCCCCCCCCAAGATTTTCATTCTCTGTGACGAGACAATATACAACTGGAGAACGACATTTTCCAGGAGTTCAGCTCTTCTCATTGTGCGGGCTGGAGAGGGAGAAGAGCAGCGTTCGGTTTCTTAATGTTGCTTTGTGGGATGTAACAGTTAATGGACATTCACAATTTTATTTTAGACATAATAATGCAGTTACAAATCTTGCAGGAAACTTTCCACCAATCTACACCTGTGAAATGTTTCCCTTTGTTCGACACACTCCCCTCAAGTACCTCAAGTAAGTTTTCAGTGCTATTTGATATTTTATTTTTGTACTGATGTGAGGCAGTGCAGTATCTATGCACCTCTGAAGATGACAAATATTTCCTCATACTTCTCTAACTAGATTGACTGGATTTAGATGGGGGGGGGGGGGGGGGGGTTGGCTGTGGATTTGTCAATGTGCAATGAGTGAGTGCTTTTCCCCATTAAAAAACAAAACAAAACAAAACAAAACAAACTTTTAGTATATGGCAGTTATGGATTATATTTATAGTATTTTTTTGAGTGTACTAAGAAATTCGTCACCAATATATGACACACTATTGATTTTAGTTTGTGATTGTAGGGTTTACAAGTGAAATGCTCTTTTTCTCAATTTTCCATAAATTGTCAAGATATCAAAGCAGCCTTGGAGTTATGAGTTATGAGAAGTAGGACTTAACAAATAGTTGGAGGGCTGCCGGTCAGGCTTCAGCAGAAATGCTGCTGTGATTGTGGTGAGAGGGATTTCTGAAGCTGTCTGACCACAACTTGGATTTGTGGAATTTATTATTAAATAATATTCAGTTGGTCTTGTAATACTTTCTTATTATATTATGTTTCTTATCTTTTTACCCACAGCTTTGATTTTTGTAAATGATTATCTACAATAATCTTTATTTCCTTTTTGTATTGATCCAACTCTAACTCCATGGTATTATATTTCATTTTGTCTTTGTGGGATCTCAGTGCTGCATCCCATCACTCCATTTTGAGCACAAACAAATGAACACAGAAACAATCCTACTGTATTTCCAGCTGACCATTCTTGTGTAAACAGTTGTAAAATGCACAAAAAAGGTACATTTGAATACTTGCATGATCTCACTCACGGCCTTATTCTTAATTCATCACCTCCAACATGCATGCAAACCATAAGTGCAATATATTTTCATGACCATGAAATTCGCATTGTAGAAGATCGGGCCCTCAGTTACTATTACAACATGGTTGCCCTCACATGGCTGCTCTAGTTATGTCCACTGCAGTGGTGTTTCACACTGTCACACTGTAATTTAGCCTGCAATTTCCTTATTGCTAAACTCATAAGGGCCTATCCGATGTTTACTGTTACTTTAAATGATGGCATTTAGAGGGCCAATTGCCCTCTTTGGTAATGAGGTCAAGAAAGAGACAGATAATTTGGGGAGAAACTGTGAATTGAATCTGCTCCAAAATGTAATGCTCATTGGCTCATGCTGTTGACTTCCTGATGAGAGAGAGAGAGAGAGAGAGAGAGAGCGAGAGACAGAGAGAGAGAGAGAGAGAGAGGGAAAAAAAAGCAAAATCCTGCTGACAAGTGGACAAACAAATTGAAAAATAACATAAATCCTTTTCAGTTTACAGTGACCTGTGATACCGGCGTTCACAATTCACTCTCGGCTTTAGCAAAAGCTGGCCTAGTTTCTCTCTTCCTTCTTTCTTTCCGTCTTTCTTATTCTTGTTCAAGCTGTTGTTTTTCTCACTGCACCCACTGCTCTCCAAGAGTTAACTTGTTTGCAGAAGTTTGCTGTTTGCAGCACAGACAAGTTATGCTCCAGGGTGGTTAAATACAGAAATTGTAACACTCTTAAAATAAAGACAAGCAGAAAAACAAAACAAGCGAGAGCTGCAACAGCGTTACATCCTCGAGCGCACTTTTATCTGACAAATATTCCATTCACAATGCAAATAATTTTTTTGACATTGCCGTATATAGAGAGTGATGTATACATGCACATAGACACATTGCTTGTAACCATGCTTGTGGCTCTGTCACAGTAAATACATGACCTATAACTGCTCCAGATCACAACTTTCTGCCTGCTGATGGATATAACGCACCACAACGTTAGTTGTAATTAGATTTTCTAATTACAGTGATGAAAGTGACCAAATGTATTTGTGTATTGTGACATTATCAGTCGACTCGACATTACGGTTGTCTGCTACACAGTCCGTCACATGACCTCAGAACCGTAGCTTAATGTGACATTTTAAATTGAATGGTAAAAAAACCCCAAACATATTACATTTACGTTTTACATTGGACTTTTTCTAACATTAGCCTGAACTAATGGGTCCCCGTAATTATGAGAGAAATCATAGGGACAGCTTTAAGAGATCAATACATCGACTTTTACCATACCGCTCTTATTAGAGACATTCATGCAACTGGCTGACCGCAACTTTTGTGGTTCTGTGTTATACCTCAAGTTTAGACTTTACACTTTTTTTCTTCCAAACTAAGATTTCTTTTCTGAAATTCTCCAATAAAGTTTATAATGGTGTCATGAGTGTGTGCTTGTGGGTGTTCAGATCTCCATCCAATCACTGCAGGGTGAATACAGGCAAACGGACATGGAAGTGATACCGTATTTTCTGCCCTATAAGGCGCACGGGGTTATAAGGCGCACCTACATTGATTGACATAATTTACAACTTCATTCATATATAAGGCACACCACCCTATTAGGCGCATGGAATAGACCAGTGGTCAGCAACATTTATAGCTCAAAGCCATTAGGTTACATTTTCCACTGATTCTAACACCCAGAGAGGTGCACACACTTTATTTTAATAGCCTAGCTGCAGCCTATGCCAGGAGGACACTACACACAAAACCTTCTTCACTGCTGGTTGACAACTTACAACTACCGGTAATAATAATAGTAATAATAAACTAAACTACATGAACTAAGCAACAAAAACACAACACAACACAATTATTACCGACACCACAAACCAAATATAACCCCCAATAATTGTATTTAAAACACCACAAACAGCTGCAATGAATTATGGGAGTTTCTATCGGCTGCACTGAGGAGCTCAGGTTGAATTTGTCGCTGCAAGGCATGATGTCCCATCATGCCTTGCAGCGACAAATGTTTTGTGTTGTTGGAGGTTATTGTGGCTCGTTGTTGGGCTTGGTGTTGTGTTGATTGTGTTTATGCTGTGTTTTTGTTCCCCAGTTTAGGGAGTAATTATTTCATCTAGTTTATTTTGGTTTGTTAGAATGTTGGTGTGCAACCATGAGTGATTAAGGTGTTGTGCGGAGTGTCGTCCGCTCTGAAGATCCGGTTGCGAAGTTAGAGTTGTCAAAATAAAAGCTTCTGGTTGTTCAGTTGTCAAATAGCAATCTTGAGTAGAACAATCGTCCATATATAAGGCGCACCGGGCTATAAGGCGCACTGGCAGCTTTTGAGAAAATTTGAGGTATTTAGGTGTGCCTTATAGGGCGGAAAATATGGTACATTTTGAAGCAGATTATTCTTGTGAAAATTGTCCAAACACATAAGACCCCTATTTCAATAATTCTGTTTGTGCAGGAAGTAACTCATGATATCATTGCACAGCAGAACTGGATGTACAATGTCTTTGCATGAGCATCCAGGTTTGCATACAAGATCTTAATAAATCAGGCCCAAAGACTACAGAGTTTTTGAGTGTATCTTATTGGTGCCCATAAAAAAAAAGCAGAAGGAAGGGACCCTGGTTGTTCACTGCCTGTTCACTCAAAACCTCCACGCACCATGAAAGAACCCAGCACAAATGGCATTGTTTCAGAAAATTACACTCTGCCCTTCCTCCAGAGGACTTGACTCACTCTGTCTGTCCAAAACGCTAAGTGGTTGTACTCACTTGTTCTGGTGCTTGGAGCCCTGGAGGTGTGCATGGTACTGCTCGATGGAGTTGAGGACCACACTGCAGACACTGCAGGAGTAACTACTGCGCAGTCCTGGAGAGACACACAAAGGTACACTGTTCACTGTGAGTGTACTTTCCGTGAGAATGGTTCATAATCTATAGAAATTACCATCATTATCATCCTGTGGATCCGTACAAAAGACAGAAAGGCAACATGAGCAACAACAAAACCTGAACCGGCACTCTTATTTTTACACTCAGCAGTACTGGGCAATTTTCCTAATTAGAGAGCATCTGGAAAGAGATTTGATTGGACTAATAATGAGCAGAAAACCCGTTTCATTTTTAGACGTTTGGAGTGGCGCAATCTTCTTTCTCCTGCCTGTGTGTGAGCGTGTGTTTGTGAAAGGATTGAACTTCAGCCGGGTTCACGGTGAGAATTAGGACACAAAAAGGAGAGGAATAAGAAACAAACTGTGCAGTAGGTTGTGTGCATGTCTTATTACTGAGCCAGGCTTTATGTGCATGCACATTTTCGTTGTGTGGGTGAAAGCATGCTCAAGATGGTGCGGCTGAGACACAGATGTTAACTAATTAGAGGGTTTGCAGGTGGTCGCGATGAGCGCCCAAAAATAGATGGATGAGGATGGAGATTCTGAAGGAGCAGGAGGAAGAGAGACGTAGGAGAAGGGGGCGTGGGCATTAGGTAGAGGAAACGAGCGCAAAAAGAGGAAATTGCCGGGTGAAAAAAAAACCTGTGTTTATAAGGATGAAGGAGAGGAGAAGGATAATGAGTTATCGGGGCACTGCAGTGGTGTTAAATGCATGTCAGGGTTTAATGGCCACAAGAGAGCCATGAGGTTTATGGACTCCCCAAAAAGATTAACTTTTACACATGTGGTAACCGCAATTTGGCAATTTCGAAAATCTAGAAAGAAAGAGCTTCCTCTGCTGTTGCGGATGGGGCAATCGGCAGCAGGGCATAATTTGCTGTGCGTTCTCTGCTTGAGACATGAATAACAATTTTTGTTTGTGATCCATGATTTGCACGTTGCAGAGCCGTCACTGCAGAACTCCAGTGATGATGAACCTTGACACTTTGAGGTTGTATGACAGAACAGTCAAAATTTAATTGCTTGGAAGTATTCGCTTGTCCACACTCTCCCTCCTTCTTGTCTTTGCTGTTTTCTTTTGGCTGTTTTTCTTAGATGATGAATATGTAATCCCAGGTGTGTGTGTGTATGTGTGTGTGTGTGTGTGTGTGTGTGTGTCTGTCCTTTTCTCTGCTGTCATTACTGTCCTTGAGATTTATGACTTGTCTGTATATTCCATCACCTATTGACCTTCTGTGGTGATAATTGGTGAAGAATGTTGAGAGATGAAATTGTAATACAGTCAGCAATGGTGGGAGGTCATTTAGACTGGGCCAGAGCTGCATAATGTGGCATATCTCCTCCCTGTTGCCTCCAGACTTGCTCTGTTTCAGGGGTGATTAAGGACAAGCAGCCATTTACAACAAACTCACCAATGAATTGAGCTGCCTGCAGTCAGCAGTGTCTTTGCTAAAACGTTGATATTTCGCATCTGTTTGCATGACAAAAATTAGACATCTTAATTTTAGAAATTGTCATTACTTTAATTATCTCATATAAGAAAAACATTTTTGGAAAGGGGATATTTTAGGGAAGAAAACTATAAAGAGTCATATTCTTTTTGGTTTTGTCTTTTGTAACTCCACGGCACTGATTACACAGGAAGGGCTTTTCTTGTATATACGATGAGCTGCATTGACTTTCTGTGTATCTATGTGATCAAAGCTAAAGAGGGCTTGCCCACTTTTAGCCTGATTGATGTCACTTCATCACCAGCTGGCGGAGTATCACCGACAGATCGACAGTATGCTGCAGTTTGTGTCCATGCCAGTCTTTTGTCCACACGTGCACAGACACCGTTTGTGGTTAATGAAGCAGCTCTGGCATAAGACCACGTTGCTTCCTAATCCATGTTAATTACTTGCAGGGAAAAAAAAAGAAATGCATGCACAACCAAGTGACAGCATGCAGCTCAGGGTTGTGATCGTGGGTTTTTTTTTTGTGAGCATGAGCGGTATTTGTGAGGGTGTTCTAAGCCTTGTTAATTACACACGCAGATATGCCAAGGAGAGAAAGAGGGGGTGCGATGAGCAAAGGCAGTGGGTGTGGAGCTGTTTTGTGGCGGCTGTTTAATGTACAGAGCCTTCTGGCATTTCTGGCACCCCCCGGTATGGGGACGCATAAATGCTTGTCAGAAAGGTAATGGGCTACATTGTGTGTACAGAAAAATGAGAAAATTGTTACAGAGAGAGATTTTATAATTCTCCTGCAGCTTCAGTATTTGATTTTCAGCCTTTTTCCTCTTTTCCTTCTCTTCAGCAGCATTAATGACCTGTTTTGGAGCTTGATATTCCATTAGGTTTCTCTGCCAAGCTCGAATTGCATCTCCTTTTATTTCCACGCTCAGGGGGGATTTCAGGTGGTGGTCAGTGCTGGCATTTGTGATAATCTCATGATGCACGAATACTGTGGGTTAAACAGTGGGATGATTCTATAGCACAGAGGGAAATGAGGCCTTAAGCATACTGTATAATCACTTGACGAGTCACATATGGATAATTTCAAATTGGAGCTTCCTCTGTTTTCTCCTTCTTTCCTGTGAGGCTAAATGCAACTGAGGATCTCACTGTGAGGTAATTCTATTCATGTTGCTAGTAGGATATTAGTTTATGGAGCTCTTACTACCCAAGGGCCTTTGTGTTGTGGCACACTATCAGTTTGCCAAGCCTGTTGCAAGATTAAAAATGAACTGAGTCCAGAAAAAGAAGCCCATTGATATGCAATCAAAAACAGCAGTCTGCAGTATAAGGCTTGACAGTTTCTCTCTCTGGAATATTTCACAAATACCATCGCGGAGAAGGGCTGCATTTTGGGCGAGAGTCAGATTGAATCCATGACACTTTGAAGGAAAAGTTACTAATTAGTAAAAAGAGACTAATTAGTTGCCCAACCAGTGTGACAGTAATTGGAAAGAAAGCTTGGAACCAAAACATGTCCATACACAACAATTATGTAAATTTCTGACTTTACATAATATGGCCACACTCTTTTATGTGTTTTCCAGTTTGAATCTATGAAATTATTATTGTGGTATTTATAAAGGTGTCTGATTGTATCTTCACTTTTAATTCAAAATGGAGTTAAATATTCATCAAAGTATTTACATTTTTGGCCATAAATAAACCAGAACAACTAACTTCACCTTTACTATTACGAGGAGTTAGAGAAAACAGTATAATGCACTTTTCATCACATTGAAACATCCATCTATCCTCTATACAGCCTTGTTCAAGCATGGTCACATGGGGCTGGAGACAATGGCAGGGTACATTTTGGACGGGTCTCCACTTCACCACAGAGAAAACACAAATATCTTTGTGTAATATAGAGTCACTGGTTAGCCTAAAGGGCTTGTTTTTGGTCTGTGTGCAGAAACCAGAAAACCTGAAGAAAAGACTTGCATGCCTGGGCAAAACTTGGAAATCTAAAACCTGCACTTAAATTAGGCAATTTTCACTATGAGGCATGATGTAAACCTCTCTACCACTCTGCATGCAAGCCTCTAAAAGATAATAAACCAGTTTTTTGTGTTTTATTTTGACTGATTTTTATATCTCCACTAAACTAAATCCAGTTGAATGAATCTCTTCCTATGCTGAATATTCAATCTGCTAAGTTTGCAGAGGGCAGGTTGACGGTTCACCAGAAACCAGAAGCTGAAAACAACAGTGGTGAAGATAAAACCAAACTCTCAGGTTGCCTGCCTTTAATTTACCTCTGAAAATGACCTTTGTCTATTGTTGTGCTTTCAGCACAGATTGGGAAACTCATGATTACAGAAAACATTAACAATGGCTTTACAGTTTAGAGTAGTTGACACTTCCTTTGGTTGGCTCAACCTCATGCGGCTGGATCTGAAACACTTGTAGTACATCATGCAGATGAGAGCCTGTGTGTAAGTTTGTGCTACAGTGAGTGTGGCCTCATGGGAGAAGAGGTCATCTCTGTCTCACAACTCCACCGTCGTCATCAATTACACCGTTTTTTTTCTCTCTCTCTCAGCTTTAGTACTTCGCGCTCTCTCGGGCCCTCACACTCACAGACACACTCACACGCACGCACACACACACACACACACACACACACACACACACACACACACACACACACACACACACACACACACACACACACACACACACACACACACACACACACACACACACACACACACACACACACACACACACACACACACACACACTGCAGTCCTAGACACTTATCTCACTGCTTTTAATTCTCTCCAGAGAGCAGACACAATGCGCTGGCTCTGTCTTCAGGGGTTTCTACCCCTGTTGTGATTTATGTAAAGACACAGCCGAGTCAGGCGGGCTCCTATTCCACCCCCCCCCCCCGTCAGTAGCCACCACTACTGCAACTCCCTCCTCCACCTTCTTAATCCATCACCGAGTGTTTTGTCTGGCACCTCGCCATGGAAAATAACGACAATCTCCCCTGTGCCCTGTATGTGCAATTACACCGGAAAAAATCCAAGAGTGAGAAATTGTGTCTATATAAATGTCATGGGGATTTTGTGATATGGTTTGGTTGTGGACAAAAAAAGAGGTAAGACGGACTATGCAAGTACAAGTAAAGGTCAGTGTCATCAATAGGATGCCACCAGAGAAGACATTACTTGGTTTTGGTAGTCATAGTTTAAGAAGACGAGATGCTGGTGCGTAAATGATTCACCTGCGCATTGTGGGGCGCTAATGAGGATGACAGATGAGACGTGACGACAGATCAGAGCCCCCGGTGGCGCGCGCACAAACATTTACACACAAAACCACAACAAAGAGACAGAGGAGGATGGGGAAGTAGACATACAATGTGAAGAGAAAAACTTTCCCAAAGGGAAAACAGAGGACAAACGGACTGAGATGAATCTGCATTTGGCTGAGAAACAATTCCTCATTTCCACACTCTGCCTTCCGTTGTGTTTTTGTCTCTTCGCTCAGCAGGCCACCTGCTCGACCCTCCCTCTTGGTTGACAATCAATACACCTGTGACTTCACACCTGAAGTGGTGATAAAAGCCAATCAAATGTGAGAATCTTGCAGCAACTGACATGTCTTGTGAAAAGGAACAAACTCGACTTGACAATAGCGCTGCGCTCCGATGAAGCAAGTGTTTGTGACTAACAAACAAGTGATCGATGCCACTCATAAAAGATCACGTCAGCGGTGAGGTCACTCAGGAATCCCAGACCAGTTCACTGTCCTTGGAAAAGAAGATGTTTTAGATTTTACAGCGGGACTTTGCACTTCACAGCACAACTACAATTGATGAATCAATTTCTGCAAATATTAAAACCTATTGTAAAATGTCAAAATGCCCCTTTGTGTTACGGAAACAAAATTAGAGTCAAATCTCCAAAATAAATCCGGCCAAGTTTGTGAGATCTGGGTCACACTGTGTGGATGGAGGACGATATCTAACATGACACCACTTAAAGCCTCTGAGCCAGTGTAGGCGGCAACATGACTCATACTTTTAATATGATTGGCTTCTTGAGATGATGGTTTGTGTCATGGCACCTGGAGCACGCAACGAACAGCACAGCTTCAGCTCTCAGGGGATTTGCATTGCTTTTGCCAGCGTGTGCGTCGTGTGTTGCATTGAGTGCTCAACTTGTAAATGTGTGTGGTCGAGGTGTTGCGAGGCAAAACAAAATGTGCGTGTTTTTCTACGTGCTGCCGTACAATAATGTTAAATAAGATCGTTCATCTGGAGCCCAAATAGAAAAGAAGCTCCTTTGCCAAATACTATTCATAATTTCATTACCCTTCTAGCAGAAATTTGTGTTTGAGTATGTGAATCAGAGCGATCCTACAGCATGGAAGTGTTTGCGTGGGAGAGCAATAAACGCAGGGCGAACGACGTGGTATTCGAATTAAAACCCAGGATGGTAACTAATTTAATCTCAGCTGTGCCAGTTATTAATCTAAATTGATTTCACTTTCATTGTTTAACTCTGTTTGACATGTTTTTCTGTGTCATGTTTCACATGCACAAATAGTGCATGACGTGCTTTTATTCAGCTGCCTGAGCTGACCCCGCTGTGCAGTGCATTATCTCCTGTCTGTGCTTTTCTGCACACTGCAGCGCACCAGCCCTAACAAGTATGAAAACTCTGCTGTAATCTGAGCGGACCGGGATCTCCTTCAACCGCCATGGAAAGTTGGAACTGGCAAACAGAATGAATAAGTTGTGTCAAGCTCTCACTGAGATTCACAGTTAATTAGGGGAAGATGAATGTTTGAGGCGGATGATAGGCAACTTCTCAGGACTTTTTCTCCAAGTAAACAACTCTCACAGCGAGATAAAAACATTTATTATGATACGTCTCCATAAAGTTCAAACAGTCAGAGTCACACTCGCAGTCCCTGGCGTCCTTGGTGGGAGCCAAGATCCAAAAATGATGGCTGCTACGATTACAACGGAGCAACTTAACACAATTTTTTTCGTTGGCGAAATGGTACGTGTTAATGGATCTTGTCTTTCAAAAAATGAACCCCGGTTTAGGTTCACAGACAGGGACCTTCAAAGTACACTTACACTGTTACACTATTCGAAAAGAGCTTTGGGTGTTGTTACTGTACGAGATAATAAATTTTTTCCTTCAATTGCATTTTCACAGATCGCTGCATTTTACTCATTGCATTAATACTGTTATTGCTTCTGTCCTACAGTTTTTAAAGCTGAAGCTGCCCTTCCACTCGGTAAAGTGATGTGCTCTTTTTTAGCCTTCATTTATCGAGCCTTTATTTAGCCAGGAAAACCAAATTGAGATTAATATTCTTTTTTAGCAGAGGGGGATGAAGGTCTTGCTCAGGGACTCCCAGTGCATGTTTTTTGGTCCGTGGGGGAAACTGGAGTACCCAGAGGAAACTCACATACACACAGGGAGAACATGCAAACTCCACACAGAAAGGCCCTGTATTTGAAACCACGTTGCTGTAATCGGTTTCGCTTTCATGCATTCGATTTGTTGGTGTCGTGGCTGATGGGGCATGCTGGCAAGAAAGACGTCGAATTGTCTTGCAAGCTGCCACTTTATCAAAGTAAACACATGGTTATGGTCATGCTGGAACAAAACTACGAGGCTCTGCGGTTGCTAACTCTTAGCACTCCACTCACCTCTCACCACACTCCAGCAACCCCCCTTTCAGACACCACAGAAAACTTAAGTTAGATAGAACTTGTACAGAAGATGGATGAGTGTATACACACACACACACACACACACACACACACACACACACACACACACACACACAGACACACACACACACGTAATGATTGACTAGTGGACAAAAGTGGGCAGGAGATTAAACCACGGAGGACAGAAGTGTGATGTCTCTGATAGAATGAACTGGTAACATTAATGACTAACACAAAGAGCATGGACCAACATGCTTCACAAGGATACTTCTGTTGGGGGCCACTCAACCTCATGGAAGGGGGAGGGGAGACCACGTTTTGAGAACAAAGAGATCACATGGTCAGAATGGAAAAGTTCGCCATTGATCCCGGATCACCCCCCTTCCAAGGGGCAATACTAGAGGCCAACAGCAGGGGGAGCCTGAGAGCTCCCTCACCAGCTGGAAGGTCCAGGGCGGGCCCTCCGTCAGGATTGGTCCACATGACCCAGAGCCGGCTGGAAACCCGACACCAGCCAAAAGGTATAAAACACCCCCGCGGGGGTGACTTCTTTCTCTCCAATGTTGAAACCTGCGTAAAGACGGACGCATCCGTTTCGCACGGAGACGAAGTGCCACGTGTGCCCGCGGACCGGGCCCGGAGTTCCACACCGAGCCGGACGAGCCGACAACCACTGTGGAACTACTTCTACTTTTCCCTTTTTCCTTTTTTTCTTCTTCACCGGAGTCCGAGTGTGCAGCTGGTAGCGCACCCTCCTCCCGCATGCAGACCTGAAGCCGCTTCTTCTCCCCCCTCCTCAAAAGAAGCGCTTGATCCTCCTCGGATCATCCTGTGGACTTTTCCCTGTCCACAGACCATTTTAGCTTGTTTACCTGGGACGCCAGAGAGAAAAACAAGCTCCAGCCGGGAAATCAACGCACTTTCCCGGCCGCCGGCAGCACGTTCACCCTCATCAAACTGAGTAAGGCTTAGAGTCTGGGCAGACAATGAGAATAACGTGACTGTAATATTGCTGTGTGTTTATTATTGTGTTGAAGTCAGGGACGCCGATCCCTGTTTCCAACCCATCTGTGTCTGCGCGTTGGATTTACATCCACGCGAACCTCCTCTCTCTCTCTCTCGCTCTCTCTCTCAACTTGCACAGACCATTTCTAGACTGTGTAGTCCAAGACAGTGTGCAGAGCTGAACATATTCTGTCCACTGCCCTTCTCCCTCCTCTTCTCTTTTCTCTCTCCGCTCCACTAACCGCGGCGCAAACTCAGCAAACAGCTGTTCCTGTGTGCCGCTCCACCCGCTTCTGTGACCGTGTGTAGTTCACTGTCCCTGGGATTTCTCAGCCACGAGCCCCCAGGCGCGCTCCGAGCAGGCTCACGAGCCGTGCACGAGCACAGTGACGTCACGCTGTCCAGAAGGAGTGCGCCAAGCGCCTCTGGTGGCCGCGTTGGTGATTGCAATCTCTTGAAAGACCGCCACTCGGTGGACAAGTCGAGTCATTGCATTCTCCCTCCGTGCGCCGCCGCGCCCCTAGTGATCGTTCCGGTTACTGCCTCGAACCAGACGCCTGCCGCCATCTAGTGTCCGTTCGAGGTCATTACACCCACACACACTGACCCTCCGACGCCTGCCGCCACCTGGTGGACGTTCGTGGTCATTACATCCCCACTCAGGCTTCCACACACTCACACACACACACACACACACCCTCTTTCTTTGTACATAGTGTTTGCTGTTTAATAGATTAGATCTTCGTGTTTGATTGTTTATTACTTAATTGTGTTTTAATAAATGATTTATGAATTATTTTTGAATAAATACTTTTTGTTAATAAACGCATTTTAACTGAATTGATCGATTCTTGGTTATCATTGTGTATTTATTGTTGACAATTCACTGGTTTGTAACAGTCTGTGCTCGAAGCTCACACCTTCCTTGTTATTTAATATTGTTATATTTACACAGAAATATTAACTTTACTTAAATAACCCTTTTTGACAAACGAGACTGAAATTTGGTATTAGCTATTTCCAGCTTAGCTGGTGGTGCCCCGATTTAATTATTATTTGATAAATAACCAATTTATGCAAATTAATAATTTTTATTAATAAATTATTTTTGATAATTTATTAACTTTTGAGTAATTACTCAATTACTCTAGGAGTTGCTGATGAGTAACTAACCGTTTACTTCATTAGTAATTCCAACTTTTCCTAAATTACTTTTAGTAATCCATTACTTTCAGTAATCCATTACTTACAGTAATTATTTATGCTAATTACCAACCATAAATCCCAACATAATGGTGCCCCGTGTGAGGGTGTTTTAAAACCAGTATTGTCACAATATCTGCATAATTTATCCAGAATTGTCTGTTTAGTTTTACAACCGATAACTTTGTTTCTCTCAGAACTTAGTTTTTCGAAGAACACGTTACAGCACTGCTAAGCAAAGTCAACTGTGTTTGTGAAGTGGTAAAGCCTTCTTTGTCTTGCATTTTCATGCATTCTTTTATTTCTGGCATAGAGATAAATGTACACTAACCCGCTATTGCTCACCCAAGGTGCTAAAACCACCCTGTTAACTTGAGAGAGGTTACAGTTAGAGCAATTAGCAACCTTTAGAGTTGGAAGCTACAGGTGTAACCATCACCTGTGCATTAACAACATTTTGGCACTTTTCAAAACACAGCTTTCGCGTGACTCCTACCATGAGTAGTCAGAGACACTGCGTGCTCGGAGCAGAGACTCCTCGGGAGCCACATGACCCAGCCCTGCAGACTGTGGTCGCTGGTCTCCTATGCCTCTCCACACAGGAGAGAAGAAACCTCAACAGCTACAGCTTAGAGACCTGTGAAGCAGAGATCAGGCAGCTGTTAAGCTATGTGAGGAACCCGGTTGGTCAGGTAGAGCTCACCATTCCGGATGTGTTAGGCCACATTGCACTGCTCTACCAGCGCAAGGCCGAGCTGCAAGCCCTGGAAGCTCAAGAGCAGCTCTCCCAGCTGCAACTTTACAGTTCGCAGCTGAGGATTAACCATGCCCAGCTGAAGCTGGAGAACTCCCGCCTGCGACAGGAGATCCAGGCCAGGGACGATCAGGCTCCTTATACGGAACCTATTGGGTTACAAACCCGAACTTCTGTGAAAGAAGTCAAAACAGACACATCATCTGATGATTCATCAGACGATGAGTCAGGTTATGGCTCTCAGCACAATGAGCCAAACCACATTGGGGTAAAACCTGGTGCAGCTCTCAGCAGAGATGCAGCACATCTCCGCAGTCTGGAAAATGTCCAGTCAGATGGACAAATTACCCCAGTTATGCGCATTCTTGAAGCTGTCCAGTCAAGTGGACAGCCTCCTCCAGGTCTCTACAATCCTGAGGTGGTCCAGTCAGGTGGACCGCCCACCACAGGTGAGTGTAGACTTGGAGCTGTCCCGTCAGGGGGACAGACTGCATCAAGCTTCCCCGCAGCCATGGCGAGGGGGGGGCTTGACATACAGCCAGGGGGGCGTGGCACAAGACACCTGCCCAGTGTTGTGGGAGTTGACTGCATCCCACTGAACCGACACCCAGTCCCCCCAGCTTTTCACTTTAAGGACCGCAGGGTCCCGGTGTGTTATGACACACATGCATCGGTGCTTAGCCGCACCTCAATGCGCTCTCACAGCTCTTTCACTCCTGTCCAGGAGAATGAAAAGAGTTATTCTCCAGCACCTCACAGTGCTGTCAGCTTTGGTCGTCCACTCACTGGAGACCCTCTTGGTCATCATGACCCTCACTCTCTCCACCGGAGAGAACCAGGGGGGTCCAGCTCAGATGACTCGGACCATTCCGGTCCCCCAAGGGAACGTGGTCTTCGGACCCGCCAGCTTGAGTCCCTTGCAGAGGATGTAGAGCAGTTCAACCCAAACAACCCGGAGGTTAGTATAGAGGACTACCTCCGGGAGGTTGAACGCTGCCTCCTCGACCTGCCTCATCCTTCGTCACGTGAGAAGCTGAAGCTTCTCTGGAAGACGACGTCCAGGAGTGTCCATGTTCACATGGAATCCCTCCCACCTGCCATCAGAGATCATTACTCATCCCTTTGTCATGCACTTAGGGAAGAGTATTCTCTGTACAATGATCCTGCCTCTGCAACCTTTGGTGCACTTGCCATTACTCAGAAGGAGGCGGAGCCTCCCAGAGAGTACTATAGGCGCCTTAGGGCCGCCTACTTCCAAGGCCGCAGTGCACCGGGGTTGGATGAAGACCAGACTTTAAAATCGCTCTTCATTAACAACCTCCACAACAGTGTGCGGTTCGATGTCGCTCTTTTCTGCAGGACCAAAAACCCCACCATGAAAGACCTCCGCAAACACGCGCAGATGGTGTGGGAGCTGCGTCACAGTTCAGGTGAAAACCATGATGGTGACGCAGGCGTCCTCAGAACGCAGGCGACGGGAAACACGAACCCGGCACCTGTAGGTCACGAGGTCCCCTCCCCCACACTTGCTGTGGATGGGGAACCCGTTAGATGTCCACAACCTCGACCACGAGGTGGACAACGGCCCAGAGGTAAGAGATCAGGCAGACCGAGACCTCACCACTCCCAGCGGAGAGGTAAGTCTCACAACCGAGGCCGAGGTCAGACCCAAAACCACTGGGACGCAGACGTCCCACAGTGGATTAAAACCTGCCTTAAGGAGGTGATGCAGGACCTGAACCCGCCTGGTCAGAAGGAACCCGGCTCCCCTGAGGAACCGGACTCCCGGCCCCTGACCGCATGACTAGGCCGGTCGCCTCTCCCCTCCGCACACAAAGTTTGCTTTGTCAGGAGGAGGAGGAGGAGATCCAGGAGGTCAAACAGGCCCTCAGAACCAACAGAGGAGCCCCCTTTGACATTCTTGGGTGATCTTGTACGCAATGGCACTGCCAACCGCGTATATACTTCAGTGATGGTAGGGGGTGTAGACACCCTCGCCCTGCTTGATTCTGGGTCAGAAATCACCCTCATGTGTTCAGCCACCTTCACGCAGGTTGCTAGAACCATGCGTGCCCTAGGAAAGCCACTTCAGGTGGAAGAGTGTAGCATAAACATCAGAAGCTTCACTCAGGACGTGTCTCCCATCACTAAACGTGTCTGGGTCGACATAACTTTCCAGGACATGTCGGTGACACATCCCATCTATGTCACTGACCTGAACACAGAGGAACTTCTTATTGGTCAGGACCTCTTAAACCGACTGGCCGTGCTGATGGACTGCAACCAATGGTGCCTTTGGTCTCAAGTCACCAGCCCGACTCCCCTTGGCCCTGAACCAGGCCACCAAGCTTTCAACAGCAGAGTCGATGCCATCCAGTCTAGAGGTCCCCTACCAATCCTTGGGTCTCTCCCAGAGTTTGACCCCAGCCAATCCACTTCAGGGCTCCCTGACAGTCAGCATCCGCCGCAGGTGACGAGCCGAGACCCAGTTCAAGCACACCACTCTTTACTCTTGTCACTGAAGGACGTGAGTTCTTCTTTGTATATGAGTACTTCTTTGCACGCCCACCACACCGTGGGGGGTGCACACATGGATGTAACGTCGGTTCCGGAGGCACCTTTGGCGCGCTGGTCCGAGAAATCGGCCACCGACGCCGGCCTGCTTAAAGTTCCGAGCCACCGCTCACTTTCAGCATGGTCACTTCAGACCTTAACCAAGGTCCCTGGTTCATGTGCCTCCTCGACTCGCTGTCCAGATCCCGTGCCGGTGATCTGTGACACATCTCTTCTGGAGCTGAACAATCGTTCAGCCAACCCGCAGGTCCACAATCTGACACGCGGTCAGATTAAAGTGACCGCATTTCCACCGTTAGAGATGTCAACTGACAGTTCATTTCACAATCTTGAACTGATGGTGCCTCTCACTGACAACCTGCTGTCGTCCCTCACCAGTGACGACACGCATGACACCGCTCTCCTCATTCCCACAGCCAAAACCATCACCAGCGCTCACCATGTCAACCTCAAACAGGTTCTCCATGGAACAAAACCGAGCACTGAAGGTGACCTGGTTGTGCAGGCTCCGATGACTCAACCAGAGAATACAGACACTTCAGGTAAACAGACCGCGTCTGTACCAGAAGAACCTTATTCAGGTTTCGAGTTAAAAACCGAGCCACACCCTGCTAAAGCTAGCGCTTTACACAGCAGAAACGAGGAGATGCATTCATTGAGGTCTTCCGCGATTATCACACGATCACACGAAAGGGGGGTCACAGACCTCCACCTGGCGTGCGTCCCCACTGACCTCGAGGCACCACAATCTTCTGTACACCAGTACATACTCTTTCTAGCTGTATACGCGGTAAAGCGGTGCTGGACCACGAAGGTGGTCCCCGCTAACCAGTAGCAGCTAGTTTCTTCCTTTGGCAACCGCCAGTTCGCCTGGAACCGGTGCCAGTTCGGCTACTTAGACCCACCATCGGTGTCTACCATCCTTCTCCACACCATGATGAGTAATATTGCTGCTCACGGCAACCCTCATCTATGTGGATGACTTCCTCATGCGTCACTGTACCTGTGAGGAACATTTAGCCGAAACACGACACGTCCTTTATCAACTTCTGGTGGCGTGAACCAAACTTGCTCTTAGCATAACTTGGGATGCTACACCAAAGTTGAATTCATTGGGCTCATAGGTGGCGCTGATGGGACTGAACCCCAGCAGGGAGAGTTCATGCCAGTCAAAACCTCAGAGCCCGACTAACGTGTCATAACTTGGGAGCCTCCATCTTGACACAGCCACTCCGGCTGTTGCCCTCCTTCTGAACCAAGCGTTCAACCACTGGAGCTTCCCATTCTTTGGTCGACTCAGACAGGCACACATGCCACACCCAGTGTCATGGCCGCCCTGTACGACATTTTGGTAATGGAGGCCAACCTCCATTCACCATACCACTCCCAGTCATTTTCCCAGGTTGACAGAGTCAACCACAGCACCACACACATACTCCGGTATGGCAACAGCGGTGGTACAGATGGAGACGTGAGCCTCCAACGGGTGTTGGTGACCAATCGGTCCACCATACACCACTCCACAGGTTCCACTCCCTCCAAAGAATGACTGGTAGAGAAATGACCTTACACTGCACCTTCTGGACCAGCCAGAAGAGGTCAGTGTTGTCACGGCCTGCACTGCAGAGCCACTCAATCAATTTACTCCCTCGGAGTAAGGTCGACTCCTCCCCTAGCGAGGGGGGAGAACCTCCATTCCATTTCAGTAGGGTTTAGTGCCAGCATGCTCAATCCCCATCAGGTGCATGTACTAACCCCTGCCACCATCAGAAATCTAACCCTGCCTCCTTAGACAACGTGAGCAGTTACAAAGCTCGAGTTGAACCATTCAGGGAAATATAGTCACTGTAAACTCATATCCAGCTCTGTTAACACCACTTAGCATGCCTTAGACTCAGTCGAGTATTGGTTAGGAGAAATAACCCCTGTGTGTAGTCAGAGATCTCACACGAGATCGAAGGGAGATGAGCTCCTCCGTTAGCAGCTTCAGTACAGGTAGAACCACCTTACTTGGCTTCACTAACCCGGGTTGAGAAATTTCTCAAGACTAACACCACCACGGTTATACGACCTTCACAGATACATCTGACAGTCTCGGCAGTGCTATTTTAACCTCTGTGAAACCACAGAGCCAAGAGTTGTGATTTCTTCAAAACTTAGCCATTATTAACAGAAATAGTGTGTACAGTTTGAAGTCTCTGTAGTGAAAGTGGGTTTTGGAAGGGAACACACACGTGCACCTCCACACACCACACTTCACTCTTACTCCTCACCGGAGCAGATGCACCAAAACCCCCCAGACGGCTGGTGGCTTTTGGACACTTGCTCACTGGTGCAACCACATCCACAGTTTACAGATCAGACTCTACTCCCCGCATCCGGTACCTCCGCTTTTGTAAACTTGTCCTCGAGCTGCCTACTAACCCATTTCCCTCCTGTTCTTCAACTTTCCTGCCCCTTTCCTACCTCTTTCATGTTCACTGGTGATGCACTTGTAAGAAATTAAATGTATGGGTGCTTAGATAGTTAGAACAGGAATAGTTGGTCTGCCCAGACTAGCCTTACCCTGCCCAGACTAGCCTTGCCCTGCTCGGACAATAACCTCATGTATGAACTGTTGGACAGAAAATGACCTTGTGTTCCACAGGACATTGGGACATTCACAGACTCATAGACGTTTCGGCCCAGGTTTGCTCCAAAGCCTGAGATCCGCATCCCACTCTTCGGACCAAAGGGGGGATGTTGGGGGCCACTCAACCTCATGGAAGGGGGAGGGGAGACCACGTTTTGAGAACAAAGAGATCACATGGTCAGAATGGAAAAGTTCGCCATTGATCCCGGATCACCCCCCGGATCACCCCCCTTCCAAGGGGCAATACTAGAGGCCAACGGCAGGGGGAGCCTGAGAGCTCCCTCACCAGCTGGAAGGTCCAGGGCGGGCCCTCCGTCAGGATTGGTCCACATGACCCAGAGCCGGCTGGAAACCCGACACCAGCCAAAAGGTATAAAACACCCCCGCGGGGGTGACTTCTTTCTCTCCAATGTTGAAACCTGCGTAAAGACGGACGCATCCGTTTCGCACGGAGACGAAGTGCCACGTGTGCCCGCGGACCGGGCCCGGAGTTCCACACCGAGCCGGACGAGCCGACAACCACTGTGGAACGGCACAGTGGTTGTCCGAGTCCGAGTGTGCAGCTGGTAGCGCACCCTCCTCCCGCATGCAGACCTGAAGCCGCTTCTTCTCCCCCCTCCTCAAAAGAAGCGCTTGATCCTCCTCGGATCATCCTGTGGACTTTTCCCTGTCCACAGACCATTTTAGCTTGTTTACCTGGGACGCCAGAGAGAAAAACAAGCTCCAGCCGGGAAATCAACGCACTTTCCCGGCCGCCGGCAGCACGTTCACCCTCATCAAACTGAGTAAGGCTTAGAGTCTGGGCAGACAATGAGAATAACGTGACTGTAATATTGCTGTGTGTTTATTATTGTGTTGAAGTCAGGGACGCCGATCCCTGTTTCCAACCCATCTGTGTCTGCGCGTTGGATTTACATCCACGCGAACCTCCTCTCTCTCTCTCGCTCTCTCTCTCAACTTGCACAGACCATTTCTAGACTGTGTAGTCCAAGACAGTGTGCAGAGCTGAACATATTCTGTCTACTGCCCTTCTCCCTCCTCTTCTCTTTTCTCTCTCCGCTCCACTAACCGCGGCGCAAACTCAGCAAACAGCTGTTCCTGTGTGCCGCTCCACCCGCTTCTGTGACCGTGTGTAGTTCACTGTCCCTGGGATTTCTCAGCCACGAGCCCCCAGGCGCGCTCCGAGCAGGCTCACGAGCCGTGCACGAGCACAGTGACGTCACGCTGTCCAGAAGGAGTGCGCCAAGCGCCTCTGGTGGCCGCGTTGGTGATTGCAATCTCTTGAAAGACCGCCACTCGGTGGACAAGTCGAGTCATTGCATTCTCCCTCCGTGCGCCGCCGCGCCCCTAGTGGTCGTTCCGGTTACTGCCTCGAACCAGACGCCTGCCGCCATCTAGTGTCCGTTCGAGGTCATTACACCCACACACACTGACCCTCCGACGCCTGCCGCCACCTGGTGGACGTTCGTGGTCATTACATCCCCACTCAGGCTTCCACACACACACACACACACACACACACCCTCTTTCTTTGTACATAGTGTTTGCTGTTTAATAGATTAGATCTTCGTGTTTGATTGTTTATTACTTAATTGTGTTTTAATAAATGATTTATGAATTATTTTTGAATAAATACTTTTTGTTAATAAACGCATTTTAACTGAATTGATCGATTCTTGGTTATCATTGTGTATTTATTGTTGACAATTCACTGGTTTGTAACAGTCTGTGCTCGAAGCTCACACCTTCCTTGTTATTTAATATTGTTATATTTACACAGAAATATTAACTTTACTTAAATAACCCTTTTTGACAAACGAGACTGAAATTTGGTATTAGCTATTTCCAGCTTAGCTGGTGGTGCCCCGATTTAATTATTATTTGATAAATAACCAATTTATGCAAATTAATAATTTTTATTAATAAATTATTTTTGATAATTTATTAACTTTTGAGTAATTACTCAATTACTCTAGGAGTTGCTGATGAGTAACTAACCGTTTACTTCATTAGTAATTCCAACTTTTCCTAAATTACTTTTAGTAATCCATTACTTTCAGTAATCCATTACTTACAGTAATTATTTATGCTAATTACCAACCATAAATCCCAACACTTCTAACTCCAAAACCTTTAGTAGTGCAATGGCCCTGCTGATTAATGTTGATCTTCCCACATTTTCCCTTCGATGTGCCTGAAGAGGCAACCTTAGGGTGTGATCCCACCTCATAAAAAAGGCCTTCATTATAAGGTTAACATTTGGTGACTGAGCAGCTGATGACTACATAGCCAACAATCTGGTGTGTTTTATTTCTGTAGCACACATTCACACTACATTCACACATGCTCCTCACTGAGGAAGGTGACTTTCAAAGCTCATATTTTTATACATTTACTGGAGGGAAATAGACTTACACATACTATATTATATGCCTGTACTTTGTACGGTTTCAAAAGCACCTCTGTATCTTATAAGTCTCCATTAAGATAAGAGGAGGGTGTCATTTGAGTACTTCTCTCAGACCACCGAGAGGCCACAAGAGAGGTCATAAAGCGCTATTTTCAGAAGATGACTTCACACCCAGCATTTGAAATCTTAGCGCTGGAGTACCTTTTTATTTCAGCTAATTCTGTTGAGGATATATAGATAGATAGATAGATAGATAGATAGATAGATCTTTCAAACCAGTAAATTAGAAGAGATGTGCCAGAGTTAACAATCAGAGGCTCACTGCTTGTTGTCTTCATCTCAACATCTCGTAGAAACACGCAAGAACAAACCGGAATGGACTTTAAGTCAATCACGGAATGGTGGCGCCCCGGCGCACTCTATTGACCAGCTGCCACTGATGTACAACTTCACATGATTGGCTTTGACACTAGGCATCTGTGACACATTGATTCTTTATTGGATGCACACATGGGAACATGGAAATTCTACTCTGATTTAAAGAAACAGCCTATGGTTTGAGGATACATTTTATTTCCTAAAGGTCTTGTTTTTGTTGCCATATTTTTAGAAACCACTGTTTGTTTTATCTGTGTGCAACTGGTGTGTATTAGTTCAGTACATCTACGCATGAAATGTAGACCGCACTCAAAGACTTATGAACATTTCACACGTCCGTTCTCATTCCCACAGGTCTTACATGTACTTCTCCCACTTATCGTCTTTCCTTACATAAAATCCCAACACTCATGTTGACCTTTCGCGGTTGCTTGTGTTAGGCCTGGGTCCAAAACACTGACCTGTGGTCTCCGTGGCATCCAGACTGCCCGCGAGCTGCTCCAGAAGGCGTGCCCTGGCTGCGTTCCTACGGTGTTTTTTGCCCTCGTAGTGCTGCTGGGCCATCAGCGGGTTGTTGAACCAGGCTCCACACAAGCAGCAGTACTTACCAGCCTCTCTCCCACCATTCCCACTGACCACCGCCATGGGCCAGGGTAGGGCAGCGGGAGGAGGGGGGCACGTGGCAGCGTCAGCCGGCAGAGGAGTGGAAGGAGAGGAGTCTTTGACAGGCAGTGAATGGAGCAGTGGCAGCAGATGAAAAGGAGGAAAGAGTGAGGGATAATATTAAAATGAATTCAAATGCAAATTAAGTTCTAATACAAAATGACAAGACATGAAAATATTTTCATGAAATTACATTAACATAAAAATGAACACTCACACACGCTCTCGTTAGATAAAGTAAATCCCAAAATCATGCTTCCCCAGAAAGCGCATTTAGACATTTATAATTAAAAGCAATAGGTTTGTAGTGATTAGGACTGAGAACAAGAAAACAAAAATTATGCTGAATGCCACAAGTCAGTGTTGTTAAGTCAATGGTTTCCAAGCTTGACATTTTTTGTTCAAGGAAATTTCAGAATACATTTTTTTTTTTTTATCTCCTCACCGTAGAACAATGAGTAAAATGCTTCATCGTGGAGCAAGCAACTGTAAATATTGTTGAAACTGTGTAAAATACTCTGATTGTAAAACTGCTACTCTCCTGAAATCCCTTGTTTTTGTTTCTAATGTTGAAGGACCACTTGCTCATGTGAATTGTCCCCACTAAAAAGGCTTGGCAATAATCCCTGTTTTCTCTTGCTGTAAAACTATTGCAAATGTTGACTGCCCTTGAAGGCTTAAAATAAATATGTATATTGACTTATGTACACGTGTGATGCTGCAGTGCGGGTGTATATCAAACATACAGCTCCATTGAGTGCCAAAAATGTCAAATCAAATCTGGAATTTACCCTCTTGACTTGAAATGTTTTTCTAGAGAAATGTGAAAATACATGGGAATCAAATGATATATGTGCCTATTAATTCAGCAAATTCTGCAGTTCTAAGCACATACAGTATATGTATCACCTAGGTTACACAGACTACAACTGAAATAATGTCAGCAGCACCACTTGTCAGAAAGCTCTTAAGAAAACGTCTCTCTGCTCATGTTTACTATTCGTCTTTTTTCAATCTCCATCATCTTCTCTCTTCTCTCCTATCTCTCCTCTGCTCTGAGGGAATGAAAAAAGAGAAATGGTAGACTTCCAGGTGACCTGCTACTCATGACATGACACTAGTTACCATGGTGATTGCCCATTAATAGCCAAGAGGCCCTGACATGTCCGCAGGATGCGACCGCGTCTAGCGCAGAGAAGACTGCGTATGTGCAAGAGGCTGTGTGTGTGTGTGTTTCTGTGTGCATGTGGTGCACTGCATGTGCAATCCACGTTTCAGAAAATGTGTGAAGTCACTTGTGTGTGTGCCTGCGTGCGTGCGTATGTGAGAATGAAGCTCAAGAATAGCTCGCCCGCATGTGCATAGTAGGGTAAATGTACCAAAAGAAATCCTCCGGAGAGGTGGGGTGTCAGGTCCATGGCCAAATTGCACGAGAACACTTACGGTGCCAGATGGCTTGTCCAAATGTGCCAATTCGCTATCCACAACATGTCAATGACTCTTGAGTTACACCAACTGTGAGTACGCAGCAACAATGTTGCGTGCGCAGACAATTAACATGACAAACAAAATCCCACTCACGCATACTTTTTAGACCGAATGAGTCATATCACTAGCTCACTGATAACAATTGAAGAGCCGTTGCGAATTATTGAGCGGTGACCATGAGAGTGAAATGTGCTAGTTTCTGTGTGTTTTTAATGTGTGGGCCAATGTTGACTTGATTCTAGCCCCGTGAGCTGATTGGCTGCTCATACCTTGATGTGTCTTCAGGCTCTGTTCGCATAGTTACGGTATCTATGGCCATGTCTCTTCTCATCTTGGCAACCACACCCACTCATATTCCCCTTGCTTTTGTCTGCCATTGCCACACGATTGTCTCAGTTACAAAACTCAATCCTAGAACTCTTTTTTTTTTTTTTTTTTTTGTCATTTCATTAAACTCAAAGCCCAAGCCATCCTCAAATCTCTGCTGTCTCACTCGTGTGAGTGTTTGTGCATGAGTGAAGCTCCTCGCCTCTGACAGCTCTGTGGAACAGCACGTGGCGAACAGCAACAGGGAGAAATCCTCTAATGTATTTCATCTCTCCAGCCCTTGTTTTCCCACCATTTCTCCTCTCCTGACTGTAATCTGTGCACACTGAAGCGGAAGTAAGAGTTTTTCACAGAGTGGGGCACGGGGAGTGTGTGTAGGAGTGCTGGTTTTGAATTGTGTGGGGGTTTGGACTCAGGTACAGGCTGTGCTCTGTCTCTTAAGGGGGTCAGCATTGCTCTCCACACTATGTGGTTGGTGTGTATGTGTTAATGCATGTATGTTAGAGTCAATGCGTCGACAGTTACAATTGCATCACTCATGCTGCTTGTGTGTGTGTGTGTGTGTGTGTGTGTGTGTGTGTGTGTGTGTGTGTGTGTGTGTGTGTGTGTGTGTGTGTGTGTGTGTGTGTGTGTATTTCTGAGGAATGTGCGTGCCGATGTGTGCTTTAGCCTGTCAACTTGGCTGTGCATCTTGTGCAGAGCGTTCATCTCAGAGTGATCATGAAGGGTACTTTTGACTTTAATCTCTCCTGAAATCTTTTTCTTCTCTCCCAGGTCACTCTTCCTCTGTTCTTGTGCTAGTTCTCATGTTTCTTTTCCTCCAGGTCCCACTGCCAGAAAACCATACAAACATCACAACAGCGCCTGTGCAGGAGTGACACTCTCGCAAAGTAGGCCAAAGTTTAGCTAAAGTCACCCAGGGGCTTGATTATAATGTCCCATTTTGGAGTGATTGTGCATTTACAGCCTTTAAATTTAATTCGGATCACATTATGTAAAGCTCCCTTGGGGACAACTAGCCAGCGCAAACATAAAAAATGCTAATCGCAGGCAACAATCACAGGCATGAATTAAATCTATTGGCGACTGTTATTATTATATAATCTTTGTTATTTATGATAACAATTTTATGACTTGGAGCCGTCTTTGTAGTTCTACTTCTTAAACCGGTGATGTTTCTGATTTTGTTAACATTTCCTGACACATTCATCCTCCAGAAAATACTGAGGCTTTACGTTAAAAATGACGAAAGCACTCAAATTCAACTTCAGATTTAAAAACAGAAAACAAAAACAAACACTTGGATTATGTAATTGTGTACGAACAAATAGGGGAATGTGTTTGATGACTGTTAATTGACTTGGTCTTTAGGAGGAATTGACTCTGTGAGCAAACATCAACATTGAAATCCAATACAAGCCTTGATTGGCTTCAATTCAAAGGCACCATCAAACAAGCACAGGTTTTTAGTTGCAATACTGAGAGAGATTGATGGACACAAGTTTACTTCAGCTAAATCATCCAGTCAGTATCCAAATCTCTACTATTCAGTCTTAATTAAATTTAACAAATGAGTATACCCCCCTCAAAAAAAAAAAAAAAGAAGAAAGGAAAAAAATGGGTTTCACATATTTCCATGACTTGTTAATCTGCATTGCAGTTCAGTAGCTGGTGTGAGATTCACAGCTCAACCAGTGCAGTGTTTGAATGTGTGAATTTCTTCATGCTACTGATGGCAAATCCAGACTGCACTGATAAGCAGAGGGTGCCAGATACCTGTGTTTGTAGGGCTCGCCATGGCTGTGTGGAGACTGGGAGGCTCCCCCAGCACCAGGCGGACTCTCTTGGCGTGAGTTTTGCCCTGGTAGTGAGACTGCGCCACGATTGCAGACGTGAAGAACATGTTACACAAGGTACAACACTTATTTCTGTCTACTTCTGTCTCAGCACAGTCCTGCAGGAGATTAAAAAAGAAAAGAAAAGACAAGGACAGTAAAAGAGAGTGTTAGAAGATGTCTCGTGGGGTCACATTTACATCATGGTTGAGGGAAGAGTGGGGGAATGGAGGAGCAATGAAAACAAGACTGGTGGAGGTCAGATTTGATGTGAAGAGTAAAGTTAGGCTTTGCACAAACGCTATTGGCGCACGCACACACACACACACACACACACACACACACACACACACACACACACACACACACACACACACACACACACACACACACACACACACACACACGCACACACGCGCACAAGCTTCACTGCATTCTAGGGACATTGCATTGACTAATTAACTTGCCTTCCCCTGACCTTGAATTAACCCTAATCGTTGTTTAACCTCAAAACCCTCCCAATGGCATTTTCAGTCAATTGTTATTATGTAAACGGGGCCTTAGTGCCTTTTCAGCCCTTTACTGTAACCATCACGACGAACCCGTATAAGTGCTAACTCAAATCATAGTTTACAAGCTTTAATGCTCCAGTCTAAATATCGCCACAATGCAGAAACATCCGAAACGATCACCTAAAACAGAAATTGGTCTGCACACACGCACACTCAAAGGCAAAGAGGGGCCTGATCAAATATTCATCTGTCTCTCTGGGCTGAGATCGTAGCTTGGCCCTTCCACCACTGCTGCTTCATTACTAATGATGAGGGGGAGTTGCTCCCAAAGGGAAAAAGAAACGACTCCCCGATTGGCACAAATGAATACATACAACATACACAAATGCACACATGAGGATGTTTGTCTTTAGACCATAGCTTGAGTTGAATTCCTCAACCTTGAAGATAATTTTAATTGCAGCTTGCCTAACGGTAAACTCTATTTGTAACTCTGACAACAATTTTGAAAATAAATGATTTACATAGACATTTTTTTTCTTGTCCTTCTTAGCAAGTGGATCCATACATTGTGGTTGTGTATGTACTGAAGAACGTAGTTGATTTAAAAGAAAATCTAATAAATTAGGGGTGTTGTAATTAATTAATCACATCTCAGCATTCAATACAAAAATATAATTTTTCAGTTCACACTGATTTTGGCAGATTTATCAATAATAGTCAACAATTATATGTTTGTCGATGGACCTTACAGCAGCATGTTTAGCACTGACGTGATAGAAAATACTTTTTGAAGTCACTTGTGCTCTTATATATCCTTCCATCCCACATAGGCTCGAAGTTTCCATTCACTGGGCTGAGCAATGCACTCTTATCTGTTTCATACATCTCATCCCCGAGCCTGTTACTGCTTTCCACAAGAGTGTTTGTAATCTGATGCGTCTCGTTCAATGCTATTGTAGCTTCGGCAAGGATGTACTGAAAGCAAGACAAGCAATAGGCTGGCAAACTGCCCCTTTATTAAACAAATGGTTACTGTCAACCATAAGAACGCTGGAAGAAAGCAATGAGGTTGCTCAGTTACTAAGTTCCAGCACCTCCTTGAGCTCTCCGTCTATCCACCTCTTGTCACACTTCAGCTTTCTTAAACACACGCCGTCTTGGTTCACTCTCTAACCCTTCTGCCTGTGCGGGGTCAAGATGTTGATTTGGGGATAGCAGGATGTAAAACATAGGGTCACTACAGTATGGTCTGTTTGCCCGCAACTAAAAAGAACATTTGCAGGTGCATTGTGAGACACTCCGTGTTTGAGTTGAAAAATATACATGTGTTCAATTTTGTTTTTTCTGTATTTAATTGAAATGAATGCATTAAAGTCCCATTCCTAGCATACACGTATTTATTGTCACGCATGAATAGAGAATGTAAGGTATTGTCCACATTACAGTGATTTGTCTTTTTACATCTTTACCAAAATTGAAATTAAAATATGGAGTAGATTCATTGATCTAGTTTTGACAAATCATCCAGAACTGGCACCTAAGCCAGGATATACAGTCTATACAGGATATGCAGGCTATACAGGCTACCAAAAACAATAAATAAAAAATACCTGCTTGAGAAAACTGAAACAGCTGCCCTCATGCTTTGTCTTTTCTATCTGTTCATTGGTTCGGCTAAGATCCTTTTTGCACCCTTCAAAGAGAATCTAACTGTTGTGCACAATACCATTTCAATGCTTTGAACTTTGTGACCACAGCTTGGAAATGATGTTCCTGTTTCACTATGCCTACATGCACAAAATGATGTCAAAATAATAAATGTATCTGGCTGGGTTGAGCTGAGGCGAATGCAGGCCATTTTGGGTTTTACAAAGACTTTTTGGGGAAAAACAGAACAGCCAATCAGCTCATCAATCAGCATCAACAGACAGGTCACCTCACAATGCTCTTGTGACAAAAGCAAGGCGGATCACCTGCAGGCATGTTCCAAAAAAATTCTGTGACAACCACGCCAAAAGAAAGTGGGCTAATGTCGCAGCATGTTCCACATGCTCATTTATGCAAATTAAAAAAAAAAGAAAAATGGGGACAGAATTTTAAAAAGATGCAATCAAAATTAGTTTTCTCTTCACATTGAAGCTTCTTTTCATCCAGAATTTCTCAGTACCCTTTCTAGTGTCACGCCACCACTCTTCAGCTCAGGTGCCAAATAAAGCTGGTGGAGAGAAACCTCAGTCTTCGAGGGGTGTGTGTGTGTGTGTGTGTGTGTGTGTGTGTGTGTGTGTGTGTGTGTGTGTGTGTGTGTGTGTGTGTGTGTGTGTGTGTGTGTGTGTGTGTGTGTGTGTGTGTGTGTGTGTGTGTGTGTGTGTGTGTGTGTTTTAGGTCAGCCCTGGTTAGCATCATAGGCAGTGGATGGGAGAGTTAAGGACACCTTTACCTCCGAGGCTTTGCTTTGTCTCTCAGCCATCCCATCTTTTTCTTCCCTGTTTTCCCTCTACAACTCTCCTTATTTTGCTTTTTGTCTTTCTGCCCAGCCTTCACTCTCAGCCTTTTTCTCTCTCTGTCTCCCCTCCGCCCCCTCTGGGCACCATCTCAGTGACTCTGTGTGTTGTGGGATGAAATATTTATCTGTATTGGCAGGCCCTCGCCTGCCCTCCTCCCCTCCGTCGTTCTCTACCACCTTGTCTCCTCTCTCCTCCTCCCAGTCTGTCCCTGCTGTGATCATGTTAAAGGTTTGGTATGACTGGTTCCAGTCCTCCACCCCCCATTACCATTTGTATCCCAGTGTTTTTTTTTGAGGTAAAATTTTCTGTGCTTTATTTGCACGTGCAACATTTCTTTCCATGCTTTGTATGAAAGACAATAGCAAATATGAAAGTGAAGTGAAACCAGCTTTTCTATATTCATCTGATGATCTTTTTTCATGATTGCAGCCTGGGAAACAGTGACCATGAGGAAAAGTCCGACTTCGTCTCCTCTCTTTTCTTTCAATGAAAGGACATTTTTTTTCCCAGCAATCCTTGTCCACATTTCCCTTGCTCCTTTATTACCATTTCTCCTCCAACTCCCCCCGGATTTGTACTTCCCGCACCTCCTTTCTTCTGTTTCACTATTTATCCTATTGTTCTCTCCTTCCACTTCACCACCCCCTTGCCTACTGTGAGCTTCACTGCTCTCATTTCCAACACCGCTGAGATCTTGTTCTGCCCTGTTCTCCTTCTACCAAGACGAGGAATATCAACCGCAGTGGGTCGATGTCCCACAACCACAAGCTTTTCCTCCTGATTTGGGACAAAAAGCCAGTGATGCTTCTCCGCGGCAGCCTCACAGTGGCCTCACCTGTCAAAACACGCTGAGAAGTAAAAGCAGCCGGTGACAGATATGTGACTGAAACACAAAGACGCATCAGCTTAAAAGAATGACATATGTTACACCAGGGATTTGGTGACAGTGTGTGGAAAGTTTGAGACAATCCCAAGCGTGTGGGTGAGTGACATGTGAATAATTGTCAGCTCATTACAGCTGCCACTCCACTGAGCCACTTTAAACAATGAACTGTATCTGTGACTCACTGTTTTCCTCTGTCATCTGTCTCCTCTGAAAATCATCAACCTTTCTCTTTGATTTTGTAATTTCCGCCTTCGCTGGTTTCCACTGTTCCCCTCTGTATCTAGTCATACGCCGTCTCTACCTGTCGCACCTCGTGCATCTGCCGAGACTCATTTGCATGTGACCTCAATGTTGTGTGTGTTGGTGTTTGTACGCGCACGCCGCCTCTGTTGCTGTTTATCCAGTGCCTGACAGTCACGTCTGTATCGCAGAATATTTTTGTGTTTGGGTGGCTTCAACCAGCTCATGCACCAAACAATAGACTGCTAATTAGCTGTGTTTATCTTTCTCTCCTTCTGTTTTGCTTTTTCTGTGCTCCTCCATACTTCTCCCCCTGTTCTGTGTTGAGGCGCTGTGGGAAACATTTCTAAATATACACATGAAGCAGCACAGGGAAACAGACGCTCTCATTTGGAGTTTGAAGATGCTCTGAAAGTGTAAATCCAGATGAACGACAGTGCAAATATAGTGTTAGCGGAGAAAAAGAGTTTTAAAAAATAATGTATTGTCTGTAACAGTTTTCTCATAGTTTTTTAGCGTGGATGGAAAATGACACATGCGGAGAGACGGAGCAGGCGAAAGCACGAGGAGAAAAATCAATCGAGTCTCCTCCCCTTTCTTCTGTGTGCACCTTCGCGACCTACTTTCTCCATGTTCGTTCTGTGACAACCACTTTCACCTACACACACAAAAAAACCTGAAGGCATGGCATTTTACACCGGCATTTCATTTGCTCTGTGAAAAGCCTTTTTTCTGCGCTTCCCATCGGACTGCACCGTGTCAATCAGTAACAAAACAGAGGACCAAAAACACTAAGATGAGGCACGGAGAAAGACGTGCAAAACTCCCCCTGGGAGGAGGAAAAAAAAAAAAAGATGAAAGAGATGGAAGAAGAAAAGTTGATTTCAAATTGAATGGCGAGAATTTCATCTCGGGAGATGAGTTTCATCTTTGTTCAGTTGACATCAATTTTTCTGCATTGTCAGATAATCAATGTCACATCTCTGTGTGAAAGGTTATGAACAAAGTGCTGGCTATGGCACTCACAACTTGTGTGTGTGTGTGTGTGTGTGTGTGTGTGTGTGTGTGTGTGTGTGTGTGTGTGTGTGTGTGTGTTTGAAAATATGTACATGGCCTATTTATGTGTCTTCAGTGTCCCACATGAGGTGAAAGCCACGACAGGCTGACTCATGTCACTTAGGGAGACAGATGGAGACGCAGGTGTGTGTATTTGTAGGCTGTGGGTTCGTGTCTTTGCCAACCCAGAAGCCCTTGACATGTTATTGGGTGTATGTGTGTGTGTGTATCACTTCAAGTTGTGCATCAGTGTATTTAAAGAACTATGGTTGATGTAGTTGAGCATTAAATATTAGAGCAGGTGCCCATAAATAGTGTTAATATTGGTCGGTCGATACAGACTGATAATCTGAGATTTCCCCAACAATTTTTTTTTTTTTAATGGACACAAGACAGCAGTATGCATTCACAAAACATCCAACAACTCCTCCCTTTATTTCATGATGTCCAGTGTCAATGTTGAAAAAGCTGACTTTGACACAGGAATCGATCGTTCATGGGGCAGAAAGGGTGAACACAACAACAAATCTTCTCTCAACTTTTGCACTTCATAACAACTGTTGAACAACCATTTGAATTGTCATTATGGACTGACTGTATAAAGATGTGCACTTTCACTTTTCCCTCAATAACTTTGCTTTCTCACAGTTGCATGACTTGTGTGTTTCAGAGAGTAGCCTGTTTCTAATGTTTATCAATAGAGAAAACTCAGGAGTTAACGTATCAGCTTTCATGGACAAAAAGCTAATGGGATTGTTCTATTGATTGGATTGGGGAGGAACTGCTTTTATCCGTTCGGAATCTAATTGTACAGACCAAGATAGCTTCAATCAGTTTTAACTCAAACCAAATGCTTGTTGTCCTAGCTATTAATTATTAGTTTTGAGCTTCATATCTCTCAGATGTTACCAATAAAAACAAAACAAAAGTAATTCCTTGTTGTTTTACTGTGTATCTCGTGTTGGCGGCAATTTTTATCTCTCTCTCTTTAAGCCTTATTCCACCAGCACTTATTTCCACCAGCTGTGTCCTTAGTGTGTCCTACATGTGTATTTTGTGTGTGTATGTTTTTGTTTTAGACGTTTTAGGGACAAGTTAGATAAATGGGACACACATTGTGCTTTCCTAAACACAATAGTCCATCACACATAAACACTCGCCCATAGACTCACACAAGCACAGAAACGCAACATTTAATCAGCTGAAAAATAGCAGTAACGCTCCATATCTGAATCCCAAGCATTCCCAATTACGCGGGAGATGTGAATGCAACCTCAGCAGAACAGTTGCAGAGCGGAGCTTGGAAATATACAAACACAATAGCCTACCAAGAGCGTGCACACAAACATTGGTAATGTGCTGACCTCCTTAGCCATGGCCTGCAATAGTCAGATACAGAGCTGCTTTGGCGGCACTTGCCTCCCCTAAATCTTACCAGAAACACAGCAAAGGCATAATCTCTATTGGGAGAATCAGAACATACAACTGCACACAACAGATCAAACAAATATTCCCCTGAGCTCTTGGCTATAGTAGTTCAGGCTGAAAGTGGACCAGCCGAGCAAGGGATTAGACCGAAGCTCCGCAACTCAGGTTTTAGTAATCTACAGTGGATGAAAGACAAATTCACTGACTGGGTAAATGAATGTCCTTCAAAGCACATCAGTACTGGTGTTGCATTATCCATACATCCATGCATGTTCTGTACGGTTTTATTCAACTTTGGGTAGCAGGGTGCTGGATGGGATCCCAGCTGAAATGCAGAGAAACATTCACACCTATGGATAACTTAGAGGTACTAATTAATCAAGCATTCAGGTCACGCATTTCCTCGCATAGCCTGGACACTGCACTTTGCTTGCACCTTTTAGAATATTTACATTTGTGTATTTTGAATGGATATTATATTTAAGTTTATTGTGTTTACAATTTCTTAAGTCTATTTTATGTCTTTTTCTTTTTGCTGAAAGCTGAGACTTCCAACTGCATTTTCATGTATGGACGCATATCGATAATGACAAAAAAAAAGTATTTTGATTCTAATCGCAAATGCATGTTTTGTACTTTGAGAAAAAACATTAAATCTCCTGATAGAAAGGCCGTAAACCTCGATACAACTCAGGGATCTTTTGAGTTTTCTCGTTTAAGGACCTAAATTATGTCTCCGTGATATAATGTGCCTCCATCTCTCGCTCTCTCTCTCTCTCTCTCTCTCTCATTCTCTCGCTCTCTCTCTCACACACACACACACACACACACACACACACACACACACACACACACACACACACACACACACACACACACACACACACACACACACACACACACACACACACACACACACACACACACACACACACACACACACACACACGGGTTGAGGAAGAGCATACTGGGTTATCTGGCCTCAGTCTTTTGGATGGCGGTCCTCCGTCTTCAGGGTGAAGCATGTAGAACAGACGTACCTTGTTGGCATGTTTCTTACTCTGAGAGAAAGAAAGATAAAAAGATCACCAGTGAGTTGAGCTTTAATGTTTCAAGCGAGTCAAGTGAAGAAAAAAAAAAAAAAATCAATGACTGTCACTCCATCTTGGCAACACCGTTCCAAGCTTTCATCTCTGTTTTGGCTGATGATGCTTGTAGACAATCTGCCCCCGGGTAGGTGACTAATGGCTCGGGTCAGCCTCGGCTTTGTATAGCTCTGAGTAATATGTTTGAGTACGGAGAAGTGAAGTGGCGAAGACTCTTTACTTCAACTGTACACGCCAATACTATAACTGGCTGAAGTGAGCTTTAAAATAGATTAGATGGCACAAAGTAAAATTGTAGACTATTTCAGAAATGATCTCCAGAAAGGTGTCAGCATTTTTTTAATCTGTCATGTTGGCATAAAAACTGGCATAAACAGAAAAATTTGACTTTTAGGAACAATATGTCACTGTGCAAATATACAATAGGGTCTATGTGTTTTTCTTTACTCTTGTGTGAATTACTTCAGGTTAAACTTTGTAATGTGTTGAATACCACATGATATTTTTAAGGACATGATTAGAGGAAAAGCTATTGTAGAAAATATTTAATCACTTTCTCAGCTAAACTTGGTATTTAGCTGTGAAGACTGACTTCACATGGGTGTAAAACATAATGAGGAATATTGACTTTTCTTCTTATGTGATTTAGGGCGATTCTAACTTTCGGGTTGACTTTCAAAACTATGTCTTAATTGTCAGCACAGCAGTGACAAATGGCCTTTATTCTTGCGATTCCTCAAACACTAAATACATTTCTCGACTTTTTTTTGTATTAGATATAATCTAATGTATAACATGTTAAATTATATGGGCTAATGTGTTATGAGGCTTCAGCAGAGTCAGTACAAAGTAAGTGTTTACATTGTGACCACTGACCTAACATTGTGTGTTTTCCTCTTTTGCTGTGGAAACGGTCCCGACCTGGACTCTACTAAGACATTATCAGCAGACTCACAAGGTGGAAGAAGGTTCCTCCAAGGAGCCACATGCATCAATGACCCATGGATGCTCATGAATCATGACCCTGTTCAGCTCTTTTCCTTCCTGAGACCACTTTCCATAGATACTGACCACCTCTGCCTGGGAACACACTTCAGGAGCTGCACTTTGTGATCCAGTCTGTTCATCACAATTTGGCTGGAGTCAGACTTACGCAAAAACTTTAGTTTGCCCTTTTTTCCTGGTTGTAAAAAACAAACTTGTTAAAACAATTTTAGGAATATCTTCTCATATAAAACATGTTTGAACATTCATTTTCACATAATTTTTTCTGCTAACTTCATGCTTTTTTTTTTAAACACAATGATATTGCAACACTGGAAGCTATTGTGTATGTATTGATTAGTACACAAACCTAACAAGAGTTTGTCCTTCATTTGCCTGTTTGAAAAGAATTTAAGGACTCAAGTCTGTAAGCTATAAGAATGAGCAAAATACCATAAGGTTTATGTGAAAGCACAGGGAGCTGTCCTTGTAGCTGCTGGCTGACATTTTCATACAGGACAATGGAATTCACTGCATATACTCCAGAGTAAATATTAGTGACTGTATGTGTGTTTAGACAGCACTGTGTGTGTTTGTGTTCAAGGATGACATTGCTACTATCTTCCTGCATGCGTACAATTTTATTGGCATTGGCTGGCCTTCACTCCTGCCTGTTATATAACATCTATTTATCTCCATTTTCTGCTGCTGGGGCAATTTTCCAACACCATGATACCATCACGAATATTGTACTATAACTGCTACGCACTTTTATTATAAGACATGGGGTTCAAAGTGACAATTGCGATAATGACATATCTGAAGAAAGAAATGTGAAACCCTGCACTGACTGGAGATTGTGATGACTGAATTAACTGGTCACCTTTTGTCGAATGCTTATAAATTGTTGGGTATTTTTGGATGTAATTGAATATTATGGCACACAATTGAAGCTAATGGGAGACTCTGAGAAGACACTGTACTTACTGCTCCAATGCTTAGATTGAATCCTTTGCCCCAGGAGAACAGCCCCCCCCACCCCACCCCATCACCACCACCTCACATGCCTGCTCACTTGTCAGATGTCTGCTAATGTGCTTTGTCAGTGTGTGTGTGTGTGTGTGTGTGTGTGTGTGTGTGTGTGTGTGTGTGTGTGTGTGTGTGTGTGTGTGTGTGTGTGTGTGTGTGTGTGTGTGTGTGTGTGTGTGTGTGTGTGTGTGTGTGTGTGTGTGTGTGTGTGTGTGTGTGTGTGTGTGCGTGTGCATGTTTATAGGTGTTTAAATGGTCACATATTCTACGGTTTTGAGAAATGGGCTAAAAGCGGGACCTCGTGTCACCATGGTTACCCGGCACTGACCCTCAGCGCTCGTCGCACTCTAATGGACTCTGCATGTCTCACTATTTTTTTCCTTCTCTGGTTTTCCAAGTGTCAAAGTGAGTGGGCGGGAGTGCACAGGGCAGAGGGCAACTGTGAAAAAATGCCCGTCACATCATTCTGGTGTGTTTGTGTATACACAGAAAGTTCAAGACAAATCGGTGGTGAGCTGGGCAAAAGAAACAACGATACAGAGTGTGTATGAAAAGAAGACTTTAAAATGTGTATTTAAAAAAAAATAAAATAAAAATTCTGCCCAAAAAACTCTCATGAGCCTGTTGTTACCCTCGTGTCATAAAAACCCATCAACCTTTACCTTGAGCAATGGAAGACTAATGCAAATTTAATATTTAGAATTTTTTTACTTTGATAATAAATTAGTTGCTTAACATCCTTTTTGTTGTCTTAATGACTTGGAATAGGTTTTTGCCCAGGAAACACTCTTCGAAACTAAACTTCTTCAACAAACAAACCTTTTAAGCTTTAAAAACATCTTCAGCTCCCTGCAACCCACGTCTAAATAAATGAAGTGTAGAGAATGAATAGATGGGTGAACTCAAAGCATCGTCAAAGTTTAGTACCGACTCCTGTACAGTTTAGCTGTCACCCCAGTGTTGTCCTGGTGTGATCAAATGACTTGCCATTTCGTTAAACCGTGTACAAAAAAACCCCGCAAAACATTTAATTTTTTCTTTCACCTTGAAATTTTAAAGTTGTATTGAAAAAGTGATGTGGCTAATTTTCTTTTCTTTGTTTTTATTAATTACTTTCAAACTCTTCCTACTTTCACACAATTTTTTTCTGCCTTTGATCTACTGACCTACTGTGACTGGCGCCACTGAGGACACGCAGTGATGCTGCTTGTCGACTCGTCAGCTCTGCTCGAAGCTGCGTTTCTGCCAGACTCAGGATGAGGGACAGAAATGGATTACTGTCAAGTGGATGTTGTAGGTACACAGGCGTGCAGACACATACACACTGCGAGTGTCCCTGCTCCAGTCTCTCAAGATAAGGGCCTTGTCCTCATTAGTCTGCTTGTTAATCCCAATTGTGTCTTGTAATCAAGGACGACCTCAATGCAGTGCATTTCATGCAAGCTTACACTCACATAAACACGTGTGCACTGCATTCACACACATCTGAATCTGGGTTGAATAATGCAAGACCTGATTATTTAATGGCCATCCATTAAATTACTCGTTGAGTCTGCTGACAGAGGTAGACTACATTAAAACACATTGTGTGTGTGTGTGTGTGTGTGTGTGTGTGTGTGTGTGTGTGTGTGTGTGTGTGTGTGTGTGTGTGTGTGTGTGTGTGTGTGTGTGTGTGTGTGTGTGTGTGTGTGTACGCAAGCTTGCAAGTAACTAGCATTACCATGCTGCATTAAGTCTATGTATAATAGATGAGCACCATTTTGAACGGCACAAGCACAAATTGGTACAAATAAGGCAGTTGCAGAGTGTACAGGAATCTGCCTGTGAATCACATTTGTTTGTTTTCTGCAAAAGAGCATTTCCCCCCCCCCCCCTCACGTTTCACTCCAACCGGAAAACATTTTTCCCAGGTAAAATGTAGGCAGAAGGACTCACCTCATAGTGAGCGGTGCGCTGGGACTCGGAGATGAGCTGGGCATTGCAGATGTTACAATAGCTCTCTGTGAACAATCCTCCATCCACGACTCCTCCATCCACAACGCCCGCAGACTTCATCTTCATCTGAGACTGTACACGCACACACACACACACACACACCCAAACATATGCAAATAGGAACATGATTAAAATGCAGGACAGAATAAATGTCAGGGAAGCTTGCAATGTGTGTTTGGGGTGCATGAGCATGCAAATATCTTATCTCAATTTAGAAATACCCCCCCGCCCCACCACCACCACAGAATGACAAATTCATGATGACAGCTCAACTCAAAATATGTAGAGCTTCTGTCAGAACATCCTCTCATGGATGACTTTGGCTCCCATCTTGGAAACAGTGGCCTCAGGCCATAGCTTGAGTTTTTGTGTGTTTGACTTGGAAAAGAAACTAATTTGTTGTGTATTTCTTTCATCATTTGAAAACACCTAAACATAAAACTAAAAAGACTTGCCTCCAGTCAGCTGTGATGCACTCGAGTGTCTCAAAACCATAGATGGGTAGAATACTTTATGAATGATAAAGTAAACGTGTTGTTGCATTAGCATAATATTACTCAAGTGAAAGTCAAGAGTAGGCGTCCAAAAATGTACTTAAGAGTAATTAAGTGACGGGAGTAACTAGTAAATAACCTCATTAATGTTTGGTGAATTGGGATGTTTATAAGTTGGTATGTGCAAACTGAGAAATTGGAAACATATTTTCCACTAACAGAACACAATGACAGAGCTTCAGAGTCAAGGATTTCATCTGTGTTATGAATAAAACATTTGTTTTCCTTTTTCTTCACAATTCTAAAATATTTTAAATGGCATGGAGTGTAAAGTATGAACTTAAACACATTCCTTTGCATCAAGCAAGGAAAAACATCGAATATTGTCCTAAAAATAATAGAGATTTACAATATCTAAGTTAGTTTTAATTATTTAAAGGTATACAGGAGGATTTTCAGGAATTTTAGGAAAGAACTGCCCTCTCCACCGTTTGAAAAAAATGCGCATGCGCAACGCTGTACCTGCTCCCGAGACGGAACGCCTACTAAAACGCGTGCGAGAGACATGCACGAGCCCAGTTCTCCTCGTGCACGCTCTGTTTACAAGTCACAAGTCGGCATCGCTCACATAAGCTCACTTTACAAGAAGATTTGCACCAGAGGGGGTGAAACTGTGTAAAAATGTCCGAGAATAATGCGTCGGGTCGGCCACCGGCATGATGACGAGCGCAGGGACGAGCACGTACGACGGGCTTACGTCATATATCACCAGAATGATTGACAATTGGGAGGACCAGTTATTTTGATGATCCACCCGGAAGAAGAAAATCCTCTACTATACCTTTAACTTGACCCATTTTTAATTTGTACTTTTTCGACTTTTATGTGGAGTATTGAGGCGGAGACTTACAACACAATGTGAATGACAGTGATGTTATGTGAAGGCCAAGAGGATATCAGTCATGTGGATCACCGTGGAGGCTGTGGTCAGAGGTAAACCACCTCTTACTGCCTGGGAGCAGGAGAGCAGCTCCCCTCAGGCTGGTTGTTCTCTGGCTAGATTTCATCAGCCACATGTTTATATGTTGGCTATACCTGAATGCTTATGTGTACTAAAGTCGTTTTTATTTATGGAGCAGTGAATCATCTTCATAGAGGGCGCAAACTTTGATTAGACTTTTAACAAAGATCTGAAATTATCTATAGTTATGTGTTGTTTCTATACATGTATTTTCATTCCCTATCATGGTATTTATTTACAACCGACAAACAATTGTCATTATAAAGCTTGACTATTTACAATTACTTTGGGTATTCAGAGATGTTAAAATCTGATTTGTGTATTGCTGGAGTCTTAGCCATATCAATAAGCACACTACAAGAATGAGTGAACTGATGAGCTGCAACTTCATATGCGTGTCAAACACCCTAGACTGCAATTGGTAATGTCCCTATGCCTATAATTGTGATATACTTGGTTCATGCAATTTAGAGAGTGCAACTTATGAGAGTTACACTATGAATCATGATTCTATCTCAGCAGCAGTAGCAGCCGGAATTTAATGGCTGTGCACTGCTGCTGAATGCATATTGGGAAAACTTTGTAACCCTTTACTTAAACTTCTAGCATTTTAGAACACAGGCAGAAAGTGATAATGATGCGGTAATAAGAATAGTGCAGCCGTGTGGGTTACAGCTTCAGTTAACTGTTGAAAAGGTTGAATGCAGGATCCCCTGGTGAGAAACTGTGTCTTAAAACCTTGTCAGAGCTCAGAATACTGAACCAGTAAAACCAGATAGAGGCAGCAACCCACTGGGAGCTGTGGCTCTCGCTTCTAACAACCTGGCAGCAATGTTTTCCTTTTCTTTTACACTGAGTCCTCTAATAGAAATGGTTTAATGATGTGCACTGGGGTCTTCTGTTAAATTTTCCATTCTCTTCATTATGTGTGCCCTGAAGGCACCACTCTGACTGGGTTAGGGTGAGTAACGGGTCTGAAGGGAAAGGTCCGGGAACATCAACTATTAAACTGGATGAGGTCTTTTGGCCAAGGAAACAATGGGGCCAAAGTGTTTTATCGCCCGGGTGCTGCAGTGGTCATCTCCTGCAGCTTTGAGAGAATACGGTCTTTAATACAGCATGGCATCTCCAGAATTGCACATAAACTCAGACAAAACCTCGTCATTGTGTCAGCTGAGAAAGGTAGTGACGGGAATTGGTATCCTTTATCTCATGTCCAATGCTTAATTACTTTTAGCCAATGAATTTGCTCAATGCTTCACGCACACATGAACACCAACAGTCTATTATCGGTAAGGGAATTACCCTCGTCTGTTCTTCTTGTCTGTTTAGTGAACTCTGGGTTTTCCAATCGACGACAGTCCTGCTGTAGAGACACTCTAATTTGTAATGGAAAGTAAAACACAACTCAGCCCTATACAATGATACTGAGAACCACTGTATTTGATTAAAAAACAACAGATGTTTCTATTTCTTCAGCTAGTAGTCAGTAAATTCTTTAGGAACGCATGCCTGTGAAGTGTAACGATCCTTCTAAAATGCCACAAATCACAAGTTTAGTCCAGAGGCCTTAACATCTTATTGCCCACACTATAGTGTGCTGCATGGCACAAGGGTATAGATGTATTTTGCACGCTGACATAATTCAGCCGAACATATAACATTCCAGTGTTTTGAATCAAGGAAAGACCTTGTGTTGTTTCACTGGACGTCAGCCAGGCAGACGCAGATGTTTCGTTTAATCTCTGGGCTAATTAAAAGCGAATGTGGGTGCAGAAATATCCTTATCTGCCTAATATCTCTATTACTTCTGATTATTACATGCAAGATGGGAGAATCAGGATAATTAATAGAGGCAATCTGTTGGTTAGATAAATGGAAAGGCAAGGCTAACAGAGCAGAAAGACAGAAAGACAGATTGTGGAGCACATGACAAGAGAGGTAAGGCAAGAGGACAAAGGAGGAATGGGTTTTAGTAAGAGCACTGAACATGACAGTGTATGGCATGGGCTCTGTCTCAGTTTTTAATCTTGTTTCCCAAAATAGGCATGAATAATATGCAAGTTCTTTTTTATGCCAGCACTATTATACTATCAAAAAACCATCAAAAGGTAAACTATACCTGTATTCTATTTTTGTCTCCGATGCATGCAAAGGTTAGTAGAATAAACTATTTCAGTATTTATGGGGGAACTATGTAACGAGCCCAGAGGGTTTTTTTTATTCACCAGTCAGCGTCAAAACAATGACGCAATGCAAGACCATTTACTACAAGGTGAATAGTAACATACACTACTATACAAATAAAAGGATACAAACTATGCACAAGAAGTAGGTTAATGTCAGTTGATGTAATCTTGCTTTTTATTAATAGAATGTATAATATTGTTAAGCCAAGTGTTTGCTAACATGTACATTCCAACTAGTGATGCACTGATCCATGTTTTTTCACTTCCGATCTGATACCCGAATTTGAATATCTGCCGATACAGATACTATTCCGGTACCGGAGCTCGGTTTGTGTTATTATTATTATTATTATTATTAATATTATTATTGTAGTTGTTGTTTTTATATCAGGCTGTAATAAACTCCACTCTACAGGCAAGTATGAAATGTACAAATATATGCATGTATTCTTTCAAAAGGCAACTTGAGGTTAGTATAAGGTCAGAAAAAGAAGCAGTGCAAACTATTTTTGCTCAATTTGGACAATGTGGTGGTCTGCATGACGTCATCATCTCATAATAAACTTGTTATATCTTTAAAATCTCATAATCACTTTAATAATCCGTGGGGAAAATATTTTGCAACTCAGCACAAACAGCAGTGTTTCCAGCACTAACGCAGCACAAATGATTGGGACTATTTTCATGGAGTTTGGTGCAGAGTAGGACACAGCTTCATGGAAGTGTGAATCGCATGCTACAGTGGAGGAGCTGCTCTTCATCATGCAGCCATCAATGAGGTTCTTCTCAGCGAGCTGGCACTTTAAAACGGTGACGTCTGGAGTTTCTGCCTCGCTGTACAACAGCTTTGCAAACATCCACGTCAATGCTTTGTGATGTTTTGAGTGTAAAATACATCCAAAACAGCGGCACGTTGTCATGAAAAGTTGAATTGCACAGTGCGACTATGCGAGCCTGCTCGCTGGCTGCAAACTGTGGAATGTAATTCCTGACTCATGACTCCGCACCCATTGAGACCCGCCTCCCGTCAGGAAATCCATTTCACATTTTGCAGCCAACGAGCAGAGCAGCCGGCAGGGAAACACTTGTGGAGTCATTCCAGCAGACAGTAAATCACAGACGCGGCTTCATGGATAGGAAATCTCCGCAGGTTGGCTCGGAAATTTCTGATCCGTGAAATACGGTGATACTGGATCGGATCGACCCCACCCCTAATTGCAACCTTGAAATATTTAACAAATCATTTCTGTCAATACGAACTACATTTTCTCTGCTGTTGATAATGACTTTTCTGTCGACGTTCCATTACCTCAGTCAAAATTTTGTCTTCAGCACTTGGATTGTAGGGTCAAAGTGCAAAGAAGACACAGAGAGCATTTTGCTTATTGTGGCACTAACCACCGGCGATAAAAAAGCTTGTCATCATTGGAGGCAATCTAAATGCAGAGAGATACTGAGATGAAATTGTACTACCAGTGACAATCCCATAAATCCACAGCCTGGGGTCAAACTCTAACCTGCAAGATGATAATTCGCAACCGGACAGAATGATGTCCATCACTAGAATTTAGGAGTAGAGCAGATTGAATGGGCTGTCAGGCCAGAGAGACCAACACAACCACTTTAGGTGCCTTGCAACAAAAGCTAGTTGAAGAATGGAATCCATCCCACAGCATTGAGTGGGGAAGGTGCCTTCTGCATATGACTGAGGCTCCTGTTTGTTCAGTGAATAAAGTGTTTGATGTCTTGTAAAAATATAAAGAGTAATCTGAGGGTTAACATTGATCACTCCAATAGAAAAAAAGAACACTTATTACAGTTATTGTAAATATTCAACAATATTGCAACTACAGCAAGTTGGGGCCTCAGTTGAAGTAAGAGCATGACAAAAAAGGTAGAAATAATAGTAGTAATAATATAATCAGTCAGGGATTGTGAGGAACCCAAAAGCAGACTCTACATAAAATTCAACAGAGCCGAGGCAAAGGCATTCAAAAGCACAATCCATGAGCGAAGTCAGAGGCAGAGTCCAAAAAAATTGAACAAAGTTAACACGGGGAAAGAAAACACAGATGACGCAGGATGTCAGAGGCACAGAAGTGAAAAGACAACTGAGCACAGAAACATGAGGCAAGGAGGTTTAAATACACTGAGATGAGGAGGGCACAGGTGAGACTCGTTAGACACTAATCAGACAGAGGAAGGAGAAGTGTACGGAGACACGAACAGACAGGTGAGTACACAACAAAACGGGACGGATGAAGACACGTGAGAGACACAGGCTTTACACAGACACAGTAAAAACAGGACATTATGTGTTCTAAACTAAGAGCAGTGATGAAAAATCTAATGCCGCATTACTCTTCTGTGATGATGAAAAAAGGCAACAACAAAACAGCTGAGTAAAAAATACCAGCTTATAGACATTAGCAATAAAAATAAGGTAACTTTAAGTCAGGGGCTTCAAATCCATCTCCAAAAGTGAAGGTGAGATAAAAAACGCTAAATCTAAAGGCTCCTTCAGGCTGTGGGATGGAGAGACAGCAGCTCTTTCGACGTTTTTACCGATGACAAAAGTAATCTGTTACTAACAGATTATTGCCATGAATCCCGAAAGACACTGATAGTTGACAAGGAGTTCGAGGCAGGAGACAGGCGTCGCAGGGAGCGACCAGGTGGAGATACCGAGGACATCTGGTGGTTTACATGAGGTGATAACACTGTATAAATAAATTGTCAAAAAGCGCAACTGTTGAAGTGAGGACAGAGATAAATATTACACAGAAACAGGAACTCAAATCAAAAATGAAAAAGCTCTAAACTCAATTAAACAGAGGACTGCAAAGACGATAACTCTTAAGTGAGGACAAAAAAGCCTCAGGCATCTGAGGAGAGGATGAGCCTGTGGGGGATTCTCTTGAAAGGCCACATCAAGTATTTAACACAAGTGAACTCTGAGCCTTCGCTGAAATCTCAGCCTCTGGCTCCTCATTCATTAAAAAACTGTCTCTGAGCTGGACGCGATTTATTTTTTTTATTTTTTTGATATCTCGTAAATAGAATCACTTAAGACTCTTTTCTGCAGCCTGGCCTGAGAATATAAATTAAGCTGTAATATGACTTGCAATTGTCTTGTAAGTGACAATCTAATTTATTGAAAAATCTTTTAAATTTGCATGTTCTCCCCTGTGAGCGTTGGCTTCCACCAGGTACCTGGAGTTCCTTCCACAGTCCAAAAACAGCAACGGCAAACAATAAAAGCATAACTTTTAATATATGCTTCAAATTGTAAATATTGAATATGTCTTTATCTATAGTCTGCAACTGTTTAAGTTATGGTTTTTACAATAAAGGTTATTTCATGTAACCTTCAAGGACATTAGCTTTTTGCATATTTAATTTTATTGATTTCTTTTATTTGTATTTCTTAACTCACAATATACCTTTATTGGTGAACTGAAATGAAGCTGTAGCATACAATGCATCCCTCATTATAGATGTGAAAATGGTGATAAAGACTGGAAACAGCAGGTGGCTGAAGGAAGAGGGGCTTTTCTAGAAGAGGGCAGCATCTGTGAACTAAACTGCCTGCTTCCACTTTTATTCTTAGCTCCCATTTCATATCACTTCTGCTTTTGGAATAAAGTAGCTCTAATTTAAACGGTCAAATTATGCATACAGACGATGAAATATTGACATCAGCCTGTGAGCCAATGACCTGTCCAATGAGTCACCAGCGGGAATAACAAGAGAAAGGGTTGCAGGGTTAATACTGTGGAAGTCTATATCATGAAAGCACTGGGCTTGTCACTTTGATGTTTCGCATTACAATTTTTGCCCATTTCACTCTTGATAATGTAATCTTTTTAAACTCTGTCTGCCCCTCACCCCTTCAATCTACACACACATATACACACACACACACACACACACACACACACACACACACACACACACACACACACACACACACACACACACACACACACACACACACACACACACACACACACACACACACACACGTTGAAGATTCATAAGCCTCCCCTTTGTATAGTAACAATCAAAGGTACTCCACAGAGAGTCAAGACTTCAAAGGAGCTGGAGACAGAATCTCAATCGAAATTCACATTTCATTCTGTTTGCACTGCAAGAACTAGCTTTGTAGTATTCTAGTATCTAAATGCAAATGGAATACATGCACAAGCTCAATTACAGAGGAGGCACAAGTGCACAAGGTTTGGTGTGGAAAATAAAACTGCAGCCTAACAGAAGCAGATGACATGAATAAGCAGTTTGATGAGTCTATTTCTCAGCGCTTCACTCCAACAAAGGGTATATTCTCTTTGGAAGACAAAGAATAGACTCAAGGTAAAGCAAAAACTGCAAGGTCATGTATATACTCCTTTATAGGAGTGTTCATATGTTTTTTTTAATTGATTCTTTTTCGACCCCATTTTGTGTTGTGTAGCAAATTGTTTCAGGGATTAAATTCACTTCTCTGAAATACTGACTTGATATTGATGGTTGAAAACAATCACGAAACTGTATAGCATACTTTCTTTTTCATCTCTCCTCTTTTCCCCCCATCTATGCAACCTCTTTTTTTTTTCCTTTTGGTGGAAATATGCCCTTTAGGGCAGAGATTAATCATCAGAGATGTTGTAGTCGAAGTGAAGAAGTGTAGATAAACTGTTGTCTTAAGTATCTCACTAATAAATTGCAATGCAACCTGTGGCAAGAAACATTAATTAATCTTACGGATATGTCCTGATGTATTTAATGATACTGATGCACAATATATGACAGATGTGTGCTCCCAGCTCCACTTTTCTGAAGAGATCTTGATGTAAATGAGATGTATTGGATAGATGGAATTTCAAGACGAGAATTAAAAAACCTCTCCAAGGTAAATGGAGTTCACTCATTTAGCACCTTTCAGCCACAAGACAATTTAAAGTGATTTCACAGAGCCTATAAAGCCACTAAGCCAGAGTGCTGAACATATGGTATCAATTAAAGCGTCTACTGAAAGAACATCAGAATCTTTTATGATTGAAATGTGGGACTCTTCTGGAAGCTAGTCCACCTCTTTGGTAACAGCCAGAAGATTTCCACAAGTATACAGTGAATCAACTTTTGCGAAGGTTTTTGATTTGATGACAATGAACTCTAATATCTCTGGTGGTGTTCTGGCATTTTGCCTCGTGCCTTCATAAACTTAGCATTTGTGGTGGACTGAAATGTCACAGCAAATATTGGAAGGATTTTATGCCTTGGTTATTCTTTGTGAGCCCATGACATTTACTGAAGCACAATCATGAGGGAAATATGTTTGATTCATTCGCCTCTTTGGGAGATCGTTAAAAAAAAAGTCCTCATGCTCCCCAAAGCCACATAAAAAATACATGAAAAACAAATAAATCAATTTTGACAAATTGTTACATACTTGAGGATTAATTGCATTGTGATTTTTGTTGGTATTAATGAATAACTGTTGCCATAGTAACAGGTTAAACACAGACTATTTGATCTGGATTTTAGCCTTTAGATGTTAACAAATGAGCTGTGTCCTAAATCACAAAGTCAACAGGTGGGAGTGTCAAGGTCAGTATGCATGAAGAGACCCGTGATCTTCTGGGAGTCTGAAAAGTTAGTGGAATGTGCTTGACAGTATTTATACTCAATGGCGGCCACCTTGGCACTGAGAAAATACACGACAATTGCTCAACCTGTGGAAATACCATCACAACCCTTGAACGCTTCTTCTTTTTTTCACACTTGGATGAAACAGAAAAGAAACGAAAACCCAAATGACACATGAAGAATTTTCTTCTGGGTTCTTTATTGAGCTTCGTCTGTCCAAATGAATATGAACCTCCATCTGTTAAATGGGTTTTACAGTGTTGTTGTCTTCCAGTGCTCAAAGGCCAGACTTGTGTTTTTTTTTTGTTTTGTTTTGTTTCTTGATCTGGGATGATGTAATTAATTCTTGATTGTCACTTACTGTCCAAAACACCTTTTTAATGAAGAAATCATTCATGCCAATTCCTTAAAGATGACCCAACGTGAATTCTGTTTACATCCAGTAAATTACTGCTGTCGGCCTGATGGAGACATTCATGTGGCGGATCTCCTTACAGCTTATCTGTGCTGACAGACACAAAACTGGTTCTGAAGCCAGAGATGCCAAATGCAAGTCAGAATCAGTGCAGATTGAATCAAATTCTCTGCAGCACTTCTGTGCCGCTCCTCTTTCTCATCCTAATGTAAATTCACAATGAGGTCAAGTTAGTTTATAAAGAAACTATTAGTCACATCAATTCATCTAATTTGTTTGGTTTCTATAACCTCAATTTCTTCAAAAGACCTCCTTTCTAGACGAAGGTACTTGGCTGGTTTTCTTCATAAAGATCTTTCTCTGTGGACCATTAGTTGTTAATGGTATTAATAACGGAACGACCGCCTCAGGCCACAATGTGGAGTCATTAGAGGGTGAAAGACTATTATCCCAGGCAAAGTTGGGTTTTTTTTTTTTTGGTTTAGCTGAGTACATCTCTGCCTCTGTGTGTGTGTGTGTGTGTGTGTGTGTGTGTGTGTGTGTGTGTGTGTGTGTGTGTATTCAGTAACACACTTGTCGCCAAAGTGAGCTAATGGTGGGAGACTAAAAGCGGCCTGAAGTTTGAATGGGGGCTGTTATTTCACTGTAGCATATGGAGAATTCTATGGTGGGTTGCAACAGAACTGCTGGGGTTTGTATTTCATTAGCAACTCATTATGCTATTTTTATATTTAAGAAGAATTGACTAAGAAGTTCTTAGGCACAATTATGTTGTCGTCCCTAAAAACAGGGACACTGCAGTAAGCAGTGACTGAAAGTCACATTTCAATGTATAGATGTTCCCAAATCTATGCAACCACTTAATGTAAATAATAGAATGGTGCATCTCAAGGTGCAATATACGACTGTATACTATATGACCATATTACAGCAAAACAGAGTGGATTTCCCATGAGGCAACATGTACCTGAACACAAAGATAGGCATTCAATACTGAGCAAGAGTAAAAAATACAAATAACACGTTCCCAAAACATTGGAAAAACAAATAGCAAGCGTAAAAGAAATGAGATGTCAAATGAGTAGTGTGACCAAACAGACATAAACCACATTATTCTTTGTAATAACTTCCATGACTCTGTTTTTCTTGACACTCTGACTTACTTTATCCTTGTGAAAACCAATTGACTGCAAACAGCTCGTCAGTAATGTGACATTTTCTCTCCAAATTAATGAAATGAGCCTCTTGTTCTGAGGGACCAAAAGATACAGAGCCATCACAGTGAATGCGCCCCCGACACTGCATTCGACTATAAAGCAGGTGTATAAATAGTTACAGTATAATGCAGCTGAGAGCTGATGATGTATTTTAGCCCTCGAGGGACATGTACACAAATATCATAGCAGCATCAACCGTCAATCCCGGGGCTTGTTTTATACATGCGTATGTGTCTGACTAAATGTAAGCTGCCATGCCTGCAGGGAGTCAGAGGTGATAAACCTATTTTATACTCCTTTTGTATGTAGTGGATGTTTGTGAGTGTAATGCTGAATTATGTAGATTTAAAGCATGAAGAGCTTCCCTTGATTGTTACTGCACGGTCAGCTTTATTGTAAAGTAACCGTCGAAGTAATAATGCACAGTTCTGGCTGTTTTCAGGCCGAACACGCAGGATCAGTATTTCTTGGGATTGCTCTTATGAAGATTGATTGTGCTTACCTTTCACACTGCTCAGATCTTTTGTTTACTCAGTTTGCTGGTCGCTCTGCTCTTTAAATTGGTGTGAGTTTTATTACTTTTAAAGAATTGATTCAGCCTTTTGGATTTTGGCTCTTGGATGTTGCGGTTCCTCGAGGTGCAGCAACAGGAGCATGGAAGCAATCAAGGACATGGATTGTGCTAATAAAATCAATTAACTGTTAAATGATTAAATTAAGAAAAGTATAGCCTTATGTTGCAGGGAATCTAAAAGTAATATTCACCAAAATTGGGAGGATGTTTATCTCAAGCTTACATTCAAGCAGGAATGCGTCTGAAAGCAAATCTCACCTATAAACTCAACACATGTTCACGGCCACTATACTGAATCTTTCAAGCATATGAGCTTTATTTTTTTCCATTTCATGCATAAAACTGAACATATTTTCAAAAAAAAGACTGTGAGTTTGATCAAAGTGTTGAGGAAAAGAAACTTGTTTATTTTCGCCCAGAGCTGTTAAAAATAAATGTAGCTTTTATACAAATATAACTGATAATTTGATACATCAGCAAGTTATTTATTGTATGATTTGTTGCTTGGTTTCAGCAAGATTGCACTATGATTGCATACAAAAACATAATGCACATATAAATATCATATCCTAGGTACAGTATGAGCAAGCACACAGCCAAACAGAGCAGTACTAATATGTATCAGATAAGACTCTGTGATGACCTCCAGTTCGCACAGACACAGAGATATGAATTAAAGAGGGTGTCACCTCACCTTGCAGCACTGAACCGACAGAAATGGACAGCATGGAGAGTTTGAGCTCCTATAATGTTGCTCATGTGAGCCTGCTTTTGACAATGTGTCGTTTGACAAAGCAGAAAAACTGATCTGTAAAAATGCGGAAGAAAAGAGCCGATTCCACATCTGATAAGCTTCTTTTTTTTCTCATTCACTAATGCACCCACAGTATCACCCCCCTCTCCTTCGCCTATTTCCTCTCTATCTGGCAGAAGGCCAGTTTCCGAACATGGTGACGGAGAAAAAGAAAATTGATTTCTAAAGAGCTCTGTCTGCTATACCGGATATGAAATATGCAACCAGTTATTTAGTCTAACACTGATATTAACATAACACGACAGTCGTGTCAAGATTTATATATTAAAAATGTATCCCTTGTTCGCTCCAAGAAATTCTTGAAATAGGCTAAATGTGATGTATTGTCACTTCTTCAAAGGGAGCCAAATCATTGTCAAAATTAAATGGTTTTATTGATATCTAATTTGTTCAAGAAGAGAAGAGAGCTCTTTGGGAGAGTGGCACTGATGCGTTTATCAGGCACACGCGGTATCTTGATCATGTTGGTGCGGCAGGCGGCTCCATATTAGTTATCTCGCAGCTATTAATGACTGAACACTGTAAAGGGCAAATGGCCCACACCGTGATGTACATGGTCACACACGTTAACGGAGCTGCAGATCCACCCCCTGCAAAGACGACTCACGGTCTGCAAAAAGGTCACAGCTCAGTGTGTGTGTGTGTGTGTGTGTGTGTGTGTGTGTGTGTGTGTGTGTGTGTGTGTGTGTGTGTGTGTGTGTGTGTGTGTGTGTGTGTGTGTGTGTGTGTGTGTGTGTGTGTGTGTGTGTGTGTGTGCGTGCGTGCGCGCGTGTGTGTGCGCGTGCGTGTATGTGTGTGAAAAGATATTTGAGGAAGATTCATTGCCTGTTGCTATGGAGCACGGCAAGAAGAAAACATACACGTGAAGACGTACACCTACACACAATGCACCATCAATCCTAAAGAAGCTAGAATGATCACCCGCCCCTGAAAATACGCACGCACACACGCACACACACACACACACACACACACACACACACACATGCTCAATCAATCCCTGTCCTATTAAAGAAAGCGAGGAAGCAGCAGCCACTTTTCAAGATCATCATGGCTTCAATTATTGCTCTTGGTGCTCTTGGCTTTGACGCTGTGTGTGTGTGTGTGTGTGTGTGTGTGTGTGTGTGTGTGTGTGTGTGTGTGTGTGTGTGTGTGTGTGTGTGTGTGTGTGTGTGTGTGTGTGTGTGTGTTTAATGTACGGCAGAAAATCTGACACTTCTCTTCTTTGTTGTTTTGGGAATGGGTAAGTTATCTCAGTCAGTTAATCGGCTTTTCCCTCAGAGACAATGAAAGAGAGACATGTGAGACAATGAAGATTCTGTACATAAGCAGCACTTCATATGAAGTCTCTTTGCATATGTCTGACATTATGAAAATGCCAATTGTCATACTTAATTTATTTCGAGTTAATTTTCCTTAAGACCATTTGTGCCTTAGAATGTAATTTATAATGACACATACAGAAAGCTGGTATGTTAGCTAGTACAATCCACCTTCTACACCACTTTATCCTGTGCAGTAGCAGGGTGCTGGAGCCAATCCCAGCGAGTATGGGTGAGGGCAGGACAGACCCTGGACAGGTCACATCACAGGGCAAACACACATAGACACAGACAACCACACACACTTCACACCTATAGGGACAATTTATGGTCATCAATTAGCCCATGACCTTGTTGCTTTGAGGTGAGAGTGCGAACCACAGTGCCACCATGAGGCCTATTAGAAATATAATAAAACATATAAACAAGAATTTTGATGACACAAAATATCCAAGCCTATGCTTCTTTTCATTGTTTCTCATTGAGGAAAACCACCTTGCAGTTTTAGTTACTCATGGTAAGTCTAATAAGTAAAAAAATTTTCTGGACCCTGAATACAGTTTATCTACACATGTCAAAGCAGTTGTTGGATTATGGTCTAAAATGCTGAATATGGTGTTTTTCTCTTTAATTGTAGCTTTCAGATACTCTCTCGGCCTATCTTCTGCATTGACCTTAAGTACAGTAAAAGTAAGGGCAGGCAAGATCGATTGGAAAGCAGGAGATCACTTGTGCTGACTCCTGATCAATAACTGTATGTAAACAGAGCATGAAGCCTCAGCGCAGCTTGGGCGGCTGGGCTTCATGTGGAAATTTAGAAGCAGTGTAACTCAGCGGAAATGCAAGAGCACAGGAAAGAGTGCAGTGAGTGTCGCCTGAGGAGAGAAGAAAAAAAAAAGATTGAAGCGATGGCTGCATGTGATGGCAATGCCATCATGGCATACATACATTCCAGCCGTTTGCCTACATGACACTTCGTTACAGTGAGTCTGTGTGATATTTTGGGATAGTCCATAACGTCTGAGTGCATCTATCTGTGGCTTGGTCATGTTGACATGAAGGTGCGAGTGCTGAAAAGACCATAAGCTGGTGTCATCCTGCCACAGACGCCTACCATGAGGCTGACTGGACATTCCTCCCAAAGTGACAGATACTCACATTGAGATGGCTCTGAATGAGTTGGACAGGCGTCAGTGTAACTGGATGCAGCATCAAAATAAATCCATATAATATCTGACATCTGTCTGATTTTCATATTTCACTTAAAGTTCTTATTGAAGGTGGGACAGAGCTTGGATTTGCACCATGAGGGAACGCTCTGTGTCCAATTTAAACTGTGCCATGGTTGCCAACTATCTCAAAATTCAATAAGAAGTGAAGGATAACTAAAATCTACTGCAATTTCCTGTAATAGTCTATTGCTGGGAAAATAATCTGCAATTATGTTTGATAAGCCATTCATCAGTCAACTCATCTATCCAGTCCAAAGTCCATTCATTCTCTGGTTTCACCTTTTCCAAAGTGGGATTTACTTGCTTTTTCTATCGTTGTGTCTGTGCAAACTAAATATTTTTGTGGTAACGCTGTTGGTCAGAAAAGGCAACAGTTCCAGCTTCTTTATGCTAGACTATTGCGACAATTCCTTGAAGTTTTGAAGTCTGACTAATTAACGAAGAAGAAAACGATGCGAATTGACTGACGATGCCATTGATGTAATAGACGTAACATAATATCAGTTTGAAGGTATGTTTTATAGATATACTGAGTGAGTGAACAAACTTTCCCTTTTCTGCTTGGAACTGTCACACGATGACTATCGGGGTAACGGACAATAAACAGAACCAGTAAACAGTGATTTCCCATCAGTCCAGCGTCCTTTGCTCACCTTGCGCAGAGGCAGCGACTCCTCTCCACCAAGCCGACAACCATCCGCCAACTGCGTCCCTTAAATCCTCTCAGCGCACCTGTGCGTAAAATCCCTCCAAAACTTCACCGGGAGCCGGAGCTGCTCTGCATTGAGATACTTTCGACTATTTCTTCTCTTCAATGTCCGTCGTCCTCCTACAACCAAGGAATAAAAAAAAAAGGGGGGGGGGGGGGGGGGGGGGGGGAAGAAAGAAAAGGCAAACTCCGCGCTGCAGCTCTCGGTCGTGATGCGCGTGTCCTTTGGCGACTCCTCTTTGGTCCGTCGTATCGCGGAGGCGCGAGGAACAGGAGCTCTGTTGATATCATCCACTTTTACTCCGACCGAAAAGCTCCGCGGTGCGGAGGGAAAGCAAAAACCAGAAGAATATTTAAAAAAATAAAAATAAAAAACTAAAAGAGAAGCGTGAAGAAGGAAGGATAGGAGGAGGAGGTGGGGAAGAGAAGGGGAGGAGAAGAAAGTGTGAGCAGCCTTTAGTGGGATGAATGAAAGACAGAACGCGCTCTGCGCTCACGCAGCGTGCGCGATAGTGTGCGTCCGCTGAATGCTCGATTTGTCGAGAGAGCGAGGCTGGCGGAGCGAGGAGGTCTCTGCACGATGCACCCACCTGAATACGATCTCACTTAGGAAAAAGAAAGAAAAACACTTTCCTGGTCATAATATCACTGTCACATTGATGTGGCGTGTCTGTCCTTTTTTCTTTCTTCGTGACCCCGGAGTGTTTACGCTGCACTCCCACAATCACCTGGTCACACTCACTTACTCTTCATAATCGCTTGTAATTATATTATGGCGCATAGACAGTGTTGTTGCCATCAGGGTGGTGCCAGTGGTGTTAAATGCTGACCAATTAAAAGGTCAGATTCATGCACCCACATGAATCTCTGCAGCCCATGGAAGATAACTGCCATTTGTTGCAATCCCATGAATAGCTTGACCTCTTAACGCCCCTAAAATTGTACAAATTACACGGTCCAGGAAGGACATGACACTATTCACTTGTGCTTACAGTCCACAGATGTAATCTGACTTGCTAAGAGGAGTGACAAAGTGTGAGCCTATACAAACCGCTGAGACCTGTCCTAGCTATTTATTTTCTCAGTTATGATAGGATTATGTAGTTTCTCTCACCATTTCCTCTGCTGTTATCCTTAACATATTGCTGTGGTATTCGTTCATCCAAGTTCCATACCAGCTACAAATAATGAACCCCCTGGGGGTCAAGCTTATTCATAAGGCTCATACAGACCAAATTAAATCCAGTTGGCTGAAATTAACACATTCCAAACAAAATATCAACAATATGAATTTTTCTCCTGATTATGTGAAGAGGGAACATCAATGTGTTTTTATCATATGTATTCATAAGAATAACTCCCCTAAAATATCTGCATTTATATCATCCTTTTGCTTTACAAAGCATGCAATTTGAAGGCTTCTTTGCTGCAGTGATTCTTTACAGGCTGGAAAAGTCGTTCACTCTTCGGGGTGCATAATTTCCGAAGCCTTCAGTGTACATACTATCAGGATTTGATGCTGATATATATTTTTTGGGAGCAAAACGGTTGCTAGTTTTCACTGCAGTATTTGAGTGAAAGCTATGTGGACTGTTGGATCGCAGACTTTTTGTTTGACACCTCTGATCTACACTGGTGTCACACCCGGCTGGAGCATATCCAAACTAACACTTGGCAAATGGTAGAATAGATCCTTGACAGGTCACCAACTCATCACAGAGCCAACACATACAGAGCACAGGGCACGCTTACGCGTAGCTACAAAGTACCCAACATTTTATTCAAACAAATACGCATTATCATTTATATATTATAGGTGGACTGACTGGTTCATCATAAACTGAGTGATTTAAATTTTGAGACTATTCATCCAACAAGTCAAACAATTCAAAGTAATCTTGGCAACCTTGTGTGGGACATATGAAATTTGAAGTTACTTTTCACCGCAGTGCACTTCTACAGTTCAGACCAGGTTAATGTGGTAAACATTCTGTATGTCAGGTTTAAAAGAAACAGCCATAATAACTTTAACAACTTGTTTGTTCCACAGTGGTCTTTTACTTATAAATTGCAGTTCTTGTCTTCATGTTACATTTCGCTGCAGACATGCTGATTTGACTTCAAGGACCAGAAAGCAGGATAATGAATTGTCAACAGACAAGACACATAATGAAGATAATTCGCAGCGTGTGGCTGAATGTGTGATTCACCGGAACAATAGACACTTACGCGTTAAAACTGGCAGTTTCTTCAAACTATTATCTCAGGGATCCCAAATTGCTGCAAATGAGCCCATATTTCATGAAGAATCATTTTGAAGTGGATTTTGAATAAACAAACCATTGCCTTTGAGTCCCAATCCAACCAAGGCAACATTACACAGCCGTGAATCACAATCCAACTCACAGAAGCCCAGTTTGGTGCCAGATTGTTCAGCACTGCCAACATTATCCACCCTTGATCTATCAAAGATGGCATTAATTCATTGTGGCCTGCGAACGACAATCATATGCAACAAATTTAGAGCTTAGCTAAAAAGAATGACATTGCCGTTCCCCTTTTTATGACTTATTTTTTTTTCTGTTCGATTATCCTGTCTTTTTGAAATGCCACATTTTCTTGCTGGTGTATGGATGTGTATTCATTCCGGGGAAATGGGCGCCTATTACACGCTTTCAGAAGCTGTGACAGCAGCCCTCAGTGAACAAGCCAAACACTTTTCAGCTCAGACAATGTACCCGGGCGGACAAACACACACATGCAAGCATGGACTTGAAGATTCCAAAAAACGCATAAACTCTCTGACACAATGCACATCGACAGGATGAAAAGACCAATTTATCAAACCACCAGCCAAGGCAGGCCTGAGGAGCTACGGTGCCAGCATTGGTCTGGAGAAAGAGAGCAGGATATGCCTCGGTGTGTCTGTGTGTAACTCTGACTCTTCCTACTTTTTTTTTTTGGGCATAGACAGTGAAGTCACGTTTCCTAACGTGGCATGCTCCTTTGCCTGAGGGTAATTTTCCCAACTTAAATGCTGAGAGCTGACGAGCTGGCAATACAAGTGGAATAATTATTCTTTCAACTGTCAGGTGTTTTGATGTGCAGACAAAAAAGTCTACATTGGTTTGTTATGAAGAAAATAAAAGAGAGCTTGAGGAAGTGCGATATGGTAGTGGGGTCTGCTCCATGTTTCTCATTAAAGTGCAAGATCAGTGTTCATTCATGGGGCATTATGGCATTTACAAGCCCAAACTAATCCACTATTAGAGGGTTGCTGAGCAGAGAAAACACAGAGCAGTGACTGGAACGAGGCCATGTTCAAATGAAAAATGAGCAGCACCAATATGTGTCTCACATATGTGTCTTCCGTCTGTGAACAACTCAGCAGGCAAAGCACATCGTCATTTAAAACATGTCTTCATCGGCTGTGAGAGGTACAGAAAAAGCTAATTATAAATTTCAAATAGAAATTGATATCTCAAAAATAAAAAAAAACTTGTGTAAAACCTCAGCATCCGCTCAGGTATTGTTGAGGTTATTTCATTGATTTCAGTCATAGTGAGTTGTGGAGCTGCCCTTGTACTGAAAAAAAAACAATACAGCAAATATCACAAATGAGCTAATAAACAATCAGTATTGTTTCTGTATGTCTTTCCAGGAACTACATTGATCCTTAGTGGCATAGATTTTACTTAAGTAATGTCTTGAAGATGTTGGTCCATATTCTCATGACAGCGTCATACATTTGCTGCACATGATGATCTCACACATCCTCTATTGGATTGAGGATATAGTTGTACAGTAAAGTCATTGTCTTTAGTTTGCAAGACCAGTTGGAAATAACTTGAGCTTTATCTTATCTTGCTTGAATTAGCTGTGAGATTCCCCTGTCCATCCCCTGAACTTTTTAAGAGAACCAATCATGTGTTCCAAACCTGAAGCATAACTCAGAAATGGTGACTCATCAAACCGTGCAAAATGTTTTCAATCTTTTATTGCTCTTTTTTAGCCTCAGCTTCCTATTTTCATCTGACAGGAGTGATGTTTGGTGCCGACTGCCCGTCTGCTTTAGAGTTAAACACGTGCGTTCAGAGATAGTCTTCTGCATGCTCTAATTATAACAGAATTAACAAATAATGAATACATATATTGATTATTATATTATTTATTTATTGATAATAACTAATAAATATATAATATAAGTGATTATTTGTGTTACTCTTTACCTTTTTCATCTTAATATACTATAGGTGTTGTCAAGATTTTGGCATCAAAAAAGCCATTTTCACCAGGAAACTGCTGCTCAGAAGATAATTTGTGAGTTTGAGGCCAAACTCTGTAAAGAGTCATTGTTATTTAATGTGTAATTGGTGAAACATTTAGACCAGCTTGTCTGGCAGTGACACATATTGTCACATCCAAAGTCACCTCTTGTCTCCACAATCGTGTTCATATTGAACATCAACATCATTTGTGAGCTTTTTAATTTTTTCATCTGAATTTTTTCATATTTAAACTGAGTTCTTGAGAATACATTGAATTATTACCACAGTACAAAGCTAACCCCGACCTTTCAGAACTTAGAGTGAAGGCAGTGCAATTGAAACTTTCTTTGTGAAGCAACTTCAAAATAGACACTAGAAGGACAAAGAGAAATCAGCAGAGATTTAACTGATACGCCAGATTTTATTTCCACTCGTCCGCTAACTCCCCCAATGATGCAGCATTTATATTTAGACGTGAATATGAGTGTGATTATGTGTGTGGGGGAGATCATTTTAAATGTTTGTCCCCTGATTTTGTGATGTCGTCGCCCATGCGGTGCATCTGTTGGGTTTTGGCTGCTCGGATTCTGGCCCGGTCTGCTTGGTACCAGTCCAAGGTCCTGGGGCAGCCTGGTGGCGCAGCCAGTTGGTGGCCAGCCCGAGAAGGATGGATTGCCCATTATAGCTGGACGAAGAAAAAGAAGTGAGACCAGCTCCAAGGCTCATGGTCCCCAGAGTATTTGCTAAATGGATATGCCTGTTTGTCCACCGCAGGTCAGAGATACAAAAATACATTGACTACTGGGACATGTGAGGGGGCTGAACGCTTGGGCCGCGTATGCATGTAATGACTTAGGTAAATGTAGAACCTCAAGGATACCGACAGACAGAGAGCCAATGTTCTCTGCAATAAAGTGTTTATTGGCAACAGGTGAGAGGGAATCCACAGAGAGGGGTTTTATTTCAGTAGCATCAGCAACTCTTACATTCACAGCTCAGATCACTTACAAACAGCCATATATAGAGGACAGCTGACATGGGGCGTGTATAGAGGGAGCGAAATCAAAATGAGTGCGATCACCGCCCTGAAATGCAGACAAAGAAGAAAATGTAAGAACAGAGAAGTAACTGCATATTACTGTGTCAGATGAATTGCCTACGGTAACACTTTTCTGCAGTGTTTTAATCAGAAATCATACAATTACTTTGCAAAGTAAAGAATCCCCCCCCCCAAAATTTTTTTTATTAAATAAACCCTGCTGCAGGCTCATTCAGACTTCTTATGTTTCTCATTTGCATAAGCAGCCAAAGAAAGGGAAATGTGTGACATTAGCTGAGTGTCAAAATGATTCACAGCGAGGTGACAGACCCATCTGTGTCAGGATCACTGTACACACATGATCCCGGTCATCAGATGTTTCCACGCTGTAGTTTTACACTAACAAGTGTCTGTGCATGAGATTTTTGTTTTTGTGACTGATGTGAGAAAAATAAATTAGCACTTCATTTTAATTTGTTCCATACCATAAATCTTAACAGTCGAAATACTCGCTTTTTAAATTAACATTCAGACTTAAGTGTATTTGTCATAATAATATGTGTCCCTCCACAGAATGCATGCAGATTTGTATATGAGCGATTACATGTGAGATGCTGCTTTTAGAGAGAGATGACTTTTGTTGACCTCCGTGGATGTTTGATAGAGTCTGTTGTGCTGCAAACACTGGCTTTGTTTCAGGAACCATCCTGTCTGTCAGCTGGTCGCTGTGGCCATCTAGAGGAAACCTGAATACAATGCAGTTTCTGCAAGCTGAGATCCTGTGTAACATTATAAATTACTTTTACCTATGAATACAGTATAATCTGATCAGTGATTAAACACATTGTGGTTAGTAATCTGGTGATCGAGGTTGTGGATAAAATTCACGGCCTTTGTTTGTGGCGCTTGCATGTTCAGTGTGCCTGGGTTTTCTCTGGGCAATCCAGTTTACTACCACAGTATAAACACATGCATGTGAGGTTGTGAGGTGACTCTAAATTTCCTCGGAGAATCTTTCGTTGTTTGTCTTTAAAGATGAAAAAACAAAAACAAAAGAAACAACACAGTCGACTAAATCGAAATTTTGATTCAATATTCTCCAATTAACAAGCAAACCCTCCCCATCATGAACTATTGTCACTCTCAACATTCAGTCTTTTATATATATATATTTAAAAGGAACGATATTTTAGATTTGTTTTTAATCTCCATCCCTGATATATTCTAAAGCTTGACTCCACATATGACATTGAAACATTTCCGAGTAGTGTGCACTTTGGGAATTTTTAAATTGAACTTCCCTCTAAAATCATAACCACTCACTGTTTCACAGAACATTTTCTGAATATCCCCAAGTAATAAGTTATTATTTGCTTTATACATTATTTGAATGGTTTTGAACTCCACTAGATCAATGAATTTGAAAGGTTTTGCTTGTAGAAACAATGAATTAGTGTGCTCATGGAAACCAACCTTGCGAATAATTCTTATGGCTCTTTTCTGTAATATAATGATTTTTTTTGGTAATAAACTTACATGTGTACTTCCCCATACCTTCACACACCGAGTTAGATAAGGCAACACCAGTGAATTACTGTATAAAGAGTGCAAAGTGATTTATGGTCTAACAGGTCTTTCGCTTTGTCCAGGACTGCAATACGTCTGGATAGTTTGTTTTGAACATGTGTTTCCAGAAAATGTTGTTGTCAATAATTAATCCAGGAAATACACATACAAGTTATATTAAACGATAGATGTTGTTATATTTGTCTGCACTGCATCTCTGTTTTATGTTATGAATATAATATTCTCAGTCAGGTCCCTTTGGGTGTTAAACCCACTGATGGACACAAGAGGTCAGCAGAGCACTGTTGTTCCCTCTACTAATATTCTGACATGAGAGCAGCAACAAAAGAGAGAGACAGTTCAGTTGAATCCTTCAGCAATGTTTTATGACACACAATAGAGTGAGCGCCTCCATTTAAACTAGCATTAATTACATTTATGGCGAAATGAGTTTACACACTGGAACTGAGTTTTTGTTACTGGAATCGCTTGGGGTTGATTTACTTCATCTTTTCCGCTTGGTTGCATATAATTGCATCCAAATGACTCGGTCCTCATTACAGATGTCTTCCTGGAATTTAAACACTTGTGTTGAGTCGCTGTGCATCTGATTATGTTTGGGTGTGTGTTTGTAAGTGTGTGTGCAAACACCCTCAAGACTTTAATGAGCTTACCTCACATACATGGAGATCTGTTGCTTGTGCATTGTGTCATTACCATTGTGTCTTGTTTGGCCTCGCTGCTTAACATGCCTGTGCAGTGTGTCACTTCTGTTGTCAGCCTTCTATAAGTCTTTGCTCTGTGGCCAACAGCCTGTTGTGACTCATGATTCAACTCTTCTGTGGCTCTTGGTGGGGAGATGGGGTCATCATAAACACTTAAACCTAACTTTCTCCCTCATCACATCACATCCTTCCCTCTTCTCATTACTTGCAAATTTTCCCATCATATGACCTAATCTTCTCTTGATCTGTCTGGTATGTTTAGGCCTGAGTTACTGTATTGAGGTTATGTATTTCCCACAAACCACTGACGAGGATGCTCACATGTGAGTGTGTACACTCTAGATTCCATGTGCTTGTACTGGAATGTAATATATGCTCCGTTGACTTTGACTTCATACATTAATCTCTCCATCATCATTTCAAAACATGCAGAACTGCAAGCTCTAACTAAGCTCTGTGACTTTCCATTCCCCCGTGTATCCATGCCGCTCTGAACAATGACATGATCCTCAAATGGCTTTATTCTAAATCCCTAGAAATCCGTAACAACCACCGGCATGAAAGGAAAGCAGGGTAACCCATTCCAACAGGCCATTATTCTCTTTCGTCTAAACAAAAGGGACTCGGCTTTCCAGCGAACAAGACTGCCCTCATGGTCTTGTGGTTGGGATCGAACAAAAACATTTATGGACAAGGTATTCCCCCAAGGTTTCAGGGTAGACACAGTCATGTATTTGTGTGGGTGTGGATGTTAGTTTTTACATATTTCTCTCATTTCATCCTGTGCCTAACCTTTCCCATCCTGTCCCTTGTTCCAGTAGATGATTACCGGTGGATAACTGTTGTGGTCTGAAGGCCGATGGTTGACTTGACCAATGGCTGTGTTTATATTCTGTGTGTGAGTGTGATTTATGTTAAAGGTGGACACTTTTGTAATCAAGATCAAACCAATAGAATAAAAAAAAGTCAATAAATTCATGTTACAAAGTCATCCACCCACCTCCTCACTCATGTAAACAACCAGAGCGGTGTACTGACACATTTAGCTGCAGGCAGCACCATTTAAGCAGCGTGCGTCAGGAGAGTACACCGTCTGCAGTTGAAAAATCAGTATTCAAAACTGGCCTTGGACAAAAGCTGTTGCTGTTCATGCCAAATTAATTTTGACATCAAAGTCAAACAATTTAAACTCAAAAAATTAGCTTTATCCACATGGATTTTTTTTTTTTTCATATCTGGTGGGAATTCAATTAATTTTGTTGGGGGGAAAAAATTACAAAAGTTCTTTTGACTAAACCTAAATTATTGGACAAAAAGAAAATCTATATAAAACTTGCAAATGCAAGGAATTTACACATAGTTAGTATGGGGTAATGTTTTCTGTTTGACGTGAGAAATTGATTTGAATGAAATTTACAGCATTACATAGCTGGATCAAATTATGTCAAGATCGGGTAAAGCAAACCTCAAAAGAAAAAAAGACCGACTGACTTATTATAAATCCAACTCTGATCTCATATATTGATCACTGCAGGACCTAGATTCATAGGATCTGTGCGGGACAAAATACGATGAGACAATACATTTTTTGTTCTGTGTGCCTTTAAGTGGATTGCTCATCTCGGAGAGGATCATTAATCAAAACATTCAAAAAGTAAGTAAGAAAGGGGGAAAGTGATGTGTAAAATCCTCTTGGACAAAGACACATGTCTAAAGTGAACTCGAAATTGCAGGTAATTAAGGCAACTTCAAATTCAATATTTGAATCCAAATATTTGACATCTATCTTAGCATTATTTTGAAAAAAAAAAAAAAAGCACTCATGGTGGAGTATTTTCTCCCTCAATCCCTCTTCAAAAGTCCATAAATGTGACAATATCATTTTGGGGTTGCCACAGTCTGCTGTGCTCACTGGAATCAGCCCTGCATACTTGCCTTGTTCCAATAACTTCTCCAAATGGGCAGTTTGGCCTGACCAAATAGAAACTTCAGTATTACACTCCAAGTGTTTAAACAGACGGTCACAGAGAAATGAAAGTGGTGGCTTGTTAAAGCAATCAGAAAGAATTACTTGTGAGGGCTATGCTAACCTCAGTCTGTGTATTTTGTGTGATGTGATGTGATGTGGTGTGGTGTGGTGTGGTGTGGTGTGGTGTGGTGTGTGTGTGTGTGTGTGTGTGTGTGTGTGTGTGTGTGTGTGTGTGTGTGTGTGTGTGTGTGTGTGTGTGTGTGTGTGTGTGTGTGGGGTCATATGAAGACTGTTATTCTACTAATTCAATATCCATCATTTAAGACATTTTTTTTCTTTCACGTCTGGCTCGTTCTGCCAGCATATGAAAGAATTTGTGCTAATGCAGTTCCCCTGGATATGTGTTTGGCCCTCGCTCAGTGAGACTTGTGTCAGGGATCTATCTCTTTCAGATGGACATGCAGTTCCTGGGGAAAACGTCAGCGATGTCACTTTTGTACATCCATTTGCTTCTGTGTTGTCTCTCTGGTGAGTGTGGATGTTGTTTGTCCGGGGAAGGATTCCTGCTTTGGTACCGCTGGGCTGTGCATCCATCATGGTTCCAGATAACAAGCTGTTTGCTTAATAACACTGGGGCATTCATTGTGCAACAGACTGCTGACTGAACCATCACATGAGTCTTCCATGTTCGGCTGCTGATGGCCTTTTACCTCACACCTGCCAAACTTCTGCCCCTTTGAGTCTGCTGTTTTATATAACATAGCAAAAAGCCCTCATTTGTCTATCAATTCTGAAGTTTTCTCTAACTGTGGTACTACTGTGTAGCAAATTCTGTAAAAAAAAAAAAAAAAAAAGTTGATTACATAAAGAGGGGCTTTTCGGATTGTGCCTATTATGCTTTGTTTCCTGTTTTGTGTGCATGTGTGAGTGTGTGCACCCATGGCTGACTGGGTGGTTGAGCGTGAGCACATGGACATATTCTACGTGTCCCTCCATGTGGGCACACTGTTTATATAAGCAAAGTGCGATGTGTGTGTTCTGGTCAGCTAATGAAAATACGTTCCTTCCTGACGTGGCATTTGGAACAAGTAACATTTTGGAACAAGACATGCGTGTCATCATCCAGGGACGGGGTGGAGAGGAGATTTATGAAGTGCTGAGACTGACACTGGCTTTACTCTGTATAGGCTTGGAGATAAAGATATAATCATAAACACTTACAGCCATGGGGGATCCCAGGACACACTCAAACATACAGTCTACAGGCCAATATATGCAATACACAAATACAGCTTTCACTGAAGACCACCCCCCCCCCCCCCCCCCCCCAGAAAGCTTCAGTTCACTAAACACTGGCACAATTTAAATGAAGAGAGGGGGAGAAGGAGGGCAGAAATATGTCTTCAATTTATTGTCTGCAGAAGGACATTTAAGTTGTTACAATCTGCAGATTGCAACGTCTCTCTACCCAGTCCTGAGCCTTCATGCTCTGAGCTACACTGTCCAAGAGCCCAGGTGCTTTAGCTGTAGTGCTGCAGCATGTGTTGACCATGACGGGCTATGCTCTGTCTTTCCCCGGGCCATGAGGGCTTGGTGAGCTCCAGATGTGGTCTTTAGACTTGGATGATTACATCCATAATGAAGGGACAATTGAACCCGGGGGCCTCCGCTGGGATAGTCAGAGCAGTGCGAGGTCGTATATCATTTATATACAGATGTGTGATTTAGATAGACTGGGCTGTCATTGCTTCTTGATGAGGCAATGGGTAGTTCTGCCATGCAAGTGAATTGGTCCAATGGGTGTTCCATCCAAGCTTTATGTGTCTGTAAAATGAAGTGAGGTGTGTTTTATGGGTTGTTTTTTAAGCTACCTAGTGGTAACCAAGGAACTGGTTAACATTCTGTTGCATTCGTCCATCCAACATGGAAAAAGAAATTGCAGTAAATCTCTTGAAGGTGCTCATTATCATTTGTCCCGTATGATATTCCTGTGCATTTAAATGATGGCTGGGGTAAGAACTGTGCCTTTAGAAAACAGGCGAGATTAAGAGACCTAAAATGAAAAGTTTGAGGAATGAGCCATATTAAATCAACATTATTTCAACTGAAACTTCAGCATTTGGCAGAACGCTTTCAGACTGCAATGCAGGACATTAACCAAATCCATTAAAGAGTAAGGACATTTTTATTTTTATCCGTAATTTCCGTAAGTTCCATTAATCAAATGTGCAATAAAAAAAGCTGTATGTGTGCATATATTGCTCTTATACAATGTGTGCACCACACAAAAACTGTAATGTATGTGTACACCACATCCGACACCCAGACCAGTGCCAACTAAAACAAGGATACATAAAGAAACCTCGAGAAGATTTACTGTTGGGCTGCACGATGGAGATGTAGAGTAGGGGGGTGGGTGAGTGGGTGGGGACTGAACAGGTTATAGTACATTCTCCATGGCTGACATTGAACAAATAGAATAGACCTTGGACACGTAGACACAAAATGTTCATTTAACACGTTCCTCTGTTCATGTCTTTCATCAGTGTTGAATTGGCATTTAGTTGTTTGAGCAGTGCAGTGTGTCAGTGTGTGTGTGGGTGTGCTAAGCTTTTCATGTCATGGTGGTTAAACTAATAAGGGGCAAAGTCTTGTACTGGGAACTGACTTGCGTAATCTTTGGAAATGGGTTTACTTTGACTGGTCTTGAGCTATTTGTGGATTTTGTTTAAATATGTTCTGTATTTGTAAAAAGAAAAACAAAGAAACAAAATATATTTGTATACAATTACTGAAAAGGTGTACAATTATTAAATACAAACAGCTCACTGCCAATTCTGGGTTCAAACCATCTGATCCTGATCGCTCAATTATCAATAATTTTTTCACAGTACTCTACAACATTTAACATTTCCTTTCCACCTATCATTTAATCAGCAGCATGTGAAAGAGACAGAAGGGGACACCGCAAATGATTGAAAGACGATGGATGTGGGATTGATAGAGGAACTGTCAAAGATATTAAAGCTTAAGAGCCTTACAAATGGGAAATGTATTACCTGTGTAATGAAGAGCTTGCCAAGGTCATGCTTTAATGTGAAACATGCATGACAGATTTCAATGTCGTGTACCAACGATCCTCTCTATGTGTTGATTTTTTATTCTTTAGCACTTGACTTTCTTTTTCGCCCTTTACTCTGTGTGTCTGGGATTGATTCCAGCCCCTCACAACTAAGACTTTATCACTTTAGGATGGATGGATTGTTTGGTGGGCAGATGCATGAAAGGACGGATGGATTATCACAACAAATATATATGTTATGATGTTCTTGGTATGAGGAGTGGCTCAGATTTGGATTGAGCTCTTATGCAAACTTCATCAAGGTTCTCAGCTTTTGAATGATCAATTCTGTCTCCGACTGTAGAAAAGTACACATCTTTAGTATGTTGTATCTATAGTCTGTGTGCAAACATGTTTCTTATAATAAGTCTTACCTGTTGTTGAGTCATCCTTTGCCTTTGTGAAGTGAATACTCCAAACTCCTTTTGTCTGAGGTAATGAAGAATTTTGAAGCAAATATATGAATAATGGTGGAACCAGACTAAACATGCTTAACATGAGTTTGCAGGTGTGAGTCAGACTAAACAGGATTTAGAACCAGAGACAGTAGATGTGGTTTATTTCAGATCTGCAAGTAGCTGCTCTGTAAACAAACACAAGGAAATATGCAATTAGTGTAATGAGCACACATGGTTTAACTACAGCAGCCTGTAGTGAACATCTGCAGAACAGTGACACCACGTAATTGAACATTTGTGCACGGATGTGTTCATGCGTCCTGCATCTGTAAGTGTTTATGATGTGTGGTTTTGTGTACAAGGCTGGAAAACATTGACATGTCAGATTTTTGCTCGTGCAGACTAATGATTTTGCCAGCCACCTCTCCTTTTGGAGCGGTGCAATGGCGACAACACATACACACAAATTATATTGCCCCACTACTTTTAACGCCCCTTCCCCTCAGGGCATTATTCCCTCTTTCTCTCTTATTTACTCAGGCCAGTATTAGTGCCATGGCAACCAGCAGTGTTTTGGAGAGTGCTTGTTTAGGAAATGTGTGTCAGGGGACACATGAGTGACCACACGGGACCCTCTCCGCCTCCGCAGCCACCTGAAAGGAGAGGAAGTCTAACGAGGGGGGAGGGGGGGGTTAGAAATACACCAAACAGAGGCAGAAGACCAAGTCATATTCATAGAACTTCACATTTTTTCTGTTGGGATTTGTTCTGATCTGTAACACACAGAGGTTATCAGAAATTTTCTGTGCCAAATATGTCTGTGCAATGCATGCTGTGGCCTTCAAATAATTCCAAACCATTGTTGAGTTGTGTTTTATTGTTTTACAGATACTTTGTGGATGTGAACTTTGCCCATTGCTGAACAAGAAGATGGGAGTGACAAATCTAAATGTTTGTGACCCAGAAACAAAAGAAGATGAACTTAAACCTAAAAGCCACTTTCATACATCATCAGAAGGAAAGTTGATTGAACATTTATTCATTTATGTTGGTGTATTCTTTGCACTTTCTTTAACTCTCAATATTGCACACGAATGCACAACCATGTTGAAATGTAACTGCAGTTTTCCTCACATTCCCACAGTGTTACAGTTGCAAGCCTTATGAGATGATTTTTATTTGCATCTTCTCACCTGTGAACACTACATCCACATGATGTTTCTTTGCATCGCACTTACAAACATCTGGATCACAACTGGATAAAAACAAATACTTCACTTGTCTTTTCCAAATTATCTTTAATTGTAATACTCAAATGGGTGCCAATTTATTTATTTATTATTCATTTGTGAGTCTCCTGGGTTTCATAACCAATAATGCTCTGTTTGGGCTGATGCGTTTCTCATCCTTGAAGTTCCATAACAAAACAAGACCATTTTACATCCATAGATAAATTTGAATCTGAGGTTGATTTCAACGATTATATATGTGGTGCTTGCGCACATGCAGGAGTGTGAAACATTTTCTTTGAAAATGTCTGTGCTTTTATGCATATGTTTATTGCAGTTGAATACATTTGTCACTGAGTTTGTATAAACAGTTCCAACATTTGTTTTCCCCAGTCCCAATAACACTACTGAGTCCTGGTGTCCTACAATGATATATGTTATTACTCGTGACAATTACTCTACAATATGGCTAACTGGATACACTGGGCATATGTCTACCACATTAGCTTAATTCATACTTTTTTTCTTTGATTACATTAAGCTGTAAAACACAAAAAACTAAACATATTTTAATAGAATATACAAGGTTATCATTTGCATTTTCATTCCATCATTATGTGTGGCCTGTCAATACCAGTTAAGTTTTCAGACTGAAGTTGACATACAAATAACTGTGGTATTCATTATTGAATGATATTAATCTTCTTCATATTGGCCAATTTAAGTGTTTCAGTCCAGAAGAGGGCAGTCATGTGCAGTATAAATAGGTGTTGTCCAGCACCCACATGTCTCTTGAGATAAAGTTCTTAGATTTCATGTGGTATTTTGTCTTGCATGTCTGAATGTGTGAAAAGTACTTGTGCACCATGTCTGTTGTGGCAGGACTCTGAGCGGTTGATTTGGCCCTGTCCAGCAAAGAATCTGAGGAACGTCTAAGGCCTGATGACTGAACTGGTCCAGAGGTGATGGTGTAAATCCCCCTGTCACATACTCGGCAGATACACAGTGGCTTTCATCTTCCTTGTTCCTCTATCAAACAACAAGAATCAACTATTTTTGCTCATCTGATGGCGGCTCTGACTCAGCTTCAAAGCGATTGAATGCTTCGTGTGGTTGGAGTGATAAAACATCTCCTTAATGTAAGAATGTCAATGATCAGGGCCATGCTGCTTTTGATGGAAGACTATATATAGAGCCAAGTGTGAGCGTGTGAAATATTTTAAGTGGGTGCCTATGGTATTTCACAATAAAGGCTGTATAAAACAGTGCTTGTACCTTACACTTATCATCGTAATACATGACAGAATCTGAAATAAATGACCCCCTTTGGAGCTTAATGAAGTACCAGTGGAAACAGTCCAGTGTGCTGGGCAGGTCTGGAGGTTAATGCAGGTTTGAAGTATGCGGACCACAGACACAGATGAATAGAGACCGTGTGAAAGTGAGGCCTGCTAAGCCTGTGTGAGGGGCTAACTCTCTGAGCCACTCAGGGGAAATTATGAATCAGATCGTTTTCGACACTACAAGTAGAATTTGTGCTCGGACAGAGCGAGAGAAAGCCACGGAGAGAGAGGGCCATGGAAAGAATGACAGAGGATTTATGATGTCTGAGCCCTCCTGTGAGAGGGTCTTTCCTCTGACAGGCAAGGAAATACTTCTCCAATCTGTCTCTCCGCTGACACCAGTGTGTAACAGACGCATACATGCCCCCACCCCTCAACCCACCATGTGCCCCCTTCACGTCCCCTCACCCTCACTGCTCCTCGCAAGTCCTGCCTTTTAAATCTGCTGGTAATGATGCAGCTCATTGAAAGTGGTGAGAGGAGGGGGAACGAGTGCCTGAAAAGGGGGGGGGAAATGAAGACAAGCGTAGGTACAGTCCCCAGAGCCTCAGGGATTCCCAAACTGTGGAAAATGTGTGCTCGTCATCTCTTCATCCTCCTCCAGAGAGCACAGTTTCCAGGAAGTGTAGGGGTTAAACACACACAGTTTGGTGGTCACCTCTCACCTCTGATTAGCCTAGCGTAGCTGCTAAGTGGTTTTCTGCGACTCCTCCACTCAGCCCTCCAGCTTCTCCAGCTACTTTCACACAGTGGCAGCTGGCATGATATATTTCATTTGTCAAATAGTCGTGTCTATTGTTGTGAATGGCTTAGCGGACCAGCGTGTTGTGGTTCAGTATTGCTTGATTCTATTTAGAGTTAGCATGCCCGCTTTACCTCTAATGCTGAACCGCCATACTAACTTACTCAAGCTTTGGTGCGGTTGACCTGCATAAGAGTCTGCAGGCAACAACCCCACCAGTCAAGCTTGTTTGTGGCTTTTCTCTGGGTTGATTTTGCAGTTGTTCGGCATTGAGCGGAACCACTGGCTTTGGTGTGTTTTTTTCCTCTTCTCCCACAGCTGACCCATTTCTGACCCATTTTTTCTTGTCATGCCTGATATTAGAAAAGTTTAATCATTGCTGGGAGACATACAAAGAGGATTAACATTCCTGGGTCTCCTACACTCAGACGTTGCCCTTCTCCCTCCCATTTCTCCTCTGTTTGGTCTTTCACCTCCCTTCGATTTCTTCCTAACTTCTCCACTCAGTTTTGCCCACTTTGATCTCTATGATTTCCTGTCGCTTCTTTGTTTTCATTGCTCTACTTTGGCTGTTTCCAATCGGTATCTCACTGCAAAAAAGTTTATTTATATTGTGTCTTCTTAAGTGGACAGTAATTGTCTGTAAATGTATAAGTGGACTTGTGTGGTGATGCTATTAGAACACTGTAAGCAGCAATAATGACAACATCAAATGTTTAATGACAGTGTTCTCTTCTTCCTTTATTTCCTTTGCTGAAGACTATTTGTGATTGTACTGGACAGACCAAATAACCTAGTCCTGCCTTCAGGCTTAGCGCTTAACACTATGTGTGGGTTCCATGGTGCCATGTCCTCTGTAATACAGATGAAATGTGTTTACTGTTTGTCTATACTATATCAACAGAGCATACATATGCTGTCACCTACTGTATACTCTGCTCTCTGCATGGACAGCAAGAGCAAGTCTGTATTTCATGCAGTAATAAGTTTGAAGAGAGGTTTGTGTATGTCTGTGTGACTATAAGTTATCATGTCTCTGCTTCCAGTGCCACACACAGCTCATGTTTGTTTTGTTTTTCCTTTTAAAATGTGAAATCAGATAAAATCCCATCCAGCATATATCAAGTGAAAATGAGTAAGAGGACGATTGCCGTAGCTCTCAGCCTCTTTTTGGGTGTAACTCATACTCCTTTTTTATGACACCTTTCAACTATTCAGTGAAGGAATGAGTGGATAAGAGCGTATACAGATAGAGCAGTTTTAAATCTTTCTCGGTCTAAAACCAGGTGCACAGCTGACCTTTGTATGTAAAAGAAACTGTCAAGTCTTATTTTACAGTAATCCAATCTAATACAGATTTAAAAGCAATATGTAGCCTAAGTTTGCTGATTATGAAGCCAGATTGTATCAGTATGTCTGATTCACATTTAAAGAAATATGTCAAATTGTTTATTATATTGAAGCATTCTACGTGTATGTTTTCTATGGGAAGTCTTGTGTGGGCTAAAAGTGGATTGCTTTAAGCTGCTGCCAATGTGCAGGATAGTATTTCCCAGATTTGTTTGATGTGTGATGCTATCTACTGAATGTATAGCACCACCTCAGTGCTGTCTCCAGATTGTTGAGTAGTCTGCCCGAAGCTATACAGTAGAGATTCTCCTGGCCTTTGAAGTTCTTTGTTGATGAAGTAAGATGTCATTGGTCATAGCGTGGTTCAGCTTTCCAACATCATGCTTGAAGGCTTTAAGTATTTTCAGGTTTGCTGTAGTGGATCCAACTAATTTTGGCACGCATAAAACTTTTTTTTTTTCTTTTTATAGGATACACTATTAAAACCAAGTAGCCAAAGACGAAAAATAACTAAATCAGTTTTATTGCTGCGCTGAACCCACCCTAAGCTTGCAGAGAAGTTTGAACACTGGCATGAGAGAACACATCCATGCTGGAAAGATCCAGCGGTGTTTCCCTATGAGAGGACTGCCAACCCTGATTCCAAAGTATTTGGGACAATGTGTAAAATCTAAATACAACAAGGTGCAATGAACTGAAAATATAATCATACACATATAATTGACAGTGGAATTATTCCACAATTCTAAGCAGATTGTGGAACTTCTACCCATTTTTATGTCTCTCTAAAGTTCTCTTTCTATGATTTTGTTACTGACCTGTCACCAATTAATCAAGTGCTCCTCCAGCTGTTTTTTATTTTTGTTTATTTTACATGCATTTTACATTATTTTATGATTCCATTTTTTTTCCTGCCATGTGTTGCTTTTGCCACATATTTGCTTCATGAATGACGCTATCATAAAATGTAAAAATGGAGTCATATATTTCAAAAGAGTGTAAAATCTCTTTCTTTCAACATTTGATATGTTGCCAATGTTCTGTTCATTAAATTCATTCATGAGATTAGTCAATTGTTACGTCGTGTTTGGGATTTGCGTGAATCCAGTTTTTGAAATTATGCAGTGAGGATGAAGTTGATAACTTAATAATCATCTTCATCAAAATTGTTTCTGAGTAATAGAAACTGATGACTATGATGAATATTGTCCAGTTTTGGCCCTCATGGTTTCCTGTTTGCTTTGCTCTTTCTTGTATTATTTAACTCTCTATGTTCTCCAATTCCGAGATTGGTGGTTGGTGGTTCTCTGACCATGTGTGCTGTCATCATTGATGTGAGTGGCTCAGTGAATGTGACAAATTAGTTTAAGTATATGGCGACTCCTCAAGTGGCTAAATTGCAAAACATTTATCAGGGTCATTTGACATTTCTCAAATGTGGATGAATCACAGACTTACACACCTTCAAAAATTGGCTGAGAAATAGAAGACAAGGAACAAAAACAATTATTTTTTTTATAAAAATGGCTTAAATAATTTGAAAAAACTCATGCATCCTCAGGAAGAACGTGAAAACTCCTCAGAAAGAACCCCTGTGAAACCCTGGAGAAACTCCGTCTTTGAAGCTTATTGGATTAGCTGTTTCTCAATGAATAGTAAAGTAATACAAGCACAAATATGTCAAGTGATCAATTAGAACAGAAATTTTATATTAATCCCAGAGGGATTTTTTTGTTGTTTGTATCTTCTAGCTCTAACGTCATCCATTTTATAGCGTTGTATTCCCCTTCCCACCTTATTTGAGCGCTGGCCAAGAAAGTGTTAAATGGTGAAATGGCCGTGTCATTAGTGTTATCTGTGGTTCACCCTACTACAATCTGCCCCCTTCTTCTGCTGCGGCGTTACAGCAGCTTTCATCAGTCATTGAGCTTTTCTTCTCAGCCTATCATCAGCTGCCATTAGTGCGTGGAGAGGCCCCGCTGTTGTCTCACATGCACGCACGCATGCATGTGACACACACACACACACACACACACACACACACACACACACACACACACACACACACACACACACACACACACACACACACACACACACACACACACACACACACACACACACACAGGTGACAGCGCAGGCCATTATTCAAGATTACGTCTCGCCACATGGGAGTCTTTGATAATATTTCAGCTGAAAGTCTCCAGGAATCAGGAATGTGCAGCATTTCATTGTTAAAACATTTATTTATTGGAAACAACTTTATTGCCTCGGGCTCTGTGACACCTGCTTCATGTTTTGACCTTGTCAAGGGAGAGGAACCTTTACCCAGAAACCACTGCACACGCCCTTGATTGCCGTTTGTCATTGACCATGACCAGCCATAACACACACACACACACACACACACACCACACACACACACACACACACACACACACACACACACACACACACACACACACACACACACACACACACACACACACACACACACACACACACACACACACACACGGTTTTCCGATACAGTATCAGAAAGGGGCTCACTCTAAAGGCAATGCTTGCTGACAGGTAGCCAATAAAGCCATCATTTTCTGCTACAGCAGGATGAAATATTGTCACCATTCTGTCTCTGGCTTGGTTTGAATACACGCATTCTTTTACGCTGTGGTTACTGTGACAAAGACATGACCCACTTTGTATCTTTGAGGCTTTCAAGCAGCTTATATCATCACAGGCTTTTTAATGGTATATCCATAACTCTTCCACACCATCAGCGGACAAAGTGGGAACACTGTTCCCTTTCAAATTCTTTAATAAAGTATTTATAATCACTGGAAAAAGAAAGCCCTCAAACATTTACCTGGCTAATAAAACATGAGCAGTGAATGCACCAGACTTTCACATGCCCAGTTAAGGAATAACCTTTTTTGAGCAATATGTGGCCTTTATGTGGCCTTGACTTATGCTGTGCTGTATTTCACATTTCAGAGACCAAAGTAACAGATGATAAAAAGACATTTTTATAACAGATTCTACGTTTTACTTAACATTAAAATGTTCTGTTAGCAATGGCCTCAGCTTGGACCATGATTCCAGCTGATCTGACTGAGTCTCAGAGCCCCTGTTGTTGTTGTGAAAATGTGTTGATGTTTAATTTGGCGTAGGGGAAACCTGTAAAAGTCTATTCTTGGCCTTTAAGAATTTCAATCAGGCCACCACCAAACTGCTGGCCGTGAAGCAACTGACTGTGTCGTGTTAGTGCTCCGTAAAGCACAGATAAACATGTACAAACATCAGTGACTATACTGTGCGTTTGAAGTTTCACCCTGAGGTTAATTACAGGCATTTGCATGTATGTGCTCCAAGCATGCACATACACGTGTGACAAAAAACTCTTGTGTATATCTGTATATGTGGATGAGCCCGTACAAGCACAGATTGAGCGTTGTGTGATGAGTTTGGCATAGGAAGCCACTGATTTGTTGACTTGTCCCTCTATATCAACAGAGCTGCGAGCAGTGAGTCTCCACAGTGCAATGGCAGAGAGAGAGGTTGGAAGAAGAGGTAAGAGAGGTCGAGGCAGCACTGGACCACAGAACTGTTGGGACTCCAAACTGATCATATTCTCCTCCATGCTGTGACCTGAGGACACGTACAGACACCGGCCCCACAGGACAGCAGTCATACTGTCAGCATGCACATTTATCATCGATCTGAGGTGTGCTGCAATTTCCAAGAAAACATGATCATGTTTTAAAACTGCTTAGTTTGATCTACATCCAAAACCCAAATATATTTTTCATGGCATCAAAAAAGCCTCCTCATATTTCAAACTAGAGCTTGTTAATATTGTGCAGGAGGCAGCTAATTAATTATTACTTTGCTGCCCTCAATGGATCTTCCATTAACAACCCAACTGTTGGCATTCACTGTGGACATGTGTGAATTGACTTATATTTACAGAAGCAATACTGCTTATAACAATATGAATACTGGGCAAAGTCTCATCCTAAACATGAGTTTGGATCAATGATGAGTGATTTGGTGAAATAAGAAAGCAAGGAAGGAGAAAAGAGTGTAATGGAAGGAGTATGGAAAAAAATAATAAATAGCAAAAGCAAAAACATTTTACAGACGTATGCTAAAAGACAAGTTGGAAAAAGATACAAAGCAAGAGATTAGGGAATCTGTCTCTGTATTGCTTTGTCATAAAAACATGCATCAGGTTAAATATCCTGCTATTGTCCAGGTTGTGTTCATGTAAACATCTGCAGATATAAACACTGCCAATGTATGCTATGTTAAAGAGGCAAACCATTTAAAATGACCTCACCTTTATTTCATCCATCTTATATAGCACCCACTCACCCATTTACCCAGCTGACTTTGGGTGAAAACATGTTACCAACACCAACTCTATTTTCAATTAACACATTAAGTCAGCTAGTCAATATAAGATCCTGTTTCTTCATCTTGTGCTGGAAGAAAAACATTAAAAAAAAAAAATATATATATATATAAATCAGACTAATCCTTGTAGCACACAGATGATAAAAACACAAAGAAGCCACCACTGGCATTTTCAAGCCATGACTATTTGGGCAATGAGTGTTAACGTGACAACATGACTTCAGGCAAATGGTCCCCTGGGTTGCACCGGTAAAACATCCTGCCAGGACAGCTCATCCAATGCCCAGGGTGGTGAGTAAACAGAGACGGTCAGTTCCTAATGGTCAGACCGATGAGTGTAAGGGGAATGGATGGGGCAGTTTTAATAATAGCAGGGGAGGGGGATATTTCCAGGAAAGTGGCTATGGGGACAATACAGGAAAAGAGCAGATCACATGGTAAAGTGAGTGTGATCACCGTGCAGGAATCTCCCTTTGTTTCTGCCAGTCGGAGTGCGCCACTTGAAAAATGGTGCCATTCTTCTGTTCCTAAACTATGAACTATGCAACTGCTGAGTTAACTGCTTTTGTCTGTAAGCACTGTAAACTATTACTGCATGTGTCTGGAGATGTTTGTGCATGCTGTCAGCCTGCGATTGCTCTTTCTCTCTTTATAAGCTGGCGTTGACAGACAGAGACAGAGCTTGTGCAGAGTGTGATGAAGGAGCCAGGCGAGCTCTTTCAGATAGCTGAAGGTCAAAACCACCAGGAGTTTCATCATCAGTCACTCACATCAAATGCACTGACCACAGTGCTCTACCTTATGGAACTTTGTGAGGTTCACTGATGGGTATATAAATCAGCTTATAACAGCTCTGGATTTTGAATAGTTGTTCTGCAGTGTGGAATATCACATGTGGAAATAAACACACGTCCTTGAATATATTTCAAATGCATTAACAATCGACCCCTTCCACAAGGAGATTACATTCCTGCATGTTCCATGCTTCATTCTGTTCTACGTGCAGCAAAGACGCATTCAGTGTGAATCAGCTGCAAACGTGCAGACCACAATCATTAAAGTGTGTGAACGCTACCGTACATGTGGAATGCCAACTCATTACACTTAATCTGGATTTGTGAATTTTATGTGACTTTTCTGTCAAGGGTTTAAGTATTACACAGGAGGACCTCTTGGTAGCTTTGATTTGAGAAGGCAGTGGGTACACACAAATTATGCAAGTGGATGGCTTATACTGTTTGTTGTATGGTTTTTAAAAAAGGTCCCTTGATCATGTTGATCCCTTGATGCCTTGGGCTAATAACAACCTCTAAGCCCTTTAGAAAAACCACATCGACGCATGGTGGTCCATCTGAATACAAAGCTGTTTTTCTTAAAGGAAAATCTAAATATATAAACAGAGCACTAATAACACAGGAGATTGGATGTTGATATCTTCGGCTTGCGTGTGGCGTTCACACATCGATATACATCAATTTCACACAGTGGAAGCTATATCAATTGAATATAAAAAATTTGAACAGTTTCAACTGTAAGTATTGACTTTCAAAATTGAGAAGAAAAAAACCCCTGTTCCCATCTTGCAAATCCTCCTGTAGTCCTAGCACATGTAATGCAGGTAATGGGTTTTGTTTATCTTTTGTGTAATCTCCATCTGTGTTGCTCTGCGTAATGTCAGACTGTTTAGCATGGATAGCAGTATCATATCCATCTCAGTGACTGTGATGTCACAAAATCTGTCCAAACAAAGGTTTCATCCCTCAGAAGAGGGGAACGGATGGAGTGCAGATGCTGCGAGAAAGAGGGATCTCTACTACTCTCCTACTCTACTACTATGCTGAATAATGAAGAATCTGTTAAATGAGTGAAAAAGGAGACACGGTCATCCAGAAAAGACACACCATTATGAAGTCATTGATCTACAGGGCTTCACCTATAATGGCCACAAAGCCCTTGCTGCTGGTTTGGCTTTATCTTGACTCGCTTGAACACACAAAGCAAAATGATGCCATAAAACCCATAAACATGGTGTTCATTAAAGCGCTGTATGACAATTTAAGTGTTCCTTGACTTATTGTCAGACATTGCAACACACCAACGTACGTCTGACTGACTTCAGAAGCTTTGCTTCCTCCCCCTATGTGGTGCCGCCTAACTCTGTCACCATGTGTTGAACTTCGGTGCTTTTGCAAGTCATTTAAGCCATTTAAGCAATCGGCAGAGCAATGACTTCATCAGTATATGACTGACATAAGTGCTTTCAGCTGCACTTGCCTTCACTGCATCTACACCTGGAACGTGTAGACGTTGTGATGGTCTGTGCTACTATATTAGTTTCATCTGGTGTGTTCTCACCACTTGTGAGGAAGTTGTCAGTGGTTCACACTGAAAATATTGCTTTTGAAAGTGAAAGTGGCCATCTGATGAGATATTGCTCACCACTCTGAAGGAATGTCATCACAAGAACACGTTTGAAAAGAAGAGCAGAGGATACACATTTGTATCCTCAGTGTTGGCCTGGTCTGTTTCCCTATTTTAGTGACTTTTAATGTGAAAATGATCAGTTGCCAGCACATGGCAGCTGCAGTTGTACAAGTTTGAAAGACAGGCATTCAAATGATTTCAGCATGCACTCATGAAAGCTGATGAACTGTTCCTGTGTCCTCAGAAAGCTCTGCTCTCTGTCCATCATCCTATGAACTCTGAGCTTGAGACACGTTGATGTGTGTGCAAAGATAAATGCTTGTGTCTTGACAGAAATATTCAGAACATGCAAGAAAGTGGCTGATAGAAGGCTTGATTTTATTTTGTTTTGTACATCAATACTTCTCAGTGTCACGTGGGTGGATAGTTAAAGAAAACTTAGCAAACCAGTTAAATCTGCTTTGAATCAGCTGTTTGAATTCCTTTACCTGTGTGGGCATAAGTAATGAATGTATTGTCACTTTCTATTAGCTGTACTGAAACTTCACAGCACTCCTTTCCCACCGGAGGAAACACCAGCTACCTTGTTTAGCTTGAAGGTTAGAGCGGGGTGGAAAATGTGTGTATTTTCTGATGGCAAGTGTTGTTTTTGTGCACTAAACGAAGAGCGTAAATTAAGTTCATTATTGTATTTGTTGTTTTCCATTTACCCCCTTTTGACTTTGTGAAACTGACAGAGTGAACAAGAAATACTTGGAAAATGTCATGGTGGGTCATCAGGACGTCCTATTTGTGATCTGCCAAGAAAATACCGACAGATTGATGGATGAAAACTGTACAGTACATGTGATTTGCAGGCCTGCGCCATACATCACCTGGAGGAGCGGACTGACATTGTTATATCTGACATCATCATTTTTGGGAGAGATGCGGCATCTTCTACTTAAACACCTGTTTTTCATTGGATGTCTTCAATGTCCGTGTGGTTGGACAGTTGATGTTTTGACATCCCAGGGGTAGCCACCCGGTCCAGACCACACAGCCCTCATGTCCCACAATACAAAACAACATAACTCTTCTGAAGAAACATTTTCCACTGAAACATGCTTGCTGGACTTGCCCAACAGACTCAGCGATGCCAAACATGTGTTGCTCTTTTAAAATGTTGGATCATTATTGTCCATAAACACTTCAAACGCTGCAGAGCGATTGCGCTGGAGCTGGCTTGGAGGAGCTGCTTTTGGTGGGGCGATTGTTTTTTAGGGAACGGGGGGAAAGTACAGACTGTTTTTTGGGTGAGCGATCAGCTTGTGGAAAGAAATCAGATGATTAAGTCTGCGCAGTATGTATTCACACCAAGGACAAATACCACTGGGAACCATTTATGGAGCTTGGTAATAGCTGATTTTGTGAATATTTATTGCAGTAAGCCTTGATGTTAAAATTATTGAAATATTTTGCTCGTTTCTCGATATTTAATGAATTTCGGAGCATCACTAAATGACATCCAGAAACAAAACTACAGACATGAAGCTGGGCTTCTGCCAAAGATATTGTTTTGCTTATATTATTTCAGCTTTTGAGCCAAAGAAATACTTTTGTCCTGTAAGTGCAGGACATGTGCTTTTTCATCTCAGTGACATCATATAAATATCCTATGAACAGGTCTTGGCTGAGTAGGTCCAAATTACGGACGGGGACAGTGGTGATTAAATTAATAAGACAGGGATCCTCTGGGAGTGACTGAAGCATGAGCTATACAGTGTATCATCAGGGTAGGATGGAGCAAAGAAAAAGATGAGAAGACTGGCCTGAGGCTACAGACCAGTCTTAACGGCCTTAACAGAGTTAAAGAACAGAAGGCAAAAACAAGCTTAAGTAGGCTTTAGGGCTGCTGAATAATTCTCTGTAATGCTGATTAACATGAGAACACTTGTGTAAGTAAATCCAGCTTTCATGTTAAAATGATGGAAGGCCTGAATTGTTTCCATAAGATTATAGAAAAACAGATTTGACTAAATCGATTGCTGAGTTCATTATTTGCTTATTAATCAGAGAGAATCTACTTGCAATTTCACTGTTTTGAAATTTGTTTGCATTCAAAATGATGATTCCCCCTTGACTGGTTTGGTTAGCTTTTGCAAGTACATGATTCAGTTGTGTATCTCAACATGCTGCACAATCCTCCCCACAGAACAAACGGCATCCAACACAGTGAAGCAAGATGGTGCCAACTCTTTCTGAGCTAATAACAATCCAAAGTCTTTGGACTTGAAATGTGTCTCGCAAGACAATGCATATACTTTGTTAGTCCTCATTTATTTTCCATTGAATAGATTCACCTTCACGTGAATCCTAGTTTGAATAATTAGACAAGTGGAGGGCAGAGAGGGTAAAAGGAGACCAGTTGATGACAGAGATAACAATGGCAAAGGGACTATTACCAATTAACAATAGCAGAAATGCCACACACACACACACACACACACACACACACACACACACACTCACACACACACACACACACACACACACACACACACACACACACACACACACACACACACACACACACACACACACACACACACACACACACACACACACACACACACACACACACACACACACACACACACACACACACACACACACTGATTATCCCGGTACATCTGAATAGAGACTGACTGACAAGTAGGAGATGGGAGATTATGTCAATTAGTGGCCACGGTCCCACCTGACAAGCCCGCCTCCTCTCCCAGGGTCTGACGGGGTCGGAGGTTGTGACCTTGCTGCCAAAACATGGTGGCAGCTAACCCCCAATCACAGAGGAGCTTTTTTTTTTGAGAGTGTGCAGTTTTATCAGCATGCAGGCCCACAACAACACACTTTCACCTCCCTCTGACCTTCCACTCATCCCTGCCTGACCTTGACCTCTGCCGTTGTATGCAAGAGAGTGAGAGAGGTCAACAGGTCTCGAGGGAAATGGATTTATTTATTGGCTGATGCTTGTTTTTCCAAACGGGCGTAAATCTCTGCACCAGCCGAGTGTTTGTGCATACAAGTGGGTGTGCGAAGACCAAGGACCTTAGTTTCCTCTCATTGGCTCATGCAAGTATTTGTTTTGTCTGAACTGTTGTATCCTTGGCAGCTTTCTGAATAAATACATGTGGATGTGTTTGGCTGCAACTATAAGTGCATCCTCTTTGATGTCTGAGTGTGTGAGGGTGTTAGTGTGTGGGCGTGTGTTTGTGTGTGCGCTTTCCATGCGGCTGTAAATCTCCAAACTGACATGTTGGTTCAGTGGGGAAACAGCAGGTTTGGGACACACTGATGGTCTTCACAGATGGCTTCAGGACCCTGCCCACAGGAGGCCTCCTACTCCACCTATTAATTTATTCATTTTCCACTGCAGACGAGACACCGAGGCCAATGTGATTGTTTCCGCACGCCAACATCTCCTGAGAGCAGCCTGGTTGTTTTCTTATCCAGTCTTTTCTCCGGCTCTCATTCTTTCCTTGAGCCCCCTGTCCCTTGTGCTCTCTTTCTCCTGTTTAGTGTGTGTGTGCGCGTGTGTGTGTGCGTGTGTGTGTGCGAGTGTGTGTGTGTGTGTGTGTGTGTGTGTGTGTGTGTGTGTGTGTGTGTGTGTGTGTGTGTGTGTGTGTGTGTGTGTGTGTGTGTGTGTGTGTGTGTGCGTGTGTGTGTGCGTGTGTGTGTGTGTGTGTGTGTGTGCGTGCGTGCGTGTGTGTGTGTGTGTTTGTCCAGTGTATGTCATCCATGTGCAGCAGGCTGGCTGACAGGCTTTGACAGACATTGTCAGAGTCATTGTGTTCCTGAGTCAGTGTGAGAGATTACCAAGATGAGGAATGGCTTGCTGACTGTTTTTATTTAATCACTTGCCACTGGATGTGTCTTTGCTGAATGGGATCACCAGTTGATAACGGCACAATCACTTTGCCATTTGTCTCCACCTTTCATTGTGGTTTGATTCACAACCAGATGTTGAAAAAGTGTGAATGCATCTGATTTGAAATATAAGTAAATTATAAATGTTCATTCATGCACTTGGTGTATAATAGCATAACGCAACCTTATTACAATATTTTGACACTGTCAAGATGGCAGCCTGTAATGATTGTGAATAATGTAATAATAGGGAGAGGATGTTGCAGCTTATATCCTCAAGGATTTAAAATGATGATTATTCCACAATACCCAGCAAACACTTTCATGAATGTGTGTGTCATTTAATTTGTTTTTGCAATTTGGACCGAGTATACTCTGTGTGGAGACTATTATCACATGTTGTTGTCCTGCATATTAAAATCTGAATATGGTGGAGTCATGACTAATTTAAAGTATCACAAACACAGCATATCAAATACAGTGGCTGAGAAACTGAGTGTAACAGGTATTGGATAATTAATGATATTTAAACATGTATTTACTTTTTTCCTGTTCTTTCAAAGTTAACAGATTCCCGTCAGCCTGAGAGATTATTTTAAATTATTATATATAACATTATTAATAAAGGTTTTCATAAACATAGACACATAAAAGTAATGCAAGTGATATTATGTTTTTAAAACGAGCTTAATATTGTACAGCCATACAGAAATCTAACTAATAAAAGTTTTTTTTGACGTGAACATTTATTAAAGTGTTAAAAAAAAACATTGAAATTGCCTTTGACAGTACTCGATTGTTGAAAGTATTTCAATAAATGTCTTATAAATGATTAAATACTATGCAGATCATTGCATTGTTTGTCAGATTTTATGCACATATGTATGTTCTTTTTGTTTGTACTAATTACTTTTTTCCCTCTACAATAAGAAAGCTGCTTATCCTCCAATGGCCAACTTTAAAGGGGGTGGTACTTGGGGTTTGGGTTGGGGGAAAAAGCAAAGAAAACATCCAACACAAATGCTTACAAAGTAGAAACATGCAGAGGAAATTACATCCCAGCTGAAATGCTTATCCTCCAGTCCAAACGTCACTGTCAATACTCATAATACCGAAGAGCATAGATTTCTCATGCCAAATGTACTAACAAAACACTGCCGTCTTCAGAGACATTGATGAGCAGCACTTAAGAACATCGGTGAAACTTCTGCTTCAGCATAAGTGTTTATTTCTGAGTGAGTAAAGTAGTCAATAAGCTGAAGTTGGTGTCGTTGCTTGATCGAGTGTGCACAAGAGAAATAGTGGAGAAAGCTGCCTCATGTAAGAATCACATGTAAAACTTTCTTTCATCTTTTTTCCTGATGTTGTATGCTTGCCCCAAGCCTTATAAAGGCACTCTGCACTCATGCACAAACACACACAACAACATGCAGCATCTTTATTGTATTTTACTGGGAAAAGCAGAGGAGGGCTCAGAGCCAGCTCTGTACCATTGCCCATGTGCTGCTGTTTATACTCTCTACTTCTCTTTCTCTTTTTCTAAGGAAAATCACACTGCTCTGTGCCCTCCCTTCCTGCAGACAGGTGGTATTGTGGTTCAGACGTTGAGGATGTTGGCTTACTGTCTAATGCTGTTTTAATGGTACCTTGAATGGCGGCTTTCTGCAAGAAATTGTTCTGATCCTCCAGAATGTTATATAATGCTCTCTCTCTCTCTCTCTCTCTCTCTCTCTCTCTCTCTCTCTCGCTGAGATCGAGGTAAAGGAATATTGTTGTGTAAGTTAAGCACAATTATGTGTTCATGCCTACGTTAATATTTCATTATGATCGCTTCAATAACCTTGAAACAGTTTTGACATTGCTCCACTCAGTGTTTTCCAAGGTCAATAACCTAATGAATAAATGAACAATTTAAGCTATTAATTAATCCTATATTGATGAATGAACATTGCCATTGCATCACATTTGAAGTTTAAAACAACTACAAACCATCACTATTGATCTTTGCTTGCATAGCTCTCGTCTAATATATTCTTGCATCAAAGGGGTCTATGCTTTTCTAGCCCATAAACGTAAAATGAAATTAACAAAAAAATAATTAAATAATTAAATTTTATTAACTTAATGGGATTGACAAATGTAAGATAACTGAAAAAGATCAAAATTGTATGATCGCCTGCCTCAGCACATGTACACATAGCATTTTTTTTTTTTACAGTGCATACGTTCAGGTTTAGTGAGCTCATTTCCCAAATGAGCTTCATCGCACAAGGAAAATATTTTCTCAAATATTTTGGAGAAAAAAATGGCCATAAGTCGATCACACCCATCTCAGAGGGTTTTGTCAAAAGAAATGATGTATAATACTGCAAAAATAAAAATAAATAAAAACGTGCCTGCTAACATATGGCAACTGGGTAGGTGAGTGAAAGTTTGGTAAATAAAAGTAGAAATAAAATCCTTAAATTTACCGTGCAAGTGTCATGTGTGACGTGTGTGCATGTTTGTGTTTGCGAGCACACGCGACATTCTGACGGACAGCCACTATTGAGTCGTGAAAACGCTGCTTATCAGCAGACTGCAATAAAAACAATGTGGCCATTCTTTAGCTGTGCATGTGCACATTTTGTGTGTGCAGTGAGTCGCCCCCCCATTTTTCCTGTAACAAGTCATTGTTGTAGTGCATGTACATGGAAGGGATATTTGTTTGAATTGAGGTCTCACCGGAGGAAAGTGAGACAACGTGAACTTGTAGTCATATTGGTCCCAGTGTGTGTGTGTGTGTGTGTGTGTGTGTGTGTTGGAGTGTGTATGCACTTTTGTGTGTGTGTGTCGCCAGTCCCTCATCAGGCCCTTATTAACTACACAAGTGACCTTTGAGGAGGTGCTGATAGGTGTCTGCATGATCCAGCCAAGTTTCTGTCTCCTCTCCCTTTTCACCTTCCCTCTTTTTGGCCTCTTCCACTTTGACTTTTGCTGACTTACCACGTCATGGTTAATGAAAGCTGCTCATCATTTTCCCTTCATGGTGCATGTTATCTGCTGCATCTGCGCTTTTTCGGTTCTTACGGAAGGATATACTCTAACAGACAAAGACTTTTCTTTACCTCTTTACCGCGTTTGAATTCTTAGCAGACTCTTGATTGTTCTTGTTTCCAATAAAGGAAATCCTGTCCAGCACATTTCTGTTCATTATGACTGTCCCCTCCTGTTTTTGTAATTCCACAGTTGGAAGACTATGCATTATTTCTACAATCACTTGGAAAGAGGTCACCGCTTTTCTGGCGTTCACACTTCAAACAGTCTCCAAAAGTCTCCACATTACGGGAAATAGGGGTGGAAAACAGTAAACATTGTTGAGTGTCAGAGTTTAGCCATCAGGCCTTTTGTTGCACATATATGCCAGATCTTTTTTTTTATTGTGGTCAATTATCTGTATGTGTGTGTCTGGAGTTATTGAGCTGTGAGCAGTTTTGATAATGTTGGTTTGTAGCGCTGCGGTCTGCTGTCTGTCTGCTGTCTGTCTGCGTCACCCCGTTACACTTTAACATTGAGCACGGGCGGTTTTGGAGCCATGAGTTTGCATACAACCCAGGGCCCATTGTGGATCGGTAACATTTTTGGCTTAGCATGAAGGATAAGTGAAATTTCACCTCTGTTTTTCCTTTGAAAGAGAAGGAGGTGCAAGGCAGACCATCTGCACGCTCATGATCCCTAAATACCTTAATGTCTGTGGACAAACTGCAGCTCAAATTGTGTCAGACGCTGACTTCTTGCAGATAGAGATCAATAGTAAGTATTTTGAACAGACAAAACTGGTATTTATTGACAGATGATGACATCAGAACCATTTTACAAGACTTAAAAGATTGTTGTTTTACAACAGTTTGGATCAGTGGAATAATAAATGGAAAAATTGAATAGAAGAATATAGACTTTTTATCTATGCCACAGGGTTGATATTTAAGTAATGCTGTTGCTCAGTGGTTACAAAATAGGTTGAGAAAAGCTTCAGTGTGATTGAAACTTTAGGGGTAGAAAAAAGAAATGCTAGCCCAATGCAGTGATTTACATCATATGCAATTGGCTGTGGGTGTATGTAAGTGTGTGTTGCTGACCAATTGTTGTTTTTTTCAACTAATCATCCATCTACTGGATTTGATGGACACAATTGCTTTGTTGTATATCAGACATGGGGAAAACAAAACATTCAACATTGAACATTTAAAAGAGGTATAAAAATTTCAAATATATTTATTTTATTTGTAAAACAATGATCTATTTCAGTAACAGAACTACTTACATGTTAATATGTTAGAAAATGTTGTCAAAAGTTTAATTTTCATCTTTCATTGCGACAGCAACAGTGTATTCAGGTGCTATGTTGTATGCATGATTTCTGCTTTCATACCATAAATGTTTAACTGAAGCAAATTTAAGAACTTTAGTACAAAAAGAGAGAAACATTTGAAGAATGTAGTGAGTACCAGAGACTTATCAATCCAACATTGTTGGTTCTGTCCAGAGTCTCTTTCTCTTTCTTTTTCTTCTATTCTCTAGTTTCCATTGGGGATATCCTCTATCCTTTAAATTTCCTCTCTCTCCAATTCAAAAAGCATAAAAAAAAAAAAAATCTTCAAGATTTCCTCTTTCAGGCCACATAAAACAGGTACTGTACAAAGTCAGTGGAAGCATCATTCAGTCCGTCACTGTCTTTTTCCATCCGTCCTCTTTCCCAGCAGGGATAAAAGAAAAAGGCCAAGGTTTCTACTGATCTAGTATTCATATGGATTACCTACTTTTTACATAATTAAAACATACAGTTAAGTGGATCATCTACCTTTCTTTGCTTTGATGTTGTACCTTGAAGCTCTGTGCCAGCTTGGGCAGTTGGCACATCATACAGCCCTCATACACATGATCATTTCTCTTTTCTTTTTTTTTTTTTTTAACCAAATTTTTACACAGAAACAAACCTTGACTTTTCCTCCATTTCTGCTGTTTCTGCTTATAATCATCCCATTATTAGTTTTCCACAACTCTTTGACATTTTTATTTCTCTTGCTAATGTTTAATTCAATTGATTTGTTCAACTACTATCAGGAAATAGAACAGAGTATATAAAGTGTTAAGGGTCCAATGTGAGATTTTAGGATGTCTATTAAACAGAAATGATATGGTTTCATGTTCCATGACAACCCTAAACTGAAAATGCTTGTATTTTCGACAGAATAATCTACACATGGAGGCGTTTCTTGAATTGAACTTGAAATAACAAACACAAGCAAAAGATTGACTTTAACAAGTTCCTCAGCCACTATAGGTTCTCTCACAAACCCAAGACGAAAGAGTTTCCATCCTTTATCTTATTGCTAGATGGCACAAAATGCCATGCACTGGTCCTGTATGCATTTCCTAGGGGGGTAGATCAAAGTAATTGTTTCTTTGTTTTTGGAAATTAAAATGACATCTTCCTAACTATTTCTAAAACTGCTTGTTTTTTGAATGTGGCCTTGACTATCCAGTTCATTTTATTGTTGAGAAAAGGTGCACTATCCTGCAAATCCTTGTTGGATAATGTAAGGAACTGTAAGGTATTCTGCAATGGTTTGGGATTCAGCGATGCATTCTTGAAAAGAGCATTATAATCTATGAGGAATGTGGGGTACAATGGTGGACTCGGCAAACAGGGCAGTGAGTCATGTCACTGGAAAACAGAGTGGTATGTGGGACACTGATGGGATTTCATGTACTTGATGGCGAACTTCAGCTCCTTGCTCTTCTTGTCCCACTTGTGAATAGACATGAGCAGAAGTTGTTGGTCCACTTTGCGGCCCATGATGAGGAAGTTGGAGCCGAGACTGTCCAGCTGGGAGCAGGGGCAGTTGGCGCCGTTCTTGATATACAGGGTCAGTTTCTTCAGGTCCTTCTTCCTCAACACTCCCTGCTTCAAAACTTTTTTCTTTTTTTGCGCCGCAATCAGCTTCCGGTCCCCCTTCTCCTTTTTCACCTCTTTGATTTTCATCTTCAGGACTGAAGGAGGAAAAGAGGAAGATATTCCATTTCAATTCAAATATCATTCGGTCACACATTCACACCCAGATTCCCCTGATCCTGTTTTACTCTACTGCTTTCTGCAAGAGACGTGTCGTATGTACAGTGCCAAAGAAGCAGTTATGTTCTCATCCCCCCACTGTCCTCATATGCTCTTTCATGTAGCATACTAAAACAGTATGCATTGTGTGTCTGCATTGAAAAGAACCAAGAAAACAAAACAGGGGCATATTTTTCACTTAAATACAAGTCAAACCTCAGTGTTGCAAGTTAAGAGGCAAGTATTATAAAAATAAAGTTTTAATTGTTAATCATAAGTGTCAAAGAGTTAGTCGTAACGCAAGTAATGTAAATATACTACAGTCCACAATCTCCTGACAATGATCACCTGTGCCCGTATTCATGAAGCATCTCAGAGTCCTCTCAGGAAGCTCCTAAATCAGCCTAAATATTCTATATATGCTTATTGTTATCTTTTCTGTCCATGCTGTTTTTTTTTTTTTTTACCAATTAATGTATTTGATATTAATGGTGGACGCAGGCGCAGCTTTCACCAAATCCTGTGATTGGTGGAGCTCTTATAAAAAGACAGAATGATGAAAACAACAAATGGAATGGATATCAAAAAAAAAGAACTGGAAAGCCCCACTGGACAGAGAGGCAGTGCCTGCTGTAAGCTCAACCCTGTAAGCTCATCCCTGATGAGGTCGACCACAAACGTTATTCCTGCACGATCGATCCAGTAGCGTGTCATTAAATTGTTGTCGTTAAACATATGGAGATCGTCTTTCCGCCATCTTGTCTGTTTAAGAAACTCTAAGGCTTCTTAAAAGTCCTCCTCGCTCCTTTTAATGGTTTTCCACCTTAGGAGCTTAAGATGCTTTGCGAATTACTTTTATCTTAGTAAGGGAAAATTCAAAGACAAATCTTAAAATTCGAGGAATTCTATGACTTTTTATAAGAGTGACATCACTAAGAGCTACTTTTTGCCATTGGATGCTTTGTGAATACGGGCACAGGTTTCTTTAATCTGAACTTTGCCCTGTAATCACATGTAATGTGTTTTTCTTTTAGACTAATATATCACCTATGCGTGACGAGTTGTGTATTTGCAGGCATAAAATACAGAACACAAAATCTTTGTGCTTTTTTCCCCCCTTCATGTTTAACACCCTAATGAAGTACTCACTTGTGTTTCTCAGTGAGCTTCATTTTTAAACATTGATATTTTTACATGCCAGAGATTAAAATGGTACTGCCGAGTGTTGGAGAAAGGAATTCTCTGGGTGAACATTTTGACAGGTGAAATTAATCATGGGCAGAGGCAAAGGAGCAGCGTCGGTATGAAGCTTTGCTATGTAACCAAGCCATGTTGGAAAGTAGCCATTTCATTTCTCGCCTGCTTGTCTATGGGTTGCACAAACATCCTCCAGTTTACTCTGATAGGTATACGGTACATGCGAAGTGATAGCATGGAATGTGTGTGTTGAGTTGCTTCTCAGTCGCATGCTGATTCACATCCAGCACCTTCACCGAGAGCGTGTGTTTATGTGCTGACTTCGTGTGCCTGCACGTCGACGTGCTTATTTTTATGAATGCATGTGTGCATTTGTGTTCGGTAAAGATATGAAGTATAAAGTTGACCCCTTTTCCTGCCCACTTCCCGCGTCACTTTAAATGCCCACCCATACATTCTGTCGTACATGATGCAGTGCGGCCCACAGCGCAGCCTGGCCAGCATCTTTGTGACAAGCCATGCCCACGTCTTTATACAAACTCAATCACTTTAAAGTGAACAGGCGGGGCGAGGGGGTTAAAGGTAGAAGCAGCTGGAAGGAGTAGGGGAGAAACCAATGCTGTCATATTGATGAAATCCAGGTTTTCTTTTAGCTAAAACAAGCCTCCTATACCAACCCGGTGTAGGCAATGTATCCTGTCAGACCCATGGACCAGCCCATTTTCTTTTTTATTGTGTCACTTCTATCATGTTGCTGAATAGCACAGCAAAGAATCCCCAGAGATCAAACATCAAAAGGAAACTAACTAAACCAAAAAAATGCTCCGACGGCGATAGCCGTCTAAAGATGAATAAGTAATGACGTTCATAAGGCATGAGATCAAGCTGTAATCAGCTATCGCCCTATAGAATAACACTGTAAAGTCATTCCTTCCCTTGATCTTAAAATCCATATGTCACAGTTATCTTGTCTCATCCAGTCCCAGACTTTTTTAGTCAATAAAAGCCTGTCCATGTCGGGTATCTATTTTCACATGTAATCATGTTTCATTGTAATGAATAGATTTGTGTTTCAGCTTCTAATCTTTACAAACTTAGGTTGAAAGATCGAGATACGTAATTCTCTAGATAATCAGACTAATAATTATCTCTGATTAATTGATGCCATGAGTTGTTGTTTTTTTTGTATGTTATGAGCCTGTGTTATTGCTGCAGAATGCAAGAACAAGGTGGACAAAGGCATCTTTGGTTGTTGCTGTTGGCATGGTTCAGGCTCTATCAGAGCTTTTATGTAGCCGTGGTGCCAAAACTCCTCACCTGGATGCTGAAATACATACGTATCTGTATTGGTCTGGACAAATGTCACTGTATTATAATATAATTAAACTATTCTCACTATCCCGTTCTTCACAAGTCTAGGAAGGTCATGCTGGTGCTGTTCAGAATCCTATGACTAGTGAGACTAAAGAGCTCAGTATATCATTAACTCTGAATACTGGAGCAATAGTCCATGCAAGCAGACATTCAGCTGCCTTGAACATGATGGGCCAAAAGCCTGGATGAGCAGGAATAAAGGAATAATGATGTTCTGGCCTCATGTTCAGGTTATTACCGTGGTGAAATAGTAATGCTGTAAAGTAGAACATACTGAAACTTATGTTTAATTAACACTGGGAACTAGAAACTCCTATTCCAATGTTTCATGAGAAGGCTGACAATGAAATAAATGTAAGAGATGACGATTCTTTTTTTCTTTTCTTTTTTACTTTGACCATTTTCAAGAAATACTCCCATAAGAAGGAGTTTAAAGATTCCGGACAAAAGGAGCAAAAATTGAACATAAATTAAATTATCTTTAGTTTATCAACTTTATTGAACCTCCAAAAAACATCCATTACTTGTTTTCAGAAACAATGAAAATAAGTACGTTTTTGTTGGGCTTGGATTGTTTATATGTCGTTTTTGTTTGAAGATCTTTCTAACCAAACACAGCCACTAATAAAACAGCATAGTTGCAACTGTTCAAAGTTGATAGTTAAAATGCTGTTTACTGTCTTATACATGGTTTTATTTGTGTGATTTATAATCCAAGTGAAGCCTGGCTACCGATTTCCATGAATCAACAGTGAATCAGTTGAAGTCTCACACCGAGGAGGAAACTTTAATGGAATCGTTCTTCCTTAGCAGCTTCACATTGAAAGATTACCGAGTGGTGTTTTATGTTTTAAGTAAATCAGAGCAATTGAATAAGGACCTGAACTTGATCCTATATCATGGAAGATATTTCGACCCTTGTCTAAAATCATGATGGTCACTGGACTTGTGAAGGGGACAGTCTAGAAGACCGGATTGAAATGACAACGTGCGTGTACTTTCAAAGTAGATCAGGACTGTCGGTCCTTATACTGTATATTTGACTCTATTACTTAAACTAATGACTGGTCTCTGTGACTTATTTAATCATTTTAAATGGTTGTCATTGAATTTAATTTCATTCAGATTATAAAATGTGTCTTTCTATAAAGTAAATATTATTTTAACATTTTTGATTGTGATTTCTTTTAAAAATTCTAATTACATAAATCAACACAGAGTAGAAAAAGAAACAATCCTTACATCCACTCCCCCCCTTCCCACCTCTGATTTCTTCACAACTTGTCCCCTGACTGAATCTATGAGATTACTACAACTGATTTTTCTCCTGTTTTAACAAAAAAAAAAAAAAAAAAAATCTCTGTCATTATGTTATAGCATTTCATTGTATTTCTTAATTGTAAATTAACCTGAGGTTTTGGGTGAAGTGCTTTATGTAAGCAGTTGTACTTGGGAAAACTGATGTGAAACACAATTGAGTTTGTCAGTCACTTAAACTAAGTTATAGATATCAGAGAGCATATTATCACTCTTCACTTCCTGTACTCACCAAAGTCACTGGCACAGTAGTGCTCCATGATGTTGTCTGCTTTCAGCTCGTTGTCACAGGGCGGGCACACCTTTGACACTGTGGGGGTGAAATGAAAATAATCAGTTCTCAACCACACAGAGTCCTATTTCATTGAATATGATGCAATGAACAGCAGATGATCTCGTCTTTTAACGTGAATTACAGGTCATTCCTATTCAAATGCAGACAACAAAACCAGAGGCTTGTCAGCATGAAATCGTTAGGCCTCAAGTACTCTTGAAGCACTTATTTGCAGACCCCCCCTCCTCTTGTCAGAGGCTATTTGCCGCAGAGCCGATACATAGTGCAGCAAGCTGACTGATGTTTGCCCTGCAATTACACTGGAGAAAATGTTTTTTATTGTAGGTCTTGTATATTTTGGTGGTGCAGGCGTGGTCTTGGCTGTGCAGAAAGGTAAACGTTGTGGCAGGAGCTGCTGAACACGGGACACACACACACACACACACACACACACACACACACACACACACACACACACACACACACACACACACACACACACACACACACACACACACACACACACACACACACACACACACACAAGTTGGGCCACACAGCAACCACACATTGTGAAACAGCGAAGAGAAACCGAAGCAGCAAGTCCAGTTTATTTTTAACTCCAAATTTATGGCCACACTAGCTTTGCTCGAATGAATGTTTAGCCTCACTTACTTAGATACGGGAGTTTGTGATTGTTGTAATTGTGTGCCGTCATAGTGGAGACACACAAGACAGAAGAAGTACAGGCCCTGTATGAACCTTTTTTGAATCTTGTCACACTTGATCTTGTTTATTTTTTTATTTTTTTCCAAAATTGTAAAACTGACTTTGTTTTACTTGTTTACTCTGACAAAAACACAATTGCATAACACTGTAATTTTCTCCAGAGGTTTCTCAATATAAGATTTTATTATGGCAAGTTATAAACTTTATGTAATGACAATAAGCTGGCTGCAGCTGTACATATTTAATATCAACCCATGCATCCACAAAACTGAGACCAGTTGGGCCAAGTCAGACAGCACAGTTTAATATTAGAGTTAGGGGAAGAAGGATGTGGTATTGAAGTCTTCCCAACACTGCTTATATATACCTACAGGGCCGAGAAATGTGATGAGAACAACGATGTGCTGGGTATGCAGCCTTTTTCAGGACGACTGCTAAATTTTCCTGTCATTCACTCACCGCAGTGTCCAAAATATGTTCTCCTGCCTGTTTTCCGTCTGTTCCTCTGTGTCTCAAACTCACAAACATACATTCTGCAAACAAACACAGGACTGCCCTAACACCGGTCAACCCCCAGGTTAAAAGTCAGGGTTCAGAGGTTATCGCCCCCACTCCAAACTTCAGTGTCTGGCCAGATAATGAGCAGGGTCAAAGTTTAGCATGCTTCACTGCTTGGGTCATGGCGAGGTAAAGCCCCTCACCACCAGTGTGTGTGTGTGTGTGTGTGTGTGTGTGTGTGTGTGTGTGTGTGTGTGTGTGTGTGTGTGTGTGTGTGTGTGTGTGTGTGTGTGTGTGTGTGTGTGTGTGTGTGTGTGTTAAAGGCTGTGGAACCATGTTCTTGTAGACTATCTGCTAGTATTTCTCCTCCTGAAGGTTCCCATGCTTTCACAAGCAGGAGACTTGCAAGCCCTACAGGGTCAGGTCTAATTATGTGGTGCTGACATAAAGACTCGGACAGGAGAGCACACACACACACACACACACACACACACACACACACACACACACACACACACACACACACACACACACACACACACACACACACACACACACACGCTCGCACACGTTCACACAAACACCAATGAAGAGACGACAAAAACGTCTCTGCATTTATCTGTTTTGAATGGTCTTCTGGAAGCTATATGGTTTAATTCAGACTGTGTGGCAATTCATTCTGGGTTCACGGGGGTGGTATGTTGGCAGGTGGCCCAGGTATGTCAGCTTGCAGAGCATGTGTCAGGAGAAAGTGGTTCTTTCAAGAAACTTAGTTGAGCTTGGACTGAAAAAAAAAACAAAAAAAAAAACACCATCTGGATGCCACTGAGAAATCACTTAAGCTTTGACTGCCCTCATCACTGCTCTCTGTCGAGGGAATCACAGTCATGTTCTGATGGGAATTGCTGCTGAAAAACTTTTTTTTCCTGGACATGTTCCTGCGCAGCAAATCTTTTGACATTAAGTCATTATTTCACTTTTTGCCATCAGTGGAAGAATTTTTACCATTCCATGTCATTAAATCCTGGAAACCATGCTCTTATTCTGGTTGACTTTGGACTCGACTCCCCCTTGTGTGCTCCTTTTGGCATTTGCATGCTGTGTTATGAACTCAATTACAGAAACTTTAATGTTCCCATTCGGTGTGATGAATGTTATTGTCTCCCAAAGCTATTGTTGGGGAGGGTGAGGAGGTGGGGAGTGGATGATTAAAGACAAGAGGAAAAGGACGATGGGAGCAGGGCGAGTAAGGAGGTGGTCTCCTGGAAAGCCCTGCTGTTAATCTTTAAACAGCAAGCCAAAGTGGAAATGGCGTACGGCAAGAGTCCAAGAATTTTACGGCACAACTTCACTCAGTCGCAGCTCTGAGCTTATTATCGCTTTCTCCGTTCCAGTCTCCGCTTTTGACCATGTCTTCTGTCTCTCATCTCCTTCTCACTATCATTTTCCTTCTTTATTTTTCCCAAATCATTAAACAAAAACAGACAGGTTTTGGGAGCAGATGCGGTGTTGAGGATACAAATGTGAGCAGTCAGTTTCTCGGATGTACGACAATAAGGACATTTGCGTCTTATCTCTATTTCGGACTTCATTAAATAATATTACAGCCATCTCTGATAAGAATATTTGCACAGACAAAATATCTAGGGAATAAAACATCCATGAATGAAAGAATAAACTAAGCACATTGTTTGCTTGTCATAACTGGCTTCAGCTAACATAATAAGATTGATCTCTGTGATATCATCTATTTTCTAATATAAATTAAAAAGTTATGAATATTTTTAATTAGTTTGTAAGCAGAAGGACCTGAACAGAGATGTCTGTGTATAAGAGTATATGTGTCCACTGTGATCAAAGAAAACTCTACTGCCATCCTCATTTTGTTGTAGTAATTGCTTCCTGCATAAATTATCTTTGTATAAACAATATAAATCACAGTCATCTCCAATTCACTTAAAGCATAAAAATGCCTTTGCTTGCTCATTTCCCAAAAGACTCGCTTTGTCTTTGCAGCACATTTAGGAATCTCTTTTATTTATTTTGAACTTGCACTCAAAAACATAAACACTGTAAATCACTCAATGCTTACAATTATGACAAATCTTCTTCAAATCAATTTTCACAGCTGAATGAAATTTCTTATTTTATTCACAGCGGTTACAAACATCTGTTCAATTCTCTCTCTCTCTCTCTCTCTCTCTCTCTCTCTCTCTCTCTCTCTCTCTCTCTCTCTCTCTCTCTCTCTCTCCCCCTCTCACGCTCTCTCTATTGTATCGTCATCTAACTGACATGTTTTGTGCCTCGCCTCATACAGTTTCAGAGCCTTGGCCACTTATTTTATTAGAATATCGTTCCATTCAAAGAATGTACGGGTCACTCTCACATGCTTCATTTGGACCCTTTAAGTTATGAGCAGCAACACTTATGACATAAAACGTTACTGTGCCGGAGAAGAAATGCGGCGTGTGATTTACGTCTGAGGGCCTAACATCTGTATAAATGCGGCATGCTGACAGACAGAGGAGGGCTTAAACCTGACCCATAGGCAGCCCCCGAGGCCCCTAAAACACAGCACGCTCCTTGCATCTGTAGGAATCCTATACAGAAGAGAAACTACATTCTTAAGGCCTCTGCAGTCTTCCATGCACAAGCATTGGATCACATTTTCCTTTTCATATACGAGCCAAGGCCAAATGAGAAGAGCCCATTGTGGTGCTGGGAACCTGACATTGCTGCCTGTCTCCTTTAGTGTTGCTGTAACTTACACTGGTCACATCACAGAGCGTGGCAGAGATACAGATAGACAGTCTTTCATAGCGTGCAATTTCACTGATTCTCACTGATTTGTGAATATTTACAGTGCAAACACGCAATTTGATTTATGGCATTTACCCCATGAACTGAAAGTGCAGCATCCTATCAGTGCTTATCACTGATGATTTATTGATGCTGACAGTAGCTCAGGGTAGCATCATTAAAACCATGAGGTGGAGTTGATGGGTAGCATTAACTCTGCTCTGCCTGACAGGCCGAGCTCAGCTGGCCTTTTCTGCTCACGGGATGCCTGCGCCCTGTTTTGTCAGCAGTCGGTGCTTGTCTTGTGTGCTATAATACACCGTCTTGTGTTTCACATAATCACACCCCATGGGCTGCTGACACACACAGGCGCAGGTGCCAACGCACACATACACACACTTGCGAAAAATAATCTGTACACACAGCCTGAGCTCAGGTGGTGGTGGAGTTCCTCTCCGTTTTGGCTGTGACAGAGAAGTGGAAAGTGAATCTAACTCTGTGCTGTGAGTTTCCACAGGAGCCCTCAAACCGTGCTATATCATGTAATCGCAGAATAGCTCAGATAGCATCGGGGCCTCCCGAACGGGGAGAGCAGCAAGTGGAGGAGAGTGGAGAATTCCTGCGATTGATCCCACTCCATGAGAATTACTCGGACGGCCACAAGATACTTCATTTGATCCTGGAGAACGGGAATCATCAGCGTCCTCTGAAGACATGGATCATTCCCAGGAAACTCACTTCGAAGAGATCTTAGCTGAAATCCCTTTTTATTCGGTGTGCGAGCGTGTGTGTGTGTGTGTGTGTGTGTGTGTGTGTGTGTGTGTGTGTGTCGGAGCCAAATGCTTGTCCTCAGGATGGCCTCATCGGCACATCTGAGAATCTCTGGTTCTTAACAAAATGTCAGTGACTGAGCCTTCAGGCTAGAAGTGATACGGGTTCACTCTCAGTTACACTCACACAAGCACACATTCACACACACATTCCCCAAAACTCATAATAAAGAACACACTCACATATAGTAGTTGTAATCAATTATTTGTCCATTCGTTATTGAAACCATAAAAGCCTAATATAAACTGATTTTGTCCATTTTTCCCTCCCGCTTAAAACTGTCATACAACAAAGAACGTATTCGTGCTGCTCTCGCTAAACGTTCTGTAAACCACTCGCCTCTGATCGTTATTTGATTAGATTGGATCAACAAACAGTTGCCTGTTTGAGGAGTTGACTGATGAAGTGCAAGCTGCCTCCGTCTCAGGGAGCATATAGAAGAATGAATTATGACTGCAATGCTGGAATGTCACATACTTGATACCAGTCCTAGAAAAACAGAACGGCCATTTTGCCTAATCTAACATGTTGGTGCTGCTTTAATTCACCTGAAAATCCCCCAGTGATCATTTCTATTTTTTTTTATGTGGGTGTCATTGATAAAACACAAAGATATGTCTCGCATGTGACAGACACGAGTAAAGTCAAGTTCTTGTCAGGATGTAGTTGGTCGTGCTCTCACGTCACAGCAAGAACATCCCATTTCAGTCCAGTCGGAAATCTTTCTGTTTGTATGTTTTCGCTGCAGATTTTACTCTAATTTGCTCTCACAGTCTCAAAGCATGCGCTTAGAGCTAATCGACGACTCCTAATTTTCTCTCTGTAGAAATGTGCGTATAATTCTTTGTCATTCACTTTTTGCGCAGTGATGGACTCGTACAGGGTGTACCCTGCCCTCGCCCTTATTTAGTTGGGATAAGCTCCAACGCCTGCAACCCCAGACTGTATAAACCAGTTTAGATGATAAGCAGAAGGTTGTGCATCAGCTTGATTTTCATTGATCAGCTGAAGGGATTAAGTTTGTAAATAAAACGAAACATTATCGTGGTAAACACAGGCAACTGATGTTGATGAGAAGTGATGATGAAAAGGAGAAGACAAGTGGTGGAGTAATGTGAATAATAAATCATTTTCTTCATGTGCTCATTGAAAGTAGAGAGGTAGCCACTTCTTATGCTTCAGGAAGCAGCCTTTCTCTTCCTTTATGCACTGTCTGCCTCTCTTCACTTTCCCGTGTCCCCCTCCTTTCACTGCTTCCCGTTCGGTTCTCGCAGGGACAATCAGACTGCAGCGATTCCTATTCTCTGCTGGCGTCTCTTGTCCTCTCGTGTCGACTAATTAGTGGGGGCTCAGTAATTGGCCTTCTAGCTAATTGGCCCACTGGCTGCCAGACCCAACAAAGGCTGAGCAGACTGGGACACAGTGGGGACTGTCCCCCTTCACCGTCTAAAGACTCTCATCGACTCCCTCTCTGCCTCCTTCTCAGGACTGCTGCTTTTGTGAATAGGCTACTTAAGTGGTCACACACACACACACACACACACACACACACACACACACACACTGGCCTGTCTGTCGTCCCTCTAACTGTTAAACTATATATATTTTCCTCCTTTTTTGAAACCTCAGTACAGTATTTATCTTCTTTTTCATCCATTTATGGTTGATAATTTCCTTTAATGACACTCTTTAAGAGCACACCAGGTTGGAAATCAAACATTTACCATTCACTCATTTGTTGGATGGATTTATTGGCGGTGGGTGGACGTCTGCTGAAAAAGATGTGTGTGCTTGCATGTGGGTGTGCGTTGCTTCTGTTAAGATGTGTTCGGCATCCGAGTCCAGATATCTTAACTCACTGAACGATCTGGCCAGTGGAATCTCTCACTCTCCTGTCTCTTTGTGTCCGTCTTCATCTAACCCTGAGGGAAAATAGGGACCCGTCCTGATTTGTCCAGTTGTTAGACAACTTTCCCCCTGTAGCCTTTTTCTACTCCCGTCTTGCTCCCATTGACCTCATCTGCAGAGTCTCTCGCTGAAACTTTCTTCTGTCATTAATGTAGCAGTGTGAGGCTCACATCCCTGCTTTTTAAACTTTCACTCACTGTTGTAAAAACTGTTACACATGTACTTTCTAACACATTCAACTAAAATGTTTGTATTTTTTCATAATCTGATATCAATAAATATGAAATCCAAGACATGCTCATGACAGAACATTTAATAGATACAAACAAACCACCACCAAAAACATTATGAAACATTTATTAAAGTTTCATAGTAAATATATTTTTCAATCCTGAAGTAATTGTCATGCATGTGCTGAAGTTGTCACATTATATTGTGATTTAGAGAGGACACTACAAACACAGTTTGTACTGGTGTCAACATGATACCAGTAATATCTGTTGTAAAAAAGCTTTGGGATTCTCCCTTTTCAAGCAAGCTCTTTTAAGCTTTATTTTGTGATTCCAGGCATGAAAAAAAGCCAAAATGATCTTTTAACTTAGCATAGTTGAATGAGTGTCTGCAACAGCTGGCCTACCTGGTGGCTGGGTCGCGTGGTTCCCCGTGAACTGCATGGGAATGCAGAGGTCGTTATCGATGGGGAACTTGTCGCAGGTCAACATCTCTGGCCAGGGAAAGCCGTAGGTCTCCATCACAGGAGCGCAGCTGTCCCTCACAGCCTCGCAGAGCGAGCGGCAGGGATAGATGGGCCTGTCCAGACACACCGGTGCAAACAGCGAGCACAGGAACACCTGTGTGTCAGCGTGACACCTCTTGGCCAGGAGTGGCACCCAGCTGCCCGCCTGCTGCTTGACTTCTGGCATTGTCTCGTGGTCCAGGAGGTTGGGCAGCCTCATCTTCTTGTAGCCTACATTGTGGCACAGGCGCAGGTCAGCTGGTATGTCCACACACTGGGGCTGCTTGGTGTAGAAGCGGCCATTGTGGAAGTTGTCCGACTGCCAGCTGTAGTAGTCGTACTCATCTGCGGCCGAGACGGTGAGGAGGAGGAGGAGGAGGGAGAAGAGCGACAGACCCAGTGCCAAGCTGAAGGAGCCCTGGGTTAATGCCCACCTGGGGCTCTTTTGTCCTTGTGCCATGCCTCTCTGAGTTCAGAACAACAATTCAAGAAGGTTGTATCCAAAGTCTCCAAAGTAACTCAGTGAGGACAAAATACAAAGAGAAGAGGTGAACAAGTGGGGCAGGCGTACAAGCTGTAATCCCTTCTTTTCTCCTGAGTATGGACGCAGCGGAGTGAAAACAAAAGTGTTTAATTCCCTTCTTCCCCGGACAGTCAGCCCTCTAAGCCTCCCTCAAACACCTTCCTGTGTGTGTATATGTGCCCCAGGTAGTGCAGTGAGGAGGCAGCAGTTTGGGAGAGGTGGGCACTCAAGTAGGATTTCTAATTTTTCCTAATTTCCCCTGTTAACAACTTCTTAATCTCCTTCCCTCGCCCACTCTCATAACTGTCTGCAGCCCTCCCCTGCTCTCCTTCTATCAGTCTGTGGCTGTAATGAGAAGTACCTAGGTTTTAAGGAGCAGTGGTGGTTGCTCTCCTCCACTGCCTGCCCCCTAGCAGCTCTCAGACCACTCACCTTCCTACTGGCCTCCCCTGGACTCACTCACAACGGCTTCAGCCAATCACAACTGTGGGGGGAGGCTCCAAGTGGCCTTAAGGACACTCCTCTGCCCCTTTGCCAAAGGAAACCCCTCCTCCAGAACAAGTTAACAGGAGACAGAGGAAACTTTCGCCAGCTGTAGTTTTTATGATAAATTTATCTGAAAAATGCACGAGATTCTTTGGTGAGAAACACTCCCAGCAGATGCTGTCATCCTCTTAGTCATAGTGTTTTTGTGATAGATGTCGAGCCACACTCTTTTACTCATCAGGAAAACTTAACAAGCTCCCTGCACACTGCAGCCCACATAACAAACGAGGTCTGCTTGTCATTCAAGCCTGCTCACTTCATTAGCTGGAAACAGTCTGGCAGCAGGCTTTGGCTGGCATCAACAGTGTGAAAAACAAAACAAACCCTACTCAGACGCACGCATTCACAAGCACAACTGTAAATACAAGAGATTCACTTGAAGACAGTGAATGAAATTGGTGGGAACAACTTGGAGCATGGGCGAGTCAACGTTATTGAGTACATTCTGTGCAGCTACAGGTGGCTAGGTGGTTCGACGACACTATGGGAGTTATGCTAATGTCTGTGTTGGCTGTGAATAGAGGCACGCTGTCCCTCTGTCTCTTTATATCAGTGCCACTGACACAGTGAGGGCCTTCATCTTTGGAGCAAATTCACTAGAAGGGTCACATTCAGATTCAAAAGCCTGTAGCTTTGTGAACAGGATGTGGGATCGGTGGCTCACACGGAGGGTGTTCTTGCATCTTGCATTTGATCTGCGTCACGCATTCATGCTTGTCTTCATGAGAATGCACTGTAAATGCAGGCGCATACAAATGATTTCAGATATTTTATCATGATAGAACCAGATTGTCAAGACACAGTATGGATCATCCTGCAGCTGGATGCTGCTGACACGAGGTGTGAATAAACAGACCTGCTTTTCTTGCATTATGATTATTATCTGTGCAACAGTACAAAAAAGAAGCATGAAAGTGCTTGTGTGTGCGTGTGTGTCTTTGTAGGAGTGTTTTACAACCAGTTGGAGGCATGCTTGGATGGGAATCAGGGACAGTATTATTCTTTGCCTGTAGCAGAAAAGATAAAATTCCAGAAACAGCAGTCAGTCCATAAAACTTCATTCAATAAGGTGAAGTCAAATAGATAAACATTGTGGTTTAATATAAATAAACTAGGACGATCAATAAAACCCTCTGGTCCACATTATCCAAGTGCCTGTAGGGTTTTATTGAAACTCGACTGCAAACTCATTCCCAAAGCCAAGAGAACCATCTAATCTTTTATTTACCCGAAAGTGAAGTTGAACATGTTTCACCCTTATCTTTTGAAGCTCTGGTTGAAATCCCAGTTGACTCATTGTTGTGTGCGGACACAGTTTTCTCAGACTCAAAAAGGTGCCGACAGAACAAACGGACTCAGTCTTCTCTTGGAGCAGTTTTCATAACGTGGAAAGATGAACTGGTGGTTAACTGAAATCAACCCAGAAATACTGTCATCATGACTAAAAGCATTGTTGAGTGGATACACTGTTTTGATTTTGATAACCAAGCCAAGGTTTTGGTTTTTTTTTTTAATGCATTTGCTCACTTCTTCACTTCCATCCCACCCAGGCTTTCTCTCAACAAAGTGTTATTCCCAGACAGAAACAGCTCTTAACTTTTGCACTCCAGCTAATCAATGTTACTCCAGTTAATAATCTATGGACTTTACTCTCTTGTGAAGGGCCGGTGAAACCGTCTTGTGCACACCGCACTGTCTTGGTGAGGTATCTTGTATACACTTTGGTGCAGCAGTGACCTATTTTAAGACGGCCAGCATTTCCCCTTGATACAAGCATAGTGTCCTGCCTTCAAGTCAGTAACAAAAGTGTCTTTCATGGTAATCAATCAACAATGGTTGTCTCCTCTTGTTCTCCTTCCCCTAACTGGCCCCTGTGGCCACCGGCCAATCAATTCCACTCTTCGGTTTCCAGCCCTCTGATTGGACGGGGGTTATAAGATTAGGTCCAGCCTGTATTGTTGGGCCTAAAGGTTTAGCATGGTTTGAAAAGAGTGTCTCAGCAATTGTATGAGTGAGTGAGTGTGTGTTTTGAGATGGCGGTAGTGGGTATGGGTGGTTGTGTGTGTCTCATGGAGATTCTAAAGAGGAAAGGCAGGAGGGTGTGGGTGAGGTGGCCAGTCGCCCAGATATGTCCTCTAAGCAGCGTTTGCATTCCAAACCACACAAGAAGATTGAGAGGATGATGAGAAGGACAACCGACACTTCAGCATGTTGCACGTCTTTCTCTGGCACGAATCACAGAAAACACAGGAAACGTCTGCTATGAACATACAGTATTCCCAGCAGCCTGTTACAGTTTTTGCTGAAGTCAGCGGAGTAAATAAAAATATCAACTCCACTGAATAGTTTAAGATACAGTGTAGCATAGCTTCATGTATGAAAAGCCATGCACACTTGAAAACAGCATTTAATTAATTGCAACAAGCAAAAAAAGTGCACAGATCCCAAATTCACAGCAGCTACGGCTCTGCAGACCTGTGTCACTTCAGCAAATAATATCTAAACGTTTCAGGTGGAAGGAGGTTGTACTAAGGCTTTATCCATGCAGTAACTTGGTTTTCAATAAACCCCCCACTTCCTCACCACACACGCACACGCACACATCCCAGCAGTGTAGAGCAACAATAGGGATTAGCTTGCACAACTGTCAAAACAAGTGTGAAACACTTAGACCAGTGTCTCCCACAAAGAGTTTTTGTTTGTTTTTATTTATCTGTTACACACACGGTGATTGGAACTGCAAGTTGCGCTAAGTCAGTAATTATTTAAACCAATGAATTTAGGGGAGGATTTGTATTCTGCTTGATTGTTTCTCAAGCTTAAAAAAGCAAGTAAGCGAAGTAAAGCAAAGCAAACGTCATGCTGATTTATCAATACATTGTACTATAATTCAAAATGATCAATTCAGTCAATTTTACATGATAATGGCTTTTTTTTATCCATTAAAGTGACAATCTTATCATAATTAAACTTTTTGTTATTAGACATGAATTTCAAAAGTTGTTGTCTTATCTGTGCCCTTAAGTATTTGTTTCTTTTACAGTCAGTCTATCGTTAGTCCACAATTGACAACAGAAAAGCTTTTAGCTTCAGTGGCAGGACGTGACCTTTTTTTTTCTTCTCAGCTTGTTCACTAAGCTTCAGGTCAGGAACGAATTTGTCTGGAGGTACTAGTTGCACATAGTTGCTGAAATGTGATGAAATTATGTTGGAAGATTTTTGCACCACACAGTCACATAGTGCTAAACCCCGAGATGCCCATCACAGCAGACAGTCATGCAGCTTGCTGTGTGTCTGTGTTCACTGTCTCCTGTCATTGCCCTCCTTCACACAAATTGACCACCAACCCAAGTGCCTTTTATTTATTTTTTAACTCTTTTATGTGTTTCCAGGCTTGGTGTTGCTCCTGTGTACACTCACAGACTTCTCTACAAGATGTCAGGGTTGATGCGCAGGGTCAAAAGGTACGTTCAGTCACACAATCAGAAAGAGACAATTTCTTCTCTTGCTGCCTGCTCACCACCACACACACACATGCTCAGACACTGACACACATATCTCCCTTCACTGTCAACTTAAACCCTCAACAACTGGCTTCAGCTTCTCTGAGTCGGACTCTTTGTAAAGGGGCTTTGACCAGCTCACCGTCATGGAACCCAATGAAAAGAGACAGAGAGGAGAAAGGGACACCAAAACTGGGCCTAAGAGGTTTTTCTTTTTTGTGCGTGTGTGTGCGTACGGGTATGTGGCCCTATTCTCTGCTGATGAGGACCTGAGACTGATTGCACACTAATCCATGGCCAGAGGTGGAAAGTAATGAAGTACAAATATTTGGCTACAGTATTTATCTTTTTACTGTAACATTTGAACACAGATATCTGTGTCTTCTCCTGCTCACCTTCTCTAAACTGGCTCATTTTTTCGTTTTGTTTTGTTTTGTTTTAGCATCTGCAATGATGGCTTAACAATACAGTCCGGAAAGCCAAAATCACACACAGAGGAATGCCAACAGCAACAATAATAAACTTCCTGCATTTCAAAATATGACAATGATTTAAACTGGATATGAAAATCTGGAAGTGTTCAATGCAATTTACAATGAGTGGTTATACAAGGTTTTACCGAGGGTAGAGTTTTAGTGTTACATGCCTATATACTGTACATGCTTGTCCATAATAAAACCACCCATCAAAAAATGTAAAATCTGGAAACTTGTATCAACACGTACTTAATTATAGAATATGAGTACTTTTGTCAATATCTGGATGTGAATTTTAAGGGGAAGACCTCTTATAGGTTGTTGGTGTGGTTGTAGCGTCAGGCAAGTGGAAGTTGCAGTTCAGTTTTGAGGAAGTCTACCATAACGCTGAGAAAAGTTGCGTGTGTGTGTGTGTGTGTGTGTGTGTGTGTGTGTGTGTGTGTGTGTGTGTGTGTGTGTGTGTGTGTGTGTGTGTGTGTGTGTGTGTGTGTGTGTGTGTGTGTGTGTGTGTGTGTGTGTGTGTGTGGCCAGCTTCCAGTAAAAACCTTTGAGCGATGGGAGACTTCCTCTAAATCTTGTGTCACACATAGACATGCACTTACAACCAAAAGCCAGCAGCAAACCTCCAACTGGGCGTTATTGTAACAAGGCCAGAACTGATGGCTCTCGTCAGCATTTCAGACAAATCTTACTACCATGGTGCTAGAATTCACACAATTGGTTCATGTGTGTAAGCGTGAGCATTACTTTCAAATCCATTTTGCATTTCTACACAGAAAAAAAAAAAGTGTTTCCTCCAACCGGGATGTGCACTGCGTCAGCGCCAACCTCAGACTGGTCATTTCAAACAGATTATATTTCACTGACCTCATTTACATCCACATGTATGTAGAAGTAAACTGTGGAGTCAGCTAACAAGGGAGAGTGCAAAAATGCACAAAAAAAAAGAATTAGCTGAAGATACCCCCTTTTATGTCTGCATAATTCTTTCAAAAATACTACATTTGAGGCATATTTATTTAGCCAAAACATGGAAACTCTGATTGACTTTTTATATAAGTTAATTTCAAATGGGATAAAGTTGAGAGTAACCTTTTCCCCATGTGGCATTTTTACCTCTCAATCTGTGTACTTTTGAGGAAATAAGATGTGATGGCTTCAAAGTGGAGATTTTATGCTTTTTTTTTTTTTTTTTTTTTTTTAAGGATTCGTTAGCGTCTCAGCAACTTCCACAGACTGAAATCTGACTCTACTATAATGGAGTTTTTTGTGGGGGTTGAGTTAACCTAAAGTGAAAAGCTCAAAGCAACCACAAGTCGGCTACTGCTGCTCCAGCTACATTCACATCATTGGATATGTAAGATAAATAAATGTGAGGCTTAAAAGAAAAACAATTCATTTAAATCATGTGAATCTGACCGGATTCCTCCTCGGCCTCTTTCATGCTTCGTGTCCAGCAGGCTGCAACTCTCAGTCTTCTGTGTTTCTGTCAGTAAGGTGAACCCAAGTGTGTGCTGTGTATTTCAACAGTTGCCGCTCGATCTGCTGTGATTAATGAGCTGTAGATCCCATTGTTAAACACTGCTCTGTCACCGGAGCTATCTGTTGATGTGCGTGTATCGATCTGTCTGCTTGTCTTTCAGTGGAAATATGTCAGCCAGGACAGTCAGAACCCATTTTACCTCTTCCCGCTATCTCTCCATCTCCTTGTTTGTGTATATGTGTGTTGTCTGGCTCTCTCCGCTCATCTCTGCAATGTCCGGGGTCATCAGTTAAGGATCAGGCCTCACCTCTTTTGGGAATTGTAGAGATAGGAGTTTCAACAAACGGGGAAGGATTTTTCCCATATCTCAGTGGAAGATCGCATGATAACATTTTTGTCTGATGGGAAAAGAGATCCCGGTATTAATGTCTGCCGTCAGCAGCCATTTCTCTTTATAACTCCTGGAAACATCTCCCACTCGCAGTCCTGTTGGAAGCCAAGCAAAAGATTTGCTGGTTATCCTCAGATATGTAGTGTCTCCTTTGCAGCTTGGGCTTGCTGCGCCTCAGAAATAAAGTTCATGGGTTTCTCTACTTATTGATCTGGAACAGCTGAGAGACACATCTGTTTATTTATATAAAAAAATTAAAGCTGCTTATTGAAATGCTTTTTAAGCAGTTGAATGGTTCAAACAAGTCCTCAGCAGCATGACAAACAGATCATTGTGATGGAAACAAAATCTTGTAAATAGTGTGATATAATATTCACCTACTGCATGATAAATAATGGCCGCATTTTACCACAATTTTACCACCTTTCACTTTCATCAACGTGAACATTTTTGGCATAAAAACAAAAAAATGTATGACTCTTGCCATCACAGTAAAACTCATGTTGTTCTCCAGTTCTCAGGTTCTTCAATGTGTTTAAACATTTTTTTTTCTTTTATTTAGTGTAATCAAGGGTTTGGCATTCGCAGAGGTAGAAAATAACAAAGTAAAATTACGTAGTCATTCTAGTTGATCTTAGAAGCATCCGTATCTACTTAACAACATGACAATGTTAACTGGAGAAAAGGCATCAAGTGTGTGTTTTAGATATAAACACCAGCAGTAATATGGTCAATAGCTCTTTACTGGTCATGAAAAGCTTTCACTTTGAAGGTATTCTATATTCTGTATTTGCTGCGTATACGTCTTATATAATTCATCCCATCAAACCGTTTCCATTATGTTTGACCTCAAACCTGATCTAATACTCACCAGAAATAAATATTAGCTTAACACTTCCCTTCTTCTTGAGGTAACATTATGTTTTCTCCCTCATCTGTTGATTATTTTGGCAAGAGGTTTTTTTATTTTTTGGATAATATTGAGCTTCACTCAGCTGACGGATCATCTCACTAAAGAAAACAGCGGTGCAGGAATATGTCCTCAGAAGTGTTTGAGATGCCATTTAACTCCAGATCTTGATTAAATTTAGAAACTTGAGTAAAAGCATTGAAGTACTTGTACTTCTACACAACACTTTCGCCATATCCAGGCATTTGCTTTTTAAAAAAACACAATATTTCTTAGCATGATATAATTCTAAATTGTGTTTATTACATTTTAATACCATAACAGCATTGTGTTTAAACTGTGGGTATGTGTGTAATTTAATGTTTCACCATTTATAAAGTATCCCATAAATCAAACCTGTTACAGGTTAAAAATAAAATCAAAACAGCAGTATTCACCACAGTGCGCAATATCGACATTAATCCATTACTGGTGTTCTTCCATTGCAACTACTGTATATTTTAGCTGTCTTGGGGCGAAGCACATAATTGGAGCTGTCACAAGAGCCATAGACCACTGAGGAAGTACAAGCAAACTATGCATAACTGAAGCAATGTGACATATTACATAAGGCAGTGAGTCCAGAACAAACTCTGCCCAGATAAATGAAGGTAAGAACAAACTAGTTAATTGTTCAATACAATGGTGCTTTTCACCAATGAAGCAGACAGACGTGCTACTTTACCGTGTTAATGGAAGAACAGCAGCCTCACATTGGCAGTGAGGTCGCTGTTCCAAACCACTTCATCTGTCCTCTTCCAGTCTGGTTACCATACACCTATGCTAGTTTTGGACAACACAGGTTTTGGAATAAGAAAAGCATAATTCTCTCCTCCCTCCCTCACTTTCCCCTCACTGCGTCTCTACGTCGCTCTCTCTCTCTCTCCTCGTGCACTACCCCACACATACCAATTTCCACAGATGAAAAATGTCAAGGGCAGACCACCTGGCTATTTCATGCCTGGTCAGAGGAAAATCTTCCCATCTTCATCAATGAGGTGCAGTGTGCAGAGCGTGCTCTGTCCCACTCACATATCACAGCCATTAGACAGGCATGTGTTGGGCTGCTTCCAGGGCAGAGCCTGCCGCTCCATGCACTGAAGTCCCATTCAAGGTAATCTACACCACCCCAACCAATTTCGCAGGTGCAAAAATGTGTAACAAGGAGAAATTGAGACTTATTGCACTCTTCGGATGATCCTTGGTTGAAGTCCACAGTGCAGAACGGTTCGTTCCACAAGCCAAGAAGCTGTTGTGTCAGAAATGTAAAGAATAAACAAGACCTTTCCTCCTCTGTGCCTCAAGAAAAGCCTCTACTTCTGTCCGTCATACATGAGACTCTATTACTGAGAAAAAAAAGTCCTCAATTTCATCCCCTTTTATGTATATATTATAGCTCTTGAAACTACTGTATGCTGACCATAGGTTTTTCTTCCCTCTACAGATTTGGAGAACTGCCTTGCATTTTGTGATTTGGAATCTTGCGGTGGGTTCAGATTGGTTCAGCTTAAAACAAATCTCGGTATGACTCCTGTGTTGGTGCAGGCCATCGATGGGAGTATGAACACTGCCATCCACACCATTTCCCATGCCAAACAAGTGGGCTGAGTCCATTTGAAAGAAAAAAAAAAAAAAAAAACAGATCTTCTTTCACTGGCCAATGAACTGAGAAGGTTTGATTGACGGTAAACATAGAATAGATCAAAAACCAAATATATGATTTGTATTTGCTCTATTCATAGTGCGTCACTGGATATGATGGACTTTGAAATGCTGTTTCATCACAGTTTATTGTAATTTATTAACATAATGGAGAACTTCCACTGTTTAAACTCTCAGCTGATGAAAATCCCACCACAACAGTCCAATATACCATTTGTTTATGTGTATATTGGCAGAAAGCATTCTGTTAATTTATTTTAGTGACGTTTTCAGCAATTACAATATGGGCAATTCATGACGATTTTACATCTAAATAAATAAATACAGACAAACCCAACAGTCCCACATAAAGAAACTTTGGCAAGAGTGGTACAAAGAGAGGATCGAGCCACATAACGTAGTTACATGCAGTGGTGATATGACTGTATGGAGAATGAGAAAAAGAGGGAAAGTAGAGTATTGAAGTTAGCTGTCAGCATGTCTTTTGTTTATATCTTCCAGTCAGATGCTGAAAATGCCAGAGTGAGCACAAAATGAACTGAACCCAAGTATGGAGGTTTTTTTTTTTCTTCTTCTTTTTTTTTTTTAACAACTTTGGCCAGACCAGGAAATCCCACTTGCAAGTGTGAATACTACTTTAAAGTCTCAAGGTAAACAGAGACATTAGCCACCTGGAACGGTGCTTAAAGTAAATATCATCAAAAAATCCCCATGCAACTCAGGTTTAGCCCCCTAGAGTGTATCAGACTGTCGACCTGAAGATGGCGCCTCACCACCCAAAGTCAACAATAACAGAAAACTCAGGGGGTCTGGACTGAGGCTTGCCTCTCCTCACACCTTTTAAAATCCACTTTTTTCTGAGTGGTTTTTGCAAATTAAGATGACTAAATCAGCTAAATGAGACCCAGAGATTCTCAGAAATCAGCTTAAACAAAAGCAAACGTCCTCACATGACCAGGAAACATAATATTCCACGTGACTCTTCTTTTTAATCTACAAGTGTTATTTGTTTAAACAAATGGTGCAAATGGGTTCACTGCAGCAATGCGATAATGTCCTTCTCTCTCACGCTCCACACAATTCATTACATGTCATTAATATTATGTTTCTCTCATGTAGTCTGTGCTGTTTCTGTTATCTCTTTGTACCTTGGTGCAGGATAGTTCACAGTGGATCAGGAAGTTTATGATCTGAGCCCCGATCAGCTCGTCACTATCTCTTTTATATTCTTTTCCCTCTTTCTATCCTCTAACATGAACAAGAACCGCAGAAAGTCTCCATCTCTGAGTCTGGTTCTGCAGGTTTTGTCCTGTTAAAAGTCAGTTTTTCCTTTCCATCGTTCCCTATGGTTGCCTTGAGATCACTCGCTGTTGGTGGCACTATAGAAATACAATGGAATTGATCAATGCATCAAAAATTATCTGGCCATTTTCCAATGCCCGTACATGTCCATACTTGTGTTCTCGTGTTCTTGTAAAACGTCATCAGTGGGAGACCAAGTACTGACCCAACTCTTTGGCCGTTTCTCACTGAGCATGCATGGAATACCCGGATGCATTCTCGCTCCGCCCACGTTATCGATCATACATTAACCCCGGCCCTGTGTAGGCTTGGGGGAAAAAACGTTACCCATAATGCATTTGGCAAGAGATAGCGGAGGAGATCCACACTTCCGAGGACGCTCTGCAAGTAGTTACTCCTGACGTATGAGAGTGTGCACTGGCGTTCTAAGAATCGGAAAACGGCCTGTGTCTTCTACCTTCAGGCCACTAAATACAGAAAGCAAGGGCCTTTATCTAAAGGGTTGTCAACATTCAAATGAATTAAACCTAACACAAATTCAAAGTTTTTATAACAAATCTAAAAGTTGCGTCAACCGTTTATTTTAGATAAACAAACTGAAGTAATATAATTCAGTTTATGTTGGATGATCCTAATCTGCAAATCATTTGTACAACAAATCAAGGAACAACAAACTGCATTTCATATTAAGTTTCGTATTTTTAATTGCTCTGAGATAATGATGTTATTTGTCTTGATGCTCTCAAGGTGGCCAGTCTGTTTTCAGTCTGTCGGTTTTTTGGCTCCAGGGATCGCTGACATTTCTCCGGTGGTAGCAGTGATTTTGTACCACATCATGTCTTATGACTCATATTGACCTGCATCTTGTTATGATGGAAGGCAATCCCCTTTTTGTGGGTACACTCACCCAGAAAGACACACTAACACTTTCCTTTGCTCTTACTCATTTTGGTCCAGACATTTACGGGTGACCTGAGTGAGACGTCAACACAAAAAAAAAAAATCATCAAAGCAACTCAGCTCAGCCAGCAACTCAGCTCAGCCAGCAACTGTGCGTATCTGCATGTCTTGAAAAAGTTCCTGTGTGGACTCTGTGATCAAATTAACCCAAATGGACACCATGGACTGTTTGATGGTTAGTTCTGAACATTAACATCGTGTGCAGTAGTGTAAAAAAAACAAAACAAAAAAAACCCACGAGTTGCATATTTCCTGAGTTGTGCTGTCTGGGCAAGGTGTGAGCACGACCTGAGCTGCTGCGGTCCCTCCTCCAGGTGGAGCCGACTGTATACTGTGCCAAGGAACATACCTTACAGGCTGCTTTTGGATGGAGTTACAAGAGTTTTCTACTTTGTGGCACTACGGCCATTTCCCAGGCACAAGTTTTAGATTCTCTCTCTCTCTCTCTCTCTCTCTCTCGCTCTCTCTCTTCCTGTCCGTCCTTGCGTGCCACGTCATTTTGGATTAGCAGCCTAAACTTAGTTCTCACTGTAATTAAATCCATCCAGATGGGGAATGGATTCACTTTCATCCACAGTGTCTCGTTAGCCCTTTCTCCTATTCTTTTTTTTTTTTTTAATGACAAGTGTCATGTCAGCAGATATGAGGACGAGCTCCGAGTCACGAGACACATCATCCCTCCACATGTGTGGGTCCAACTGTGTGCTGACAGACACTCTTTGTATCCATCTTTAAATCCTTTTCTTCTGACAGGTGACAACTAGCTGCCTTAATCTTTTTCTTCTCCCTCATCAGTGACTCCATCTTTCTGTGATTGTCTCTGTTTTCTTCTCCATTTCCTCGGACAACGTGCTGATTTTCACTGCAGTCTGGTTGCACTTTGTGCCACTTGTCAACTGTAATTTCTCCTCCCTTCCTGTGTGTGACTGCATGTATGCTGTTTTTATAGCTCTAATTGTTTCCATTGGATGCAGTTCATCATACATTAGCTATGGTACCATGAACATACAGTAACCACTTTGTACTGCCCTTGTAAAACTTCACATGCTCAGAAACAGAAATAGCCATTAATACATTAACCAAAACTTTGTTAAAGTCAACCAAAAAATACCTTTGGATTAAGTTATTTCTGCTGCATGTTTTGCATTTGCACAAAAACAATTTGATTGTGAGGACTGTCTGGAAAACTCCATTGATGAGATTAAGCATCAGTGCTGGAAACTTAAGCACCCCCATAATGAAAAGAAAATTATTCTTTCACTGGAGTCCTTTAAAGTGGAATCTTGGCACATTGTGAACCTTTGCACTGGTACAGAACCACACTCAATAACCTCTTTTCATATTATGCAGGATCCCAGACACATTTATTGAGGTTTCTGTGTGCGCATGTACTTCCAGAACAAATGTTCTCAGGCTCCAGCAGTTGAACCATCCCATCATTTCTATGCATTATCCTGCAACCCATGTCCATAAAATACAAACATGTGGACGCTGATTTAGTGCTGCCAAAACATTATAGAACAAATCTTTCTCCTTTAGTTTCCTTCCCTTGCACTCTCACCAAGCTCTCACTGTGGTCTCACACCTCTATCCCTTCCTCTTCTTGCTGTAAATGTCAAATAGATTTCTGCTGATGGATGTCGACTCGGCTCGTTTGTGTCCATCACAGTTAGAAGGTGATGGGACATTTGGAGGACAGTCAGAGTTCACGTTGCTTTGGGTTAGAAAACTGGAGAAGGTGTAATTTCCTGGATATAGAACCCAGGTGGATTCTAAAAATAATCTGAGGTTGCGCTTACAGCTTGGAAAATGACTGTCTGATTAGAGGTATCTATGCCAAGAAAATCTCTGATCTCGTCTCGGCCCAGCGTGTGCAATGCCGCTCATTGGGTGGACTGTGGCACTCAGGCAAGCCAAGTTTATAGATCATGCCGTCTGAATAATCCAGAAATAAACTAGACAAATAAGGAAGCCTAAGAATTTTAAATACTTTTCTATGACAGGCAAAGAATCGCCAGAGTGACGAGAGACAAGAAAAGCCATAAATTAGTATAATTACACTGAGCAATACTGGGGAATAGATCATTGTGAATGTACAAATTCACACACACACACACACACACACACACACACACACACACACACACACACACACACACACACACACACACACACACACACACACACACACACACACACACACACACACACACACACACACACACACACACACACACACACATACACACACACACACACACACACTTGGCTGTAATTAGCAGGCTATCTGTGCTTGGCCCTTCCCTGTCAGTCCCGGGCCAAAGCTCAGTACAGAATAGGAAGGCTGTCTGAGTGTGGAAAGCACAAAGCACTTCAAAGCAACAGGACTGGCAACAATCAGATAGGAAGGGGAGAGGCAGCACATGGAGAGGAGGAAGGACAGACCAATATTCCTCCAACTGAGAGAAAGAAGAACGGACTTAAAGAGAAAATAAAAGCACAATGCTCCGTGTTACGGTTATATTTCGTTTACGCTCATGTTTGTTCTTTCTTTGACAGTACCGTGTTGATCAGCATCACCTTTGTATCCATTGATTTCGGTTTTTATTTTTGCTTTCTTATATTTACAATGAGCTGAGTTTACTATAAATGTTCAAGTGCACTCAGTGTTCTTTCATGAGCGTCACTCTTTTGGTGTTGTCACACACTTCAGCTCCTGTGATTAACCTTGAATGAAGTGGCCAGACGTTCTGGGAAGATGTGGACAGACCTCTGTTCTGTGTGGCTGTTTGCAGGTACGCACAATAACACAAAGCCTGCGTGACTTTGTGGGCGTTCATGTGTGCATTGTTGTGTGTCTGTGGGCACTTTTTCATTCACTTAGTCATTTGTGCTCACACTTTTGTGTGTGGTTGTGTGCAATGAGGCCGGATGTTCACCTTCCAACAGACTGATCATTGTTTCATTTTTTTTCTTTTCCAAATGCCTGCAAGCAACAAGCAGATGTTCTATTTGTGCAACTTTTGGTCCGTACTTTTATTTGTTGGTTTTTTTCCCCCCATCTCTTTGTCTGATGTTTCTAAGTCAGGGCTTTCCATGTAGTTATAGAGCAGAACAAAATCAAAATACTTGGACTCCCTCTTCTCCAGCTGCCTTTCAGAAAAGTTTGATAACATAAATGTGCTGACTTGTCAAACAAGGTATTCAGTGTCCTTGGCTCACATGCAGTGGTTTTTCCCTCTGCATAGAGGTATTGTTTCTCTTCATGTATGTTTTGATTAAATCATTAAAACATTAATTGTGGCACCGAAACAGAAGATCACAGTTTATTAAAAACAGGCAAAAACAATCCTGTAGGATGTATTGAGTTCCTTCAGTTTTTTTTTCTCTCCCTGATCATATAATATTAGAAGACTTTCTGTTCTTTCCGTTATTGGTCTCAAGTTCTCTCCTTTTCTTGTCGTTCATTTCCCAAAACAACCACACGTATTATGTATCTGATAATCAATCATTGATTGTGTTTCTTTTCATCTGAGGTCACTTTTAAAAGAGATCCAAACCACAAATCTAAATATTAGCTTTTTTCTAATGAAACGGAGATAAATTTAGGATTGTTGTTTTCTTTTGTCCTCTTGTTCTAATTAAGCCAATTTTCTCCACTTTTTTTGTACTTGTCCACTAGAGGGGGTACTGGACACAGTTGATCTTTGGCCTCTGGGTTCAGAAGACCTTCAGGCTGGTGGGTGTCTCCCTTTCTCTGTCTCTATCAGTGCAAAATCACCTTGTTAACAGTGATAGAAATGCCACATAAGTATGTACCCTGGTACTTTATAGTAAGAAAATTGACCTCAATAGTGGATCCGGTTTGTTTACATGTTTCAGTAGAAATCCTTCTCCATAGGTGCTAAGTCATTTCTGCTCCCACTCAATGATGAGGCAGTCAGTGCTGGACCACAGGCTGTAGTATCGGCCCTCAGGACCGGGCCATCTGCTGCATCATCTGAAGGCACGGAAATTGCTGACTCCATCTCACTTCCTACTATAGACTACAGCAGTCCGATATGTTCCTCAACCGCAGCACAAAACAAGCCTCCCGACCTGCTGAAATGCTGCGTGCACTGTCGGCTACAAAAGGGCACGCTTGGCTCACAGCCAAACCCTCACTTTAATTCATGATTACAATGATTTTCATATGACGCAACCAGGAGCGATGTATCTGTCTGACTTAATTCAGGAAACACGCGCTGCCCTCTTTGTCCCTGTAAATTGACTCCATGCAAATATAAGGCTAATTGTATGAAAGTGTAGGAACACCAGTGTGACAGAAAAATAATAAAATGTCCCTCTGGTGCTTCCTATAGCGTGCATGACACAGCCGAGTCCTCTATCGGAAAGCACTGGATTCATCCACCCTGTAAACAAGCTGCTGCTGGATAACTGGCAAGTTGCTTTGCTGGATTTTGATGGAATAACTGCATTTTAATCCGTGCAGAGACTTGGCTGCGAAAAGCAGATCTACAGCCAATCTTCACATCAGAACTTTGAGGGGGAGACTTTTTTTTTTTTCCTTCTTGTCTTTTCCTTTTCTTTCTTCTGACAAGCTAATATTTCTTCTCTCAGTGGGATGGCCGCTAGTAGTGGGATCACTATACCGCACTATATTACAGGGCGCTTTATCATGGGGCCTCAGTCCTACAGTGTTCACACTTGTTACTGTCAGTATCACCGTCAGTGTTTCCTTGTCCTGAAAGTCATCAATTCGGTGTCTTAACATGTCAACCTTTGTATCTTGTGTCTCTCTGTGGGCTGCCAATATGTCCCAAGTGAAGCCAGGAAAGGAGCTTAATATACACAAAATACATAAAAACAACTGCTATCAAATGAACAAGAGTTTTTTTACTTCAGTGTGCTGTCCTCTCCTCAACCCAGTATCCATTCAGGATGAAGTGCAGGAATCTCAGCACTCCCAAAATCACCTTTTATGTAAGAGGAATAGAGTCTTCTCTCGCTTTATTCCTCTTCTTCCTCATTTCTCCTTCCAGGCAGGAAAGACAAATGTAGAGTCATGTGTCTCCTGGCAGCACTCTCTTTCTCTTCTTTACCGGAATAAAACATTCTTTCCTGTCAAGTTTTGAGAGCAGAACTGCAAATGTATTCCTGTTTGTGTTTGAGTGCCTACTTCACTCACTTCCTCTCACCATAATCAATACTGCTCAGTATTATTGGGTTTGATACCGGCAGGTGGAAAAAGTTTGTATCTGGTTTAAATCTGGAAAGTTATTTCAAGAAAACTGAGTGATGCTGTAACAAGATGTGGTTAGTTGGGCTCTGTGTGGCGATTCTTTCTCAGAATACATTCATATTACTTTTAATTCTTGAACTGAGCTATACAATGATCCAACCTTACTTTTCAGCTTCATTGGATCATGCATCTCTATAAATGAGGGATAGATTTGGGAAGTCATCCAATAAAGGCAGGAAAATAACCAACTAAAACAAATAAGTAGCGATAGTTTCATTAAGCAACCAATAACATCTCTTCATTATATCTTTTTCTTTTTTCTTTTTTTTGTAATTTCAATAATCATAAATTGTGATCTTTGTAATCAGCCCTTGTGAGAATGAATGATTGATCAAATATGTGCTGAAAATACTGCAGCAGAATCGACACAAAAAAGTGAGCACACAATGACCGTAGAGTGTTTTAAAAAAAAAAGTCACCTCATTGGTTATTCATTATACATATTCCTGCTGCAGCAAGAACTATTTTTAAAAGGAAAAATCCCTGTCATGCCTCAGTTATAAATTTTATTTTGAGGACTTTTACAAGACACAGTAGCAGGCGCAAAGGTGAACAAAACCATGGCAACAAGCCAGATGTATATGCATGTTGGTTCCACTAGCTCAGGGGGAAGATATGTGTGTCTCCATGTCCCAGCCGACTGGGATGCTTTGTCTGCTGTAAAAAAAAAAACAACAAAAAACCTTTCCATGTGTGTCCATCTCAGAGTTGCGGGAGCCGAGAGACGTGGCGGGCATTCTGACAGAGGCGTTTTCTGAAAGTGAGGAAGAATAGTTAATATAATATCACCTACGTGGCTGCAGGGGGTTCCCCACTTAATGGGGAGTTCAAGTGAGAAAACAAGTCTTGCGGATTTCATCCTGTGCTGGAATCTTGTTTACAAATCCAGCTTCGTGGATTTACAAAGTTTTAGGTCAATGGGCACCAGAGACCTTCAGCATGAGCAGAGAGTCCAGGGTGGCATTTTACAAATATTATTAGTGTTTCTTTTCTTTCTTTTTTTGAGGGTAGAAATAGTGTATTACATTTTTGTTATAGTTTAATGGAAAAAAAAGCATGAGTCAAAACTGAATTTATACTAGTATAATGATGATGATGAGATGTGATTATAAATACAAAACCATTAGTGAAACAGTTAGAGATTCTATATAAAGGCTTACCAGATGCTTTTTCTCAAAAAAAAAAAAAAAACCAGAAGAAGAAGAATTATTTTTATTGCCTTTTTTCTCTAAATTGCATCTGAACTGACTCATCTGAATGTGTTAATATTTGCATACCAGCATTGTGATTGTGTGTTTTTGCAGAAGTTCAACTCCTCTCTTTGTGTGCCCTATTAAACAAAGCTAAGTCATTATGTGTCAGTAGCAGTGTGCATACGGACCATCTAGGCAGGAATCTGTTGGCTCATCTCGTTTCATTCACCCTCTTCCCTCTGGCAGCGACAAGCTCAGGGATGGCAGTTGTCACCACGGCATACAGTGGAAATATTATTATTCAGTTTGACAGCAATAAGCCTGTGAATCGTCATTTTTAATGGGAATGCAGGGATGAAATGTGTGACATTGTTTGAGTCAGTCTTTGTCAAAACACCATTTGCTGTTGGTTGTCATTGAAGTGGCAGTGTCTTAGAATTTATTCCTTTTGCTGTGCCATAAGCAGCAAGTAGCACAGTCATACTGATGCACCTTTAACTGAGTTCAGTTCATGACATTTAAATCTGTGTTGTCTCTCCTCCTATTCTTCTCTGATTATTTTTGTAACATTTGCATAATGTCATCTTCAAACTGGCATGTAAATTTTACTCGCTGTGTGTTATTGTCTTCCTTGCCAACGATATTCAGTATATTGTCACTCACAGGGGATTATTTTTCTTCCTGCATATAATGCATCCTCCCAGTCTTTCTATATGTTTCCTTTCTTGAACCTCTGCTTCTAAAACCTCAGAGGGACATAATCTCGCTGATTTGTCTTCCGTGATCTGAGATTTATTCCAGGATTTGTTTCCTCCTCTAGGGTGTCATTCTGCACCCCTATCTCAGCCCCATTCAATAGCATTATAATGTGTTTTTTGAAACTCATATTTTTTTTCTAAACAACTGGATCAAAATGTAGCTCAGCATGCCTGTGACTGGAGCACGCTTGTCAAATCTGTTTAAAGAAAGGACGTTTTCTATTTGTTTTGAGTGTGTGGAAGTACACACGCTGGACTTTCTCATTGGTTTATCTGACTGCTTAACCTGCAACCAGCATTCTCATGTCAATACTCACGAAGAAGAAACAAACACTCTAATGCTCACTGATGGAAGACTTTCTTTATCATGCAAAGCATCTCTCTCTCTCTCTCTCTCTCTCTCTCTCTCTCTCTCTCTCTCTCTCTCTCTCTCTCTCTCTCTCTCTCCCCCCTCTCTCTCTCTCTCTCTCTCTCTCTCTCTCTCTCTCTCTCTCTCTCTCTCTCTCTCTCTCTCTCTCTCTCTCTCATGTATCTGTAATAGTGGTACCTTATTTATGAGGAACATTTTCCCTCAGTTGTCTTCCTCTCATCCCTCCTCTGACGTCAAAACAATGACCTGTGAACGACATGATGAAATTACTTTAAGAATTGTCTCCTGCATCCTGAACTGAAATCCCACATTCAGCCAGCCAGCACTGACATGAGATATGGGAGCATTGCCCAGTTTTTTTAGGAAAAGAGTTCAACTTGGATTTGATCGCCTACAAGTGGGACAGATCAACATTCCTGTAAGACTTGGCCAACTGTTGAGAGACCACGTTGATGCACAAACAGACACCAAGTAATCCAGCCTGCTCTTATGAAAGATAGAGGATGTGTCTCAGACGATCCTGAAAAAAAGATGATTTCTTGAGATTTATTTAGTTCAACTTTGGTTTACAAAACGTTGAGAATCACTTGAAGAGCCGTATATTTGCTTTCAAAGATTCCAAGTTAATATATTTTTCTGGTTAGCAAGTTCTCATTTCCTGTCATGTTGGAGAAAAACAAGATCTCCTTCACTGTCTCCTTCTAACAAAATCTGTATATTTGTGTGTGTGAGAGACTCTCGACTTGTGGTTAAGTCAATATGGCTGTTTGCTGTGGCACAAAGCCCAGATGTCTTATCAAGACAGAAAACATAGTATGCATGAGCACGGATCTTATTTAGGACTCTCTTGTAGAGGTAGCACTGATAATCTTATGAGGCACATACAAACAAATCTGCTCCGGTGTTCATGTCTTACCAGCCAAAGGTAGTTTTAACTGCAGTAAGTGCGAGAGGAATGCAAATCTCCCAGGAGACACAATAGGCTTCCAAAGTCTTTAGCTCCTCATCTCACACACTAGACGTGACAGCTACCATGCGAGGGATTTGACCTACAGTGTTTGGGGTTCAATGTCTTTCACAAGAACATTTTCACAAATGGTTAGGAAGAAATATGTGATCGAATCACCAACCTTGGGATTGTAAGATGACCGACTCTATCAAATTCCAGCCACAGTTTTGCTTTTTGTGGGGAATATCAACATTCATACTGGATACATTTCTGAGTATCTGATACATCGCTGACCCCTAAACCCTCACACACATTGAAGCACATCTGCAATTCTGACAGAGATTTGGCTTATTTACATCGTACTCATCCAAAAAATGTGTATTCTTTACATTCTGTCTATTTCCAATAATGTATTGTCCCACTGAGTGTCACCGGGTGTCTGGAGCTGATTTCAACCAACTATGGTAAAAGGCTGGAAACGCCCTGAACCAGAGGTCAGTCACAGGGAGAAACAGACATTCACACACACTCATTCAAGCCTCGGGGCAATTTAAGAGTCACCAATTTACCTCAAATGCATTTTATTTTGAGCTGCTGGTAGAAATAAGAGTACCTGGAGAAAACCAGCACGTGTAACGAAACTCCACATAAAAACCACACGCTCGGTCTCAAACTGGGGATTTTCTCTCTGTGACATGAAACTGACAACCACTTCCATAAGAACATGATTTACATGGTCACTTAATTGTTTTAATTCCATATATGTTTTTGTTGAGATCAATCAAAACCTCCTTTTTAATTTTTGTACGTACTATTTTAATGTAAGGACTTGTCATGGCAACAATCACCCTCTGTGTTTAAACCACATTAACTAAGAAAAACATCGACAAAGCGTTTAATGCCACCTTTACATTGTTCCTTTAAAACCGTGAGAGCAAAGAAACCCACAGTAATAGTGGTTGTTTTCTTAAGTTTTTGTTTTTCCTTTTCGTTGCATTCTTTGCAGGGTCAGTATCACCATCTCTGACATCTCACAGCTCAAGCTCTAAACAGAAACTGGCAGCTTTTGGAGTGAAGCAGAGACCACAAATGTTTCACAACAATAAATATTTGATGAAAAAATGGTAAATTCAATATTTGTGTGTGGTGTGAGAGACCCTGTATAGCGATGTGAGTTGATATGTTAATTTAAGGCTGCGGCCAAGTTTTGATTTTATGCTGAGGTGCTGATTCAGACACACTGAAACTCAAGAATGAGATTTAACATGAAGACGTCTTTTCACATGACCGTCTCAATGTGAACAGGAATGCATACGACAAGCTGCCATGGAAGCTTGAATGTTGAACAGCTCTGTGATTTTGTTGAGGCTGCACACATCCGCTGGAAAACATAATTAACCTCAAGCCATATCCTGGTACATTTCCTATCTCAGGCAACATATTTCCGGGTTTACATTTCTATGTCAACCTTGTAACCAAGTCTAACCACACATGCAAATACACACTATCTAGCCAACACAGCAGGGCATGACGGCCTCACCGCTGACCCCAGCTACTCTTTTATCATACCTCAGCCTGCAGTACACTTCCTTCTCAGCCCAGCTTGCCGCAAGGCTTTAGCGAAAATTCTGTGTTGTTTTCATATTTTAGATTCAGTGTTTCAACCATCAATGACTCCGTGATGTCCTGTTTCTTTGGTCCTATCCTGGTCCTAATTAGAAATATCTGTGGACAGTTTGAATCCACAGATAATCTGAGCTGCTCTTGACCACTGAAATCAAATTCACATGGTTAAACAAAAAGTTACATTGACCCTTGTTCACAATTAACTCTGAAATAAACCCCGTGGGTTGAAGGTGTACTTGCACTTTGTTTCAGCACAGAAGGATCATTCATGATTTATGACTGCATAGAGAGGAATAGATGAATAGAATGTCTCCACAGTGGTTTAGTGGGTCAAACTGTTAGCAGGAAACCATTATTTCTGTGTGGATTTTGCATGTTCTTTGCACACATTGGATTTATCCGGGTACACTGACCGGATTGGATTTATTACCTCATCCTGTTCATCTATTTTAGTGTCTATGGAGAACTTTTATCATGGGATGGGTGGGTATTTAAGTAAGTGGTTGAATAATGGAATAATGTGAAGTTGGTTGAGACTGGTTATTTGGTCAAATGTGCTATATTTGTCAAAAGGTCTTTAAACCAATATCACAATTTGGACTTGCATCATAAAATACTCCCTTGACAGCAATGCCAAAATACCAACTACATAATGTTCAAAAGTGTTTTTTTTGTTTGTTTTTTTAACTATCCCAGCTGAAAATATGAAATAGATTGTTAGATATGTACTTACAGTGTAGGGCAGACATGGGCTGCATGAGCCCCGCTTTCTATTCTTTGATGCCTGTGCCTTCTTGTATATCCTTGTGTTGGTAATGCTTGGTCACAATTTGGTGACCTGGTCGTGACGATTACATTATTATGGCCCTCTCAATAACCAAAGTCAGCCATTCCTGGACATCAGGGGTCTTCAAATCTGGACCTCGAGAGCGGGTGTCCTGCACATTTTATCGCGCTCTCCCAGCATCAGAACACCTCAATCTAATGTTGGATGAGATAATCAAGCTTGTAAAAAAGCCCAATAACGAGCTCCTTATTGCATTCAGGTGTTGCACCTGTGAGAGACCTTAAACTTGCTGGGCACCGGCTCTTGAGATCCCAAATTGAATACCCCTGCTGGACCTAGATAGCCTATGATGTGACAGAATTCAAACAAAATCCACGTTACATTTTGATCCCAATGTGTTTTAATGCCAACATGCAGCCACAACTATTGAATACTCATTCATGTCTGTTGAATATTTCTGTCTTGAGCAAGAGTAGGAGTTGGATGCTGTGACAAGAGCTGTGAGAGGAGGATGTTTATTTCAACAGGCACAATAACAATGTGTATGACTTTTATTTATGCCACTGTTTTTTGTTTTCAGTATGATACAGTCAACATTGGTTTCTTTTAAGAAAACTACAACCTCCATCAAACCACAACTACTTATCCTTTTAATCACAGCACTAAACCACAATCTATTCCACTATCCTGGCCAAAGTATTTCTGTGACTAAATCTAACCGTAACCTTGTGGTGATACATCAGAAAACACTTCAAACATGTTTTGATGTTTTTTAAGGGATTGGCTTTTCCTGTGAGCGCCAATCAAATAAAATGTGGGTAGTTTTGGAGGGAGAAGACAACTCAATTAGCTGTTTGTTTGGATGACTTGTGGTGAGAGTCCAGGAAAATGAAAATCAACTGACTGTGAAACATCCTTCCAGTTTTCTCTTCCATCCTTAATGTGCGTGCGCTACTGCCTACCTTGGATCTTGTCTTACTATAACACACCTCTGACATAGTAGGCATATAATAAACATTTATACAAAGATTTGTATCAATTGAGCTTATATGTAGGATGTGGAAAATCTGTACCATATGCACCATGTGTGTGACTGCACCCAATATGATGCAGATATACTGGAGGATGTGAGATGCCGAACACACACACAAATTCACATGCATGGAAAAACATACAAATGTGGATATAAATACAACCCCCCAAAGGAATCTGTGCCAGTATGTGATTAGATACGCATCTTTTCAAGCAATCTGGAGCAAGCAGCAGGAAGCTGGCAAATAATATTAGTTCTGCATAATTCTCATTTTGTCCAAGCTCTTCCGTCTTATTTTCAATTTCTCTTGTTTCTATTCACAAGAGTTGGAAGCCACTTTGTCTCTGAATATCCGTATGTGTGCTTGTATGCCTTTGTGTGACATCAGCCCCTTTGCTAGAGTGTGATCTAAGCTTACTTCAGGGAATGTGCATTGACATGATAGAAGAAGTGATTAACTAACTTCAGTAAGTTGTGACTCATGGTGTCCAATGCATCAGGGAAAATGATAATTGGACCCCAAAAGCATCACTCAATTGTATTTTCACTCACTCAGTCATTTTCATCCAAACAAAAACATTTTCAAGTCCTTCAGCAAACTTGAATAACGAGGACACGAGTTTTTATCTGCCAGCCATGTTTTTTTTGTCACCTTTATGAATCACACAAACATCAAGCCGAGTAAGACCTTGATCGGTTCATGAACTTCAAGAATGATCTCCTCTCCAAAGGAAGCATAAATGTCACAGTGTGTTGCACTCAGGCAGGCTCTGATAAATGCCTCATGTGGCTGCACTTCCTAATTGGTGCATTAAAACATAAGGGCTCCAACATGAGTCATCAGGACATGACCACTTCCAACCGATCTGCAATCCCAGTGGAGACTGCAGTAAACATCTATACAGCACTGAAAGAACAACAAGCTTCCGTTTAAGGATTCAGGAGCCTCGGTGTATGCTGGAAGTCAGATGTGATTCATCTTTAAAAATAATTTGCACTGTTCCCTTGAGACCTACTTTGTTATTCTCAAGTGGCCTGATAATGATTCATGAATATATGTATTTATCTGCAGCTATCTGATGAGCAATTTCTATATTGTGTACTATATATTGTGTACTGCTTTTACAAAAACGTATTGTTGCACTGAAAAAGCCTCAATTTAGATACAACACGTGAGGACTGTATTTGTATTTGTTTTTAATATGATCTCAGGTTAAAGGAAGAAGCACGTTATACCTGGTGGCCATCTCTTGTTTTTTTATGAGAATATGTGGTCGCCAAGGAAAGAAAAATGAAGAAAAAAAATGGGGGACCCAAAGCACTTTGTTTAAATAATTGATAGTGAGTGAAATTATTAATAAACAACCGAAAAGGAGGCTGAAGAAAGCCGCACTGTCCGCTGATGCTCAAAGTGTCTCTCCTGAAGTGTGACCTTGAGGACTGAGAGGAAATGACTCGTTGATTTTTTTTCTTCTTTTTTTTTAAATTTACGCATTAATAGAAATTCTTAGGATTTGCATAACTTCATCCCGCGGTACACTCACTCACTCACAGGCGCGCTCACAGTCACGCACACACAGCGGCGCGTGTGCGCTCAGTCGTGAGCCTGCTGTTCTGACACAGTCCCGCACGAGACGAGAGCACACGGCGGCGGTTTACAGCACGGGACAGATCCCGCATCGCTTCACCGCAATATGGCGACAGAGGTAGGACATCCAAGACCTTCTATTTATGCACGTTGACGAAGGGGGGAAAAAAAAAAAAAAGCTGGAGGAGGAGATCCGCACCTTGTGTGGGTGATGCATTATGCGGGGTGAGAAATGCCATCTGATAAACTGAACGTCTTCCTTGTGTTTCTCAGGTTTGTGCTGGTAGGGGTGGATGGTGCGTTATTTTAGGCAAGTCGGTAGATTGAATTTCAAGTCTTGACATTGCTTGCAAGCGTGAGAATACATGTTCTTCTGTTTTATCCACTTTCAGTGCTGTTTTCCACCTCTGTAATTTCAGAGGGATATCCTCAGATGCATAACTTGTAGAGCGTTTTGGGGGTTTTTTTGCTTGTTTTTTTTTTTTTTTTTTTTTTTTCTCTATAAGTTACACGTATTGTCTTCTTGTAAGAAACCAGTGCTATTCTGTTGGAGTATTGGCTCAAACCTGAGGAGACTGGTAAGAAAGGATGATGTTGATCGAGCAGTCAGCACCATGGACAGGGACACTCTCTCCTTTTATCCCCACTTTCATACATATCAATTAGCCTGACAGGGTTTTATCTTTGCATTTACAATAAGAAATATACTAAGAAGACTGCTGCCCTCACTTCCACCCATGACTAGTAGCCTATGCCTGAAGAAGATGCAGAGACCTTGTAGGAGTGATGATGTTCGTCACGCTATGTCACATTTATACAATTAATAACTTAAAACACCAGCATCAGTACTTGTGAATGTATTTTCAGTATCATTAAAAACTGTGAAGAAATTCTAAGGTCAGAAACGCACCTTCCTCTCTTGAGGACCCCTTTGCCTTTGGCAGTGTCCCCATAAATGCTGCTTTAGTTATCATAATGGTGGTCTCACTAAAAGAGACAGAATTTACATTGGAAACAAGCACATATGCAGTCAATAATGGGCCTTCATGTTAATTTATGTGTGATGTCCGGGCTATGGCCGAATTACATTGTAAATTCATACAGAGCAGTGCTGCTGGTAAAATGTGCAGTGGACAGCAAACTGAACAAGATTCATGATAATCTTTTTTTTTTTTTTTTAGCCTGAGTCTTTGGCACCGTGGCCATGATTTCCTCTGGTGGTATGCCAGTATTGCTGTCCAAGCCCCATCAATAACAAACTCACACATATACACAAACACATGCGTGCACACAAACACACATTGCAGTGTGTGAACTCAGGATGGATTTTATGTCCAAAGCCCATCAATTATCCACAGCATATTTAATGTGAACAGGCTGCTGCAGTTTGTAACCATCAGTGATTGGAGGCTGAGATAAGCACTGAGTTTGCTTCCTATGCTTTTATCCATCTATCCACTCAACCCTTTTTCTTCTCTCTCTCTCTCTCTCTCTCTCTCTCTCTCTCTCTCTCTCTCTCTCTCTCTCTCTCTCTCTCTCTCTGCCTGCTGTCTTTCTGCTTTCTGTCACATATCATATTAGAGCTCATTGTGTGACGTTTATTGTACGCCAAGTCAGCAAATACCTCAGTTAAGTGACTGAGTAACAATCAGCTCATTCTGCACAGTTTGTGCTGCATGGATGGTCTCTGGATCTATTAAGTCCACTACTGCCAATCTTCCTCTTGGTCTGTATGCTAAAGCTTTTGCTGGAGTTTCACTACTGGGGAATAATGTGTCAAAGTAAAGTAATCAGCTCAGAGACTGGCATCAGCTTGAATCTCCTCCGAAACATTATTCCAACATTTGTGTTGTAAACGTTGTTTCTCACAGCTTTGGCCCGTCACTCGCTGAACTTCAAACTAGATGTCATGGAAATGTCACTGTTTTGTCAACACTGACCAAACATCATTGATTTATAAACCTTTGGCAAATCCATCTTGGCAGTAAAAAAAGAAAAAAAAAACTGCTCCCAGTGGCTTTGAACCAGTTTTAATTTGAGGGAGATTGAGAGCTGCAAGTCAGAAAAAGCGACTGAAAAGGCTACAAGAGACTAGAACAAACCGTTCGACGCTGAGTGCATTTTCTGTGCGTGCTGTAATTGTGTACGTATCATTTGCGATGTTTGCCCACTGGCAGCGCTCACCCTTGTTGTCGCTGTGTGCTCCTTGAGTCGGAGTGACTTAACTAGGAAACATGTCATGCCAATGAGAGTCACACACAGAGCTGCAGATTTAAAACCGGAGGAAATACAGTGTGTGTGTATGTGTGTGTGTGTGGGGGGGGGGGGGGTCAGAGTGAACTGACCATGAATATAGGAGAACCGAGTTGAATATGGTTTGTTACCAGAGGAATTCCCTTCATGATGAACTGTGTTAAACTGCAGGGCACAAATTGAATGAGGATTTACAGTCTATTACATTTGTTGAAAGTGTCACTGCCTTATTAATTAGATGTGTGTTTAGTGTGTCTGTTAATCTCGTTTTATCGTTTGTGTACGTTTTCATTAACATGTTACCAAGTGATAGGTCCTTTCCTCTCCATTGCTAATGTTTCACAATGTTTGTTTGTCTGTGCTTAATTCGTGAGCAAACCGATTGTTGCAGAGCTAAGAGTAATAAACACAACAGCAGAAGGAGACGTCAGACAGAAGTAGTCGATTCCTGTGTGATCTGAAAGACACTTTCACATTGCTGTCTGCTCGGGCACTATTTTTAGATGTGGGAATAGCTTGATCTGAACCTTGATCTCCCACACAAGAGAGAAAATATCAGTAGTCTGCCAGCAGTGAGCACTTACACCGAGCCCTTATTGGACAGAAAAATCTGCCATTAAATTAGTATGTATTTGTCTCAAGAAGTCTTTGATGAAGTCACTGGTGTTATTGGAAAGTGCCCAGGCAGGACAAAGAGAACACTGGGAGTAACTGACCGATATGAAGCTGCAAAAATCACAAGTTGTACAAGGGAAAGTGTTTCTCTCAACAACATTTCTTAAGGAAAGAACATTGAAAGGGACATTAGATGCAGACCTGGTTAAGAGTCAAATTAAACTTCATGTTGTTGATCTGATGAAGGTCCGTGCGTAAAAACAAGTGCAAACATGTAATATGTAAAAGACAGTCTCTCAAAATAACACACAGTCCATGAAGCGTGTTTATCATTATACTGTATATATGGCATGACATTTGTTCCAGATCATACAAACCAATGGGAGAAGTTTATGTTCACAGATTAATTTATATTGTGATTCATAAAATATCTGTGTTGTTTATGATTGCATTTGAAAATAAGCTAAATCTTTTGCAGATGTTCCTGTTATGTTTTATTTTTTTTCATCAACTTTGTGATGCTTTATATTCCACATTTGTTTTTGTGCCAAATCCATATGTATTTGCAGTAATAATCTGATATGTTTTATCATTCTGTAGTCCAACTTCATTTGATCACTTTTAGTTTATCGCTTCATCCAATCACCCCGTATTAAACACGAGCAATGATGCACACATCATTTGAACACTCGTGTTTGTACATAACATCACTCACTGTTGTTTTTAGTTAATCTCTAACAAGATGCACTTAAAATTGCAATGTATTTACATGCAATGTAGCACATTTCATAAATCAGGCCCTGTTAGCTGAGGAGTTCTTTGTAAAGTCAAGTCAAGTCAGCTTTATTTATAGAGCACTTTAAAACAGCTGTGGGTGAAGCCAAAGGGCTTCACATGAAAGACAGAAAAGAAAAAAAAATACAGTAGAAGAATATAAACAGTAAAATACAGTAAAAACCAAACAATAAAATCTCACAGAGAGTCTCAAACACGGTTAAAAGCCAAGGAATAAAAATGGGTCTTAAGATTAGTTTTAAAAGTGGACAGTGAGGAGGATTGTCAGATGGGCAGTGGCAGCTCATTCCTCAACAGAGGGGCTGCAACAGAAAAAAAAATAGATAAAGCTTCTGAGAAAGGCTGCAGAACTCCTCTTTCATCAGTTTTGTTTTTCTCCCAAATCATTATAGTGAAACACTGATGGGCGCACCTACTCTCACTATCACACAAAAGACGGAGCTTTCGGTCAGTTGGCTTGGTTACCTCTATGTTTTCTTAAATACTCAAATCAATTTTTGTCAGTTATGTATATATTATGTATGCGAGTTCTTAACAGGGCAAAAACTAAATAAAAGCAGAATGATACCCAACCGCCCACCCACCTCCTGTTATTGTATACATCCAAAATATTTAATAAAGAACATTTCTAAAATCCTACAACAGGTAAAAATAGTACATTAATTAAAAGCCTTTTTAAAAAGGAAGCTCTTGAGCTTGCTTTGAAAAACATGAACATTCTCTGCAGCCCTCAGGTTCCGATCTTTAAGAACCCAACCCTCAACCATCTGAATGTAACTGAATTTAAAGTTGCTTCTATTAATAGAGCAACTTGTTGTTCATCATGATGGCCTGAAGATAAGCTGAGGAGCGCTGTCTCAGTACGACACAGACGGCAAAAAAAGAAGGATATTTAAAGCTCTGGCAGCAAAATGATTGTGGCTGTGAATAGACCAAAATAGCAGCTTGGATGCTATTCCTGGTTGAGAGTGATATACCCAATAGAAATCAGACTCACACTGTGCAGAGGATGGGAACGTCTCCTCCAAGCAGGTATTACATCTCTCAAAAACAGAAACACGGCTGCAGTTTGTCCAATTTCCACATTTAGTGTGAATGAAATGTAGGAAATAAAGGCAACGGCTCCACCAAAGTTAAACATATCCTCTACACTGAGGTTTTTATTAGATTATTGGACTATTATCAAATGCAGACTTGTGTTTCTCACTTCGTTTTTTTCACCATTTTTTTCCCCCACCGTCCCCGTCTCTCTCCCCTGGCGCTGTTAGTGTATCGCTAATTGCCATCCTCTCGAGGAGAGTGATTTAGATCAGCGGGGGACACGTTTAAACTGGCCCACGTGCTTTCTGCTGCATGCTTATGTGGAGACTGACTGTTTGGGTGCAAAACGTACCACTCACCAAATAGCAGGCGAGTCTCTCAGACACTGCGTTATGGTCTATTGATGCTGGGGTGCTGAAGCGAGAGACCTCAGCACAGAAAGTCTTCACTGCGGTTCCTGTAGAATTATTTCACTCTCACACACCTGCACCAGGTGAATGGAACATCTTTAAACCATCAGGAAATATTGAATCGTCTATTGAATTGTTCCAGGCTCAGGGACTTCCTCTGTGGAGTAAAAGTGAGGAGTGGAATTACAGTGGAAATTTTTAAGCTAAAGTTACAGATCAAACTCTAAACTTGACTGGTCATTTTAAATCTTTGTGCATATCAATTTAAAAAGACTGTTGTGGTTTTGTGAAGTCCCCAAAGGTCCAAAGATATTAATTCCATGGTGTTCGTCATTGTCCCTGAATGTGTTTTCATCTACAGACCTGCAATAACTGTTGTCTACCCTCTTTCTCAGTTCCACAACCTTCAGGAGCTGCGGCACAGTGCATCGCTGGTAACAAAGGTGTTTATCCAGAGGGACTACAGTGAAGGAACCGTGTGTCGTTTCCAGGCCAAGTTCCCTTCAGAGCTTGAAAACAGGGTGAGCACAAACAAACACGTTCATATCTTAAATGTAATATGTTGGCTAATTTCACACTCGCAATGATTTATCAATGTGTCAATCAAAGACGGTAATTCTAGTAGCGTATCCAGATTGCAATATGCCCGAGTGGATGGATTAGAGTCACCCTCTGCTAGTTGAATTATCCTCCCATTCCACAGAATCTTTTTCCTTGCAGGGATTAATCTTATTATTATCTTAGTAAGAGGATGAGTAGAATAGGTATTGATATTTACACCTGCAACTGTCACACCTGTTTATAGTTTTACACTAAAACTTATTGTATCATTTTGATTGCTATATTTACCTCAATTTTAGTCCCAAAATATTTGTTTTTGACAGAATAGAAGAAGGAATAATAAATGATAAGCGAACAAATCCTCCAATCCCAGGTTCTTTTACAATTTGCAATCGGGATAAAACCTCCACGGTAACGCATGCAATAAAGTAAACTTGTGTGTAAAAACAGAAATAACATGTACTTAGTGAATAACTGCTTTTTATATCGAGCTCCACCTTCTAACAACAAATAAAGTAATAACTTTGCCTTTCTGAATGTAATAAAGTCTATAATGTAATAACTTGTCAATAATCTAATAAAATAGCAAAACGTGTTTTACAACCACGATTGAGACTGTGAGTGTTAAAGAATTTGTATTCTCAATGAAATCACTATGATGACTATCTCAACCACCATAACTAATTTTGATAGACAAACAGCACAAAGTGTGCAAATAGAGCTTTTTTATTACCAAGAAATTCAGCCGTCACAGTAATAGCTGCAGTTATTACATTCTGAAAACATTTCTTAAATGCTTCCTTGAACTTGTAATAATTCATTGCATTATTGTCAAAATGTTATTATGATCAAGATAAATTATTTTATTACACTATTGACACATTATTACATGATGGGCTTCATCACATTGAAAAAAGCCAAACTGATCACATCGTTAATTAATTAATTAATACACACTACACACATACAATGTTATTCATCGGTTTGGAATATAAAATAAACTATCACACAATTAAAAAGTAAAGTGACACTGTGAGCTGCACTTTTCTCTTTGTTCACGAATACAGCAAAGATGATAAAGTTGGAAGTTGAAGCAAAAAAAATATCTTTACACTGAGTACCGGCGGAAAGAATAAGCTTTTCATTGGAGTGACTAATTTGGAAGGTTTTTCTGTTGCTGTTTGAGCACCTGGTTGTGTTGATATTCACGGTCTTTCTGTAGATGTTTCAAGTAATTAGAATCTGAATCAGACAGTTCACGCACGGACACACACACACACACGCAGAGGAACAGCGGGGGTCAGTGTTAGAGGCCATTAGAAGACTCTTAAATTTACATAAATTCTCAGCAAACATGTTCTGTCGGATGCTCAGACCACACCACCCATTGCTGTCGTTCCTCTACAAGCGAGTTTTCATCTTGGCATCTTGGTTTTTTCCATCTTCAACAAGTGAGGTGTGTTTGTTAATGGCTCCACAAACTGGGAGCAGTTTGGGTTGAACAGAATTCAGCTGGTATGTTTGGCAGGTGTCTTTATGGCTGAGCAGCTTGCTCCTGCAGCGCCGCCAGAGCACTTTTCACTTGTGTCGTCCTGATGTTGTGTGCAGGCCTCCATCTACCACACTAAATGTGTGTTGTTGTTGTTGTTGTCGTTGTTGTTTTTTACTTGCAACTAGATTGAGAGAACACTACTGGAGGAAACAGTGAAGACTCTGAACTCCTATTATGTGGAGGCAGAAAAAATCGGAGGCCAATCGTACCTGGAAGGATGTCTGGCTTGTGCAACAGCTTACATCATTTTCCTCTGCATGGAGACTCGCTATGAGAAGGTAATAAATCTGTGCACGCCTAAATGTTTTTGCAACTTATGGCTATGTTCTTCTTGTTGACCAGAAATACCATTCACCCATAAAAACACAGGATAAACCTTCAAACAAGAGTTAAGTAAGAGGCTGAATACCCACTTTTGTGTCGTGTTTGTAATAAGTATAAAGTCAATGCTAAAGGCTAAACAGCGCCGCAGAAGTGATTGGAAAACTTCAGCTCATGCGCTGAAAGAAAAAGAACTAATTTGTTATTTTTACATTTCAATTTGTACATAAAATGTTATTGTATACTGCGCTCTACGACAAATGGACATTTCTAACTACTCTGCTTTCTTCTGCTTTTCTTCCCAAAAATTATCATTGCATCAGTTTCTATGTTAAAGACATGAGACTGTTTATTATTCCTTCTATATAAATGCACTGATCATTCAAATTTCACAACTTTCAAACTTAGAAAAGTGATGGTAACCAAACACAATACATAATTCATATAAATGTATTGACTTGTAAGTTATGCCTTTGTGTTTTCCAAGTGTATTCTAGCTTGCTGTGTGTGAAAACCAGACAGTGCAGTTAATTGCTTATTTTTGACACAGTTGATTTATATGATAGATAAAAGTGAATCCCAACATGTTGAATATTGTATGTACTTTTCATAATACCTACAGTTGAGGTGTCATTTGTTGCCATTTATCTGAACCCCTTAAATATTCATACATCCCATTGTTTTGATTATGAAGCCTTGAATATTTCAGGTTCTTTCATAGGATCCCTGTTTTTCTAGTAGGTTGTACAATTAGCAAAGAATTAAATACAAAACTTGCTTCCTGCTTATCCACACAATTTAGTCACAGCCATATTTGTATATTTCTTATGAAAACGCAAACAAAATATTTGGTTTATTTACTGTAAGTCTTTAAGAGAGCAGAACACAGAGTTATTTAGACTCATTAACAGACGGAACAAGAAAAAGAAATATGATTCTCTGTGGTACATTGGCTGTCTTTCCACCATTGCACGCAGGCACGCACGCACACACACACACACACACAGCTAATTAATTTTCTTGTGATGTTCTGCTTACCTGATGTTTCACATGCAGTTGCTTCTCTGTTCTGATCTCTTGTCACCCGCAACATTCATCTGCCTGCTCTTTTTTTTTGTTTTGAATTTTGTAAACATTGCCGCTTCAAAGCACTGCGGAGCTACTGGGAGTTTGACCAAGAAGCACAAAAAGAACCAACTTATTGCCGTGCTGAAGTCGTGCAGAAACGGCTCGCTGTGAGGCACCTTTCATCCCCCTGTCAGCTGGGTGCTGCTCCACTGAACTGCCGAGATGCTATCAGCTCCACAGGAGAGTTGTTTATTTATTTGTATAACTTAATCATCTTGGCTGAATAACGCTACGAGTGATGGTGATAAAAGACCCACCCACGTTGGCGCACTGTGTGCAGAGGTTCAGTGAGCAGATTCTTTGGAGCACCCAGGGCCCCTCGACACTCTCGGCTCACACCATCAAAAGGCTCTGATTGCACACAGCATGTCAAAAAAGAAACGTGCGAGGACAAAAAAATCACCTCGCTCGCAGTTCGTACGCTCCATTTCCTATTTTATGCGCCGCACGTACGGCGCAGGATTCGCGTGAGCCCGCGGAAATCCCTTTATAACGCACTTGGAGACATAAGGAGAGGATTGTATTGTGTGTCTATCACTGCAATCAGAAAGCTTTTCCCCATAAGACTGTGACACACATGCCAGTACAACCAAGGCCCAGCTTGGATACTTGTCTGTCATCTTGTTACGCTGAGGAGGATTGAGCTGCCCCGAGAGCTCGCTCGCGAGTGAAAGGCTTGGCCTTTTCCCTGGACCGGAGTGAACCGATTAGTCAGGGCTCCACTGTGTGCCTCGGCCTCTTTGCTGTGATGTCTGATTCTCTTTGATTGAGATTTTTCCACAAAAGACACCCATTTATATTGCATCAAGAAATGTGTGGATATGATCTTCCAAGGGAAATATTGATTGCTATATGTTTAGTGTCATTTCACATAGACTTCACTGATTTTTGGGAACCGCAAGGAAGCAAACCACCGGCTTTGGATGGCTTCAGTTCAGTTGATTTTTACAGAGATATTTAGTGTCTTAATGTTTTCCAGACTTTCCGTTGCAAAGGCCTTTTATTCTTCTTCCAATGGGAGACAAAAAGAAGTATTCCTCTGGTGTTTTGTCTCCACTACCAGAGGTCACTATATTAGCAGCTGTGCCTGCAGCTGTGACAGGCCTTTGACTTCCCGGCGGAGCGCGGCTCAGTGTGTTGTTTGCTGGTTGGCGTTGTTTTAATCTCTCCAGGCCGAGTGGCTACGTGACCTTTAGCAACTCACAAAATAGGACGTGAATCTGTCATGTTTCATCAATCAGTTTAAGGGGAGCAGAAAAATATGTTACACCTCACATTTCAGAGGATGCATCTGGAACAAATCCATTAAAGTTGTTGCCTCTGTGAAATTCAGACTGTTGTTTAAGTTTCTGTAGCTTTCAATGGCATATAATCGGGGATAATTTAATAGTCTTTTGAAAGATTTCCTGTATCTTTCTCACCTCGGCCGCTATAGTAAGATGGGTATAAAAAGTGACAGTTAACCCTCTCATGACTGTGCAGTCCAGATTTATTTAGATTTTATCGCTGTAGAATTAAAAAATGTTAGAAAAAAGCACAATGGGTGAAATTCATTTAATTTCTTTTTTTAATATCTGCGTGTTCTTCAACATTAATACATGTTCTCGATTGTACTGACATGCCCATGTTACAAGCATGCGATACGATACTGTCTGTGTTTGGTCAGTTGTACTGCAGGGGTCACCATAACGACTAATGTATGAGCACAAACCTCTATATCTCAGCTTCCTGGTCATTATATTCATAACGGGTATGCATGCCAAATTCTGCCAGCTTCATCATGATAATAACTCCGTAGAGGACGATCCACGTCATTTTCTGTAGTTGCAATGTTAGACATTAATTCATTAGGACAATGACAGGCGCCTATAAAAGTTTGATGACACCGCACGGTGAGATGCAGTCCGTTTGGTTTCAGCTCCTAATGAGTGTACTTTATTTGCAGGAGTGGCGGCAGCCCTCACGGAGTACACGATGCTTAGACTGACATGATTAGACAGACTTTAAGAGAGGCATTACACATCAGCATTGCCCTCAGAGGCATCGCTGAGGCTAAAGAAGCTGTTCTAATGATGCTACCTCATCTAATCACCGTCCACTTAGCATGACTGGCAATCAGTCTCCAGTCATTTAGTTTGCTCTCAGCAGCAACATTGGACAACACGCTACACTTGGATCTCTGAGACGCAACTCCGGTCATGGTCAACAGTGTGTGTGCTGCCATGCTGCATAGCAGAATGTATACAGCACGCTTGTGTGAATGTGTGTGCCAGCGCATGGTCTGAAGTGCACAGATTCACTCTGCTGCTGCTCTGTGGTCTATGAAGTTGATGCAATACTCACTTGCAAAACTATGTATTCACTGGCAATGAAATCTAAATAAACGGCCCCATGCACTTCTCATAATGGAAGGTAACTGAATCAGTCCCAGGTTTATTAAAAAATGACTGCTCTCGTCCGAGCATAATGGAATTACTGAGTTCGGATTCAAATGCTGAAGAATAAGAGAGACTGTGGTAACTTATGCCGTATGCTGACTATACTGCAAACAGATTTTTTTTTTTTAATGTTTCTGTATTGTCCTCACAAAATGGCACAGGAGGAGGTTAAATCTGGAGATCACCTTTCATGGATCCACTGTTGCAGTCAGATTATCATCCACTTGTGTTTTCAAATATCAATGGGTTCTAATCAATTTGGGATAATCTCTCAATGTCCTCTCATCCTTGTCTCACCTGGCTCGACTTCTTGTTTTATGCCAGGTCCTGAAGAAGATATCAGGGTACATCCAGGAGCAGAATGAGAAGATCTATGCTCCCAGAGGTCTGCTGCTCACCGACCCCATAGAGAGAGGAATGAGGGTCGTATCCTTCACTCACCTGCTCGCTCTTCAAGTGTGCAACAAAAGAGATAATGGATGAAAATGCTCAGCAGAACTGTACAGAATGGAGAGGACTAATAATAGATGGCAGGTGGAAAAACATTGCGTAACTTCTTGAAACATTTGGATTTGATGAAAGACTGAAGAATCCTCCCTGTTTGCTATAAATTGCAATCAAAGTCTATGTGCAAACTGCCAGCTCGTGGTGATTAGCTGTTTAATTGCCAACTATTGTTCCCAAGAGTACATCTAAAGCAGGAAAGATGATTTTATGGACAGTTATCCACTGTAAATGTAACGTTTTTATAAACCATCAATCTTCAATCCCACCCAACTGTTGGTGAGTCCATCACAGGGTAAACACATAAGAAGATGAGAGTGCGACCCAACTTAACACTAACCCATCCGATACCTGCACAATTTTGTCATTTTAGAAAAAGCTTCTACAGTCAACCAGCGCTTGTCTTTGGTGTATTTTTTGTGTGTTTCTGTTTTTTGTTTTTAAGTTTCAAAAGCGGCCAACCCATTTCACTTTGTTAGTTGGAGAAGACCCAGTGTACGTAGACGGAGAAAGAGAAGGTATCCAGCAGACCATCACACATGCATGGCCCAGAATGACTCAAACAACAGGCTCCCAGTCCAGGGCCAACCTGTTACCAACAATTATTAGTCAATACAGTTGTTAACCATGGTGTCGGTTTCAAAAAGTGAACTAAAAGTGAACTTCTCCCTGCGTTGCTAATGCCTCCCCGTGATTATTTTCTTGTTATGGTTTTGTCAAACTGCCACATTGTAGTCCCTTTTTTTTTGTCTCTAAGCTCTGCACCAAAATGCCCTTTTCATTATGTGATGATCCTTAACATTCACAGCTAGAGATCAGTGTTTTTGAGGACCGGGGTTCCGGCGGCTCCAGTCCCACCACCAGCATGTCGTCGGGCAGCACGGCCCGATGACTGGAGGGCCAGCACCAGGCTTACGGATACCACCACAGGGGCAGCGGTACGCTTACCAACATCCGCATGCTGAAACATGAGAGCACCAGATTCTAAGGGCGAGCGGAGAAAGAGAAGCGAGGAGGTGACCCACAGCATTTGCACTCTCCCTGCTGGAACTGCCTGAAGAAGAGGAGCAGGGGTATACCAACACACCGGATATGTCACAGAATAAACACAAGATACAGATATATGGCACGTAATGTTCAGAGTGTCTGTGAGAAAATATCCTTCAGTCATTTAAAGTTATCCAAACCACAATAATCCTCGTTCTTTTATTCCACTCACTTTTGATTTCATTCTACCATCCATGTTTCCATGAGTCACACCATGTCTGTGTTGCAGCTGATTGAGTCGACATTTTTTTGATTAGCCTGGATGTCGATGCCTGATTATTTTCAAGGAGGTCACAGTAGCTGCATCTATCTGCAGATCCACTGGCAGTGTGGCCTAAGGTCAGCGCAGCAACTTTGGCGTCTAAAAAATGGAAAACTACCAGCCTCCCGGGAGCCCAAAGTTTTCCGTTTCTGTTGAATGACTGCATTTGTGTCAGTTGATTGAGGTCAAGTGGCTTTGAATGCTGGCAAATTGGGCCTGCTGTCGGACGGCTTGTTTCTACGCTTGTTCACATGCGTTTGGCTTTAGTTTCAAACGGCCACCAGAGAATACTTGGAATTATTTGTCCTTCTTTTCTTTTAGTGTATACAGGCGACCCATGTCACAGCTGTAGGTCATGATCCCAAAGTACACACATTCTGCATCCTGCACATAAACACATATGCATACAAATGCACACAAGCATGCCCAAGTACTCATGCAGACACATACTGGCAGGGGAACATGCACGTACATGCATACATACTGATACACACCTGTGGCTAGTGGACACAAATTCCTGCACACACACACACACACACGCACGCAAACACAGACACACACAGCCAAACTATATTCTCTGTGCCCTCAGATCTTTATGAATGCAAGCCAGCACCGTTCCTTGTTAGTCTGTGCTCTTTCCCTGGAGCTGAGTTGACGCTCTCAGTGAGATGCAAGTGTCGCAGCTCGGTCTGCAATGAAAGCGTGCAGATCATTAGGAAAACATTAAGAGATGCTCTTTTTATTAGACCCAAACGCCCTTTGAAACATTTTGGTCTGAGAGGGCTGAAGCTGTGTGGCTGCTTTATCTTCTCATCTATGAAAAAAAAAGAAAAGTGTTGAAGACATGTTTTGTGTGTTTTATGTGATCAAAGGTGAGCCAGAGACTGTGCCCACCTAGAATCCAGAAAGCTTATGTAAATCTGCTGTATATGCAAATTATATTCCAATATGCAAAATTAAAACATGAATCACTGTCATGAAATGAAGAAATGTGGTTTTGATACAGACACACTGTGATTCCGATCACTTCAAACTCTGTGTTCAAACCAAATATCCATCTTCTAGACATTTTTAAGCACTCTGCTCAGTATGTTCCTCACTAATCTAAAATAATAATCCAGCACCAGGCAGCCGAGATTGAAAAACAGGAATTCTGTCTCTCATCAGGGAAATAAAGCATCATGTCTTTGTGTGTGGAGGCTGATGAGATGAAAGGTGATCATTATGTTAGAAAAATGTTGATGCCGTCAGACAGAACACCCACACAATGTCTAACAAAAGATCAGACCTCTGGAAAAAAAGAAGCTCTGTTCCAGTGTCTCCTCATTTTGTGTCTGTAACCATAAACGTCATTTTTTTCATACAATTTTTGTTTTTTTATTCACCTCTTCACATCCTCTATTAATTAACTCTCGAAGTGTATCCCTTTGCTATCTTCTGTCCGACACTTACCTGTAAACAAACCCCTCAAAACAGCCACTGCCTCGACTCAAACCTGGGTCGATTTCCAACTGCAGTTCAAGTGCTGAGTTAAACTACTCAGCGGAAAGCCATTGCAGAGCCGGTGAGGTTTTTGCTTCATTCCCATGGATAGTTTAATTTCAACATGACACTTTTATTACCTGGAGGAGTGAGAGGGGAACCTACTTGGATATTTCACCACAGCAGTTGAGTACAGTTGTGCTTGTGTTCAGCCTCCTCTGCTTTTTTGATGCCTTCATGTTTCATCCTGGTGGAGTGGATATCCAACCTGGGGCTGACGGACTGACCAATTCAAATAGACTTAACACTGCCAGTAAGTGATCAAAGGAGCCCGTTGGACAATGAATAATGAAAAAAACAAAAACACTGTACATAAATTGTACAGGAAAATCACTGTACTTTATATATTTGTCAGTGTTTACTCATGCTGAGTTTGTAAACTGTAAAACGAAAAAAAAAAAGTGGATGGAAATGCCATGAAGCTATCGAATTCCAAAACATCACAGTTGCCCACCATTATAGTTTAAACATGTTTTATGTCTCAATACCATCTCTAAATAAAGACAGCAGATGGAAGAGCAGCTATACAGATCCGTCCAGTATTGCTATCACAAGGAGCTTTATTTGAAGTGTTGATAATGTAGCTCATGTTATGATCAGTGACGATGATGATATCAGCACTGTTGGACGTAAACAGGTGGGTGCTGGTGAAGTTCTCAGGGGAGAGTATGAAATGCGCCTGATTCAAATTTCTTAAAGAATAAGTTCACATTTTAAAAGCCATCCTCTGATGATGTCGGGCCATGAGATAAATGCTTTGCGAAACTGTCGAGTGGACTGAGTTGACATTTTATCCATGTTGCCCGGAGGGAGGTGACTTTTAGGACGCTCCGACTAAACAGATCTCCAGAGACTATAAAACATCAGTCACCACAAGTGGATAGGATTCTCTACCAAGACCCCACCAAGATTGTAATGGACTCGAATTGTGTTAAATGTGACCTTTGTGATGTCAGAGCAGTGTGATAGATTACCTGTAATTAATTTTAGGTCCGCCCAGCTAAATGTATACTACCTTGCCATAAACCCATGGTCAATTAACTCAATGTTTTAAGTGAATCCTTCTGATCCAGTGGTGTTTCATGCCACAGTACGCTGGAAATCGGTTGAAGTTGATTGAGTAATTTGAAGAAGCTGCTGTCTGGATGTCCAGAGATTTTGGTTAGTGTATTCTCTCACATGATAACATGTTTCTTTGGGTTAAGTTATATTGATGTAGTCATCTCTCTTCTATGCCACTTTTAATTAATTCAGCCCCGGATTGAAATGTTGAGGTATGATGTGTCAAAAAATGTGAACTTATCCTTTAAGAACTAAGGTATGAGAGAGCACTTTGTCATAATCTTGCTTTGTGTAGCCATCTTTTTTTCCCCCTTCAAATTACTTTCTGAAGTGGAAAGTGTGAAGAGCCTGAAAAGATAATAAATGTATTCTTGTAGAAGAAGATGTGCATCAAGATACTTGTACATTACACTTTATTTTGTTATTTATCAAGATAATTTACCAAAGCATACCTTTGTAAGACAAGTTTAGATGTAAATTGATGTATAGTCTATTTCTATATGTACATTTTCACAGGACATTAATGTATGTATCCTTTACTGTATTTGAGCAAGTTGATTCAGACAGATCAGTATATCAAGACTGTGTGTATGCGTGTGTGCGGGCACAGAGTGGTGGGTGTGTTTGTGTGTGTTATGCTGTTATCAGGGGATATTTAGTGGTGCAATTGATGTCTTCCTAAAAACATGAAAAAATAAAATGATGTGTAGAGTTTTTGTGCTCCATGGAGACTAAAACTGCATTGGTGTTTAATGCTGCATGATGTGTGTAAACAAAGTGAGTACCAGAAGATGTAGAGTGAGATCCCCTGTCAACAAAGTCTCCAGTTGTGCGACCGAGAGGGAGGAATTCACATCTCATCTTGATGCTATTTGTGTGTTTATATTTACTTATTTAGAAATGAACTGAAATGTACTTTTTTTTTTTTGCAAAGCTGATCCTTTATCAAATCCCATGGAGATGAATTTTAACTGACTCCGAGAGATGAATAAAGTGTATGACAAAGCTGACGGTGACTCCAGGCTGCTGTTGGGATCTGCTCATTCAAAGAGTTGTTATCTGTGAACTCAGCTCTTGCTGTCTTTTATCTCTTGTGTGTTTGTATTACGCTGTGATCTGGCCCTATTTTTTTTTTTTTTTTTCAAACGTACACAGAAGGAATCTCCGCAATGAGGCCACAGGTCATTTGAGGATTCGATCTCCAGCTTATCAGTGCTGGAAATCATTTTGCTATTTATTTGTTCACCTATGCTGAAGCTTTCTCATGATACTATAGAAACATAGCTCAGTATGTTCTATTATTATGCTTCTACAGTATCTAAGAACTGAAATTACAACAGCTAAAACACAATACATTCAAATTTGAGCTCTAGAATAATTAACATCTGTAGGAACATTTATATGACTAACAGTTGTATTTAACTAAATGCTTTTATTATGAACTATGTATGATGATCTCTTTCTAGTTTGAGTATCAATGCTTGTTGTTGTTGTTGTTGTTGTTGTTGTTGTTGTTGTTGTTGTCTTGTACTGAGGATACTTCAGTGACTCCCTACATCATCTTGTGGTATAAGCTGGTATCACAACTACGGAGCCACTGTTTCCTTGCAGAACCTTACTCTATTTTTGAGATCAGCTCGAAACACTTCTTCACTCATGCTATTCAAGACTCGTAACGTGTATGAAGAAATGCAGTTGGTGAAACTATGATATTTCTGCCTCTAAATGAAGAAACATGCAATCAGAGCAAATTATAGCATACTGGTTTACTTTTATTGAATGGTCAGAAACACATGGCAAAACAACAACTGATTGAAATGTTTTAGCAATAGTATACTTATCTATGTCTTCAGTATGTGTGTGAGCGTGTGCTGGGACCAAAAAGTGGGGGACTCCACAAACTTCCACACAACACCGTGAAATCTTGTGTAAATGAAGAGATCAGTAATGTTTTACATATAATAAAGGTAAAAGGGCGGATTTATGGCCAACATTTACTATTTCCATTTTTATTTGTTATGACCTGGCTTAAATTACCTTAACAAGACAGGTAAATTAGGCATGGGAATAACCCATATAAGGTTTTTTTTTTTTTTCAACAAATGAGGAATGTCTATACCCAGAAACCAATAAACAAGTTTAACGAAATAATCTACAAGGAAAAGCACCAAATTCGAGACTTCAGCCAACAAAAATAAACTTCAGCAACTCAAAAGTAACAAACAAGAGAGAGAATATACCCTGGCGAGGTCACCAGGACAGTACAGGGCAAGCAGTGAAACACACACACACACACACACACACACACACACACACACACACACACACACACACACACACACACACACACACACACACACACACACACACACACACACACACACACACTGATGCAAGAGTGCTAATACACCACTGTGCAGAGTTGTAACACCTGTGAAACAAATATAACGAATACAACCAATGAAAGCACACTGCACTGGGCCTCTGGGCTGTCACAAAGCATGGCAAAACGCTGTCTTGGAAAAGTTATTATGGCACAGGACAGAAAATGCACAAAGTCAATGAGAAGTCTTCACAAGGATAGATGCACAAGTCTGGGAGTGTGTGAGCACAAGAGGTGTACAGTAGATCCATCATAGCCTGCTCATAAGGCCCCCAAAAAATTAGCGATATGGTTCTGGCAGATACCAAGGTGTATTTAAGATCAGAAGAGTGGAGGCAGAGGAGGAGTGATGAGGGTGACCTGACAGCAGAGGAGTGAGGAAACATCTCAACACCTGTGAGCAAAGGTCACGCTCACACTAACGAGCCACTGCACAGAGCTCCTTTCTTCCCTGTCGACCCCCCCCCCCCCCCCCCCCCAACCCCCCAACCCCCCTTACCTTTCGCTGGAGGGTTGCGGCTACGATTGTTTTCCAAGTTTTAACATTTGTTGTTCTTTGGCTCCACTACAGTGTTTCTTTCCGTTCTACTTCCTCCACATCCTCTCCCACCCTTTCTTCACCCATACTTTTCCACAGTTTTTGGGGGTTTTTTTCGTGCCTGTGTCTGAGTCACAGACGGCAAGAATGAGAAGAAAAAAAAGTCACTTTGTGGTATTGATTGGATAAAATGTTTATTCCTACAAATCACAGAAAATCAGTATTCTCCCGCTGCCTCTGTGTCTACAAGTATTTTGACTGGCAACAGTTGTTTGGCAAGGGAGAAGTCTGCAGTGGTGTGCTTGCATGTAATGCATTAAGCATGCATCCCCTCAGGAAACGCTCATGGCATCAGTGAAAAGACATGCCTGCAGCAACATTAGGGGAGTATGAACCCTCCCCCTGATCTTATATTCTGCTCTTGACACTCTATGTTCGAAATCGTATGTGAATGCACTTTTCTTTTTTTTCTTTTTTTTTTATTTGCTCCACAGATTTTCACCCGGATTCTTTAATTCTTTAATTCATGAGCATCTTCATGAGATGCTGTGATAAAGTGTCAGAATTAAAGTATCCAGCTGAAATTCTGGCTGTGCTCACTGAGGCCCTTGAAACATTTATTATCCACATCTGTTCATATTCAAGACCACAATGGGTGAAATTTGTGCATTTTAACAGCTCTGATGCAACAAACCGGAATGTTTAGCTCAACTGCTCCCTACAAAACATAGGCATGGAATAGACGGCCACAACCATACAGATCATTGTGATAATTGTTATAACATGCATCTATGTCATATCTCATTTTAAACTTTTGTTTTATCAAAAAATAAATAAATAATGCAGAGACATTCAAGCAGAGATATCATACTTGTCTTTATTGACTGGTCAGTTAAAATCCAGTTTGATCTCAATTCTCAGATCAGTAACATGATAGCATAATAACGAGGAGATAAAGAAAAGTTCATCTTGAAAACAACATTTTGGAATTTTTACAAAATCTGTTATGAACAACATGAACTAGTGTGAAGTAATAACTTGCTTTAGCATTTCTCTAGCGTTGAAAGATTCTCAAAACATGAGACTTCTGCATCCTGAAGCTCTGAGAAACTCACCCTGGCATCTCTTCAATGCTAAAGCGTTTATTCTTGCATACCTACACATGTATGTATAAATAACTAGGATGACTGGTTGCTGCTCTACAAGAATTGCTGCAATCTGCTGTTCGGTTTTGGATCTCACTCAGAGAAACTGCATCACAGGACAATTTAAGAACTTTTATTGAACAATTGTTACGGATGTAGTTGAAGTCTGGTGAGCTTCCTGGTGAGATGAATTAAACCCTTTTGCAACCCAGTTTTGGCCCTCAGACCACATATTTGTCTCTCCTGTTTTAAGGATGGGGGAAAAAAGGCAAAATACATTGAAAAAGGCGAGTTTTGTCTCTGATTTATTGTACAGAGGCCTGTTTTAGGGACTCCCTTTTAACTCGATTTTTTTTTTCACCACAATCCTGCTGCCTCGCCTATTGGCTTTGGCAGAAACACCCGCTCAGCTTATTTAACCTCATTGTGATTGACGGCTCTTGTGTTGTGTTTGCTGCTGGACCTCCTTCGAGTGCAGCCTGGACCGCCACACGAAGACATAATGTTACGGATCTGAGTCTGGAAACGTGTGGTTTCAGTTAAAATGTCACTTCAGATCACGCTGGTTAATTGTCGGACAGAGGTTATTGTGTGCCGCTCCTCTTGGATCCACTGCTGAAGAAAAAAATTAATGGTGCCGTGTCGGTCACTGCCCTCCTAACAGCTTCTCAATGAGTCAGGACCGAGATCCCGCAGAGCGCAGGGTGAAACAGGGATAAACTCTGCTAGAGGAGACCATCTAAAGACACTGTGTCTGTTTCCTATGCTTGACACTAAACTCAAGGCCAAAAGAACTGATTAAAGAGGAACTACATAGTTTAACTCAGGGACAATCGAGCTATACAAGCGTCACTTTGTAGAAGAAAAAAATTAGGTAAGAAAAAATCAAATAACTCAACTGTGCAGTGATTGACCAAACAATCCCATGAATACGTTAATGGGGAGCTTTATTTGTGCATATCTCATTGTGATCTAATGTTTTACTTATGGGAGATGTCTTGGTACATGAAGTTAATGGGATACCCGTGCACTTTTGGCCTTGTTTCAAAAATAATATTACTAAGTCAGCCATTCCACTGAAACTACTAAAAGTTTCGTAGATGAAACATAAAAGTTTGAGATTATAACATTTTTAAGCATTTTGTACAGTTTTTCAGTTTTGTACATTACGTTTGTGTTGTATTATAGAAAATATACAAATCTGATTAAGGGTATTTTTATGTGGCTCCACAGGCCCTGCTCAGGTTCCAGCTGTAACTTAACTAGTAAATGTATTCTCACGCATGAAAAACATTGTCAGCACTCAAATAGTAACTTGCATATTCTCTGAATACGATTTAAATGACAGTAAACTGAATAGTGCATGATCACTTGTGATTTTTACATTGAGCAAGATAATAATGCAATAATAATAATTGCAATTGCAATAACCTACAACCCATTTAACAGCCAGCGGCTTCGTGCGATGTCATTCATGCTCAAGTGGTTGTTTGAGTAGCTTTATCTGTAATGTCGCTGAATTCATTTCATGTACAGCCTTGGTTAAATTAGTCAAGTAAATTGAAATAAAATTGCTTGATATGAATTCAGTCAATTACAAGCAGTGATGGCAAAGCATTAATTTTTATTTCAGGCGAGTTCAAACCTCATTGTACTCTCACTGTAACCAGATTGACTCCAGCCTGGAGGGAGTTTGCACGCAGCATTCAAGACACTCCTCGAAAAGGAGGCTCGGTTGCATTGGGAACAAAAATAAACACACATATGTTGAAGCTGCAGCATAAAAGACATGACCACCACATAAATAGAGCTGTTTGCTCTCATCTCGTTCCACTCCTTTATTCGGCTCACTTCCACACGATACAAATGTTTTTCTAAAGTATCCTTTCTTATCTGATCTCACTTCATTTTCTGGGTCTGTTTCATCGTGTGTACACAGCGCAGTTTTACTGTTGGTCGGACATTTTGTTGAGTGATGGTGGTCTGAAGCAAAAAAAAAAAAAAAAGTTTTTCGATTATCTTTCCACATGGTCACACACACACACACACACACACACACACACACACACACACACACACACACACACACACACACACACACACACACACACACACACACACACACACACATTGAACATTGGGTTCCAGGTTTTATTTTGCACAGGGACATTTAGACAGTTTGTTCCAGCAGAGAGAAACACAGCTGGAGCCTCTGAGAGAAGAAACAATGCAATGGCACTGACCATGCCAGACACACACATACACACACACACACACACACACACACACACACACACACACACACACACACACACACACACACACACACACACACACACACATACACACACACACACACACACACACAGACACACACACTGCAGCAGGCCAATGGATTTCATCCATTGATCCATTGCTGATCAAATTTTGAATTAATTTAAGCTCAGTTTGCTCTCTGTGGAATTTGTTAATAAAAGTAGTAACACAGGGCGTCCACAGCTTTGTTTAACTTTTGCTTATATTGTTCCACAACATTATAAACGTGTCACGCAAAATAACCCAGTGCTGAGAATACAGTATCTACTTTCCATTTTGTCTTTTGCATAAACTTCTTTTTTAAAATAATGTCCAGTCCCACTGGATGAAGAGAAGCTTTACATAAACTTTGTGATTTCAGACTGTTCATATGTTTGCAATGACAGAGTAAATACAGCGAATACTGTAAACAGTGTTTTTAGTAACATCTTGTCCGTACCTTCAGTGAAGAGTTACTGCCAACCATATTCAGTAGTTTTCTTTCTGATTACAAAGCTCAGAATCCACAGAACATGTCACAATGCTTTCCAAGAGATTTATAGGAAAATATACAAACTGATTCACACATCTATCTGTAATAATAAATTGCTATAATTGTTAATAGATTGTAGGGACTGAGAAGGACAATGTCGGGGGGGAAAGATAATACAAACAGCAGATTTGTCTTTTGAAAGCGTGCAATCTCGATTAACACTTATAAACTGGCTTTTTTTGTTCATGCAAACTGTGAGTTTACAAATCATTGCTCGTCGATACAGCTCAGTCATTGTTATTGGAACTACAAAGAGGATCACATTTGTTTTAACGATAGGGAAACAATGTAACAGCAACCTCAGCTGAACCTCTTCAACGAGTTTTTGTGAAGACGTATTCAAATATTTTACTGGACTGAACTTGGTCATTGCATCACTCTCGCTCTCTGCTGATTCTTTGGCCTTGACCGAGAACATGAAGACATTTTCAGACTCGCACAGATCCATAGTGAGCAATTACCATTGCTTCAACACATCTGTCATCTTTAATTTATTGGTTTTCACGTTCCGATGCCTCTTGGATTTCATTTAAAAAAAAAAAAAAATGTCTGAGAGAAAGTAGTTCAGTCTCTAAATCTCAGCTGAAATGTTCTGATATTTCCAGGTGGCATCAGTGGCGAGGGTCCAGCTCATTAGTGGCTTCGGGGACTGATGCTGAGGGGCTGAGTGTACTGCTGTATCTTACATAAATATTGCATGGGCCCAAGCTGGATGAAGACCATTCTCCCCTGCTATGACACTGACTCGATCTAACACAGGATAAGACGAGAGCTGCGTATTTGATTTGATGGGACTGCTAAGATGAGAAGTAATGCCCCCCTGCAGAATAACATGGAAGCAAAAAGCTGTCAGTCAGCACAGTGTGCCGTCATCGTCTTGTGGGAGAAAAGTTTGGCGTTTCTCGACGGCTTCTATGCCAAAGTATTTATTGTTTCCTCAGAAATGTTTCAAGACACATGGTGATAAAACAAAAAATATGTCTTAGGCGTCAAATAAAAAAATTATAATAATAATAATGAAAAAAAGAAGTTCTCCATCTGTTTTATAAATCTAATCCTGTATAGACAGTTTCATAATAGATGCTGTGTGAAAAAAAATCTTAAATGACATTAAATGGGCAACTGAAGTCCTCTTTTTTTATATTTTGCTTATTTAATTGGGCATATAAGGATATATGCAATAATGTTTTTAAAACATTATGATTTTTATGTCTGGAATAAAATTAGCATGATCAATTATTAAGTATTGCTGATATTTCAGTTGTCCAAACCTTATCAGAAACGGGCATATGATATATGCTTCCATTATCCGATTTGAATTATCATATGTTTCACAAATGAAAACATGGTATTTCGTCATATTGCACACTTTCCCAACACACTTTTAGATGGTCCGTCAGATTCATCCATTCACTCACGATGACGGCTGCCATGCAGGGCGGCCACACACTAATGTTCAGTGTCTTTCCCAAGACATTTTTAACAGAAAGACAGGAGGGATCAACCCACAGACCTTGGATTTGGAAGACAACCTAATCTACCAACTGGGATGCAGCTGCACATCAGTGAGAGAGAGTATATTTATCCATCCATTGTCCTTTATGATTTTAGCCCAGGCTATATCCTGGACAGTTGGGCAGTCCAACACTGGGCAAACATGGAGAAATATTTACACTTACAGTCAATTAAAAGGGAACAGTACAGCTAATACCAGTGTCTTTAGACTGTCGGAGGAAACTGAAGTGTTTCCACATGCAAACTCCACACAGGAAGGCCCCAAGTCCCGATTCGACCTACATAGTAACAGTCCTGCTGTGAGGTGAGAGTGGCACCCAGTATAATGATATTATCTACTTTAACTGTGAAAAAGAAAAGAAAAGAAATCCGCTCAGTTGCAATTTGGTGTCACCAATTAATTAAAAACAATTGTTGTTATAGAATATTGCAAAGGAGACTGCAAGTTTCTGGATTCCACAGACAAGCTACAGAACATTGAAGTCTTTCACATGATTTGATGGCAGTAAAATCAAAATCGTCCTTTTTCTTCTTCTTTCTCTATTTTTTTTTTTTTTTGAGTTTTCAAATCCAAGTATTTAAAAGTGGAAGAATCTGTCAAGTTTTGTTTCAGGCATTACTTTTTTTCTTTTTTTTTTTCACTGTTGCCTTGCATTTTCTACTTTAAAAAAAATTTGCTCATCTCAAGTCTCATCTTGGGCTCACACACTCATGCACGTGTGTTTATCTTCTCTCTTCTGCTGTATTATTAATAGATAACAAAATGTGACCTTCCGTCGGAGGCAGATGGTCTGGCATATGTTTCTCTACCAGTCTGCCTCTTTGGACCCAGCACACACCCACACAGACACGTATATGCACACACGAAAGCTAAAGCTTTGAGACCTGGTGTTCCTCAGCATCCCAGTAGGCCCATAATAAATGAGAGTGTCATTGTCAGGATTAGTGTAGCGGCGTTGTAGGGATACTGATGAGGCCTTAGTGTGCTTTTAATGAATGTAGATCTGCTGTATGTGCAGTGGTCTACGCGCCGCGGCTCCACTGATTGACTTGGCTTTGGTTCAGGTCCCACCAAGATAAGTGCCAGGTGTTGACATGAGGGTGTGACACAGTTCTGCTCCCAGCAAGCATGCACCCTGTATGTTTCTCGATAGTCCGAAGGGGGCCGGGAGCCAAGGGGTGAAGCGTGGCAGCGATGATCGAGGGGAAGGACAGCTTATAGGCTAACTGATGAGAAAAGGTAGCAGAGATCCACAGAGAGGAAAGTTGGGCAGATATTTGTGAGAAAAGTTTTCTCCGAGAGTTTCTGTACATCCGTGTTCACTAGTGGATAGAGGGGGGGGGGGGGGGGGGGGGGGGGGTGAGCGGTGACAACTACAGCACTGCCGTCTGCAGGTGGGTGGAGATCAGTGGCAGCATAGAGACAGAAAGTGGCCACAACAAAAGGCCGGACCACCTGCGCTCCCCAGAAGACCGTGTTCCTCCAAAGTAAGCCACCTGGGCTGCAGAGAAAGAAACAGAAATGCCAAGGAATATTAGTAAAATGTAAAAAAATTAAAGTAAAAAAATCTGCTCATTCATCATGCAATACAGCGGGGTGAAGCAAGGGGACACAGTTTGAGGAATGCTATCAAGCAAAGCCAACGGTGCATCTTGTTCTCCTGAGCCTGGTAATACGGCTCTGTCTGCCCTGCCAGAATTCACTCACCCACGCATGCTGACCCATCATCATTGGGCTCAAAGCCCTGGTTGCATCTCCGCTTGGCACGGCACTTGTAGCTTCCATAAGTGTTGGTGCAGACAGGGCGGTCAGAGGGGCACACAGAGGGGAACTGGGTACACTCATCTTTATCTGAGGGCGGGGGAGGTGAGGAGGGCAGAAAACACTTGACGTAAGGGGTTTTGTTTTTTGGGGGGGGTGGGGGGGGCAAGTCCAGACTGCTCAAGAGTGAGAAAAGATGTTACAGCTTACCTGTGCAACGGCCATTCTCATTCAGAGCAAAGCCATGACCGCACTGTAAAACACAGTACAACAAGACTCAAGCAACTCTAGAAACAATTGGAAACATGTGACGTGGCCTTTGCAGTCACCAGATCTCCGTCGTGCAGGAAACAGTGCTTTACACAGTGACATCATGAAAACATCTGTAATGTTTCAGATCTTGTCTTCAGTGAAATCTGGTGGAGAGCAGCACTGAAGATGTTTCCAATGATTTATTGCGAGTCTTTAACTTGACATTTATCTGAAGCATCTTTATTCTGACAGAATGACTTTTTATGGACTGGAAAATCAGACATGCTGTTTTTCATTCCCTTTTTTGCTACCAAAGTAGTTTTTATATCGCCACTCGAGGCTGTTCTAGACGGGATATCTTCAGATCAGATGTGTGGCGTCTGGGGACAAGTTACTTCAAAATATTATTAAATATCATCCGATTGATCTCAAGTTGCTTTGGGGATCACTCTGCAGCAGTTTTATACCTCTATTTCCACAGTCGGAGTGACTTCCTCCTCGTCTCGTGGATAGTGGATCTCCAGCACGGAGTTTATCTCGGCAGGCTCCAGTGGTCGAGCCACTGAGCGCCCATCTGGCCAGTAAACCTCCACATTGGTGGCCACATCCTTACCTGTAGGATTCCGTTTGGACAAAGACACACTGTGAAGGATTGTTAAATTGCACAGTACGTAATGCAGGTTTTTAGAAAAAAAAAAGAAAACCTCCTGAGTTTTTACTTTACTCTCCTCTCCTCTCCTCTCCTCTCCTCTCTCCATTAACTATTTTAATCAGGCATAGAGACCCCCGCCTCCCCCCTCTGAGGCCCTGTGCAGCCCTTAATTAAAGTGGCATTTCTAATGTAAACAGATCTTGAGTTACCTTGCCAGGCAGCAATCCGCTCTGCAGGTGTGCTGCTTGAGAGCCAAAGAATATTTCACCTGTGCTGCACCCACACGGCAGCCTCTCAGTTAGTGGTGCCGAGTTATTGTGCATGTGCACCAGTAATTAGTTCCTTTTTTTTTTTTTTTTTTTTTAAATCTTTTTATTCTGAATTGTGGAGGCTGTTTCTGAAGTCACAATAGAGGGGAAATTTGCAGTTAAAGTTTAAGCAAGAGGGCCACCAGAGTCTGTTTAGACAGTCCTGATACAGAACAGGCGCAGTGAGGTGGGGGGGGTGGGTGGGCTCCTAGGAAACGATGACCACCAGCGAACTGTCCTTTAGAGGAGGGAAGATAGAGACGGGGAGCTGTTCCCTTCCAAGACAGGATGGCCTCCTGCACCTGCTCCAACTCCCATGGTTGCCCAATCAAGCTGAAGTTGTTAAAGATTATCCTCCTCACATGTGTTCATTTTCATTCCAACAGCGACTCCCTGCAGTCGTCTTTCTCTTTAGTTCTGGCTGTCTCACTACATCAACATTGCTCAGTAGAAGTAAGTCAGAAAACAATAGCACAGATGAAGGACCTTCCTAATGTTATACATACAATGTGAAAAATTGATCATAGGTCATTTTCTCATCACCAATTATTTGTTGCAGTTCAAAGAGGATTACTTTCCGTCTTACCCAGACCAAAGTGGGCCACAGGCTCCATCTCACACAGATACCCTGAACCACCGTCAATGATCCGTGTGTGCGGCCCACTCTTTTTCGTGTACACCACCACTTTAGCTCCTCTGGCAAAAGCACCAAACTTGGTCCGAGGAATCACTCGCAGCCACGAGTTACTCGCTCCCTAACAGTCAAAAGGAGAACAAGAGTAAAAAATCAAGGGAGGAATGGAAGCGGCCTCAAGTGTTTTAAGATTGGCAAACATTTACCTGGTTGACTTTGTAAATGGAGAGAGGCTGTGCTGCACTTTCACCGTGAGACACCAACAGCTCCAAACGCCCATCGCCATCAAAGTCTGTGGCTACAGCTCCTGGAGATCCATTAGAGTAATGATGCAGCTAAACAAGCCTCCGTGATGATTGTAAAACTCAGGCATGGAAACATGGATATTATTCAGCAGTCACAGAGCTGCTTAAGTAGAACATGTTCACGCGGTTCCTATAAATCACAGGCCTTAAGGCCAGACAGCAAGTGGAGTTCTGATGCCATCTAAAGGCAGGGTGCTGGAACAGCGGGTATTTATTGATGCTCTGAGGCTGCTTATTATTACAGATATACGAGAGTCAACTCTTCTCACCGGTTCCTCGTCCTTCAGGCTCTGATGCTTCTCCAACATTCAACTCTTCAATCTGGGGGTCCCCATGTTCCCTTCTGCTCACCCTGTTAAATTAACGTCCCAAAATCACACAAATTACACTTATTACAAATATACCACAAAATGTTGCACTTAAGTATTAAGTTCAATCACTGTTTTCTTTTTGAGTAGAATATGAAATGTGTACCTTTTTTCTATAAAAAAAAAAAAATGCATTTTCCAAATGAATAAATACACTTTAAAATATGACTGCAACTTCCACTTTAATCACCATTGTTTTAATGCTGCAGCTATTACCTTCAGTTGGATTTTGAGCAGAGCTATGTTGAACATTCAAATTACCTTTATTTAATACTACGTCTACTGCATTGTATAATACAAAATGATAGATAATGTTTTGAATAAAAGTATATGATTAATAGTTGTCAATAGTCATATCAGTTGTAGATACAAAAATACACAACTCAAAAATGTAACACATGTAAAATTACTGCGACAGCAAAGAGTAAAGAACATATGAAAAAAAATACTTTTATGTTTATCACATTTATTTCTGTAATTCTAATAAGGATTTGTTAAATGAGTTTAAATCAAATTTCAAATGATTTGCCAAGACTAAACAATATACATTACAATATATTTAAAGCATATTATAAACAAGTGGTAATAGAGAGACAGAGGTCATCTGAAAATGAAAAACACAATTCCTCTTGTAACAACATATTTCTTTTGGTAATTCTTCTGGAATAAGCAGAAAAAATGATTTTACTTGTTAATAGGAATTGCATATAGGTATTAATAGAGGCATAGACTATGAAGTTGAATGAAAAAAACAACACTTTCTTTTCATTTTCTCTCTCTTTATTTAATTTTATTTTTAAATGCCAATGTTGTGGAACCAAATCATGTGTTAAAGAAATATTACTATTACTGTAGACTGACGGACCGTAGAAGTGTGTGTTTGTTTATGTTTGACACAAAACCGATATCAAATCAAACTTCAAAAAATATTGTTGCACACTAAAGGTGCACCTATAGTCTGTAAAGCCTCTTTATATGCAGCTTTGTCTTACTAGTAAATTAATATCAGTGTGCACTAATGTGCTGATCCTCTCTGCTAAACCTTTCTGCTCAGCTAAATATTGATTAGTAAGATTGAATTAATTAGTTTGCACACAACCGTTTGTGCTTGTTTTTTCTTCTTTGTGCCAGAGAGCAGAGTTAAATTAGCTGATTCATCTTCATAGCAGACAATGGCAAAACCCACGAGCTGTGGAGCGATGACCCCTGTCAGACCATCATCGTGTTCAGAAAGACTAATTTTCCTCCAATGACCTGGTGCGCAAGACGACTCCGGTCCAGGAAATCTCTGGGGCTTAAACTGATTATCAATAACGAGGATGAACTGACCCACCGGCTCATCATAACAGCACTCATCATGAATTCTGCATCCTGTTCCCTCGAATACGCCAGATCAGATGTTTATTCAAACAGGATGGGTTCATTTGAACTTTAAGCCCTTACAATTGATATGTATCTTATATTTCACTTTGAGAGACGAGCTCATTAATATTATCTGGAGGGGAAGCCAAACCATCAGCCAAAAAGAGCCTAAAACTGTCTTAATGAAAGATTCATTCATGTGTGGAGAAGGAGGCGGGATGCCAGACTAGATAAGTATGCCTGCCTGGGAATTTTAAATTCTTGTCAGCCTCCGAGTTCAGCTCCAGAATATTAAATCAAGACACCGAAGTAGTCCATTAAACTCATCATCAAAGTGCTATTAAAACTTACTGTCATACATAATCTGCGTATGAATGTGTGAGTGCGGGTGCGTCCCATGTTAATTCTGTGTTAGTACCTGAACAGTCTGTTGGCGGAGGGGCCTCTGTACGCAATGTTATTGAAGAAGACTTCCAGCTCATTGTCATTGTCGAAGTCCGCAACGATAACAGTCCGAACTGGGGAAGGCATGGAAAACTTCTGGGATGCAATGTCCTGAGAAGAGAGGTTGCAGCAACACAGTAAAGCGTCACAAGAAGTACAGGGAGTTTCAGTATCACTGTCTAAGCATGAATTAAATAACAAAATGATACAGTGTGCAGAGTACAGTTTAAAAGTAAAACATTTTCTACTGTACAGCACATTAAAAGACAAATTATAAAATAAGCTGCAATGTAAAACAACTCCAACGTCAACTAAAGCCTGCTAATGAGAATCAATGTGTATGACTTTCTCTCACAACTGTGCTTTACTTGGACTTTAAAATACAATGATCAGATGTTTTTCATCTTCGTGTTTGGTGATGTGACTTTAATCGGGGTGAGAGGGACACATTGAAATTATCTAAGGGAAATGGGTTGTTAAGTAGATCAGAGGAGTGGTCGATGCCCCCCGTCCACACCCACAGCTAATTGCATGATAGTAAATCCAACATGTGCACAGGTGGTGCAAGTTAAAGTGCCCTGGAAATCTGTTCCCTGGATTTAAAGTCACAACATCGGTGTTAACAACAAATACATGTTGTCAATCAATGAACTCAGTTTAGTCCTTGAGTGTAACTGTGCTGGCTGAGTTTCATCAGAAGCATACTCTTTCAATTCATAATTCTGAAATCCACCCCGCAACTCTCCTTTCCCTGGAACCCGCCTTCCCCCAACAATAAAATCTCTACAGTAGCCAAAGAGATTTTGTATTTGAAAGTTAGGGATGTCTCCCCGCTTCACTGACACAGTGATAAGTCAGGAAAGAGTTATAGAGCGGCCCTTCACTCCACCCCCAGTATTTACTCCCTGTTTTAATTATAAGGCTCATAAAGCTGCAGGGGTGCGGGCCGCCTACAATGACCTTGTGCTTCCCAGGTGAAGGAGAGGGGATGGCCAGCTCAGGCCATAAGAACAGCGAGGCAGGGACTTTCCTAAAGTACTAGACTACTGTACAAGCTGCATGGGTGAGAGCATCTCCTTTGATACAAAAGTGACTCGTACCAAAAGTAAAATGGCGTACAAAATTAGGTTCATTATAGTTTCAGAGTATGTTTTGAGGGAAAAACTGGGATGAAGAACAATTACGTGAATAGTGGATTATTCTAAACACCACCTTCTAATAGCGTCTATTACAAACAAACTCCAGCTGTGATTCACGGTAACCAAGAAACTTCGACTTGGAACTTTTCCTATCTATTCAGTGTGTGTGCGTGTGTGTGTGTGTGTGTGTGTGTGTGTGTGTGTGTGCACGCACGTGCACATGCACGTGTTTGTCCATGTTAAACCTATTGCAGGGAAAACCTCTGCAATAGATTTTAATTAAAGCACAAACAGGCCTAATCGGCACTTTCCACTACCCAGGCAAGCTGCTGGTTCAGCCCAATTTAATTGGCGGTTTACTGAAGTGATACAACAGCTTCATTATGCATGCCAAAGGTCAACACGGCTAGTGGGAGTGTCAGCTTGTGTGGGAGAAAGGGGTCTTAAATATGTTGCGGGCTTGTGATTTAACAATCTTGGCTCAAAAAACATTGTCTTGCTAATTCGATTTGTCTTCCTTGTAGTTATATGTGTATAAGTGTGCACTGCGTGCGTGTGTGCATTCATGCATATATGTGTGTGTGCTACTGATGGAATTGTCTCAGGGATAAAGCATCACACATTAACCCCTTATTCGACCCCTATAAAGATGTCTCCCATGACATTTATCTCTTTGGTAAAAGATGCAGGTGCAGGTCGTGACAGATAGATCACCAGGCATGAAACCTCTGCAGATTTACACACAGCAGGGCCCATCGCTGTCTCCGCTGCTCTTAAACACGGTGCACAAACAGAAGCGCCATTGCCGGAGGTCTCGGAGGAGTTGTCTGTAGACGCATTGATTGGGTAAATCACCGCTGATGGGTCTTTAAATACCACACAGAGTTGAGCTAATTCCCCAGCTCGACGTTTGGATGGATAATGATGCGATTCACCGTGATAACAGGTGAGATTTGTTGTTTTTGTGCTGCTTGTTCATTATACATTTATTTTTGGTCCAAGGAAGACAAATAGGGACCAAATAGCCCTTTTTTTTTTTTTTTACTTTTCTTCATCAGGAGCAAAATCATCTGAAGACAATAAAAGACAATAAATGATTGCAAATCGCTGGATTATCCACAGAACTGAAATGTGAAATACTCAAATACTGTCTCCAGTTATATGGTCAACAAGTATTTAACAATTCAGGCCAGATGAGCCTTTCAAACAAATTATAAAAGTTAATGTATTAGTTAAGCAAATACTGTGTCTGTCAGAATATGAGCTGCTACGTTTCAATACAGCATCTTTCAATTCCTCTTTTAACGCAAATGTGTAGTGGAGTGTCCAGGGATGCAACAATAAGAAGCGTTAAATCATATGAAAGCATAATTTTCCTATTTACTGTATCTTTATGGTTTCTAAACTGGCAGTGATTGTAAATAATGCAGTCATGAACGATTGCTGAAGTGCTGTGATGAGCTTGAGCTCCGTCCAGAGTGTATCTGCCATTCACTCGACGTCAGCTGAGACAGACTCCATCAAATTATCACATGGGGAAAGAAATGCATGTAAAGAATAGTTATATTTTGACTCTTTTCGGCGATAGCTAATTTACACTTTGGGATTGAATTCGCATTTAGAGTTACTTCCTGATGTGTAGTTAAGTAGAAAAGCATAAAAAGATACCATTGTATCCCAGTTTCCTTTTGCTTTTGAAATAGAATAGAATAGAATAGAATAGAATAGAATAGAATAGAATAGAATAGAATAGAATAGAATAGAATACAAATTACTGTAACTATAAAATATATGCCTGCATTCACATGTACCTAACGTGCGATTTTAAACGATTCTTATCTAATACTAATATAGTATCAAAGTTGTTTTTTTCTGTTTGTGTACCTGTTTTTGAACCCACCTTGAATCTTTGTTTGCGATTATTCAGCTGGATGTACAAGCGATGAGGTCCGTTCCAGTTCCCGTACACGATATCGGTCTTGCCGTCACGGTTGAAGTCAGCCAGAGCCACCCCTCTGCCATGCTGCATAAGGTCTTCGACACCTGATATAAAATGATAACATGCGGTATTATAGATGGTCGACAATCTTGTTTCCTTTTTTCTTTCTCCAAATTCATCCGAAATGACACATATTATGTGGCTGCCAAACTATATGTGTTGTTCTCACCGGCCTGCTGCGCCACATCAGTAAAGGTTCCATCTCCATTATTCCTGAACAGGAAGTTGGGTCCGTATTCATTGTCGCAAAACACATCAGATAGAGTCTGACTGACAATGGGCCCCACGACAACGCCTCTCCCTCCTGCGCAGGTGGAGACACAACAATGAAGCTGAGCGTTAAGAGAAAACCAGGCGGTCAAAAGAAAGATGTGAACAGATAATTCTAGGGAGGAAAATGAAAGTGAAAAGGTGAAACAGAGACTGCAGGGAGGGAGCTGAGCTGCATAACAAAACTGAAAGGTGATCATTACTGTCTTTCCAGATCATTTGCTCCAGTATGGCGGGCCTTTCTGCTGACACAAACAGTGACTCTGATGGGCTGCAAACAAACATAAACACACCCGGGCCCAAACAGCAAACAAACAAATTCACAAGATAAAACACACACTGAGTCCCTTTTGCTGCAACCAAACGCTAATAGTGATTTTCTCTATATGAAAAGATCTTGGTGACCGTACAGCACGCTCTCAATATGACCTCAGGATTTCCTGATGACATTCTATAAAGAAAGTATGTCGCTGAAGTGTTTCATTTGAAACCAGCGGAGTTTAATTATGGAGCTGAAAGGTCTTTGATTGCCCTTCCAGTATGCCGAGTCAGTGCTGTGAGTCAGGACTCGCTCCTGATTTACTGGCCCGCTCTATCAGCTCAGACAAATATCACTCGCCCCTTACGGCCATAAACCACTAATGTCCCTCCGGAGATATGTAACCATTAGATATACAACTTGGCTAACTGTCCCGCTGCTCTGATTAACGGCAGTTTGATGACAAAGTCATCCACCGTACATCATTCACATCAATTCTGAGCCAGCTCACAGCGCCTGCCCCCCTGGTGGATCGGATGACATCCTGCATGGGAAAAAGATCCAAAGAAGATCAAGATTGATTCTCCTGCTCCAAAGTCACCCACAAGTTACAGGAACACGGGTGTCAAGGACGTTTAAAGTGGTTACAATAAAGCAACACAGAGGCAGCAAAAAAAAAACATTTCTACACATGAAAATAACTTATGAACAAACAAATCATGCTGCAACTGTGCATTTGGCATTTACTGTTTTGTCCTCTATACATCACAGGATTACACTGATCCAGGTGTGGAAGTGAAACGAGCAATTGTGATGAATTTCAATATCATCTAAAAGTCAACTGAAAATAAATTTCAGTTCACAGTCAAATATTTACTGTCTCATGACAGAAATGTCTTTCTGTTCCTCACTTTGGCAGCTATACAAAGGAATCGAAGAGTTATAAATGCACTCTATAAACAAGCAATAAAAACATACAAAAATAGATAAACAGATTGTATGGACAGTACTAGTACAAAATATAAAAATATAATGGGGTAGAACTGTGCAGATGTAAGTGAGATGAGAATAAATGAAAAAAGGCCTCTGTAAAAGTGCTCTGATGCATAATTTATTATCTATTATAAGTCATTTTCAGAAGTCAGGGGTCATTTTTCATAACAAAAAAAAAAAAATCTGAGACAACACTACGAATTATATCGAGTATTATTTCACTAGATGTGTAAGCCTTCAATTTGTAGCGAACAGTATAATCAGACTTCAAACTGTGGCAATTTTATATTACATATATAAATTACATTGCATTATTCTATATTAGAATGTCACGTTGTGTGGCTCAACTTCAGCTTTGGGTGTGAGTGAAACGGCCTGATGGGCAGAGCTGCTGATCCGTGACTGACCCTGATGGAGGTAGTAGCACATCAAATCCAAATCGGTGTGTAAGGTTAGGTGAGGCTATAATAGATGCCATCTCTCCGCTGTGAAGCTGCTCTGATGTATGTGTGTGTCGCTGTTCCCCCACGCTTCTCTGTGACTTTGTCTGGAGTAAACAGCTGACTGAGCCAAAAGAGACCCCATGTTCTCTTTCTTCTTCTCCTTTCGCTTTTTTTTTTTTTTCTCCCCCAACCTGGCCGTTTTCCAGCACTCTTACTCGCCCTCTGTCAAGCTCCCCCCGTGCACTAAAGTCCTATATTTCAGACTCTATGGGTACAACAAGCACATGCTCCTCTGCAGATGCGTGTATAAATCACGGTGAAGGTCCACTTGCGCTGGCTGATCTTATAACAATGGTGCACGTCACGCAGCCACAGTCAGTTCTTCATACGTACCAATGAACTTGTTGACTCCTGCCTGTTCCGCCACGTTGGAGAGGGCAACGACGCCCTGGGAAAGGTCACTCGCTGCCTCGTCCATTTCTATGAGAGCATGAGGACCCACGTTCCCACTGGCATAGTTCGCGATGTAGATAGCGTAACGCCCTGTACCCTGTAGAAAAATAAATGCTTATTAATATCTATAAGGATATTTTTATTTTATTTTTTTAATTCTTAAGCACAGGTGTGTCAAACTCATTTCGGTTCAAGGGCCACATAAAGCCCAGCTTGACCGTGAGTATGCCTAACCAGTGCAATACTGGTTAGGGCTAAAAAAAACAAAAAAACAACAACAACTGCAAAAACATTTTCCCTTTGTTTTTCCCAATGGATGGACGAGACGCCTTGCAATGCAGCCGGCTCCATTGGTGTGTGAATGTGTGTGTGAATGGGTGAATGTGATTTTTGGGACTTGGGAACTTGTTAAAGCAAGTTGAAAGGTGCTATATAAGAACATGTAACTGAATATGTTTCCAATACCTGGAAAAGTTGAAATTTAAAAAAGAAAAACTCATATTCTGTGAAAAAGAATATTACTTTTATTTTGTTACGACTAATAATACAGCAAATAACTCAACTTTCTTTAAAGGGTTTATATTATGGGTCTTTTCAACACTTTCACATGATTTCGTCCATCCTAAAACGTTGAATTCAAAGTTTATTGCCCCAAATCCAGCTGCTTTTCCTTGATTTTCAGTCATTTGAATAATGGATCATAGGAGCTGCGTTCAGAATCTGTTGTGTCTGTGTGACCTGTACTGTCTCCGCCCACACATGCCCATCTTGGGAAGAGGAGGAAGTACTTCCTCTCATGGTGCCATGTGCCAGAGCAGAGCTGCTTGATTGTGGCAGGGTCAAAGGGAGGAGCCTACCTTGATTGGGATTGGCTAAACCCCCGATGACACGATATAGGGTTTGAGTTCTTAGAGCTATACAATTTTTTTACAATTTAAACATGCCAGGGAAAGAGATGACATCATGAGCGTTATGGGGACACATATTACTGGTGGAAAATCATTAAAAAGTAAATTTTGCATAATAATTGAATGTGTAAATTGACCTTTCGCAGGCTGGTTTTGGCTTGCCGGCCATATGTTTCACACCCACGCTGTGTCATATCAAGAAACTAAAAAGGACATGTGGCAAAATGACTCACTATATCTTCTTCTGGTCCAGTGGTACATTATGTCACGAGAGGTGCCGGGGTCAGTCGATTACTTTGCTCCAGCACAATTTGCTTCAAAAGTTTTGTGGAGAGCCTGTTATGTTCTGTTGACTGTTTCAAGCTCTAATTTTAAGATTTAACCTAATGGTGTTATATAGTGTATTATTATATATCATCAGTCAAAAATAATTTTAAAAATAATTTTTGCAACATTATGCCTTTAATATTTTTTTTAACCATTAAAAACTCATATTTGTGTATCTGCATATTGAAGGACAACATTCATAACCAAGTAACATAAAGTGAAGTCAACAGAATTATCCTCTAAAGTTACATCTCATGTTATTTTATATTTTTTGGTCTCGTATCAGCATGAAAAACACAGTTTGGATACACCACGTTAAATATGTATCAAACCAGGAATCTAATTCCTTTGGTGCGGTGCTGTGCTGTGCTGTGCTTGCACAATGTAAGTTTCTAAATCCATCCAGTTTTATCTCCATTTTGGGCTCAGCCACCAGAGATAGTTATTTCAGTGACATATTTGAAAAATATATTAGAAACATGTATTATTAAGTAAAAACAAATGATCGTGAATAGTTTGTCTTTGTCACACTCAGTAATACAGTAACTCTAAAAACAGTTTTATAGTCAAAGCAAGCTAAAGGTTCAGTAACCAGGCATCGTCTTTCATATCATATTGTCATTCCACCCATTACACGGTGGTATGTATCAAACTATATTAACAGCGGCTGTGTCATTTGGGATATCAGTTATACACTTGAATCCCCTATTACGTTTTTTTTTTTTTTTGCATTTTGAATATAATGCACTTTTCCCTAGTCAAAAATTTCATTTCCCTTTTTATCTGCCTCTTCTTTGTTTCTTACCTCTCATTCTCAGTCTCTCTCCCTACTCCTTCCTCTGCCTCCCTTTGGAGATTAATTTCACACTCCATTATCAGTCAGAGTCCCTGCAGACACAAACTCTCAGACGGAACCACACTAATAGACTACACATTCAATTCCAATGAGCTTTCCCGCCAGGCCGAACATATTTCAATCAATACAAACACATATGCAAAGGCACACATGCACACATTTCACCATTTGTGTTATCCTTATTGTTTTTTTAAAAAGACAAGGAAGGTAAATGAGTGTGGTTGAGGTAAATGCCATCAAGTGTCACAATATGTCCACACGCACGCACGCACGCACGCACGCACGCACGCACACACACACACACACACACACACACACACACACACACACACACACACACACACACACACACACACACACACACACACACACACACACTTGACAAGAATGAAAATGAATTACATTGAGAGACCTGAAGGCCACTGGCAGTTACTTAACAAACTTAAAAGTCAATGATTTTTCAATAAGTCCTCACCCAAGGCTAATTTCTGTCACTGGGTTTGGCCCTGTGAATAGTGCGACGTGCATGCCTGCAAAGTGTACGTTGGTGCAAGGACTGCATACATACAATTTGCATCAATTTCAAGAGTCATCACTGAGATCACTGAATCCCGCCTCTCATGAAGCTTTCTCATTCTTTTGCTGTTGGGAAATGTGTATTACGCCTTTTAACATGCATTGCTGCACTTTAATTTACCATGTTTCAGCTATTCTGTCTTTTAAAGTCTACTTGTTTTGCCCGCGTGCCAGTTCGATGTGAAATGATCCATCAGTTCGATGTGAGACCCATCAATATTTCACCTTCATCAGTTTGGACAAGAATAATGGTGCAGTGTCATTTTCAAGGAGACTGGGATGAAGCGGTTGGATAACAAATCTGTCTTTTTAAAAAGATACCACATTTTATTCATGAGTAAACAACATCAAACGCATTAGCTACCCCACTGACTATACTGCACGCTGCAGTTTTGGCTCATGGGAGCTTTGGTTGTTGTTCCAAAAATGTTCTAATAAAACTTGTTCAGTGGTAGGAAAATGAGTTCTCCCTCTATCGGTCTGCTGGAACTTGCATGCAAGAGCACACGTCAGGGCTTTGGCTTCCTCTAAAGGAATTATGCCATTAAAAGCAGATATCTGTCCAATCGGGCTGGCAGCTACACAACCTATCAGTGCTCAGTGGGATGGGACTGTGGTTTAAAAAAATCTATTGTAATCCCTACTGTCCTCTTCCCACTATTACCTTCTTTATCCCATCCAGTGATTGGAAGTGAGAGCTACATGTGTGTGCTAAGAGATAAGAGACAAAGAAAGAGCACCAGCGTGTCAGTCAGGAGGAAGAAAGGATGGAAAAGGTGGAAAAAGTAAAAGTGACAATAGAAACGGAGCTTGAGAGAAAGAGGGGAAATGCTATGGGCAGAAAAGCAGTAGCGTGGAGTCATCACTCCTCCCCTCGTACGATGTTCTATAAAACAAACGAGCCCTGGCTTCTGTAATTACACTAGTGCGATGGACAGAAGAGAGAAAATGGCACACCATTCCCCCAAATGAACTGTCATAGCACATGCTGAGAAGGGCGGCGTAGGCAGGGCATGAGTTATCACTAGTAAACAAACAGAAGCGCCCGTGCATGTACGCACAAGACACTGGGGAGTTTCTATTGGCAAGCGTGTGTTCATATACATATACACTGTACTTTTTGTGTGTGTGTGTGTGTGTGTGTGTGTGTGTGTGTGTGTGTGTGTGTGTGTGTGTGTGTGTGTGTGTGTGTGTGTGTGTGTGTGTGTGTGTGTGTGTGTGTGTGTGTGTGTGTGTGTGTCCACAGTACCTTTCTGTCCACGCAGGCCACTGAGCGCCCAGCCATTGGGTTGGCCACATCTCTGTGTTCATTTATATCATCGCTCAGCAGATCTTCGAAGCGTCCATTGCGAAACTTGAACAGCTTGTCGGAGTACGTTGCCCGACCTTGTTGGGGGAAGAGATACAGGGTTCATGAGAGGCAACGATTGCGCAGCGTAAAGAGGCATTATGCACTACAAGAACCGTGGGTGATTGGAGACACAAGAGCAGGTCGAGAGTTTTTATAAAAATGATAGAGGTAAGGCGTTGCCTTGCGCTCTGTCGCGCTCAGATTGATTAATAGCAGCACAAAGCTTATCTGTTATCTGATGAAGACCCCTGTGAGATAAGCTTAACATCTGCGTGCAGATACTGTACTCTTCTGCTTCTTCTCCTCGGAACAGAGGCTTAACCGTGAATGTGCACCGATGCAGTGTATCAGCTTGTACTGTACCAGAAAAGGCGTTATTGGTGTTGAGGATGTAAATTTCCTCTCGTCCATCTCCATCGATGTCACACGCCGTCACCCCGATGGCGTTGCCTTGACGGTCTCTCAGGGCATAGAACGGGGAACTACGGTTGTCTACGGCGATGTTGATGAGTCGTCTTTGGTGATGGTCATACTTGAGCACAAGGTTTGGACCATTGTAGCTGTCAACAGGCAGAAAAAGCAAGTAGTTGGGGAGCAATTAGAGAAGAAGCTTGAGGAGGACTATTTCCTCTATAAAACACACAAGATGGGAAATTGCATAAAACAATCATGATTGAAACTGGTATGACAGTTGCAGGTCTATCATGTATGTATGCTTTTACTCATTTGTTTCTACTTCCAAAGTGAAAGGCTTTAATTGCCGTGCCTCCCGAAATTAAATGAAATCTTTCCGAACTAATCTTAAGTTTACAAGTTGCTTTGTGCTGTGTTATCTTAAAGAGTGGCTTTAAGTGCGACCTTCATTGTAGATACCTGAGAGCTCTTCTTTACATGGATTAGCTCCAATAACTGTGAGGTAGATAAAAAAAATTATTCAGCAGAAGCAGGAAGCATCAACCAGAGATGAATAGATTCCCTCTACATCCTGCAAATTCTCCCGTTATATTTTTTTATATATGTTTTTTTCCCCCCCAAATTTATGGGCCATAACAGATGACGATGAATAAAAATGCTGGAACCAGACTTGCTTGATTTTGGAGATAACCTTTATCTAAAGTCCACTCTGCAGGATTTTCAAAGCACTTGAAAACTTAAGTGTCAAATCTTAAAGGTGAAGTCGATTAATTGTCTGCATCAATGTCCATTCACGGGTCTATTCAGAGGACTGATACTGAATATGTAAAAAGACTGTCTGAAGCTTAGATACTACTCATCAGGAGCTGTCATTCAAGGACACCAAGTCATAAGTTGGAAGTAACGAACTTTACACAATAAGGAGTTATGCAGGGATGAAATATTTACCATGTCACACCAATTTCTATGTTCCAGTATTTTTGTTTGTTTCTTTTTTTTTACCTTCAGTAATTTTAAGTTGAAAGACTGTCCAGAAAAGTTGGAACTTAACCTTTAGCTCTCACCATTCATGCATGACTGAATATGCAGCAACGGAATTATTAAATCACAAAATTTAATTAATTTTCTACAGAGACATGTCTTTTGTTTCACGTCTATTGAAAAAAAATTTAATCAGGGATGCTGCCCTGTAAAAATTGCACAGTCTGCCTGTAAAAAGAAAAGGTATTTGGGTTTATCAATATTAGTTTTGTGAGAAAAATTCTTGTACTGTGATTTCGTTTTGTCTGATTTGCACAACTGCCAGGCAAGAGAAAGATAAGAAGAAGGCCGGTGACAAGGTTGATGGGTGCAGTGACAAAGGACATGCAGATGATTTGTATGAAGACGGAGGATACAGGACACAGAGGGTGTTGGAAGAGGAAGAGCTGTGGCAACCCCTGACAGGAAAATGCCCAAAGAAGAAAATATACTGCCAGTGTTACGTTGTTGGTGTTTTCATAGTACCAACATGGTCAGTTGCCATATATTGCAACAAAAAGGCTTCAGCTTTGAGTAGAAATCTAAATTGTTCCCTAATATTTGTATTCCAAAAAGTGTTATTCGAAATTGTTCATCTCTTTCTACGTGATGCTGAAGGTCAGCTGTATCTAAATATAATATAACCAACCTGCATTTAAAAAAAAAAAAAAAAAAAAAAAAATCTACATTCTCCTCAAGGTTTTTGAGATGATCTCCTGTCTGGAATACTTGCTGAATAGGAAGCTTTAGCTAAATGACATTTATTAAGCATGGTCATTTTGGTTAATCTATATTCTGTTAAGTGTTGAAAAAGTCATTGCTCCTTCACTGGACAGCAAAACTGTTCCCATCAATGGCACTCTATTCAATCACATTCATTTCCATTGGTTGAGTGCGCCTCGGGGCATATTCGCTATCTCATTTCATTCAGCTTTTCTTTTTTTTTTTGTCTCTCTCTTCAAACTTTAGCTTGGAAATATGACATTGGCCTATTATTGTAACCTCCAAAGTTAGTTACTGCTTCCCTGTGAAGACATTTTTTTTTTTATGTCTATGGATAAAATGGGGTGCTGCACGTTGCTCACCCAGCTACAAAAATCTCCAGGTCTCCATCCCCGTCTACATCGGTTACGGCCACACCATAGTTGAGCTGTATGGGGTTGTTGTCATAGTCCGGAGGAAGGACGGTCTTCGTTATCGCTGAGAACATGGGCTCTGATCGCTGAGTCAAAGCGATGCCAGGAAGGAACAAAACCAGCCACAACAACATCCTCACCTGAAGGACAGAACACATCGTTTGCAATATGAAATGAGACACGTCATAATAATGCTTGTCATTTGTCTTCACTTCCTTTTCCTATTGATTCTTCAAAGAAGTCCTGAGCGGAACCGAAATGCTGTGACTCGGGTGTATCAAACACACACACACACACACACACACACACACACACACACACACACACACACACACACACACACACACACACACAACCCTCTGTCTGAACTAAACCCACATTTATCCTGCGAGCAGAAGTAAATGGGAATCAAATAAAAACTATAAGTCGTACATCTGCAAACTGCAACACGGGCCCTTGTTGCTAATTCTCCAAATCCATTGCGAGGCAAGCGTCATTGGCAGAACTTTCCGCTATACGCAGGCATAAAGATGAAGATATACCACTGCAATCAGCAGCGTTCTGCGGGGTTAGATCTGAACAACCCATCACATGCAGACAGGCTGAGGAATTACAGGACAGGAAATCCATACATGGAGCGGGGCCTTAGCCGGGGTCCAAGTGAGCACAGGAGAAACCGATATGACCTGATAAAACAGGCCCGAGCTGCTTTTTCCTCTGAGACAGTGACCAACTCCAAATTGGCAAGCTTTTTTTATTTTTTTTTTAAAAGAGCAGATGAAAGAGCTCTGTGATGTATAAGTGTCCTTTTAGTGGTAAGTAGATAAAAGGTGAACATGGAGGAATTGATCCAATTCCACTTGAGAAGTGCAGGCACACAGGTTTTTTTTGCTGCTCAGATTAGAAAAAAATAAAGAACTAAAACATGGAGGGGGAAAAAAAAAGAAACGGGTCACCTTCTTCAGGCTAAAATAAAACACATATCAGCAACAACACGTACGCACATGTGGGAGCTCAGACATGCACAAACAGTCACACACCCCAAATGACATTTATAAGCTGACAACTTGATTTTTTTTCTGCCTGTGGATTTATGAATGCAGCCTCTGTCGTTCCATCTGTATTACCATTAAGACGTTCCCATCTCTTCCTCCACACTGCTGCAGATTCTCCTTTTCCTGCCTTCTAGACTTCCAATGTCCAGGTGATGTATGGCTCTTTAACATCAACCTCAACAATTCAATTTAAGATAAAAACCCACAATGCTGTTTGAGTAATACTCTCAAAGGCACAATCGGTACGGCGAGGAAGCACCTCCGCTGACACCTGCAGAAATATGGCCGGGGCCAACGCAAACTCTCCAGGCAGGCGGTGCAATGATACCGCATGATGGTGCGCTAGGTAGCGAGGTGGACTCTGGCTGTTAGCAGGAAGGGTTAATTAACAACACTCGGGACTCAGGATGAGTTGGCTCCCCGCCATCAGAGCAAGGATGTGGTGACAAATGGGTTGGCCAGTTCTAGACTACAGGAGGCATCTTAGGGGCAGTGAGCTATAAATTAAAGGAGAGAAAAGTAAAGTTGAAAAGTAAGTGAAACAAAAGCAATGCCTGGTGGTGGAAAAAAAGATAGTTGATTGCAATGTGTACAAAAAGGACACATCTTTGGTTTGACACTGGCATGAAAAAGACAAAAAAATATATAATTCAGTTATCCAAAGAAATGGCCGCATAGGTGAAGGTGATAGAAAAATGACTAATGAGTGCTTTAAACTCACTGACGACATCTCAGTTTGATAAAACTAGAGGTGCTACATTATCCACAAGGACATGCAGTCACTTTGCTCCACATTCACTGCAGCAGAGAACAGGACATCCCATCCAAGTCAGTGACTAAAGTTGTAATGGGACTTTTCCACCAGCATAAATTGGCCAAAACAATTCTTTATGATGTAGCATCTGCAGGGTGAACAATGGCTGCAGGACGCATCGTATAAAAGTGGTTTGTGCGGAAAAACCAGATAGACCATGTGATATTCTCCCCTTCCAAATAAAAGTGTTGTTTGGAGCAGAGGAATGTTTTCGATTTGGTTATTTATGTTGGCATTAAGAGGCCATTACAACAGCGTGCAACATCAGCATGTGCTTCCTGAAGCAAGTCCAGCTCTGATCCTGATAACACTGCGACAAAGAGCCAGCAGCAACATCTTCAGCTTCAAACACACATTTCCAGAAGCTCTTCCCTGTGAAGGACGCCCTCACTGCAGCACACACACACACACACACACACACACACACACACACACACACACACACACACACACACACACACACACACACACACACACACACACACACAATGCTACTCAAAAATTCAAATACACTTAGCTTTCAGCATTCAACAATTAAAATTATTGTTATGCATCACTTTAAAGACACAGAGCTGTAACTCAATATCATGATTCACCCACATCACACAGCAGCAGTCATATCAAGAGTTTCCAATATTTCTTCAACTTTAATATGAACAATTTGAAACTTGCTTTAATGGAAGTTATTTTTTGAAAATAATAACTTAGAAATCCATGATTCAAACAATAATTGTGACGTATGATGTTTATAAATTATAGATCTATCTATCTATATATCTATCTATCTATCTATCTATCTATCTATCTATCTATCTATCTACCTATCTATCTATCTATCTATGTATCTATCTATCTATTCATCTATCTATCCATCTATCTCTGTAACAAATGAAAAATCAAAAACAGCTTGCTCAAGACAAGAAATATTCACAAAGAAATGTGCAAAAATGTCAAAACCTTTAAAAACCCGTGCAATAATCTGTCACATCAGAACAATAATCCTGCTCTAATATTTGCAATTTGCTCATCGGCATTTCGTTAATAAAATCCACTTTTATGCAGATTTTATACTGTGGTCGTTACTGTCACTGCGAATGACGATCGGGCGACAGGCGACCACCGATAAGCAAGGCGTCCTGGTAAGATTTATTTGTTGCTCTGAGGAGAAAGTTGCGCTCAAAGCGGATCCCAGCGGAGCGCAGCGCGAGACAGCAGCCTCAGCAGCAGCAGCAGCAGCAGCAGCACGCGCACTCAGGTACTCACAGATGCAGAGACGCTCGGGAAAAGAAAGAAAGAAAGAAAAAAAAAACTCCGACAAATCCTCCAGCGACTGACAGCAAGGGCAGAGAGGGGGGCAAATAGAGGCGAGCTAATTGTACTGTGGACACCGTCTTTATCTCAGGGGTTTCCCCCCCACCCCACTTATTCCCTTTACACAACTTCCAAAAGATTTGCTTTATGAAATCGCTGGAGTTGGAGTCCAGCCAATCACCTCGCGTCTTGCTTGAATATCTAAAAAGACGGCCAATGGGAGAGCTGGGAAGCTGCGGTGGGCGTGTCCCCAGGTGTTCACTATGGGCGCGCGGAGGGACGCAGCTGGGAGGAAGAAGCAGAGGTTCACGCGGTCCAGTTGTGATGTTCTGACTCCTGGGTGGACTAATGTGACTGTGGATAAACATACTGGACGGCTCGAGTATTTCTGTCCAGTTTTCTATTGTTATTTACAACATTAAAAACATTAGTGAACGAAGGTGAAATGGTCACTTTAACATTAAAACGTCCTCAATTCGAAATCAACGATAGTCTCTGCATTATATTCCTTTTAAAATTAATGAACTGTATTAAAAAAGAGAGAGCGCGGAATGGGGTAGGGAGGGGGGTGAAGTAGGAAAAAGTAATTAAAGTAACTCCAAAAGAGCAAACAGAACTACTTGAAGTGACTATTTTCTGTTATCTTAAGGGCGACGGAAAGCTGGTTTTGAGGAATAAGACAGCAGCATTACATTTGCATACTGTATATATTACTTGCATCGGTTGCGATGATCCTCAAAAATAATAAATAATTCTCTCAGTGTGATGAGCAAAAAGTTAGTGTACTGTCTCATAGCAGTCATTAGTGCGTGTGTGTGCGTGTGAAAGAGAGAGAGAGAGGGAGAGAAAGAGAGAGAGAGAGAGAGAGAGTTTGCAGGTTTACTGCTGCCAGTTGTATAATTCTTAAGTCACGCACTGGTGAGTCCAGCCTCCCAGAGACCCCCAATGAAATGAGTTGTGTATGGGGGGACTTGCAAATGTGTGTGTGTGTGTGTGTGTGTGTGTGTGTGTGTGTGTGTGTGTGTGTGTGTGTGTGTGTGTGTGTGTGTGTGTGTGTGTGTGTCGCGCGCGCGCGCGCTCGCGCACACGGCTGCCCGGTGAAATGAGATGTTCACATCCCAAGGACGTCTCCCACCATAATTTAAACTCACTGGTGCTGGAAGACTTCAAACTGAAAGTGCTGAAGTAATAAAGCAGTGCACCTCTGTCTTTACTGTTATTGTCTGTGATCTACTGGTGTAAATCTACAGGCAGGTGGCAGTGACTCAAACAATGCAAATACCGGGACAGAAACATTAAGCTTCTCTTTTTTTTTTCCCCTGTTGTGATTACTGCATATTGACTCCAGGCTATAAAATGAAGTTAAAGACCCAAGAGCAACACTGCTTTTTGCATACAGCATTTCACCACAGTTTATCTGCTCCATTTGATTTACAGTTTTTCATAACTCTCTGACATGGTCACAAAATGTGAAGGGTTAGAAAAAGGGAAAAAAATCCCCCTGGCTTGACATACTGCTGCACATGATACCTTCAGCTATTTACTCTCTGATCTACAGTCTCTCTCACTGGAGACCACAGTATTTTTATTTATGTGGGGACAAAGAGACATCTATCAGCACTCAGCTGAAGCCAGTGACAGTGTATAGTGTGACTTTGAGCCGAAAAAGTGAATTGTATTCCTTCCCTTGGGGCACACTGGGACAAATCCCAGACACGGTGTTGTGGTTGGTGAGCACTTCCTTCCAGCGATTCTCGACACCTCACCTAGCCCTCGCCTGTCGTCAAGGTCGTGCCCCCTCCCTCCACAGACGTAACGATCTTAAAATAGAGCTTCTTTAAGCGAAGATGAGGATTGTGGAAAGCTCAAGGGGAAGAAATGAGGAAGGGAGGGGCTTTTACAACAGCACGAAGAAATGTCCCCTTTCCTCTTTAAGAGCTCTTGAAAGATGTATAGTGCTACAGCATGGTGATGAATCCCCTCCGCGGCAGATAGGGGAACACTTCTCATATCATTAAGCTTTAGTAATGGTTCCAATGCTGTGTCCCTCCTGGCAGGGCTGCCTGGCATTTACTCCTCTGGCTAACAGGCCTGCTGGGTACCTACAGAGTCCCGACGCTGTGCTGCTGCACTGCTGCTGCTGCTGCTGCTGCATCGCTCCTGCTGCTGGGTTCCCTCAGGTGAGAAACATATATGGACAGATTAATAGTATTTAACAAGTGACATGTTCAGTTCAGTGGGAGTTTGCAAGAGAAAGAAAAAAAACAACTCCCTTTTCATAAAACCTTTGCCATGAAGTAATGGATCACAGATTATAAGCTGGTTTTCACCAAAATCTTCCACACAATGTGATTACACCTGTCATCACAAAGTCTGTGTTGCTAACCATTGTCCTTTTTTCCCCTCTCTTTTCTCTCGGATAATACTTGCAGCACCATGAAAGCTGTAAATTAAATATACTTTTTTGAAACTTTTATTCAATAGTTTCTTAATAGAAGAAGAGAATTCGATATTCTGAGAGCCTTATCTTGAATGAAGCATAACAAGCTTTGAAGGTTAACAAAAAGCACCTTTCTGGTATTCTCCTCATAGATTACTTTTTGAATGAAGTGAAAGTCCAGTTTATTATCAACAAAAAAAAATTATCTTGAAGAGTTATTAACATCCAATGTTGCTATGGTAACTAAATATGCCAACCTCAGTTAAGTCAAGCACACCCAAAGAAAGTCCGTCTTTTGAAATGGAAACTAGACATGTGTGTGTATTTCTTGTACACTGAACACATTGTGATGGATCTTATGATGTGGTCACACATGACAGGTTTGTTTCAGATCAAGTTACCCTTCATTTGTGAATAAAATTCTGAAGTTAAAAATCTAAACCCCCAGGGTACAAACGACAATTCAGCCCATCACTCGATCAGACTTCATTTATGTCGTACATTTTTTGCAGGGTGGTAAGATGTAAAGTGTATCGCAGAGATGCTGAGACAGGCACAAGGCAAGAGGAAACAGAAAGTACATACAGTAAATGGAAAAATGACATTTCAGTCAACAAACAATTATTATCAAAATTAAAAGAATGAGAAGTCGGTTAAAAGAAATTCAAGACATGATTTTTTTTTTTTTTTTTATCTAATTTGACATCATTGTGATTGTAGAAACTGCTCCATGGTGTGATTTGAACCTCTGATCTCAGACTAATTTCTCTAACTTCCCCTTTAATATGATGAGGTAATAGAAAACAGATCAAACTGATATCAAGACACACATAAAATAAAAGATTCTAATAGAAGGAAATAGTCAATGGAACAGGCAAAATAAATGACATATAATAAACATCATTACAAAGAAAAGAAATCAAACTGAAAAGAATGAGTGTAAATAAATAGACCTCTCACCAATTACAAGCGAATGACTTGGAGCCCTGGAGAAGTTAGTTTTCAGGATACTTTCGAGTTTGATTTGGTTTTACTCTAAACTCTCCATTTGGACAAAATCTTCCTCGTACTCTCGTCATCATGCTGACTGTATTTGTACATGTGGCAATTTATTTTCACAAATAGGTGTCTTTCTTGACACATTTTTGTATTCAGATTTAATTATTTTTCAGTGCATCAGTAGGACACTCTGAATGAAATGTATTACCATCATTTAGGACAAACATTTCCACCTTCTATAGCAGCTATGAAATTAGAAAATTCCTTTTTTAATGCTCTTTGGGTTAACTGTTGATTCATTAACTGGAGTTCTGATTAAAAAAAACAACTATATTTCAGTAAATATTTGTCATGATTTTAACCCCTTGAATGTCATTTTATATTAATATAACTAATATATTAGTAATATATCTTTCAGTTTTTAATTTGAAATCAAGAGTTTGTGGTTCAAAGAACTGTAAAATAAATCTGACACTTATTTTAAAACCATTGCAGTTGGAAAATATATATTTATTGTTGTTTAACCATTGAAATTGATTGCAATTGGGAAATAACTGAGTTTGGTGGTCAAAATAACAAATTTTCTTGATATTCCCCCCTTGAAAGGTTGAAATTCTGATCATCATTCTGAATTATTTGATATCTCATAGTTATAATCGAGACTCGTTCAACAGAAATATTTAAGCAAACAATCAGCCTGTACTCACTTCTATAGTACTTTATAGAAGTGGACTTTTTTGTGTCCTTAATAACGTGAATGTTGGTAAGTTGAACTGATGTCTGAGGGTGAAGTGTGATACGGACCAAAACTAAACATAGGGTATGACGGGTATCAGAACCACATGCTATTAACTCTGGGTGAGGTTTCAAGGTAAAAATACAGCATATTAACAAAAGGTCGGTTGCACAAGTTATGTAATACTGTATGTATGTTTGCTTGTTTTTACCCAATTATGAAAATGTTACTTTGTTGTACATGCAGTCTTACTCTTCAGTGTCTGTTGCACTGGGATGTGAAACAAACCTTCTCTAATTCTCAGGTTTTGTCTCGCGTGACAATGAAAGTGCACAAATATAGGCAAAGATCCATTCTCAGAACAATTACCTTAACCTTAACCTAAAGTTAACGCTAACCACAATTTTACCGTAAAATTTAATCACCCAAGTTATGGGTACAAAAGGGAGGCAAGTCTCACATTGTTACTGAGTAAACAGATTTATGACTCCACAGCATGAGTCACGTAAGTGCACCGCACACACACACACACACACACACACACACACACACACACACACACACACACACACACACACACACACACACACACACACAGCTCTTTGACCACAGAGAAAAAATATGCAGTCAGGCCTGATGTCAGTCTTATAATAATCATAACTTTAATGCATATTTAGTCTGAATTAGGTTACTTGAGCTCTACCAGGGATTTTTTTTTTTTATCACAACCCCCCCCCCCAAAAAAAGGGGGAAAAAACATGTTATTTTTGCACTTGAGCAGTTTGTGCCACGCTGTTTACCCTCCTGCTGTTTTTGTCTGTTTCATCTCATGCATCCAGTGAAAACATTTGATTTTCTGTGTGGATGGACTCCAGCTCTGCTCTCTGAACCTGTGCAATGAGATTTCACTGTACTCAGGCTCCCGGGGGCGAGTGCATGTGTTGCAGCATGCACTGATGCGACTGCATGTGTATGTCTGTCCTTCTCTCTCTCTCTCTCTCTCTCACACACACACACACACACACACACACACACACACACACACACACACACACACACACACACACACACACACACACACACACACACACACACACACACACACATAAACCTCACACACACACATAAACCTCACACACCCACATACTCACTCCCATACTCGGATATAGGTTTCGCTAGGGTCCTTCATAGATCAGCCTCCCCTGACAGCTCTCTTAAATGTCCTTGGCAGCCCCCCAACCCCCAGCCTTTCATTCCCTATCTGTTCCTGTACCTTTTCCTCTTTGGTCGAGCCTCTGATGGATGCTGCGATATTTCTCTGCCTCTCTCCTCCAGAAAGCTCCCATAACCACCCGGGCCTGTAATGCAAGACACAATCTGTATATATCCTATTAAGTGTCACTTTGTGAATGAGCCCGTTTCTCCATCGCCGGTTCACCTAAACATGTGAAGGCTGGAAGTTGACCAGCTCCTTTAAAGTCAAGATGAATACTTCTTGGATACTGAGCTTGATCATTCTCAGTTGTCTTTATATTGTAAAACCTGTCCAGCATCAGTTCAGATACAGGTTAGAATGAAGCATCAGTTCCCTTTTCTCCCGAAGCAAGAACTCATCTCCTGAATGAGGATGTCCTGCAGACTGTGAAGAATTACGTGAAAAAAAAAAAAAAAACAATGTTTGCTTTCTCTTCACCCTTTGCAGTTCCCATCTAATATTTGTTGGGGTTTTGTTTTTTTTACATCATAAGGTTTTATACACTCTCTCCGCTTTACTATCAATCACATTTTTAATTTAATATATGAATATGTGATTTATGTTGCCCAGGCAGAAGATATAAATCTATTTCGCAAGGGTGGGGGATAACAGCGCTGATGTCCCCTTATTGATTGGCTGGCTTAATAGTGTTTGTTCTTTATAGCTGATCTCAGGAAATAAAGCAAATAAATAGTTGAGGATGAGTTCAGTCACTGTGATGCTTGCAAAGATGGGAGAAAGATAGAGTACGGAGGAAGGCGCGGGAATAGGAGGCAAGAGATAAAGCATCAAGCAGCAGGACAAACGGAAACCGCAAAGCTGATGGGCAGAGTCATCATAAAACATTCATAATAAGAACAGAATGCCGGTTTTATTATCGCGGTTGAATTGACAGTGGTGCAAAACAACAATTCATGTGATTACAGGGATGAAGTTTTCATTTTGAGTTTAACCAGGGCATGAAATCACATGATGTTTCCATCATTCCTTTCATTTAAAGCTGGGTCAGAGCTGAAAGTTCTGCCATCGCACTGTGTTGTAATACAGTTTGCTCCCAGGTATCATTATCCTTTGTGTGTTCACATGGCTAATTTTTATTGACGTGTCAGCGCACGCCGTCGTGAGTGACACAACACGATGTTTCTGTGCAGACCCAGAAGCTACATGGTTAGATGTCAGCCCTGAGTCATGTCGTTTTTCTTAATGCAGAGTGTCAGGCCATTATTTGCTCTAAGACTATTTTACAATTCTCCGAGGAATTGTCAAATTGATTTGAAAACCAAACTGTGGTTACTGCCCAGCACCAGGCTCTTTGAAGGAGTGATGAATTAAATTAGTCTTGACAGGTCACATTAGGGGAAAGAAAAGGAATTATTCTTTAGTAAAATAGTCCACCAAGTTATATAAATGCATTTAAGTCACAATTGTGCTTGTGTTTAAACTGAGATTCATCATCTAATCTGACAAACCCAAATTTTTATATTTCACACAGGTCTTTCATCAACTCCATCCCTAAAACCTTTAATCATAACAAGTAAAAGTAATGCCAAAAAGACCTCAGATCACTGACTTCAGCTTCTTCCAAGTTGGTCTACTTGGAAAGGAGGAGATGGGAGCATAAATCCAAGCCATTAGCCCTCAGGTCTCCTGATGACAGTTCCCGCCCTCCGGCTGATGTAAACCAAACTTCCTGTTTGGAGATGAAGAAGCCTGTCATACAGCTGCAGCCACCTCAGCCCCTGTCACCCTCCTTCTGCAACGCTTGGGCATTAATAGCAAATCGATCCTAAATGAGGGACAAAGAAAACAAGTGCTTAAAAGGATGTGTTCATGTCCGCTGCAAAGAAGTGCAGAGAGGAAGACGGTAAAACACAGGCCAGACTCAGGGAGCAACAGGGGGCATCGTAAATCAGGACATCCATGCTACTTTCCATTGCTATATATTGTCTGCAGTGGACGGATTGGATACCAGCAAATGGATCGCACAATGAAAAGTGCAAGCTTCATATTATATATGTTCAACTGCAGCCATTAACTCATTATAAGTGTAATATATGAACAACTTCAGATTGATTTGGAAAAGTTCCCATGAAGCACATCAGTGAAATAAAGCAAGACAAATATTTGTGATAACAGAGGGGCACCAAACCTATGTAACGTGACAATTTTGTAATTTCAGACTTCTACAATAATGATTGGAATTATTTATTAGAGTTTCGACTCATCAGAAATGAGTAGGTTTGAATTATGGACCATATATTGAGACATGTACAACATGTCAATACATTGATGCATCTTTTATATCATTGTCAATGGGAGCTGGAGCCCATCGTTGCCTTCTATGGGCAATAGCAGGTTACATCCTGGACAAGGCGCCCCTTCAAACATACGCAAACAATCACACATTCCCACCCATGAATGATTTATAGTTACTTATTAACTTCAAAGGCAGATTTTTGATCTATATAGAGTGCCTCAAGAAAACCAAACAATTCACAGAACATGCAAACTCTGCACAGAAAGATGAGTAAACCTGGAATTAAATGGTAACTATTACAGTTACTATGATACAACTGTTTGGCCTCGCATCATAAACAGTCAAATTGTGTTTACGTAGATGTTTTTCTTGGGGAAAACGTTTTAAGAATGTTTTCAAAAATGTTGCCTTGTATCCTTGAGTGTGATCAACATTGGAGGTCTTTCTGTGTGACCCAAGTTCCCTTGTCTTCAAGCCTCTCTAAATGGCCTTATGATAGAAGTAATGAGGAGTGTTTCATCTCATCATGACTAATAGTATATTGATTGCAGCCAAGGAGAAATAACTACATCATCCCCTCAGTTAGCTGGTGTCATAGTGGGCTTGCTATGTAACATTCAATACTAAATGCTACTCAGACTCTCTCTCAAGTCTTCTGAAGCCACACTTCAGCATATCCATTAAAAAAAAATAAAAAACAAACAATGCTACATACATGCACAAAGCTGCAGCTGTACTTTCTACCCATTGCAGTCGGGATCATTTAATACCAATACAATTTTTCCAATGTGTTGTGTGGAGCCGTGTTGAACACATTAGAACATATGTGCTGTGCTTCTGTAGCTTTAGGCTGCAAAATTGCCTTTGCAGTGAGTGTCATTGCTGCCAGCCTCAGTCAACAAACTATCCCTCCTCTTGCGTTTCTGTCGCTGTCTCCTCAGTGGGGTAATCAGCCATTCTCCTGCAAGGTAATTCCTGTTCAGGAGTGCATGTGGCCGACACTGCGGAAATTCATTTTTTGGTTTAATTTCAGGGCTATTGATCGTGGAGCGCTTTACGACTGCATGACATCCATAATCACAACAATGGTTTGACAGCGCAGATAAATAATGTGGCAAAGGCACAGAGAGAAGGAGGGATGAAAGAATGAAAGTGAAGCAGAATTGAAAAAAGGAAGAGCCAGGTTCCATCTCTTACTGCACTCTGTATTAATTACTGAACTCCACCCTATTACACCCTCCCTAACCCAACCCCGTCACCTGATTGATCTCCTCTCACAGGCCATAAATTAGTTTTCTTCCCAAAGTTATCTGAAATCTGTTTGTTTAAGCATCCATTAAAGCATAGAAGCCAGTGCACTACAGTAATTATCAGGGCTACTGTAATATCTATAATTATTATGATTAGTGAAGCAGAATTAAGTTCCTGCTGAAGAAACCACGAGAGACCGACGCTACAGCATGATTAGGAGGCTTTGCAAATATTAATGCTGTTGTGGTGTGAACGCTGGATCCATGTAGCTGGAACGAATACAAGTGCGATTCAAACGTCAGCGGCATGCTGAAAATCAGTGTGCAGTATTTTTGACCAGGGTCAAAGTAAAGGTGAGCGATTTTAACTAATACATTTCTCCCAGTGCAGGCCAGGGTGTCGTATCAGTTGTGATTGGTTCCAGCTCACCATTTGTTTGGAAGGCTGCACAACTCACCAGCAGCTGTTGTGGTTCTAAATGAGCCACTTTCTATTGACACCTTTTCTAAAATATTTGTAAAATATGAAGATGGTTCCACCATGCTGTTGAGTCATTTTCTTCTGACTGTGCATAGATATTCATTTCAAAGTCAGCAAGAGCCAGTGTGGTCAATGTTTGTGTGGACAGAAAGTTTAAGAGAGTCAAGAGAGTTGGTTTGGTCCAGCGGCCGAGGCCACAGCAGGTCGTCTGGCTCTGTGAGGCATGTAAGGTTGCATGTAAGGAGGCATGTAAACATGGCGGGGTTTAAATGTGTCTTCACCACAACTAATTATATATATATGAATGTATGTGCGACACTGAACTAGATTTGATAAAAAATAGAAGTCAAAAAGGTCACCACCTTTAGTTGTGTGCATGCAGTTAAATGGAAATGGTGCCTAGTAAACAATGGTGCCCAGGATGCAGCAGTGCATAAAGCATGCCTCTGCTGGCTGTCGGAGTCAGAGGGGGCTGACAGCTCCCACTCATAAAATGTCTCAAGTCAGAAAAGCGATAAGAATGCAGGGTTAATGCAGCTTGGCACACAGTTTTATTTGTGCGGAGGTGGAGAACTCCTGCTCTCTCTCCCCCTTCGGAGCACAGAGGATACTGTAGCAGTGAGCAGGATGCTCGGTCAGACAGACTGTGTGGTGAAAAAGACAATCTGCACATTTTAATTTAGGCTGTGTGTCCAAAGAAGGACAGAATTTATATACAAGTTGTCGACTCACGTACTAAATAAGTAAAACCTACATTTTATCGACCTACATCTTATTAAGCATGGTTCAACATTATAAGACCAAGAAAAATGTCAATCAAGTCTAACAATCCAAGCTAAATAAAGAATGATATTCCCCAGTCAAAATACAGTATTGAGAGCTGTGGTTTCCTGATACAGACAAACCTTTTGACCTGTCTGAGAAAGCATGCATCTTCTATCTGGTTGTATCCATCTCTGCAGGACACTGCAGCCGATCCCAGATGACTGTGGCCGAATGGCCGAGGACACCGCAGGCAAGTTGCTAGTCTATCACAAGGCAAACATGGAGAGAAAGACACACGCTCACACACATACAAACAGCTGGACTGCATGGCAAGCCTTGTCATTGTTTCTTTTGAAGGCAGTGTTCCGGCCCGACATGTTGAGGATTTTTTGTGATTGGAATGTAGATTATGGGCTGGAATGTTGCCGCTGGAAATGACAACTGGTTTTCAGTCATGTTGGGGAAGATGAGATGTGGCTGTTTAATTGAAGAAACTAGAAGCAGCACATCAGTGTTTATCCCGATAAAAAGATTTGCCTGATTTGGTTATTTTTGTTTGGATTGCAAATACCTGTTTATTGAAACTGGAGAAGCAGAGTACTCAGAGAAAGCAGCAAAGCACCAAAGCAGCAGGTCCTAAAAAAATGTTTTTCAATGGAGCTCGTTTTTTTTTTTTAAGTTTAAAAAAAATAAAAAATAAAATCCAACGTAATTTGGATGACATGTTGGTGAAAAAGACTGACACATCCAACAGGATGAGAACTAATAACCTGCTGAGGAAAATAGTTGGCACAGATGGTGAAATCTGCTCCAAACCTGTTATTCCACCTTCTGTCCTGCCTGACTCTCTTTGGTGGAGAGAAAAGTTTGTCTTTGTGGTGTTAGTAACAAGTTGTCAAGAAGCAGAACCAGTCACTGATTACAAAATAATCATCTGTCATTTTGTTTGATGTAAAAACCTCATCACTTGGTTTCCCCCGTCCTGATCCGCAGGGACTCGCTGCTGCTGAACATGCATACAGAATGAGGTGAGGCTCAGAAAGAAAACTCCTCCTTGTTGGTGTTCGGGATGAGCACCACTGGGAGTGAATTGCACTACAAGGCTCCACACCACCGATCAAGTATGGCTATTTGTATGTGAGTCAACAACCTTGCCTGCTGTCTTTTTAGGGAGGGCCAATGACCCTATCATGGACAAGACCTGTTAAGAGAGGCCGCCTTTTCTTATCTGCATGCCCTTGGAGTACGCGCCCATTGATATGCCACCTTGACTCTATCTTCATGCCAAGACGCTTCCAATTATGCGAGCCGCTGGAGTGAGGCAGAGCGTGCACTTTCTGCACGATGAAAACTGGTCCATGGGTAATGTGATCCTGCTGCTTTACCCCCTATAGGGATGGTTTTCTGCACACAGACGAGGGATTACAAGAACAGCTATTCCTCCACTCAACACTCCCCAGTTCGCCACTTTTTCCCCCACAGTCTCATGACCCCATAAAGTAGATGGATCTATTTAGTCAAATGGCTCATCACTGGGGCCCGAGCGCAGCAACAAGCAGCAACTATTATATGTGATCGTTTCATACATCATGCGAGGGCTTTTCGCTGTGACATCAGTTCCTGGGTTATAAGTCTTTTTTAAGTGGCATGATGTTACGAGACAGCCTGGTTGAGGTCAGCGCTCAGGGCAGCTCTGTCACTGACAGCTCACTGTCACTCAGCTGTGGAGATGGGTCAGTGTTGAACGGCTACAGGGCGGTGGAGAAGAGCTCCAGACTGTTTATAGTATGTGAAAGCTTCTTCTCCTACAAGGGTGTTGATGTCAAAAACTATTCTCTTCATTAAAGTGTATTTTCCTCTATGTTTTCAGTTCATACAAGAAAAGTAACAATAATCGCTTCAATCTGTCTTATTGACATTTCCTAGAAGTTTCAGCTTTTTGGTTTCATTCCATTTATTTTATTTCCCAGAAGGGGGCAGCACATCTTCACCAAATGTTGTAAGTTGTACCTCGTACAGTACACTTGTAGTCTTTTTCTGTTGTTATTTGTTTGGTTTTCCTCAGAGGATGCAGACAAAGGTCACAATCTTTGCTACTTCAACTGCAAAAAGTGCAAGGTATGCTGGTTCCCTGCATGCTTCTCTTCCTTTTAATCTGATTTCATCACTCCCTGTTTTGAAAGGGAGGTTGATTCAGACTAAAACAGAAGTTCTCATATTCACTGCGATTTATGAGAAATGCTAAATGCAATTTACAGCAAACTCCAGTCACTTCCAATTGTACTTCCCTTCACCCTGTTTGTCTTTCTGCCTCTCCTTCCCTCTCTCTTTCTGTTTCTCTCCCCTTCTCCTCTGACTTGCCTCACTTTTTCATTCCCCCCTCATCTTTGCTGCTGCTCCACCCTATAATCACGCCAGTTCATGGTTCTCATTTGGAGAGGTATATATAGCAGTAATTGTCAGGGTGCAGTACAGAGACTGGGCAGAGCATGTGTACTCTCTCACTGGGCTGTTTTGCAGTAAATCTGATGGGGGAGAGCAGGATAGGATCCCCATGGGGAAGGGTTGGGGTTATGTAAGTACACAATAACATAGAAACACATTCACAGATTCACATATACACAATGCCCAGACAATGCAGTAATCATAAGGAAAATAGATTATACTCTACAAGAACCTACAAGGTGGTCCTGGGTTCTGCAAGTCATTATACTTCACTACTTAATCATTAAGTCTCTCAATAGGTGTGAAAGGAAAATTGAGTATGTCTCATAATGTGTTTTGTCCTCAACCAAATTGGATAATTATGCAAATGCATTCATGATTCATGAAAACCTCAACTTATCAGTAATTATTAACAATCCCAGGTTCCCTGTGTATCAGGGTTGCTTATGATCCTCGAGAACGCGTATAATGCACACATCAAAAAGCAATGAAAACAGGCAAATCCATTATCGGCATGAACACTAATGTGCATGCCTGTAGTTTCTCAAATCAACGGCTCATCACAGAAAGCGTGACTGAAAGCAAGTCATCATGGAGGTACAAAGAGGAGACATTCCTGCTCAATAATCTGAATTTCGATCGCACAAAATCCCTCAACATATCTGTCTGGAACACTGCCTCCAAAAGACATGATGAGAACGCTTGTTATGCAGTCCAGTTCGTAGATGTGTGTGCGTGTGTGTGTGTGTGTTTGTGTGTGTGTGTGTGGTGTGGGGAGAAGGATTCCTGGTAGCTTGTATGGACAGATCTGTCCTTCTGGGTGCACACACACACACACACAGTCCCCATTGTGCAGCAGTCTATGGTCCCCGTCAGGTCAGGGTGGGGTAAGCAGGAGGCCTCCCATATGAAAACATGCGCTGCAAACAGGAAGTAGGCCTGTAAGCATAAAACAGGTACTGCCTGGTCAAGTGGGGTTTATGAAGAGGGTATGTGCTCATATATCCTCAATTCTCTTCATCCTGAATGCAAGTTTCTTTTCTATTGTGACATATCTTGACGTACCCAGATCGCGTCGCTGTTGTCGAGTGTCGACACTGGACAGGAATGAGCCTTTTTCAGAGATGTAATCAAGATCTCACTTACCAAATCATCTCTTAAAACGGCTTCCAGACACTAGTATCTTGTGTCTGCAGGCATGATGAGATAATTTAGGTCCTTTCCAGAGCGATTACATGTTTTTACAGCACAAGTGGAGCACGAGTGGATTTATCTCCAAACTGCATTTTCAATGGGTGAAAAGTTCAAGAGAATTAAAGGAGCACACTTTAAAAGTCAAGATAATGAAGAAGTCGATGTAATTCTCAACCTGCTTTCAGGAGTTCTTCCATGTGACTTTAAAGACATACCACAGTGCTGAAAGTACATGCAGGGAAGGCGACTGGGAGTGGGTATACACTCCGTGAACCCAGGTGCTCTGCTTTCAAGTGCTCCCTTCCTGTTTGTCTTGTGATCACTTCACAGCGCCACTGTTTTCTCTCTGGGTGGGTTTGTCAGCTGTGATCAAGCCAGACTTTTGTCAGGTGTAAAATTCAGTTCCCGACATCGCTGATCACTGTATTCGCTTGTACTAAATTTGATTTGTTTGTCATGAATTTCCTTCACTCTTCCATGTATTTCGGTTACTGGAAAAGGGAGAAGGTTTCTCAGTTCCCAGTGAGATGCAGTATTTGCACAAAATTGCATCATGGCAAACCAAACACCTTGAGAGAGTTGTCTTTGAGCGGTCACACCATTTCAGTTCAGTCTAATTATTCACGATACACACTTAAAAGTAACAGTCGCTGACCAAAGCACCAGGCGATCAGGATAGACAAAGACAGCATTAAAGCAAAGCTGCAAGATCACCACAAACAATTAGGATGAAGATGAAAATCTCACACGGCAGTAAAAGTCTTGTAAAGGGGGATTTTAAGACAGGATTTTTAAAAAAGGATCGGTGTGGAGGTCAGCCTAACATGCAAGGACAGCTCTTCCTCGAGTTTGTGAGCTGTGACCACTAAATGCAGTCACTCCTATGTTTCAGTCTTTATTTTGGAGAAAAAAAGTGAAAGTGCTTGGCAAGTTTATTCCAGTGACCTCGAAGGGAGAGCAAGTCCGAGAGATAATGTCTGCATCCTGTCGATGATGAGTTGCTCATTCAGCACAGGTTATGTTTGATGAGTTGATGTGAAGCAGGTTGAACAGGAAACATTTTACGTCAGTCTGTGTGCTCGATGACTTGCAAGGGTATCGACCACACAACCAGGCACAGGCGTCATCGTCTTGATGAGCGGTGAGCGGTGTCTGTGTGGGCAACTGTGTCGAGTCATTACAGAAGTGGTCTTCACTTTGTGAGTGGTCGTGACAAGCACATACTACCTGGATATCTTTATTCCAGTCAATATGTCCCTGGATGAACAACACAGGCCTAATTCATCTTCATGGATGACAATATTCCAGCTTATCATTGTGGACCGGCTGCTAGAGACCAGGGAACTTCAAATATAGTGACTTGCAATTTTCCAAGACCTGAATCTTATAGAAAACCTCTGGAATCAGCTGAGTGGCTTGTACCTCTGTACCTCAATGACCTGAGAGCCGCACTTCAAGTAGAGTGCGATCCCAAGGCTCAGTAAACAATAAGTCCATTTATGAACAGCATGGGATGTTGTTGTCAAGCTGTAACTGACACAGGGGGGGTGACAAGTTGTTGAGACATTAACAGTTTTTGTTGTGGTCTACCACCACTGTCGTTTGATGAGGGAATTGCCACTGCATGCTTCTCATTAAATACCCGACTTACGATATAACCTCACTGTAACATTCAAAATCACAAAAAAGCCATAAATCCCTAATTTTCTGAGATTTGTGTAAATGTTTGAAACCTTCCTGCAGTTTTTAAGCTTTTCAGCATCAAGAACAACTTGAGTAGTCAGTTTGGACAAGTCAAACATTCACACGATAACACACATGTAGCCAAGTGTCCTGCCACATGCGGTTCAGCATCGACTGCTTTTCTTCTCACAGAGACAATACACCAATTTTCATCATCAAACTTCTGTGTCATCACACAATAACAAGAGGCGAAAGGCAAAAAGAAGCAGGCAGCTTAGTATGTGATGAAGTTTTATTGATTCACAGTAATGATGAATGAAGAGGTTCGTGAGTTACTCTTGAGATGAAATTTGCCTTTGACTCAGCCAGTGTTTATCCTCAGTGATCTAAACTTTCCCCAAAGGAAAATGGTAACAGAAGCTTATTGCCTTCATACCTTAAATTCTTAGCAGTAATATAAACATGTGGGCACAGATTATTGTTTGTAGAAATAGTGATACAAAAGGAATACATCACAGCTGAAAAGGAAACTAAATCACATCATATGAAATGTTTTATTCTTTTACTCTTTAGATGAGGTCAAAGTCCCTGAGAGTATAGCTTTTGATTATTATGATTGTAGACAAGCGCCACGCGAATCGCACTCTCAGATTGAAAGACAAAATTAAAACTCAACTGGCCATGAAAAAGATGATATCCCAGCACAATATCTATGGCATGGGCAGTAATACAGCAAAAAGATGAATATGAACCAACTTAAGATATGGAATGGCATATACAGTTGAAAACACATAGAGCATGGTAATATGTCAAAACCAACTGAACACAAACACAAAAGGACAGAAAAGCACATCAGCAAACATTAACTTTAGAATTTTAGGACTGTTTTTTTTTTTTTTTTTTTTAAGCCATTTCCAACTGTAGACCTGAATGTTTGAGCTGGTGTGCTCAAGGCTAAAATATTACTGAAGGCTGCAAATGACTGATAGGACTTCATTTCAAAGTCTACATCATGACAACCCTGTGGAGGATTTAAACAATTAAATATAATTAAACAGTTAAAGAAAATAATGAAGTCTGCAGCTGGATTCATGAATGGCATGTCCACTAGAAAACTGTCTTAACAGGTTTAACTGCAAACACATCAAACACTTTAATGGGTGAAACAGCACCATTAACATGCACTCTGAGTTGTAAAAAAAAAAAAATGGAGTTGCATCATTGTTGGGTGTAATACAAGTTACTTATTCAGCAGAGATACCACGAATTTCAGCAGGCTCACCTACAGGAAAAATAAGGCCACTGTTTACTGTGTATAGAGGAGCTTATTTTTTTCCCTCCCAGACAAACATGTTGTTCTCGTTGGGGAGCGCGAAATGCCAGTTTGTGGTTGGTCCCTGCATAGCTCCCTACAAAAAGACGTCCCTTGTAGTAAAAACTGTACGTACGTATAAGTCACCCTCCCGACTTTTCACTGCTTTTCCGTTCCACTTTCTTATTCATTCTTTTGAGACTCTGACTTTCTTCCAGAGGATCGGAGGATTCTCTTTCCAGGAATCCATATGTAACCATTCAATAGTGTTTCTTAATAAAGCACATGCTATAGCCTCATTCTCAACCCTAACCTTAAGTCTAACCGAACAGACGTAATTAAAAGGCTTTTTATACGCTCTCAAAACTCTGCCTGCCTGCCCACAATTCTGCGGTTTTGTCAGAACAGCTTTCGCTCACATCAGAGAAAAAAACAGTACGCTTACAGTTGTTTAAATAACTAAAATAAAATGAGATCAACAATTATTCATCTGCAACATGACTATGTTTGGTAACAGTTACACAAAAATGTTGTTTTTTTTTTCTTTTTGGCTGATTATGTTAGAAAAAGAAAATCAAAATTTAAATAAATGCGAGCTAACAAAATCTTTACTGAGCATGCTGCGTGTCAATGCATTGAATAAATAAAGTACAGCATAAATAGCACATTGTATATGAAAACTAAACACAACCATATAATTAACTCTCTGAAATGTAAAAATGTATAAAGTTATTTATAGATAAACATCCTTGATAGTTGACCTTGGTGGCTAGTTGAAAACAGAGCAGGAGTAAAAGTAGAATACTGATGTTTAAAAGATAAAGTGCTTTGTTCCATTAAAAATAATGTGTCTGCTTCTTGTATGTACGATATGAAATGCACAGCTACATTTTGTTGAAAATCAAACCAATGATAAAGCAACTACGACACCGTTCACCTGAAAAAAAGTGAGGTTAATCTTTTGTCATACAGTATTGTTAAAGAGCACCAATGGTGAAGGACGGACAATGATCCATTTCAATCAGGACTTTGGAAGAAAACGATAACAAAGACACCCTTCACACGTTCTCAGATGTTGAAACAATCCGACTCATCTGTTGCTGTTTAAGCTGCGACGGCACCGAGGTCTGTCACATGTAACCGTCTCGAATAACTACTTTAAGTTGTCCACATTCACAAAAATCAGGTTTGGCTTGAATTTTTATCCAAAGTCTTCTTCGTTAACAAGAGTATAAAACCATGTTGAACCTCTTTGCAGCTCCTTGTCGTTGGCTTTTTGAGTTGAGAATAGAGGCTCTGCAAAGGCTGCTGCTTATCCACAATGATGAGCAGGCGCCATCATTACGTGTTCTTTGTTAAAGTGGGTCCTAAGGTTGTCAAAGGGCTGCGGGCCATCGAACTCAGCCCACCCTGAATGGTCTTTACGCTCTTCTTGGAAGACCTTTGCGGTGGATTCTGCAGTTTGCTACACAAAGTTATTGGTGATCTGCCTCTGGTGCTCAAACAGGTCTTCAGTCTCTGCGCTATAAGCATCGCCTGCGGAATCAATAAGTCAACATTAGTATTAGGAGAGGAGGAAGGTTAAACAAAACATACTCTTGTTAGACTCTAGTTAAAGTTGTTCTTTTCAAAAGTTTAGACCATTTGCTTTCACCATTTTAACTGCCTAAATTGGTTTAATGGACATGGAAAACTGCTTTATTAAAAGCTGTTTGCAACAAAATGGATGTCATGACACATTGAGTAAAGATTAAAAATGGGGCCTATGACAAGTTTAACTTTCTTTTTCAGGTTTTATGTTCCCAGTGTGCATTACAACTTGTTTGAAATTGTTATTAGAATATTTGCTGACTTAATTAACAAGAGTGAAAATTTCCTCAGTGCCTGGATTGTTGTCTAGTACACTAATTTCCTCACACAGTCCATAAAACATGGAATGTTTATATGAGAATATGAGAAGATTCTTCAATTTCTGTGTCACATTTATCATGTCTGATTGCAAAATAAGTTTGTTTTGAAAAATTTCATAGATGAACATTTCAGAAAGATTCAAACGTTTCTGTCCTCACCTGCGTGACATCCGTACATATAGACTCTGTGGCCGTCGTATTTGCATCGACACCTCATGACATTGTTCATGAAGTCAGACTCGGCCATGTCCATTGATGGGTTGACTTCCACCTGCAACATAAAATAATTATGCATAATGTCTTTCATTGGGTCACAAGAAAATATATTGCTTTGATATGTTGTATACATATCAAAGCAATATGTTTTCTTGCATCTCATTAGTCACCTAATTGTATTCAGACCAATGAATATGTGTTATATTGCTTGCTAGAAAATACATTCAAATGTAAAAATTGTTAGAGATTCCTTAATTAAAAATGGGACTTTTGGCTGGCATATTTTTTAAGTGTCAATCTTTTTCTCATCCATAAAAAGCTGGATACCTTTTGCAAACAGTATTTATAAAAAAAAAAAAAAAAAACATATGCTTTCTGATGGACTTCATTTTAGCACATTGTTTACAGTTGATCTGCAGTAGAGCTTGAGGTACTAATAACATTTAGCAGTGAAACATGCTGTAAAGCAATGCAATGCACAGAAGATAGCTCAAGGGAAACCTGATGTGGAGAAATACAAGCACACATTGTCCAAAAACATGTTAAAAAAATAAAAAAATAAATAAAAAGACATTGGTGACCACAGAAAACATCGTAACTGGTGGCATAAGAAGCTGTGACTTTACAGGGGCGGTTCAGAGAATGTGGTCGCACCAAAAACACTGAGATCGAGCTTGTGCAGAGGAGAACGCGCTCAGCTCCTAACACAACAAAGCAATGCAATAATAAGGGCTTTAGTTGCCTGAAGATGAAGTTTGTTGCAAGCGAGTGAACATTTCTGTGTATGGAATCTGTCTTATTGTGCGTGCTGCTGTGCACTGTACTAATAGTCTGTCATTTGCAGAGCAATTGCTGATACGACCTTTCTCATAATCTGGTGATAATACTGAGAAGTCATTTACTCTAATAGCTGCTCTGTACACTGCTACACCCAGTTAAAGTACAGGTTACAAACAGCTTCACAGGCAAGGAAGGCAAACTACACTAAAAGGAAGAGAACGTAAAAAAAGAAAAGAAAAAAAAGTCAACGCACCAAAAGTGTCTAAAAAATTTTCAGGGAAAATTACAGTGTTGAAGTATGTGAGAGTTTCGCAGCAGCCCCAATCAGATGAATAACGTGTTGCTGAGTGAAAAAGTGGCTATAAAAATAAAAACAGGGCAGGAGGAATTCCTCAGTGGCAAATTAGCCGTTTCTAATGGAAGGGGGGGGGGGGACTAGGTGCTACTTGAGAGAAAATAGGGAGGCAATAGTTAATGTTGGTAATTGGTGTGTGTTTCATTAGCACTGGGTGGTTCAAGGGCAGGCCCGCTGGATCTGTCTGTAAAGCATCAGAAAAGTCTGGCATCATCTGCGCTTTACTAGATAAATGAAAGAACACAGCAGCGGGACGGAAAGCTGCTGTAAAAGCTGTTTGTATTTTTCTAAATCCTTCGAATAAAAACTGCTGTACAGCTTGGTTCACCCAGTGTTTTTCTTTCTTGTCCTGACTTAAGTTTAGCTGCGTACTTTGGCCTCACATGACTGTGGCCTTTTCACCTTCAGAAGTTATTCCAATCTCTTCCACTTTATTATCTCAACTCCACTTCTGTCCTTCTCCATCATTCATTTCTTCTTGACGCCTCCACACTGCGCTGCAGCAGCACACCACTTTATAATCACACCCAACTCGACCTGCTTAAAATACATCAAGTCAGCACATACTTCGTGTGTGTGTGTGTGTGTGTGTGTGTGTGTGTGTGTGTGTGTGTGTGTGTGTGTGTGTGTGTGTGTGTGTGTGTGTGTGTGTGTGTGTGTGTGTGTGTGTGTGTGTGTGTGTGTGTGTGTGTGAGAGTGACAAAATAACTATGAGTAGATTTAATAAATACATCCTCAATAAAGAGTAGCAAAGTGTTAATTATAAGGCTTAGTGTGACCTCTCAGACGAGTGGACCAGCAGTAATAATTATCTAGTTAGACTGGAAGCCGTCTCCCACACTCAGGAGGTAATTGGCGGCGGACTAACATCAGAAGACTCCAGCATGCCACAGTGGGATCAGAGGAGTCAACTAGAAATGAAGGATAATGGGCAATGGAGCCCTTGATGTGTTTTAGTCTCATAGCCACAATGATTCGGCTCAACAAAGAAATGACAGAGAAAGACTTGTGGAGATGACTGTGATGAGGTACAGGCCAGTAGGTTTTACTGAAATAGAAACCTCAAACCAACTACAAAATCCACCTTAAGCTCATGTAAATTCCTTTTTCATATTAACTGAAACTTCCCATCGCGAGGAAGTATTCAAACTATTTGTGCAAACTTCAGAGTTGGAAATTGATGGTTATAAACTCTTTTGTTATAGTACAACTTTTGACTATCAAATTGAAGCAACTACTTTTTTATTTAAAGTGCACTCCCTACATTTTAATTGCTTCCCTTTTTTTTTACATCAATGATGTTCTGCCAGGAATAAAGACGAGTTGAGAACAGTCAGACAGTCTCTTCAAGCTTTTTTTTGCATGATGGAGGTAAAAAGACAAAAAAAAAACATAGTGAAACATTAGTTCAGAAGAGAGACAAAAGAGTGGAAAATGTTTTAATGTTGGATGGATTTCTGTGTCTAACTATTACCTATAAGGCTGCAAAAGGACAAGATGATTGACAAGGGGTCCTATTCAGTTAAATGGGTATATAGTTGCACAACTAGAATAGAATTTTACATTCAAAGTGTTGATTGAACTTTTGTATATGTACTTTGAAAACGTGAATGAAACAAAGCTAAGTGGTCTGCAGTGAGAGAAAGACACACAAAGAGCTTGCGGGTCGGAAATCCATCAAACAGAAGTTCTTACACTAATTGTTTCATTGAAACTGACACACACAGTAGTGTGTCAAAAGTGGTGTAATCCCATCAGGTAGGTGTCTGATTGGACCCCCAAAAAAAATCTCCAGCAGACGATAACAATAAACAAACTGTCAGTGTTGTAAAACTATCTGCTTCATCAAGAACAAATAGTCCTGGAGTCAAATCACCAGAGGGGCCATATCGGAGCATCGTGTAGTTTGTTTTAGATCACATGAAGAGACACAAGTGGCATTCTGCACAAGATCTGTGCTGAGCTCTCTGAAATGTTTGCAAAAGCCTCCCAGAAAAAAAAACAAAAAAACTGTAGGCAAGCTGGATTTACTAATACTGATTTTGAGGGCAAAGCGTGGTCACACCAAAATGAAATGTATCGTACACTCATTTACTTTTTGTTAGTTTCTAAAATACTTTAAGCCCAAACATAAAGGATGATACCGAAAAATAAACCTGTCCGAAATGAACAAAATGAGAATTATAAAACGACCTCTCACCTGGAAGATGTAGTCTCCTGGTCGTACATCCGTCACATCAACCCACTGACAGTCGATGTCGTGGCGATACGTGTCCCAGCAGCCCACAGAGATGCCTTGATCGCCCATATTGTAGCAGGAGAACCGCTTCTGGAGTCCTGACACAATGACATTATTATAAATCACAACATCAAAGCTCATTTAGTGCTTGACACTCCTTTGCCATGTTTAAGAGCCTTTAGCTTCAAGGACTGTGTTAGAATACACACTGAAGGAATGTTGCTTTTTCTCATATGAGCTATTTCATCCATGGTATAACAAGGAAATGGAGAGTGAACAAACAACAACAGCAGCGATTTAATACATTAACCACAAAATAAAAATCTGTGTCGCTGGAGTTGAAATATTGATATTAATCTCCTGTCAATAACAGAGAAGTGTATTTTACTGGGATCAGTGAATGGTGCTGAACATTACCCTCAGGGCAATATGTGTCCTCCAGACAGAAGCTGGCCTTGTGTCCCTCTGCAACCCTCGTGCCGTTAAGAGTCAGCAGATCGTAATGTGTGAACACTTCGATGCTGTGGTAGTGCCTGTGACAACAGAAGGAAAGATCCAGGTGAGAGTGTGTGTGTGTGTGTGTGTGTGTGTGTGTGTGTGTGTGTGTGTGTGTGTGTGTGTGTGTGTGTGTGTGTGTGTGTGTGTGTGTGTGTGTGTGTGTGTGTGTGTGTGTGTGTGTGTGTGTGTGTGTCAGTGAACACTGGCTCCCCTATGGCTCATATTATCCTAATGACCTCACTGCTCCTACATGAGCATGGGTGTCACCGTGACACCTCGCACAGAAGCTTGTTTTAGTGCCAAGCTCGGCCGAGCTGTTGACTCACATGAAGTGAATGGAGGGCTTTGAAACGCACATGCACAGCTCGTGCGGCTCAAGCAACGCACGGCGATAAACTAAAGCAGACTTGACCATGCGTGGGCCACCCTGTCCTTTGTATTGCACTCGAACCTGTGGTGACTTGACTGGTTAAACCGTCATGTCCAACAATACACGCTCCAGGGCAGCTAATAAAAGTGGAGAGATGACCAAACAACTTCTGTCCAATATTCACTCAGCACATATTTCACACCAGGCTATACAGGTAGCTGTTTACAGTTCCTCATCTGACTTGAAAGTCATCAATTATCCAACTCAAATCAAAAAGTACAAACAAACAAACCTCCTCAAATCCAAAAGTAACATATTTAATCTATTTCCACCTAGTACAAAAAGGCTCTTGTGTTAAATATTCATGTTGCTTCCTGCTGTTTCCTTTTTAAACCATCTGGCATGTCAGTTTAGCTTGTTTTGATTTTGGGCAGCAACTGAATGCAATTAAATTAAATATAACTCAAATTACTCAACGTAGAGGCGTCTGTGCCATTATTGCACGCACAAGCAATTTTGCATGAGGAACAGGTGTTTATCTGAGTATTTCTGACAGCCTCTAAAACCCACAGTTCACCTGTATCCAGAGAAGTCTAAACCACCGTTTTCGCAACCACTCAAAATGTCCACTTCCAAAGCCACAGCAGCCCACATATAGCAAGTCAAAAAAACTCAAACAAAACACAAAGCACAAGATCATCATTATTGCACTTATGGTAATTTGAGACCAAACAAACTTTAATTGAGCGTGCTTCTCCTGACAACTGATTTTATGATATTGTAGCAAAATCATCTGTACTTTCTAGTGTTTACATCAGTGCTGTCTAATCCAGCTCCTTGAAGTCCACTGTCCTGCTTCATTTAGTGGTGTCCCTGCTCCAGCCTGCTAACAAGCTGCTCATTATAGTCTGCTGTTTAGAAGTGTGGACACATCAAAAGCCTGCATGAAAGAAGGCCCTCCTGCACCAGTGCCATTATTTTTGAGTGAAATTACCAGTGTTTTTTGTTTAATTGCATGTCGTCCTGACACAAAGACTGACTTTTATGTCCATCTGTGTATTTCAAGCATGGCAGACACAATAAATGCACTAATGGAACAAAAACAACATAAAATATGTAATTGCCACAGAGAGAAAATGCATCTCAAATGTAATGTCTATGGCAGGAAAAAATAGGGGCCAAATGGCTTAAAACGAAAAAGAATCAGATAAAAATGATAAACCTGATTTTGAACAGCAGCCTTCATCACTGGCCTTATTTGAGAGAAACATGGTGAACAGAGGTGGCTGCCATTATAACAGTTTTTTTCACTACCAGTCCTCATTGTACTCCACCTCTGCACATACATCAGGAATGCTCTACCTGTGGCACTGGTGCCATGTCCAGCTGTCTTTTGTTGCTTTGGGTCTGAAATCAGAACGGCCCAGGTTCATGATGCGAGAGGAGAAGCGCAGCAGGCGCCGGTGGCCGTAGGGCCAGTTCATCCGTGCAGCAGAAGACGACAGGCAGTTTTCCTCGTTGGCACAGGTCAGCAGGTGGAGAGGTCGATCCTCCAGGTAGGCCGTCTCCTGGACCAGCTGGGCGTCCATAACGAGATCAGGCGCCGCTGAAGAAGATTCAATGCGTGGCTGATGTTATCATTCAAAAAGAATCAGACGAGCACGCCGAGTGATGTAGTTAAAAACCACCCAACTTACTGTCTGAGCAGCTGACCCCTGCAGCCTTAGTTCCACCTCCTCGAGGGCAGTGGATGTGGTTGTTGCGACGACACTGCTGAATTGAAAGCTCTGTGCCCACGCAATGAGTTCCGGTCAGAAGCACTTCGGATGCATTTGGGTCACCAGTCCAGTACCAGGTCTCCTGTCAAAGAGGGGGCGTGAAGAGGAGACATAGTGAGCTTGTCAGATTTTTTTTGATCATTTATATCAACAGTATCATAGCTCAGTGTCTACCACAGTGAATACAGGGGCTGTGACTATGGATTATTCGCCATGTGTTCACTTCATTGTTGCATCAATTACTCAGACACTGCAAATGGGATTTTAAAGAAATGATTCTTCTGACCCTTCAAGTCAGACATTTGCAAGATGACAATAATAGTTTTAGCAGTGGGAGTGTTTGTTCAATAAGGTCACTTCAGAAACTTATGGTTAGGCTTTCAGAAAAGTTACGCTCTTGAGATCAGGTGATATTGTTACCTGATGAGCACTGGCAGCAAAGCCGAATCCGAGCTGTCTGCAGACCACCATGGCCTCATTTATGCCCCAGTTCTCGCTACAGACCAAGCCCCAGCGTTTACGACCCCCAACGTCCATCAGCACCTCCACACGTCCTTCTGACGGGACTCTGCCGCCAGCAAGTCGCACCTAGACATCCAATAGATTAAAGAATTAAATGGATCAGGGTTTTAAAGACATTTGTCCAGGTATTATTTGACAGTGTAGTTTTTGTACCGTGTTTTCTGTCCCAGTTTTCGGAACGTTACAGCGAACTGATGCATCCTGGGCGTGTTTGAACGTCCACGGTTGGACTTCTTGGAAGTAGCAGTCTAGGATGGAGCGCTCTGATCCCATACATTGTACATTGTTCATATGGATAGGTCCCGTGCCTGAATAGGGAGGAGGAGATGTGGTAGATTTTAACACTCTACTGAAAAAAAATAATAAACCGAGAGATTTGGAAACCAGAGGAGCACAGACATAACTGAGGCTTTCTTGTGGTTGTCTGGGGCCACCCAACGTCAACACAAAGGCATTAGAAAGATTTCATCACGCAAAATAGCACACACAAGTGAGAGTGAGGCTCTAAAATCCCTTCGCATGAATAAGCGTTCTCGCCCAAGCTTCAAAACCGCAATGAAAAGTTCTCGTCTGCCTTGACAAAATGCTCCCGCGAGCCAAGCAGCAGCACCACCAACATCTACTTTAGGCATCTGTCACACCTCATTACCACCATTGTGTTGCTTTAGGCAAAACAACAACATTGAGTGTAGTCCACCACCCTGGATGGGCAAACGAGGGCAAAATCCGTGTTAACAATATGAAAGACTTTGCGCATACTTGTTTGTCATTTAAACCAAGATAATCTCTAAACAACATGAGAAATGATGAGGAAAAGCATGGAAACATCTGGTGCCGGAATGATGACAGTACAGGAACAAACAGAGCAAACTATGGCTTTGTTGTAAAACAAAGGACACAAAGTGCGCAATTGGAACGGAGGCAGCATTGAAATAAACACAACCGGCACCACAAAAACTGTGGGAGTGAGAAAAACCTCCAAAAAAAAGGCGTAAAGGAAGATAGTCAAGAAATGATTGCAGCCTAACCCAATCGGTCTCTGTGCTGGTTTTGAGAGATTGTAGGCCTTCTTCCATACTGGTCACCAAACGTGGGTTCATATGTATGAAAAAGACACATCTGAACCACTTCCGCTACTATCTGAATGGTAAAGGCCACAGACTAGATCCAAACTACCACTATTTAACTTATCAAGACAAACATGGGGCCCATTTGCCGAACCTCGAAATGAACATCGACACAGTCTATTTAAGCCCTAGTTTGGGGAATCCACGAAACCAAAAATAAATTCCAAGAGACTGGCCACACACACGCTTCACATGCGCACAAATACAGACAGGCTTTCAGGGTGTTTCACTCCCTGTATGTATGCATAGCGTGCTATGTATATGTCCTTCCCCGGCTAAATTATACAGTGAAATCACAATGTTGGTCAAGAGAGGAAATAGAAATGTGGTCCCTGTAATTAAACTCGCTGATGAAGATGATAAATGTAACAATGATGGGAGTTAAAATGTTGGCAAATAAAGTCTGTATAGAACTGCACTTTTTCTTCGCTTTTACTCTCTCGTATATACATGTGAAGGACAGACAGCAGAAATGCAATCAAAGTGGCACATTGCACATGTGGTAACTTCAGTTTGGGATTTACAAGAAAATAGTTCAGTTTGATTACTGTGTAATTACAACTGGCAGGTGCGAGAGATCATTTTATAGATTAGAAAAGTGTCTCTCGTGGATGGAAACAGGAGAAACATTAGCATCCTTCTTGTTGAGAATAGCACACATAGTTGGTTAGTGGTTACAAGGAAAACTCCGTTTTTTTTTCCCCTCTCTGAAATTACACACTGATTTAGGCACACTAAAACGTGTGTAGTGTTTTTCTTTCCAGCTTCTTTCTTTTTCTATGCCTCTAATAAAAACGTCTTGTCATCTGATCTGTTTCCTACCAAAGAGCAACATGTACTTAAGTTTGCGAGTAAACCCACTTCGGGAGACATTTATCATCGGGAGTTTTACATTTTTACCTGTGATTTAAACAGGAGTTGTCACGTCACTCAACGCGAACGCAAGTGCATATGTGTTGGAACAAATCAGATGTGAGGCCATATTTGAAGGCAGAATTTCTGACTGGTAGACAGAAATTGTGCAAGTCAACCGCAGCCATTATCACATTATCTCACGTAACCATCACAAATAACTCAGCGCACTCCTGTGGGGTCTTGTGATTCCAGCCTGATGACACAAAGATTTGATTGAAATCGTAAGCATGTTCCACTGATAGAAAATGTCTGAACGTAACCGCTTTGTGTGCTGACAGATGCAAGCACAACATTTTGATCAACTGAAGCTTTCAGGGTGTCTTTTTCAATTGCTTTTTCCATTAAAGAGCACAACTACATCTCTTCTTACAAGATACAATACTGTGTTTATATGTCTTACCAGAACATGGAAACTCAGACAACATAAAAAAAATATGTTGAGCAGGTTACGTGTAAAATAAAGCCCACTGGAAGATGAACTGAAAGTCCATGCTACCTGCATTAGTAGTGTATATGTGAGTATAAGCTTGATGTCAAAACGGTAAGCGCTGTGCTGTCTGCCTGACAACCTGAGCCAAAGTTGACCCCAGAAATTAAATGTCTGGCTTGACATCCTGAGTTTGTCCATATTAAACAGCATTTTGTATTCTATACCAAGTGCCTCTTGTTTCTTTGCCTTCTCATTCGAGGGTAAAGAAATACATTTAAAGTCAGTAAAATGCATCATAATTGGGAAGTTTGCTCCATGAGTCACTGTCTGGCCATAAATTCAGAATCAGAAATATACAAATGAATGAATCGCAAACTGAATTTTGGGTTTTGAAAAACTAAGTCGACCATTTGTCAAAACCGACATACCAAGGCATTTTTATTACATGCACAAACAGCCACAAAAGATTTACACATAAGTTGTACATAAGCACATGCACAACTGCAGCTTTGTGGTTGTGGAGAACCTGTTTTAGGTAGAAATGTTAAATGTCTTCGCCCTCTCCTGACAAATTAAACACCTCAGACCCAGAATGCTGTAATTACAATGAACCTGAACCAAAACTGAATGACTGATTGAAACCAGATGACAAGGCGTGTGCAGACCATTGCAGACAGTCTCCTAAGGACAGCCAACTAAACCACACTATAGGATATATAAAAAAAAAAGAGAGGTAAACGATATAACATCATGGGCAGAATTGTTAATTTAAGAGGTTCAAAAAGGTAGGAATATACGCTGTTTGATCAAATGAACAGCTACACCAGCAGGATATCGGCCCGCATTTCATCTACATCAGCATGATTAGAGACTACACCCAAGTCTGAGGCAGAGGGTAAAGCAGTTCTCACAACTTGTGAGGGTGGAGACACCGCTGGCACAGCTGGAATCTGACTGATTCTGTGTGTGTCACCAAAACTGGACATTTGAAATTGAAGGCAAAAGACCACAGCACTCAGTGAGTGAATTAAAAAGCTTGCTTGGCTCGAGTAAGATTATGTCTCTGGCGAGAGTTACCGAATGCCAATGTAAACCACTGTGGCTGATAGTATTTCATTTTGTGTGTGAATGTGCGCGCGCATGTGTATGGTATTTGAGCGGCTGGAAGTCCTGGCACAGGACGCACATAATCACAGCTGTCGATACTGCAATCAACACATTTGCAGCTTCACAACGTAACATACACAGACAGACAGACAGACACACACACATGCCCACACATTATCTGATCAGCTGGTGCAGACGGGCGCGGTGTCTAAAATAAGCAAAACATATGCAAAAGACTCAAAAAGTCTCCCTGTTGTTTGTGGAACAGCATGAAGCATAATAAACACATTCTAACCTCGCAATTGCGGATTCCAAACAGCCAAGTTAAAAGTGTAACAAACTTTCAGCCAGTGCAGTATGACAGTGGGCAACTGAAGCTTCTCCTCCTACCTTGACCCATAAAGGCTCCTTGCAGGGCATCCTTGGCAGAACCGAAGCCCAGTTCTCGGCACACCACGCTGGCTGCGGGTCTGTCCCACAAGTGATCCACGATGGTTCCCCATTTTCCTTCTCGGAGCACCTCCACACGACCCTCGCCCAGTCTGGGGCCGGCCTTCAGACGCACGGGCTATACAGGACAGGCAGAGGATATATACGTGTGTTTTTGTTCTCACACTCAATGTAGATATTGTGCTGATGCAAACCAGCAACTTACCACAACAGGATAGGGGGCCTGGGGTCGTCCCGAGGAGATGCGAGCAAACTGAGGCCCCGGGATACACTTGACCACAGCGTGTCTCCCATTCTTGCACGGAACGGGACTACGAGGGATGGACAGCTGCCCCAGGCACTCTGACAGGCTGTTCTCGGTACCCCGACAGTTCACTTTTTCTACCCAGAATCCCTTCTTCTTTGCCATGATACTCAGCCTAAAACATCAGAAAAAGGCCAAATTAAGACCTTGATAACTCAATATATAGTATTTTTGACCGAGTTCGCGTAGATAAACAGTAAACAACAGAAAACGAATGAATGAATGAGTGTTAATTTGCTACATCAGATCTTAAATGGTAATGTTTGCAGGATATGAATAAGCCGGACATTCAAGTTGTGAGGTCTGGAAGTACCTGTTACTGTATCATGTCTTGTTACAAAATGTCTAGTTTCTGGCAAGGAAAAATAAAATGGGACACAGCTGTCTTTTTTATTACCTTGTTGAAGGATCCGCGACCTTGGTATCCCATATTTTCCTGTAGGGGAGCAGAAATTAGTGTCACATTGAGTCTGTATATTTTCTGCGGTTGTAAACACACACATACATGCAGATGACCTGGATAAGATATTCTGTTTAATCTACTGTTTCTTTTAAATGTAACTCAATAATAGTGGAGGGATCGTTTCCCCCCGCAACGAGCAGCAGCACAAACACAACAACTTGCTTGGAGAGGCGGTGTTACTGGAGTAGTTAAAATGAATCACACAAGTCGAAATATAACTTCTGTATATAAAGTCAGAATGAGCTGTGCATGTGGCTTTGTGGCAAGTGTAGTTTAAAGGAAGAAGGTACTGTTCTTGTCATCTTTCAACAACTTTAGTTTCTTTATTTCTTCATGGGTTCAGTAGCAGAGATTTCCATCTGGCATGTGGGGCCGTTTTCTATTTATTGTGCTTACTGTGTTTATGTTTAGAGAAAGTGGCCAGTGTAGCTTCCTGTGTCAGGCAATGCTTAAGTTTGTACACTGATATAAAGATGTTTTAGATGGAAATTTGCAATACAATTTAACCTAAATTAGAACACATCACATGCAAAACGCATATATTCCTGGCTTCCCAATGCTTGTTGCAAAATAACAGAGTTGTCTACATAACTACAGAACATAAGAACTATAAACAGGTTTAAAAAAAAAAAAAAAAAGATATTTTGAACTATGTTGTTAACCTCCAAAGCCACAAGCAGTCCGAAAAAAATCACGACATTCAACATTGGTGAAGTACAACATTTCTGGGAAAACAGGGTTTGACCAAGCATGTTACACAAACAAAAACTCTGGCATTGGGCTGCGCTGGCTGTCCAAGAAATGCACAACACAAAACGGAGATTTATGCATTGGCAAGGCTGGCTGACTTGAGAAAGAGAGCGATGAAGAGAGGAAAGCCTTCTGTTGTCTCGGCAGACATGCAAAGCAGATTTGCCTCAAATACCATGCCAGGGCAATCCTTAAACCGCCGCAAAGTGCAGGCACCATCAGCAACTCGTTCTCATTAATTACACCAAAACACTCACAGACACAAATGCTCTGACCAGAAAACACATTCAAAGCATATACAGTCTGCCAATGCTGGTTTATAATCGGTGGATAAATACAGGTCTGACAACAGAAAATATACAGTATTTATATATAACAAATACTCAGTTTGGGCTTTTTTTTTTTCACAAGTTCCATTCAGTTCAGTTCTGACAGCAACAAAACTAGAGGATAGAGTTGATTAAAGACAAGAGCATGAAGTAAATCAAAGACTAACAGTGGAAAGTTAATTCAAGACAAAAAAAAAGCATATTTCCTGATTTCTTAAAAATATTTTAAAAACAAAACATATGCATATAAAGTATCTTTTCAAGCTGGATTTTTATGGACATCATCACAGCATCGCAGGTGTGGGCGACTTAAAAGGTCTTTTCATGCTGACTAACATATTCCCCAATGCTGATTTCAGCAGCGTTGCCTTTAAAAGAAACAAACACATCAGAAGATATCTGTATGAAAGTGAAGGCGGGTCAATATTTGTATTTCTGACTTGAAACTCCAGACATTCCTGTAAAGGTAAGGCACAAGACTGAAAAACAAACTGAGGATGTTGGAATCAAGAGGATCATTGTCAGCAACATGATGTTATGTTGATGGTTGCGTGAAGTCATGGACTGCTGACTGCACACTTTCCACAATCACATAATAACTTGTTTCCTGATGCTGTAAGTAGTCACAGGGAAATAAGATCTTACTGCCCCGGAGCTAAAAATACAAATCATCTCTCATCATAAGACTTTCAGTATGTGTACATGCTATCAAAAAAGCTTTTCAAATTATATATACTTTCAATTTGGCAACAATTATTTAACAAGTAGGATTGTGAAGCAGATTGCAATTTGTTGATACTATTTTGAAATAATTAGTCTTCAATTGAAATATTTGTCTGGCCCATTTCAAGCCCAGATGTAGTTCCAGGTAGCTAAATCAAGACATTAAATTATGAACATCTGTGAAGTAAATGGGCCACACGGTGGTATAGTCGTCGTTTCCAGTGCTCGCAGATTGCTAAGAGAAAATCCATTCCATCAATGCTCAAAAGTGAACATATGGTTGCCTTCCAACTCAAAAGTATGAAAGGCAAAGACCGTAACTACAACGGCTTGTTACACATGAAACATGATGGCCGATGTCGATACTGATTTGCACTCTTCGCACATCTGAAATGTTCATTTCCACCTAATCTGTCTGCAATATGTTCTAGCCTTAACTTGTGAATATAAATGTTTGTGACTGTCTGTCTCTTTCTGTTTGCCTTGTGATGGACTGGTGACCTGTCTGCTGCATGTCTGTGATGTGAATGTTCTGTTCACCATATCCCAAATAGGCTCTATTGGATTGAAAGCTTGTAAATGTGGGAGAGTACATTCATTGTTGTACTGTACTCAAGAAACCAGATAGAAATTATTTGGTGTGTTATGTTGCTGGAAGTAATCCTCAGAAGATGGATGTACAATGGTTATAAATGGGATGGGAACGGTCAGCAGCAATACTCTGGTGGGCCGTGGTGTTGAAACAATGCTTGATTAATACTAAGTTGCCCAAATTGCGCCATCAGAAAATGGCCATGGGATTTGGTTGTCACAAGTGATTATTTGAGTTACTGTTGAGTATAATCTCAAACTCGTCTGGCATCAACAAGGCATTTTTTCACAGAGAAGAAAATGAAAATCCCAGAAAATTGACAGTTTCTGAAACACTCAGTCCACTCCATCTGGCACCAACAACCATGCCATGTTCAAAGATACTTATAATACTTTTTTCCCCCATTGTCATGCACAGTTTGAACTTCAGCACCACACCTTGACCATGTCTACCAGCCCAAGTACATTGACTTCCTCCCACGTGATTAATTGATTAAGTAGTTATGTTAACATGCAGATGGCCGAGTCCTAAAACTTGTGACAACCAGAAAACCCCATCAAGGCATACATTTGAGTCAACTTCAAGTAAAGCTGCGTTGCAATGTCACGAGATTTGTGGTGAACTGTGTTTCACTGTATAGAATTTAACACTTGTTCTTTACAGTGTCTTGAATTGCACTTGTAAAATATCTTAAATGTGTCTACCATGTGGCTTGTAGTACCGTGGAATAGACAGCGAGGAGCATTCACCAACACATTTTCCGATGAGGGAGCACGTCTGTGACTTGTTTGTGACCTCACCACAGACAAATCAGCTAACCAGTTTCCCTCATCAGAAACCAAAACTACTACTACACAGGCTATAAATGATACCATCAGGTCTTTTATTTGATTGAATTATATGACTGTTTGTCAAGTTGAACCGCAATAAAAAGCCTAAATATTGTAAAAGATTTAATAATCAGCAACTTATTCTGTTTAAGCCTAATTCTGCAAGTTTAAGAGGCAGCTTGGGCTTCATAAACAAAATGTGCCTGGATCGTTGTTTTTTTTACCTCCATAATGCCTTGTTTCACCAAACAGTACATCCTAAGCTTGTTGAGCAAAGAAAACCGAAGCTAATGATAGGGAGTAGCACCTGTCTGTTAAAAGATGAGCCTTACATCACTCTTTGGGTTTCATCACCCTCTCAAGACTCAGTGGCTTCGGTTTTTAGTCGTCTCAAGTTGAACTGAATGATCTCACTGAGTTTATTTCACATCAAATCACTGGAAGGACCTGAATATCACAAAACCCTTTCGGGACGTTGCATACGTTATGTTGGCTCTGCAATTTATAGAAATGTGAAAGGCGGCAAAAGATTTTCACTGTTTACACAAATGTAATGTTTGCGCCATATGCAAGAAATAATAAACAAATCAAAAATAACAACCCTTTCTGTCACTGTGCCCCCCATGGGGATTAATAAAGTCAGCTTTCTTTCAATCTTACACAATGTCTGAAAAACCCAATACTGCAAGATGAAAGGACATTTCACCTAAAGGCCTTAAGTTAAACGTAATTTACAGAAACAGCAATAAGTTTAATAGGACTAGTATATCCCTGTGCCATTCACTACAAACATTTCATTTACTGTATGTTTGTTACAACAAATTGATTTTATGGTTGAAAACAAGTCCAAAAAAAATCTAATTCTACGATAATACAATCCTGACAGTTTGGATGTCAATATTATCACAAGTGGGTCAAATAATCATAACAATGATAAGATTTTAACCTACTTTGACTGTCAAGGTTAAAAAAAAAATGCTAGTTATTTCCATGAAAATTTTCCATTACCATGTCTCAACTCAAAAATCCAATGTCCACAGTCTGCTTCTCACCAAGAAAGACACAGTGGCATAGATATGACAAAATTAGAAGATGGGAAAATAAATTAGAGAGAAGGGCAGAGAGGAGGATCACACAGACATCTGACAGGAAAACCAGATTCGGTCACACATAATGTCACCCAAAAGCCTGAAAATGATACCCCAATCACAGAAAAGATTCCGCAGAAAACATAATTAAACATAAAACCCTGGGTTAAGTCCCAAATCACCACAGTGACAGAGAAAGACAGACAGCTGCTGACACAGCGGGCAGCGCAGCAAACTGCAGCTGTAATTGGCTATATTTCACACGAGCAAGCGAAAATCGGGCTCGTCTGACTGCTGCTCTCGTTCTTTCTCCCCATCTCCTCTTTCTCTTGTTACGCTCTTCCTGCCCCCTTTGCCAAGTCCGTCTTACTCTCTCTCACATACAGCTATAATTGGGGGTGTTTTTTCACCCTCAGCAGAAGCCCTGGAGAGCTTTGGTCCTGACCAACTTGTAATTACAGCATCTTTAGAGTTTCATCCAAGAGAGACATGGAGCTGAGAGACATGGCATGGTCCAGGATTTCTAAGAATGGGCCGAGTGACTTGGGGAAGAAGAGGGGTTCTACTGGCTAAAACGCCTGGGCTTTATCAGCAACTGGTAGAGAGGAAGTTGTTACATGAATACTCAACATACTGTCACAGGCCCAACAGTTGGTTTTTCTGCTTTCGTGTTCTACTTATCATCACAAAGCGGTTATCTTAGTCAAGTTAAAATGGCAATCCTTCCATTTGCCCACATGTCCAGGGTGCAACTGACCAAACTGCTTTTCTATCATCTGCGTGGTTTTTATGTTTGGATAAACATCACATGTGCAACAACACATCTCGATTTAGACATTTTTAACAATCCATCACAGTTTTAGAAACCAAATATTGCTAAACAAACTGCAATATATTACAGGCAGCAGAAACAGAGAGGCATATGTTCAGTTCGAACCAGCTGGAAGTCGAAAACACACTTCAAAGACGGAGCAAACACACATCTGTGGAGACGGAAAACAGGTACAGATTTGGAAACACCAACATCATCATGGTTCAAACCAGAAAGTGAGGCTTCAGCAAAACACCAGGTCATACTCAGGACAGACAGACCAAAATGTATCAAGTCACACACCACTTCCATGCCAGGACCTTATAATTTACACACGTAACAAAACAAAGAAATCATTGCTATGGCATACATTTCCCAGACTTCCATTGTTTTTGTTGTGGCTTTGGTCAGAGACTGAAAGAGCAGAGGGAGCGCTAATATTCAAGTTCCTTTTCACAACCTCAGAGGAAGATTAGAAACACCATCTCAAAGCAGCAGTGAGCAGATTCCCACAGGGCTTCGATCCAAGCCCTTCAGGCTACAGCAGCTCCGTCCTCTTCTGTCATATCGGCCTTCTTGGTAAGCAGCCAAATATCCCCTGTTGTTCCACAGATCCACACATCTACGTCCTCTCTGAGCTAATACATATGCTTATCAACAGCAGTTTTGGTTTGTTTTGGTTTTCTTGTACAGTAAATCTAAACAGGAGCAAAAGATCAACAAGATTTGAGAAAAGCATCACACCTGCAATGCGGAGGAAGCTGCATTCTACTAAACGGCCCAGTAGAGACAGTGTTCGGAGTCAGACCACGTGGTTTTTTAGCAACTGCTCATTCTGAGAGCGTTTTATGACAGAAGATATGACACAGGATTATTTCATCCTCCAACGGTGGAATCCAGTTATAGCTTCACTGTCATCCAATAACGCGGGAGTGCAAAGGAGATGGCTTGACTCAAGGGCAAAGCGGAAAATACAGTAATACACTCAAGTGAGTGAGTGTATGCCAACAGTGACGGTGTGTAAGTCAATAAAAAAGTTAGAAAAGTGTATTAAACAAATAAGTTCCCCTTTGACACTTACAGCTTTTCAGTGGCAAGTGGAATCTAGCACCTACAGTTCATAGCAGACGTTGCGGTCCGTCACCAGTTGAGTCCGACTGATCTCAGCTAAGAGCAGGATGAAATTGCTAAACTGTGAATCACCTATACTCTCCAGGAGTAAGATCCAACTGGGTCCCCCTTCCACCGAAACTATTCATTCTCATAATAGCACCAGAGTAATTTTCTTCCTATGTGTGGTCTTCCTGCGGTTTAAAAACAGAACCTTCCTCAAAACCACAGGCAATGCTTTATTCAGGAAAAAAAAAAGAAGAAAAAAAAGGCTTAGATCTCTGCCAAAGAGGCAACTGGAGACACACAAAGGCAATAATGTAAGCATGTATGTAGCGGAATGCAAGCTTGGATATTGGTGAACATTTAGTAAAATAGTACTTGTATTTGAAATGATAGGCAAATGCTTTGATGTCAGTCTTAAAACTGTCACTCATAAAACAGTAAGTCTGAAAGGTTTTCTTTTTATGACTGAGTGTTTCTGCCCCCCTTTTCCAAGATAACACATATTAATGTGTGTGTGTGTGACAATACTGAGAAGTTTATATTACAAATGTGTTTATGTTACAAATGTGAACGCATCAGTCATGCTGAGAAAGTCCTGGGAGCCACTGTAACAACTATCGTATGGGCACAAATCTTTGGTAGTTTTAGGGATTTTTGTTGACTTGAAAAATGGTCGAGGAATTATGGTTATAAGAATATTAAAAAAAAATGTATAATATGATATAATTTTTGCATATTAATATCAATTATCCCTTAAGATGTGATCTGAAAGCTTTGGTAGCATCTGACAATCAAACACTTGGTCATTATTCATAATTTACTTGCTGTATTTATAAAACTGTACATGCTTTCAAGCCATTGTACGTACACACAGAGACACACATGCTGTTGCTGAAGTGAAAAGTGGGTTAAAAAAAAAAAGGAGGGGAAAAAGGGAAGAAAGGTGGAACAAATCTGCAGAGGATTTCCTGCCAGTGATACTCGATACAGACCATCATGCCGTCCTCAATAGCTCCCACTGTCTCAGTCATGGTATTGATGGGACAGTTAAAGCACAATCAGCAGTGATATTACAGCTTGGCATGAGACTCTAAAAGTGAAAGTGAGGCTGTTTGTCCAAAAGTTGGGAGCTGGAGATAGCATCAGAAGGGGAAAGGGAGCGAGAGTGAGGGAGAGGCAATGAGGCGTGAAGAGGTGATTTGCCTAGAGAGAGGTGTAAAGAAAGGGCTGCAGAGAGAGGACCAGGATCCCTTTATCATCATCCCATGGCCAAGGAAGAGAAGGGGGACCCAGGGACGAAGAGGCTGGGAAAGGAAGATAAGCCCAATGCAAACCCTTCAGAGTGGCTCCGAACTGGACGCTACTGCTGTGTTTTTATTCTTCAGGATGTGTTTGTATTCAGTTAACAAGGGGGGCGGGTGCCGTGGCATGCCAACCCACTGAAACACAGTCTATAATCCAATGTTTTGTTTTGGTTTTTGTTATTTCTTTTATCTGAAACCTCCAGGCCATAAAAGCAAACTGTGCAGCTGTCAGTGAAGCTTGTAGGGAAGAGTCACACTCACTTGTACGTTTTCACATTGTGCTGAGTAGCCTCTGGAAAGCCAAGCATCCCGCACACAACTCGGCTGCTGTTGAGACTCCAGCCCAAGTCACAGACTTGTCGCCATCGCCCAGCGTGCTTCACTTCCACCACGCCCTCGGTGATGAGGCTCTTCCGCTTGGTCGCCATGAGAATGGGACGTAGACGCACCTCTTCAATGCGAACTTTACTGTGGCCCTTGCAAAAAGATAAATATCAAATCTACTGTCAGAAAACTTTCAAGGAACAGCACTGAAATAAATGTACTTCATAGAAAAGCTGTACCTGGTAATGATGGTGGTGTCTTTGGAACCTGGGGGCCTCATATTGATGTCCATTTCCATAATATCCATATCCTGGATACCCTTGAGTGGCCACATGGCCTTGCCACTGAGCTGCAGTGCCACCCTGAGGTCTGCTGGCCGCGGTGTGGCTTCTGGTCGCTGACTGATTGGGCCTGCGCTCAGGGGCACACACAACCCCCAAGTCTTCAGAGTGTTTACAGTCATTCACCCCCCAGCCGTTGTGCTTGCAGTCCTTCAGGGACTTCTCCGTGCCATCGCAGCGTACATTGTCCATCCATATTGGGCCTGTAAAAGAATTAACAATGCATAACTTAATTTATTGTGAATTTTATGGAATATTCAATGGACGGACTTGGCAATGCATCTGCATAGCAGCTCAAATCAGTTTCTAAATACCTAACACTTGGCTTTTACTGGCATGCTGATATACAAGGCTGCACCTTTGCAGGGTGTTTAGCAGTAGATACATAGTATTTCACAAGGCAGGGTGCTGTAGATCGTGCTCTCTGGATCCACTCAACCTTCTCTTTAATTTGGATTTAAAGCAGCAGTAAAGAATGTCTATAAACCACGGCAAGTGTTGCACAACTCTGGCAAGCCAGTGCTGTCATTATTCTAAAACAAATGCCTTTTTCAGCCCATATATTTGCTCTGACGGCCTGGCAGAGGACCTTAACAAGATGTAGTCTCCAATCCGACAACAAGTTATCTTTGTCACTTTATGATGTTGGCTATTTTGGAGGTCTTAATTGGTGGTCTGTTTATGAAGCCATGCACTTGAGTTGTGAGCCAAGCACAGGCATGACCGTTTCTGAGGTGACAGGTTCGCATCAACTTCTCCAGTATGGCTGCCTGCCACGATCAGTCGATGAAAAGGTATATAAAGGAATGTTAATCTATTTGGCTTGTTCTTGAGTTGCAGGGAAATGCTGATACATCACTGCCTTTCAGTGAAGTGTGTCAATGAAGCTTGTCCCTTAGCCAGCATGAACATTGGCAAGGCAGTGTCCAACTAAATGAACTGCAGTCCCCTTTTAAAATAATTACACTTGCACTTTGAATCACATTAAATTCATTCAGTAATCACCACCGTAAGCTAACCTCCTGCCTCTAACGTGTGAGCTATCTGAAACTTTTTATTGTTAAAAATCATTCAAAGTAGATTCTGGGGCTTTACAAAAGCTGCCAAGTTAAGTTGAATTCATATTTTTTTTAGTTTACATTTTTCTCAGTTTAAAGAACGCTTACAGTGGCAGCTGTACTGTGGTGGGTGCAAACAAAACCTGTTCACTTAACGTGCTTTGATTTGAAGACAAAACAGTTATTCAATCAAGCAAAGACAAATAATAATATCTGGTTGGTTTTACCTATAACCTATACCTTTAATAATGTATCCAGGGAGTATATTGAATCCCCTATTTCAGTATTACTTCACACATGTCATATAGCAGGGTGTAATTGACTGGGATGGACAGTGGGTGCATGTAATTTACCCAGAACACACCAGTCATCCTTTTTTCAAAAGAAGTGCAGAAAATATCCCCATGTACCAAATTAGAGATACATATCTTTTTAAGAAGTATATTTGGAAGCTGTTTTATAGTTTGCATGATTATATTAAAAACAAAGTGAAAAATATTTTGCTCAAGCTGGGATGTGTATGACTAGTTATTCAGAACTTTGTGTGTGTGTGTGTGTGTGTGTGTGTGTGTGTGTGTGTGTGTGTGTGTGTGTGTGTGTGTGTGTGTGTGTGTGTGTGTGTGTGTGTGCGCGTCCAGCAAGACCTGAAAATAGAGATGTTATTTTGAATTTGTATTTAGATTTTCTATCCAGAGTGGTTTGAGAATCTTTTTTTGAATTTGTGTCATGTGTTATATTGTTATATTATTTTAATGCAGTAGAGGCACAATTGAATGGATTAAAATAATGAAAATGTGAGAAGACTTTGAATATAATTTAAATTGTCCAATTTGGGTTGTTCTCTGTAATAGAAATCAAAGTTTTGGTCACCATAATTGCATGACACCGCTTGGTACAGCACGTGCTCTCTCACCTGCCCCTTCTCCATACTTAGCGCTGTGCGCCCACGTGACGCCGCCCTGGAAACCCAGCTCGCGGCACACCACGTTCGCCAGCTTGATGTCCACTTCGTCATCGCAGACGGTTCCCCACGTGTTGTTGTGCAGCACCTCCACGCGTCCCTCGTGGGCTTCTCTCGCAAAGTTGCCCGCCAGGCGCACTTTGGCGGCCGGCGCGCGAGTCGCCCTGCGCTGGGGTGACGTGGTGCGCCGAGGCTCGGCGCGAGCTTGACGGGTGAGGGACAGCAGCGCGAGGAGGAGGAGGAGGAGGAAGCTCAGGCAGGGGGCGCGGGTCATCGTCGTGACAGAGGAGCAGCGGGTCTGCATATAAAGTTTGGAACACTGCATCAATCTGTTTGATGACATTGTTAATTTCGTGAACAGCTTCTAATTGAAGCAACACGCGATTTTTTTTTCTCTCTTTGACAAGCACATTCTATTAATGTAATTTCATTAATGTCCATTTAACACAGGTCACACAGTCAATGAGAAAAAATAAAGTCCTTCATTATTTAACAGACTGATAGTGACATCCTCTGGACAAAAAGGTTCAGGTAGACTACAAAGGAATTCATCCACTTGTTCTGTCTTGATATCAAGGTGTCCTGAAATGTTACTCTCACCGTTTCTGCACATCCTACAACTTGACTCTTATTGTAATCCCACTTTTGTTTTCAGTCATTGCAGGAGCGTCAACCTGGCTCTGATGCCATGCCAAGCAAACTACATAAGAAAAAAAGTGAAATTCTGTGGTGTCAAACATAGGTGTATAATTAGAATTACACAAGCACACTTTACCGTGGCAATTTGCGTGCGTTAACATGCCTCAGGGGTAAGTAACCAGACAGGAACACAAGGCAGATTTTAACTGGAGGTGAACAAGTGTCTCAAACATCAACACAATGGTTGGGACTGATTTTAAATAGTATATTCCTGGAGGCCACAGGAGAAAGCACAGCAGCGTAAATGCGAGATATGTTTGTCTGAAAGTATAAGATGACAGACCGAGTACAAGTAAACAGTCTGCGAAGCAAACAGTAAATCTAGTTGTACACATGAATCAGTATACAGAATGTGGTTTTGCGGAACACTGAATCATAAAACAAACAACTGGCAATTTGTTTTCCTGCAGCTACTTCTATCCTACTGTATTTTGAAATGTATCCACTAAATGTACAAGAATCCCTCATAGACTGAGGCACCTTGCGTCTGCATTTCATCCCTTCAAACACCTGTTACACGTGGACTCTGATGTACGTATATTGACAACTAATTAATGAGTTTGGGGGGGGGGAAATATTAAAAAAACAAGTAAATAATTATTTCACCTTGAACAAAAATTAAAAAGGAGAAAGTAGAGTGGCAGTTGACTCACCTGGCAGGCAGCAGATGTTGCAGTGGTGGATGTCACTGGCAAGGGGAGAGTGACTGAGTGAAGGAGTGTGTCTACTATGTGCTCTCCTCATTCAATCCTCCCTTCTTCCCTCCTTCTCCATATATCCCTCCCTGCCTCCCTCACTGCCTCCCTCCTCTTTGGGCTGCCTTTCTCTCCAGCTCTCTTCCCTTCATATAGAAGTGCTGACTTAAGAGGTGCTACAAAAAATGTTTATAAATATAAAGCTGCAATGTAAAACTTTCCTTTTGAACTGGCTTCTTGTGATAAGTTAGGTTGTTGTTTTTTTATGTAAATATAAATGGCAATTTTAAAGGACCATTGAATGAGCTCTGACGGCCGTCCATCCATCCATACCTTGGGGCAATTAGGGTCACCAATTGACCTCGCATGAAGGTTTTAAGACGTAGTACCCAGAAGAGTCCCATGCACACACAGGAAGAACATGCAAGTTCCACACAAAGGGGCCCCGGCTGGTATTTGAACCTGGACCTTCTCATCAATATCAAACACTCAAACCATGACTCATGAACTTCAGGATCCAGGTGTTCTAAAATAAGAGAAAATGTTTCATATATGTTCAAACCAAATGTCATTATTCAATCCAAAATACAATATGTAGTTTAGAGCCTCTTTGAAACTCTCTTTCCTGATTGGCTCAAGGTGCTTTACACAACCGAACTATCGCAACGTTACAAAACTCCGGAGTGAACGTGAGTAAATGTAACCCACAGGAAGGACTCTGGGTCCAGAATAGTTTCAAACATGGAGTTCCAAGTGTCTTAAAGAAGCTCCCTATACCACAGGGTAGATATTTCCTTGTTGAGATGGCCGCAAACCACGGTCTCTAAAATAGGCCCAGCCTCACCGTAGCCATGGTGAACGTGACTGATGAGAATATGCCATACCACCCCTGCCCGGGAGCGTGTTACTATAGCTTAACCTATCATCGTGGTGTGGAACATAAAGGTTCAACTCATCAGTGTAGATGGAGATTCAAAAGGGGAAGAAAAAAAGAAAAAAAAAACCTCAGCAGAAATTCCCATTTATGGCCTTTAAGCCAGGTCACTTCAGTGCCCCATCTCGTTCCAATTTAGGTTCCTTCCACATTTCTACTCGTCTGACACTTCATTTATTTTTTCAGTCATATTGGGAGGATTTCGGACAAATTTAGCAACGTGGAAATTCTGGGCCTCAGGGTGTTGTGCTGATAAACTGTATTTCTGTTTTCGAGTCAACCTCAGTGGGGCACCTTTCTGAGGCAACAAGGTTTATTCATAGACTGGAGAATTTACAATTATGACAGGGGAGGTAAGAACCAAAACATCGTCTTGCAGTCATAAAAACACTGAGCCTTATGCAGATTACCAGCAGGGTGAACAGGAATCACACGTTGCGTATGTGTGTGTTCGTATGTGCACGGCTGTAGCCTTTGAAGCTGTAATTGAAATGAGTGCGTGTGCAAGTGATAGTGCGACTGGGTGGCAAAATGGTGGACCCTCCCTGACTGGCAAAACCGAACAGGAAGAGCAGACCCCCCATTAGCGGGGCCAAATCAAAGGGATCTCCAAGGCCGACAGGGAGAGGAAAGAAAGATGTAAAGGGGGGATAAAAAAGGGAAAGTAAAAAGTGGTTGCTAAGGTTAAAGGCTAACTATCATTTCTGTGTGCGACATGCTTTCATTATAATTTATGACATACTGTTGCATATTAGGCTAACTAAACAAGAGCAGACAGGTGTCCCTGCCTGTGTGCCAACCCTTTACAGCTCACTGGGGGGGGGGCGTGTACGAGCGAGAGTGCATGTCAGTGCTCTATAGGGCGAGAGAGGCTTGAGCAAAGCGGCTCTCTGTGGCAGAACGCTCGCTCTCTCTCCACCTCTCTAATTACGCCGACTGAGTCGGCTCTGCCCTTACCCACAATCTGTGGAGGCATGAAATAAATACATGCTCTCCAACAATAAACAAGTGCCTTTTCAAACGACACCCCCTCCTTACCCCCACCCCACCCCGACTGCAGTCTCTCCAGGCTTTCATAACACTTTCACTTTAAACTGGCTATAGGATCACTATAGGAGCACTGCATGCATTTTATACAGGCTGTGGATGAGATCTGCAGTGAGCACAAAGTGAATTTCAACCTTTTTTTTTTTGATGTACTTTTCACCATACATATTCATTACAACTCTATTTGAGCTGAAACAAACTGATCTTATTTAAGAGACCATACAATAAAATCCACCCACTCCGCCATCTTTTATACTACTTTATTTAATATTGGAGCACTGAGCCGATCCCAAGTGCCATCACAGGGCAAACGTAATCCCATTCACACCAAGGAGCAGTTGAAGACACCAGTGAGGCCACTTTTGAAATGCAGGTTTTAGATATACGGGAGGAAGTCAGGGTAAATAGAGAAAACTTGGGTACTCATGGCAGGAATATGCAAACACCACATAGAGAAAAGCCGTCAATCAGACTCAAATCGAGCTTATTTTCTCACTGTGAGGCAGGAGTGCGAACCACTACATCGCTGTGCAGTGCGCCGTCCACACGGTAACATATCTATGGAAAGTTGAAAAACATTAGGTTTACATTTGATTAGTTAGTGCAAAAGTTTAAGCTGGAACTATTGTAAGAAAAAAAAAAAATATATATATATATATATTATTTTTTTTATCATTGTACAACCTAGAAATGCCTTTCCTAAAAGCTTAGTCTAATGAATCAAAACACTTGTTGCCACAGGAAAAGTTACAATTAAGAATGGTCATTGAGAAAAAAATTTTTTGTTTTATCCTATTCATGAATAAATTACACCACATAATTTTTGCCACTTGTGTGAGACAGTCACAGGTTATGAGATAAATACTTAAGTAATATGTTTGAAAATGCTTTCAAAGGTATTTCCAGTTGCGTGGATTCAAGGGACGCTCACTGAGACATCCAGGCTGTCCGCAGAAGTTACCACCTCATAAAGAGTTTTGGGGAGGGAATTGGAATGCTTCTTCAGTAGAGTCGACGAAACCATAAGAATGTCACTTGATGAAGTGAGAGTTTCCCATGGTACCATGCAACATGCACTGCATTGGAGTAGTACGCATCACTTCGAGCTCATAAAGGAGGCTACAGCTGAAGCCTATAGGGCCGGAGGGGGGGGCCGTACGTGAAAAACTAGTAGTACTGTGGAAGGCTGAGGCAAAGGTTTGGATCAATATGAATATCAACACCAAATACAGTTAAAGGTACATCCTTTCATTTCATAAATGGTTACATGAATTCACAAATGACACTGGAATAACCCACATTGTACATCGAAGCCTCCGGATTCACTTCTGATGAACAACTAGATGAAACGAGTCAGTGTCCAGGCAGGGCAGTTGATCCCGATCCAATAAATCTATTTTGTTGAACCAGGAAAAGTTGAACAATCATTCTGCATCGACACTCTTGGATCTGAAAGAGCTCAACCTTCAAAAATTAAAGATTGAAGCAACTCATCTTTGATTTTTTTTATTTTTGTAAGTCTCATATTCACCAAAACATCGATTGTAAAAAGTGTCTTTACCTCATTTGTACTGCTCGGGCTGAAGATCAAATCTTAAAAACAGTGTGTGTGTGCGCTCTTTATTTTGCCGACTCACTGTAACATGGGTCGACGATAGATTCACAAGTTGCTCAAGGGTTCAGTTCCTCTCCAATTAAAAAGTCATCTGCGGCACACTTGTTGCCTCTCCTACACATTTTCAGAGTCATTTCCAGTTTTCACTGGTTTGAGTGGTTTTAGTTTCTAATGAATCTCCCACTCTTCCTGGATAAGTGTCTTCCATTAGTGATGACTGGTTGAGTACATTTCTCCCACTCCAGGCTTTGATTCACTCAGTGGGGGTTTGTTGGATCAACAGCAACATAAAATAACGTCTTGATTCCTGATCAAAAATTAAGACGATGTACAACACATGGGATCTCACATTAGTGAGATTTCAGTTTAAATACAATTGTGCCACCATGTGGAAGACAAGAGAACCACATTTAAAACCCTTAAATCGTCCCATGGATGGGCATTCCATGCTTTTTGTCTCTAAATTAAATTCACATGCATGTTTTTGGACAAAAAACCAAACTAATCTACTCACACACAAGGAGAACATGTAAACTCCATAGAGACACGTCTCAGAGCCCAACTCAAACACTTCGCAGCCAATCAACATTTTATTGGCGAAACAATAGCGTCATAGATTTTCCACGGAGACTCAATCGTTGGTTCAAATAGTTTTATTAAATATAAAAGACTCTTTCTGCAGTGCAGCAACAATAGTACAAAATATTTGGGAGATTAACACGATTGCAGTGCTCAGGATATAAACATTACAATTAGACATATCCTGAAATACTTTGAAACGGGATAAAGAAGACTTAAAAAAAAAAAGGAAATAAAATTTGTCCAATCTGAAATATTGATGCAGTGAAATTAAATATATGCTCTGAAAAAAAAAAATCAAGCTGGCTTTAAAGTCTATAACTGTTCTGTGAACCCATAGCACCGACGAAAAAAGCCTGTTAACAAATCCAATCTTAACATTTGACCTACAATTCCTTTTCCCCCCCACAGGTTTTAGCCACAAGATGGAGGGTAATAGAAGAAAAGCAGAACCGCAGCGTGTGACGGTTTGCATTCAATTCAGTTGTTAACGAGGTTCGTCTTCGAAGCTAGAAATACACAGAACAGACAGTGTCGCCTTTATAACACATTTCTAAAAGTTACTCTCAAGTCAGAAGACCAAGTGGGTGGTTACTTAAAGGGGATGGGCTTTTTTTTTTTTTTTTACACTATTTAAAATTTTAGAAAAAAAACAAGTATAAATAGGAAAATAAATACTCTCAGCGAAAGTTGCTGTGCATAGTTGTCATACGAGTGAATGTAGTGTGGACATAAGCCAGGTGAAATAGTTTTAGCAGATGATACATGCGCATACCGATGGGCTTTAACACAATAGCATTGGAACTCAAAAATATGGGTGGGGCGTTTCTTTATAGAATAATCGGACGCCAGGATTCTTGGGAAATACTGAAATGGAGGCTCTTAAAAACACTGCTTCATGGTTTCTACACATTTATCTGAATGTGTGAAACGTTTTCTACCAGAAGGGTTTGTGTTTGAGAGAGAATGCAAATGTACTAAAAACATGCAAAATATCCAAATGCTGAGATGAAATATTTCTCCTGTAGTCAACGTATGAAGACGAGGCCTCAAACTAGAGCAACATAATCCACGACCAAAAAGTGTGGGAACTGCCATGGTAAATCAAACAATACCTCTTGAACACAGATTTTCGGAATCTTCAAAACAGTTTTGAATGCACAATTAATGTCACTGGATTGCATAGTATCGTCAGGTGTTGGTTTGGCTTCTACTCCACCCTGCAAGGAAATGGCTCTAGGTACGTGCCAAAAGCGTGTTCAACAAATATGTTGGTAGAGTTCAAACGTGCATCTAATTCAAGCATCGGTGTGCACAATGTCACCGTCTTTAAACACCAGATGTGAAAGTTCTACATATGCGTAATTTAACTGAGGCGACGCGGTACAGTATAAGTCAAGTGTTCTCCAACTACAGCCTGGCGGAGACGTTGTCGTGCCGTTTCTCCGCTCCAGCACACCTGAGTCAAATGAATGAGCCATGTCAGGCTTTTCAAGAGCTTGAGGGCGATCTACTCAGGCACCGAGTGCATCAAGCTTTGAAAACAACTCATTATCAGGCAAACATTCAAATCATTCAAGAGCAGTATCTCTTAAGGCTGGGGCCAGAGAACGCCATTATAAAATAAGGCCCCCAAAAGGGGCTTTGCAGCTTATTGGCTATAAAGAAGAAGGAAAAAAAAAAAATCTATATGGAAAAGGTACTGAAATGTGAAATACATACAGTGGCAAGTCTTTGGTCTGTTGGGTGTGACGATAAACAATGGGACATGGGCGCAGCCCTATATTAAAAAAAAACATGTTTAAAACTTGAAGGCGAGTCAACTGTTAAAATTTACACTGCTTTTCTCAAAGGATTTCTAAAATATGAAAGGTCTTCAAAATGATCAAAGAAAATCATGATTACTTTCTTCATGGGCTTGTGAAATCATGTTTTCCATTTCACAGGGAAGAAATAATGGCTGCAAAACACAAACATTTTGGTTTGGGTCAGGAAAAAGAAAAAAGGACTGCATTAGATGTAAAAGTCCGTCTGGATAAACGTGCGACTGAGCAGGAGCTGTTGCAGAGGTGTAATAAAAACCCATCATGATCAGAGTCTTCTGTGGTACGCGTGTGACCGTCAACTCCCGTTGGCGCTACCATCTGACCCTTTGAATATTCCAGTCTGTTTCGCCATATTAATGTGGTTAACCCATATGGTACAGGACGAACTAGCTCCATTGGCACATTCGGTGCTTCCCAGTTTTCTGTCACCTACTGAAACAGAGTGTAAACCGAGTTCAAGGCTGCCAGGGTTTCCTGTCCTTGCCTTTCTGATCAGGAATGTGTTTGTAGCGACATTTGTCTCCAAAGTGGCAGCCAGTGGTTCTCCAGAAGTAACACTCGTCTCCGTTCACTGGGCCCCGTCTTCGAGGTCTGCGACGATGCACAGAGAGGGAATACAAGGCGTATAAACAAAACTGCAGCTGTGCCATATGATTTCGATGAGCAAGTGAGTTTGTAAAATGCAGCTGAGGAGCTTCTTACCCAGCTGCTGCTCCTGCCTGCTGTGTGACTGGAAGACAAGCCTTAAGTGGAAGGGGAAGGACCTTCGGAGTGCGACGGTCGGGGTAGCGCACCACTAATCGCGTGTTTTCAATACAATAACCCTGCGTGAGCAATGAAATCATGAGTAAAAGCCGATTCCAATGAAACGTGCATGTGATAAGAGAGCAGGGACTAAGGACTTGCATTGAGCTTCTCCATGGCACGTGCCGCCATGCTCGCATTCTTGAAGTTCACAAAGGCACAGAATCGTTCATGTAGCACCCGAATGCTGTCGATCTCACCGTACCTACAGCGTAAACAAGTCAATCGATGAGAAACAGATTGAATAGTTAATTCCCCGTTTCTTTAAAAGAGCAACATGGATTGTTTTCAATTTGGATTGAGTAAGAGCAAATCTACCAGATGGGGGTCGTACATTTTAAAAAGGTCCCATAGATGCTTCTCAGTCAGTTCAGTTGTCACATTTCCCACCCACAATGAAGGGCATGGGCTTCTGCAACAAAGAGGGTGGGGGTGTGAAAGGAGCCAAATCACAGTTAAAAATGTATTTATTTTTTTTAAATTACGACTCATTTGACTTCTAATCATCCACACCCAACGTTGGAAAAAACAAGCTGCCGCTTACCCTGGTTGCAGAACTGAAGGATCTTGGCCCCCAGCTGCACAACAAAAAACAGCTTTATCAATAGAATGTATTGACAAAGCGCTTCTGTATTTATTAAGCTGAAAAGTTTACCCAATGCTATATGCAAAGAGAGAAAAAAAATATATTCTTATATACATTTACAGATCATCTTACTTCGGGCAGCATCGGAACAAGACGCCAACACAGTCTGCACGGTCGAAAATTTCTCAAGCAGTAGGACACTTTGCATCTCTTCAAACCCAAGATCCTGAGAGAAAACAAGGGAAGGAGCACTGATAACAGTACAGTTAAAAGCAGCGAGTCAAGTAATGACTGAAGTTGTGTTTGGACATTAGGAACGTTTGTTTCCTGTGATATTTACCATTAACTGCAGCACTTTGCAGTTAAATAAGTCATTGACGGCCTCCTCACAGTCTTTGTCTAGTTTCAGCACCAGCTCCATGGCTTTCTCCGCTTCACTGTACCGCTACAACACACACAGACACACACACAAAATAAATCAAGACTAAATGAGTCACACTGATGCAACCATGAAACCAGTTGATACACATCCTACTCATCCAGCTCTGCAGGAATGAGACCGAAACAAGAGTGAGTGACTACATGTAATTAAAGAATGTTAATCAAGTTGATTTTATTATACAACCTAATATATGCTATTGTATAACCTTCTCCCTGTTGCCGTTTAAGATTTTACACATTCCAAAAGCCTAACAAGTGATTACAGAGGTCTACGGAGGCTGTTGCACCACCGTGCAGAGAGTAGCAGTCAGCCTTTACGGCTATGACGCATTTAGAACTACAAACCATTGAAACTGAAACCTTACAACTTTCAAATCCGGTTTTGCAGCAGGAGCAGATCCCAGGCCACCGGTCCATCACAGCACAAATACAGAACCACACACACATTTACATGTTGACCATCATTTAATACACGCGAGTAAACTTTACGTTTGTTGAGGCAACGGTGCCAAGCAATATTCCACTAGAAGCTCAAAAATGCAGAATTCATGGCCAACACTAAAGTCACCTTCATGCCCATGAGAGCACTGCCCTTGCGGAAGTATCCTTTGGGCCAGTCTGGGGCCAGCTGAATGGAGCGTTCAGCATCGGTCAGAGCCTGAGGGTACTGCTCCAAGCAGTAATAGCAATACGAACGATTCCCAAAGAACCTGCAGGATGACATTTGAGGATTCTATTTAAAAAAAATAATAGTAATAAATTATGCACCCATTCTTAATGTACTCCGTTAAGGAACGCCGAGGACATACCTGTAATCCTTTGGATCACATTTAATGGCTTCTGTAAACATGCTGACTGCCTGTGCGTACTGCCCCTCCTGCACCAGCTTGATCCCTTTTTCTGTAGGAAATCAAGAATGCTTGGAAACGGTTCTCTGATTGGACTGTAGCCCAAGGGCTGATGCATCCCAAGTGCATGTGCAGCAAACCGACATGGATGTATGAAAAAAAAATCAATAATGTTCTTGAAGCATTTGTTTCCGTTTCAATTAATACGCTGTAAAAAAAAAAAAGGACTGGTTATGTGCAGAAACTATTCCTCACCTGTCAGTGATGCACTCTTCTTGGTCATGGAGTCAGTTTCATTTGTCTGGAAGGAAATTATTATTTCAGTCACCTTATATTTATGAAAATGCATGCACAGGCACACAACAGCAACTGCTTTCATGGTTCAGGGTCCATTTTTCCACACTTCAGACTTTGGAACCGTTAGAGTAACATTTTGCTGCCACAGGAAAAAAGAGTGATCAGCTATGACTACAGTTTTTTGCTTTACCCACTCATCTTGCATGTGCGTGTGCACAAATCAGCCACAACATTATGACCAATAAAGTCATAAGCTGTCGAGGCATGGACACTCTAGACCCCCTGAATCCTTCCATATCCTCCTTCGACAACATCAACTTTAAGAACAAAATGTTCACTTGCCGCTTAACATCTGCCAGATCATCTGTGTTACACACTTCACCCGTCAGTGGTCATAACATTATGGCTGACCAGGATATGTTGGCCTTCACTCACTTCTCTTCTGGCCTCATTCTCCTTGTTTTCTTTGGACTTGCGACTTGATCCTTTGGGTTTGATATGACTAGCAGCATTAGCAAAGAAGGCACTGCTCACGTCCCACTCTGGCTCCTGTGGCACGGAGAGAGCCAAACGCTGCTGTTAAATCATGACATCCAAGATTTCTACGCCGACGCAGCACGACCAATGGCAAAGTCTGTAAAACACCGTTGATTCATGTAGAACACGTTCGTATAGTTCCCCCACCTCCGCACTCGATTGGGTCTTGCGCCGTCCTTTGATTCCGGAGGGTGGTGTGACTGGAGCAGAGTGCGATTTTGCATCCTTTTTCTCTTCTTTTTGAGCCTTTTGTTTCTCCTCTTCACCACCTCCTTCTGCCTCCGAGTCGCTCTCATCCATGTCAGACTCTGCACCTCCATCATCCTCTTCGTCATCCTAATACACAGGGCCACGTACAGATTGAAAAACTCACAGAAAACGCAAACGCGGTGTGCTCCGTTGCCGAGAGTATCGATGGGTACCTGTTCAATACTGCCGTTCTGCTTCATCTGTTCCTGTTTCTTGCGTTTTCGGCGACGCTGAAACAGACGCGCAACTTCACTTTTTCAGAAAATGCCCACGCTTCAAGATGCGCGCCTTTTAAAAAAGGGGGTAAAGTTTCTGAGAGGTCACCTTTCTCTTGGCTTTCCGTCTCTCTGCCCTCCGTCTCACTTTCTCTTCTTCGCTCAGATCCTCCTCTCCGTTCAATGCATCCTTAACAAACACACAGCCAGGTTAAACGTTGCACGTTGCGCCTTGACCCCCGCCGTGCCCGGTCAGCCTGACACCATCTGTTTACCTGCGACAGAATGGCATCATCGCTTGGGTCAGAGGTTGCCGCACCACAGTCCATCTGCTCCTCCTCCTCCTGGACAGCGGGCGCTTTGGGGAGAAACGTGACAAACTGATCATCGAACATTCTTGTTCTTGAAATTATAGAATGTGGAAAGGAAGTACAGTGTGGGCTTTTTGTCGCGGGCCGAGGAGGCCAGGCTCCTGTAACGCAGCTTAACCTCCAACCAATTAAATTCACTTATCCCGTCCAATGGGAAGGAGAATAACTCTTCAACCGAGTGAAAGTGCTTAATGCTTAGGTCCTGTGAAATGTGAGATGAGTGGCGCCATCATCGGATATGATTTCACACGTATCTTTGCTCGTCTGTGCATCTGTCATCATTTACATGGCGTAAAAGTAAGCATGGCTTAGAAAAACCAGAAAGGTGGGTGTCTTGTTCCAATGATCGACAATAAAGCTGATAACTACACTGATATTGCTGTAAACAAGACGCAAGTGACTCCTGTTCAAAGTGTCTATATGATTTTTCACATAACTAACCTTATTACATAACAAATATTGCTAAAAATATAAAACTACAGAGTAAGCCTCATGTATACGTTAGAGGAGAAAGCTCAGGTATATCACCTTTATGGATGTCTAGTTTAGGGCAAGTCTGCTTGAGCAGACAGAAGAGGCTAGTGTCAAACTACAAGCACTCAATGATGTTAACAGGCATAAACACTGTGTTTAAGCTTAAGATCATTTGTTTTTCAAAGCTGGACGGGCATCATTTTTGTGTTGCTGTTTTAACAATTTTATCATCAAACTGCATTCTTTGCTTTTATATACATATACATCTTTCAAGCTTCCTGTGGCCTTCTTTATTATATATAGTAACAGAGTAGAGTTGACCCAGAGGCTGCATAATAGCCCATTATATAATCAACAAGTGCAATTGACCTGCTAATGCAGATTTTATATACGTGTATATATATATGTATATATACATATACATACACACACACACACGTTTTTAATAAACTTGATTTGAGCTTAACGCATATCTACCGTTGATAAAAATATAAATATTAAAAAGAAACTGGAAATATTTTGAAATCCTTTCTTATCAGAACATGAGGAAGTTCAACCCATTGCACAAAAATGAAAAACAAAACATCAGACTTCCATGTTGACCGATTGAAAATTGTTTTTCTTGTCCTCTCATGAGATATTTACATTAACGTCACTCAAGCCATGAGCACACCAAGTTTCAGTGCCGTTTGAGGAAGTCTCTTCTTAGAAAGTTAGCAGCAATCGATACGAACCACAAGCTGGAATGATTGTTTCGCATGTTGTGGGTCGTACATTCGATCAAGCCTCAACTCTGTTCACGCACAAAAGACAAGCAGATTAAATGAAAAGAAACATAAACACTTGACCATGCAGGAATCTGGGTGGTGTCAGATTTCCATTGGTTCAGGAAACGTTTCCAAGAGAATGACAAATCCATACTTGGTCTGTGACTCATGTTGTGACTCGTGAACCACTGATGGAAGAGTGCAGTTGTGCTGTTTAGGCACCACCTTCGAAATACTGCAAACTACTTATCTTGTGGGAGAAAAAAGAAGCGATGTAGCCACAGGACTTCCTCATTCTTTTACCCGGTCTATTAATCTCTTGTGTACACTGGCTTCATTTTGTATGATAGAGAAATCTCTGAGTGGAGGAGTTTAGCAACACTGAGCGGCCTTGCTGACATGTTTAACATCTATATGCATTCCAAACTCTCTCGCCGCCACATTGCGTCTTCAAACATACACAGAGAGAGCAAGGAATTTCAGCTGTCCGTGCCTGGCTCGCATATCAAGAAACATGCTTCACTTAAACAGCTCCATCCGCACAGCTGAGTCAGGCCTTGGGTTCAACCATCATCAACAAACTCGCAAATGAAACACAGTCGGTGGACGAAATGCAACAAAAGACTCCTCTGTTTCTCCTCTTCGGCAAAACTACCTCGAATTAGGGTTGAGTTGAAAGGTGAGCTCTTTCCACAGGAATGCAAAATAACAGTGTATCACAGAGGACGGCAGCGTTGGGGTTTTTACCCTTCCTCCAATGTCACGTTACGGGGAGAGGAAGAGAAAGCTTCATCCTATCACCTAAACACAGTAACTACTTAATCATACCTGAGTGGTTTAACATGTGCAGGTGGTTGCACAACAAAGACCGGAGGAGGTGAACAGTGGATTTGACATGAGTCTTTTGATACATATAGTCGACTAGTACTTGCATTGGCCTCACTGTTTGAACTGTAAGAGGGCTGTGACAAGAATCAGCTGCTGGTAATCTGATTTGAACAGTAACCTGCTGCTGGGAAAATTAAAGCCAGATGGTGAATCAGAAATAAAAAAATTAAAAAAAGAGGAACAGGAGTGTGAGCACATGACAGATCCACAGTGAAGTGAGCCTGTGCTGTGTTGAGGAGCTTTCTGCCACCTATTTGGAGCATTGTTGTCATACCAGCATGACCCAGGCGGAGTTCCTCTACTACTTCTGGCCCAGCAGCCACTCCTCGGGCTATTCGGATTGGAGACAGTGAGTTTTAGCGATGATCTCGCTCGCGATAGACAAGATTGGTGTGAGAGTCCTGTTGGAACTTATTCGACAACTTTATGGCCCCTACTGCGCATACTTGGAAGTAAAACAAGTGAAGGGTGTAACAGGCGAGAGGGAACCTCTCATTGTCTGATCACGATCTCAACCTGATCCCGCACGACAAAAGACACCATCCAAACACCACGATTAAAAAAAAGCCATCATCACCCCGGTGTCCCGATCACTCCGAGGGTCGAGATAAAACTTGCGGGTTAGTTGAGAAAGTTTTTTTTCTGTTTGTTTGGTTAGTTTTTTTTCGAGAGTGGGACGATTCTTACCGCTCCCGAGTCCCAACAGTCTGCATATATCTCTGGTGAATCTCATGAGCGCAACCATTCAGCATTATCGTCTTGAATATCCCCAGATGAGCGGTTGAGGCGAATGTTTTCAGGTTGGGACCCGGGCACGTTAGTTACATCGGGACCAATCGCTGTCGAATCTGCGGGAATTTCTCGGTGGTTTAATCCACTTCCTGAGCGTCAAAGCCCGACGCGGTGTCGGTCCACCCTGGGCGGCGTCTTAAAGGCGCAGGAGCGCGCGCCGGTCACCAAGTTCGTAATGTACGACTGTTCCGCTGAAGAAATGATACAAACATTTGTGTACAGTATTGTACTACAACGCACACTTTCATAACGAAACGTGGTGCAGTGGTGACCAAGATAGATTACAATCAGTGATTAATCGGCTGGTTCTCTCAGTATGGGGTATAACTTATTTTCTTGACTATTTAGTCAAACACATTTTACTCATTCAGCCCATTTTCATCTTGAGTGCACTGGACGGGTTAAATATAATAACCTTTAAATTTTAACTTTTAGATGGTTATTTTGTGGTTCTGGGACAGAGTGCAAGTTTTGATAAAGCTTTTTTTTTGTTTCCCAAAATCAAACAATTACTGCCAAAGAATCCTACAATTTCAACATAAATCCAATTTTAATGAAACCTTCAGGTGCAAAATACAATGGAATGTCCCAAGAACCTATAGCTGTTACATTCTACATGTTTACAAAGTCACCCTGACAGCATGGCTTTGAGGCCTGTTTGCTTGCTAGGCGGTCACCAACATTCATGGCAGCATCACGAGTTCGGATCTCAGGGTTGTGTTGTGTTTACTATTCTTTTTTTTTTTAATTCAATGTTTTCTTTGAATTGTTTTTCATTTTCTTGGTGGTTTGGCGGCCCAGATTGAAGCCTCTGGCGGGCCACTTTTGGCCCACACGCTTTATGTTTAACACCCCTGATTCACGTTGTATATTTTTCCACTATTAGAAATTCAAAATTCAAAAATGCATTGCACAAATGTAGTATATAGCAAATAATAACTTATTACTGAGTAACATTCAGAAATTGTTCCGTGAATAAGAGACATTATGATCTAAGAGGAAAATTACATCTATGAATTCAAAAAGTGTCCACTTGAAAGGTTTCAGCATTACTATCTATGGAGTAAAACAATGGAACAAATAGTGTGTTGAAATAAAAACAATTATCAAACATAATTCAGTTCAAAAACAAAGATATGAAGAATTAATTATTGCAACATACACTGTGTAACAATGACTTTGAGGGTTTCTGTTTGTGGATAATGTATTGAAAAATATATTGCAACTGTTGATGACCGTTGATGTTCAATTCAGAAAAAAATCTCTTTTTAAAGAACTAAGCTTTTGATAAAGACGCAAAGGGATATGAAATAAGTTTACACTGTTTCCTACTCCTTTTTGATCATATAAATACAGATGAGTACATACCAAAGATAGAATATGTTATCTTTTTTACATGTGTTTAATCTATGTAGATGTTTTTCTTTGATTTTTGATGGGTTTTTTTTTCTTTTTTTACATGTCCCCCCCAAAAAATATCCAGCAACAGTCTCATGAGTGTTGTATTTTGAGTTCTTTCACCTTTTTTTAAACTACATAATTCCAAATGTGTTAATTCATGACTTTGATGCCTTAAGTGATAATATAAGCTTACAATATGTTTGAAATTAAAAAGCCCCTAACACAAGAAGAGTTAAGCTTCTTATTTCCCAAAGGTCCTATTCAACAGGACGTAAAACATCCTCATCTGCCACAGTAAACTAAAACGATAACCTTTCCCACAGGGTCAATAAAAACTGAACAACTGAAACTGGACAAATTATGGCATATTTATTGTAATGTAATAGATTGCATTTTACCAAACAACACGTGTCAACTTCATTCTTGACATTTTGAATTTATATAGTGATAAATATGATAATATCCCTTTTTGGAAATGAAGTTTCCTTCTGATTAATTTCTCATGACAGTTGCTGAACTGAATCATGAAAATCAATAATTCCTCTATCTCTGATGTCAGTTCCGAGTTTATCAAAACACTGAACAGTATGTTAATAAAAAAGCACATTTTGCATGTAAAGAAATAAAAGCAAAACTTCTTATATTGAAGGAAAAATCTGGGATTCATTTTGCTGCTTAGCAGTGCCTCCATTTCTGTTTTCAATAACATGATGAGAAACACACAAGGCAATTTAATTAAAAAAAAGAAAACGTTATTAGAGGCATCAATCTTAGTGGGGAATAACACACCATGAAATACACCAGTAAAAACTTCCCACACTTGAAAGAAACCGAAACACAGAAGATACTGTTCATTTTCATTTATTTAGACAATAACATTTAAATGTGCATCATTTCCATCGTCACACAATTTGAGTTCATTTCATTAGCAAAATTGGACCATAATAGAAATACGTTTGAATTCAACAATGATGTCTTGGTAATAATTTGCCAGCTCAGTTAGAGCATATTTCAAGAGTTTGTGCCAGTTTGCCTTAGTCTCTTCACATGGATGGCTTCATGAAACCCTTGGCGCCTGTTTCGATGAGAATTTTCTGATCACTTTCATCTCATACTAGCAAATACTCCATTTGGCCATTACGGATGAAAAACAGCACATCAAAAAGAAGCAAATGGATGAATGGGCCACACGCTTGACATTGTCTCACGATGTCTCACTGCCGTTTCAGATCAGCCATTGCAGTAAGAGCTGCGTTCCAACCAGGAGAACCCATGACACCACCGCCTAAACATAAAGCAAAAAGATTGAAAAAAAGAAGTATATGTTAATGTACAGCTACACACATCTACCTGGCATAACCATTTTCTCTTTATCGCCAACTGAAAGTTTGACCGGCGATTCGTCATTCATTCAAGGTCATCAACAGGACAAAGATCAAAATAAAAAGCAAACTACATAATTTGAGATCAAATGTTGTGTGTGCCTGCCTGCTGCCAACTAGTATCCACTCCTTACTGCCACTACAAAGTAAGTTCAGATAGCAATCGCTCTATCATTGTGTGTGAGTGTGTCTGAGTGAGAGAGAGAGAGATAGAGTGGATAATATGTGCATGTAATAATAACAGTATTAGTGGAGAAGTAGCAATAGAACTGTAATTATAAATAAGTATCAATTATTTGCAGAATGTTTGCAGTTTTCTTGAGGAAACAGTTTGCCAAATTGTGAACAAAAGTCATTGCACCCCATTTCTGAATTGTCCACACATTTTGATGTTCTTTTTATGTACATGGTCCCAATGGAATCAAGCAGAAGGAACTTTTTTTTTTTTTTTTAAACGGGGCCCTACAATAGAAATATTTCACATAGGCAGGTACACGTAATAATTACTACTTTACACACTATAATTGGGAACATTTGTGATTCAATTTTCAGCCGAATATTCAAAGCGAACCTGGATGACTGCCACTGCCACAGAGATAGAGTCCGATGATTGGTGAACGGTAGTCTGAGAGAGAAGGTAAAGGTCGTGCTAAGTACAGCTGGTCCAGGGACATCGATCCATGGAAGATATTCTGTAAAAACAAGAACAAATCATTTACCTTAAAAAAAACACAAAAAAAACAAACAAACTTATAACTTATAAATAAAGTAATCATGATACCAGGGAAATGTTTTGTACCTGCGTCATGACAGAACAAGTTACAAAAGAAGACTGAGTCCAGTCCAGTGTCACACAGCTGGTGTGAACTTGGATTCTGCCTCAAGTTGTGGTAGAACTGTTCATAACCATAAACTGCTTATATGACAGCCCCATCTCTCAGTGCCAGTGAAAAACTTGACAGCAGGAAGAGGAAGTCATTTGCATCCGGTGCAGTGTTGAGTGTTTGAAGCAAATGTGCCATGTGTCAACATTCAACTGGCTGCTGTAGTGTGTGCGCTGGACGTACTCCTCCAGTGAGCCCAAAGATCCTCTCCAGGTCAGGTGGAGCCAGGATGTCCCTGCCCACCACCGACTTTTTAAACCCAGGGGCATACCGCTCCACCCAGTCAAAGACTAGAAAGACAAATATACATTCCTCAATACATATTTACAGAGTGTGCTTACTTTGTGATATTTATTCAGATATTTTGTAATAAAGATGATTTATAAGGTGATTAGTGTGAAGTAGGAGGATACAGGAGACAGAGAATTGGAAGATCTGCTGTGGCCACCCCTAATAGGAAAATGACGGGAGAAGAAGAAGGTCGATCAGTTTTGAATTAGTTCCAAGTGTGCTTGGTCTAAAATGTATTATCCATTCACACTCTTCGAACCATAAAAGGTTGTTTGCATTTCTAACCATTGTCGCCATAGGCCTCCCGGTCCTGGTCAGTCCACTCCCTGCCTCCTATGAGGTACGGCGTGAACTGAGTGAACAGGGACACGACATGGCAACCAGGGGGTGCCAGAGTGGGATCCAACACAGAGGGGATGGTCATCTCCAGCATGGGCCTAACAGGGACATGATGAGACATGGTAGATGTCGAGTGGGTGATTTATTAGGCCACTCAAACAAAGTTAGTTAGGTGTGCTGGATCACATCACATCTAAAAAGAATAAAGTATACACCAGGCATAACAGTGGCCCCGTCGGGGCCACACAATTACTAACACATACACTCATGCCGAAGACTGATTTGAAGTTATCAATAAAGCTTATAAATGTGTTTTCAAATGACAATAGGACGATATTTTATGCAAAAAAGAACAATACACGATATCACTACTCACTGCACTAGCATAACATGCTGCTCAGGTATGCACATTTTAATTTACATTTGTACATTTGAGTAGTATGTGACTACTTTTCCCTAAAGTAGTTGGTAAATCATTCATATCTGACTGATGTAAAGACCTATCGTGAAAAAAAAATATCCAGGTCACTTTCATTCAGTCTTATCAGTGAGATAAGGATATTATTTTGGAAAATATATTTTCTCCATATATGTATGTCTGTAGACATCAACAGACAAGCATATGTGGAGAAAATCGTTATTTAAAGATGTGCCTATTGTAGGTAAAGATTCAATCTACTGCTGATCTCAAGATCAGTGTCCAGTTATCGTGGCTGAACTTTGGAGCTGAACGTTGACCTGTAATCTACAGTCACTACCCACTGAACACTTTTTTCCGGTACGATCTATGTAGCTCGCCTGTGAAGCTTAACATTTGAAGAACACAACTTGTCTCCTGGAGATAGGATAACATATTGACCTCACTGAGATCTGTCCATTCATGGCGTCCTTGTATGCGGTCTCCAGGACTTCCACGCTTTCACAGTTGAGATGAATTGAGCACTGATGGTGAGGTCCAGGTTTATCATCCGGTGTCGGAGAGGCCAGGAAGTTCGGCAGCCTGTCGACTGCCACTGGAAAACCAGCACACAAACAGAATGACCGAGAATTCACACTTTAATAAACTGTTTACTGTGAACAAAAACAATGGGGGGGAAAAAATGGGATTTAAAAGGAAGAGAGGTGATTATGAATGTCAAAGTTTACAAATTGTCAGTAGTCTTATAATGTTACTGCTTATTGTCGCTGCATGCAACCTGTTCATTTCAAATTTTAGACACAATTTTACAAAGAAAATAAGACTGTAATTTAGCCTAAGATGAACAACACCATTAAGAATTCTTCTAAATAGTATCTCCATTTAAAGTATATATGCAGTCATGATTAAAAAATAAACATGTTGATGGAAACCAAACCGATGTACCATTGATCTTGGTAACAGGAGAAGTGTAGTCTATCTGATCTACGGCTTTGATGAACTCTGGAGGAAGTGAAGCCTACAATGACAACAGAATGCAGAACAAGATTTCTAATCGGGTGAAATGTTTCCATGAGTTGTTTTTTTTTTATTATTATTATTATTTTCTTCCATTACCTGTGGTGTGAGGTGCTTGAAGGTAACATGCGGGGTAGCGTTTGATAATACCACTCTGCTGTGGATCTCTGTGCCATCCTTCAGCGCCACTCCCTTTGCAGCACCGTCTGAACCAACAAGGACCTGTTCCACTTCCTGCCAGGGATAAAGGTTTTTTTGTTTGTTTGTTTTGTTTTTAATAAAAATACCAAAAAGAAGAGTTTTATTATTGGATAATGAAAAGTTTTACCTTTTCAGTGAAAATATCTACACCATAGGATCTAGCAGCACTGGCCATGGCTTGAGACACACCTCCCATTCCTCCTTCCACATAACCCCATGCTCCCTTTTCCTTCTCCAGCTCTCCCATCACATGGTGCAACAGGACATACCTTAAAAGCGAAACGATAAATTCTGTGTTTTTGAGAAGCCACTGTTAAAATAGGTTGTTGTTGTTATTATTATGAGTGTTTGCAAGTGACATGTTGTAATATAAGATGTCTTACCCACTACCAGGATTACTGGGACTGGTCATGGCTCCTATCACACCATCGGTAGCCAGTGTCGCCCTCAGCGGCTCCGATTCAAACCACCGAATAAGAATCTTTGACATGGAACACAAGTCAACGAATGTCTATTTGATAAACAATGGCAAGTGAAGGCCAAAATTTGTAAGTGAATCACAAACCTTCATGATCGGTGCAGTAACAATCTCATAGAAGTCTGGAATGTTTCTTCCCAGTTTCATACCTTGACAATGAGAAATAAAGGTCAACTTGATTCAACCAAATACCAAATAAATGGGCTGTAGTTTGTCATTCTGATGAGAATTTGTGATATTAAATGTTCATTTCCTCAACGCATGTCCACCAACGCACCACATTTGATGATAGGCTTCAGTGTTTTCGTCGCTGTCAGCCTCTTCCTGAAGGAGCCAGAAGTGATACCAGGAATATCAACAGGAGGGGCATCCAGCAGAGGGTGCACAGCCGCTGCTAACTTCTCAAGATATGCAAGAAAATCTGGATAAGCCTGGGAACAATGTGAGCGGGCATTAGTGCGGGGAATTGTTTTACGTAAAGATTGATGGAAAGGTGATGACCAAAAAACACAGCGCTTTTTAAATTAATTCTTGGAAATATATTAACTAATCGTTAAATACACATTAACAAACGCTTCAACTCAAGTCAAGTTGAGCAACCGCATTCAAGAACCACAATACTTTATTCACCTTTGCATCCTTCTCTGAGAATTTGCCAATTTCCCGCTGATTCATGGCCAGATCTGAGCCCAGAGTGAGAGACCTCGGTGGGGCACTCCCCACCCCCTCCTCCAGCATGGGGGTGAAAGCATGGGGGTCCCTCATGTACACCTTCAAGCCATGTTTCTGAAGCACACATAGAAACACACAAGAGTGTGTGTGTGTGTGTGTGTGTGTGTGTGTGTGTGTGTGTGTGTGTGTGTGTGTGTGTGTGTGTGTGTGTGTGTGTGTGTGTGTGTGTGTGTGTGTGTGTGTGTGTGAATGAATTTGTTTTGCTTTTCCTTGATTGAGACTACCTTCAGCTCCAATTCCTCGTATATGTGCGGCCGTAACAAGCTGAGCAAGTAGGAGCACCGAGAGAAGTGGAAACCTGTAATCAGGAGTGTTATTTATTTGTTTAGTCTGTAGATTATAACTGGCGATTTTCAACACACATGTTGATTTGGACTTTTTGTTGTGTCAGTTGTATTTTCATGTCTTTAATCTGAATTTATTTGATTTCACAGTTATTTGAAGTAATAATATAAGCATGCAATATGTTGGAGTTTGTTTTTCTAAATTTCCTTTTGGAAATCATTGATCTGGACTGATTGGAATTGTTGTGTTTTCATACCAGGGACAATTTCCTCTGACACAGCAGCTCCTCCAAGCACGTGTCTGCGCTCCAACACTGCTGTCCTCAGTCCTCCCTTCTGGAGATAAGCGGCCTGCGCGCACACACACACACACACACCACCTTTACCCTCTTGCTTCACTATTGCAGCACATTAAATATAAGCCTGTATGTTGAGTGGGGAAAGCATGAACTTACTGCTACCAGTCCATTGTGTCCTGTATTGAAATACAAAACATATGTCAGATAGTTTCCCTACAAATCACTCATCAATTGACATGGCATAAAATGTGTGACCTATACTATAAAAAAGTGTACTTATTTGTTGCTGTGTTGCATTGTTTATACAATCAGGTTGAATGCCTCTTGAGTTGCAATTACGCACAAATACGTAAAAACTCTCTCATTATGTAAATACTTTGACAAATACAATATATATCACTGTCTTTCGGAATATACGTCGCATTATTTCTGCAGGACGAGGTCCGGATTGTTAAAGATTGGCTCCTGAGTGAATTTCTGCAGGATTCAAAGGACCGTCCACGGATCTCACCTCCGCCGATGACCAGCGCGTCGTACTGGGATTTTAACCCGGTGTGACTCGACCGCGATCCGGTCACCGTTCTCAAGAGAGTCACGGCCCTCCGTCCTCGGTCGGTCCACGCAGCTGCAGCCATGCCTGAAGTTTTCCTTTTGAATCCCTCCCACTTTCTTCCCACAGTGCTTCAAGTAGATCCGGTCTCCACTCGGAGAAATTCCCAGAATACGCTGAAATCATCTTGATTTGGGAGACATGTCTGTTCATTATGAGAGATGTTGTTGTTGTTTTTTTTTGTTTTTTTGTTATTTAATGTTGCATGCATGATTGTAGTGTGGAGTAGAATTATTATTTGCATTTGATCCACATCTGATACACCCCAACTCATTCCTGACGTATGTGTGAGACAACAGCCGTGTTGGTTTCTTCATATGACAGGAAGACTACTTCCCCCAAAAAGAATAAAAAGAAAGTCAGCAATATTGCAATAAATCATATCTTTGCAGTTTCTTCAAAAAAGAAAAAGAAAAAGTGAAAAAACAATAGCAACCTTTGTATGGTTGTTGTTGTTGTTGTGTGTTCGTCCGTTAGGTGGCGCCATTGCTTCATTGAAACAATATTCACAGGCACAGTTTTCTGCAAACATGAGAGAACGACTCAAGTACTATGGAGAAGATGAAGTCTCTGCAGAGTTTATTTAACATTCTGATTTCGCTTAATAGGATCAAAGTTTAATCGATAACGTTTATACCAGAACAAATATGAATGGAACTCATGATAATAGATTTATTTTTTGCAATTATCATTTCAATTTGACATTTTGTACAAGTGTTTTCCACACACAAATGAAAGAACAACATTCGCTGTTCTCGCTCCCTCTCTTATCTGGTATGGGGCTGGACTTGAGTCATCTCAAGGTAAGAGCCCACATTAAGAGATTTAAGATGAGCTCTTCACACAGGATGGTTTCCTAGTGGAGCTGTTGAAGATGTCACGTTGGCCTCTTGGTTCATTCACCAAGCATTAATGAGAAAAGAGGCCATAGATAATAAAGATAGGCCTCGGCAACGTCCTAAGGGGGCACACAGGCCAAACAGAGAGAGTATCTGCTGGCATCTAAGGAAGGAATGGTGGTAATTGGAACAAAAACAACCAAACACAGCAGAACATAACCAAATTATCTTCTCATCCTGTCTGTATAATGTGGATTTTTGACTTTGTTTTGCTTAGACAGTGTAAAATAATTCCGGAGGTTTTTATAGATCGTGCATTCCCTTTGTCGAGGGAATGAAATGAGGTGTTATGGTGATCTAGAGTTTCCTACTAGACTTAACATGCATCTCCCTTGGTGTATTAGAGGAGCATTAGTTTCAGGAAAGAGAAATGATCCTGATATGCTGTCCACTTGGATTTCCTTTAAGGAACGTCTGCGGACAACAGCCAATCAACCATAACGAGATCAGACGATCCAGGCAGGAGCTTTTGTTCTTGTAAGCAGAAATTAACACTTCATTCCCCTTTGTCGGCAGAAATTCAACACTCCAGCCCTTGAAGGCTCTCCCAGGCAATAAAGGGGAAAATTGAATTATGTTATAACAGCTCCGCACCAAAACACAATTACCCTATTTTCTGGAAAGAATGTGATCCCATACCTCCAGGCAGAGAAGTTCTGCGGTGATGATGTTAGGCCTGCCAGCATGCATAATTTTTCAATCATAAACGGTCTTTCAGCAGTCTAAAAGGTGTTACCGTGTAGAGAGATTGTTTCAGTGTCTCAATGGGCTATTTTCATTATGTAACACATAAAATACATTATTACTAGCTTTTCATGATGAGGAGGCACACTGGGAGTCAAAAGAGTCAGGATTTGGGGAGAAATTATTTGGGAATTATTTAGATTCCGCATAAGAAAAAGGGTTAGTTTTTCTTACAATTCAATAACTAAGAAAACCTCAAAGGTTCTCAAGGTCATTATTAATATACAGGCGTCCTAAACTAGAGGAGTGTTAAAAACAATTTACCGTAGTTCAGGAGATAAGTAGTTTGTCCGGATAAACTAATAGAAAAGCATGCAATATGATTACAATATACAGTCTGCTCAGGCCTCTGAGTCGCTCTGTCATGGAGGGGTAATGATAACTTAAGGGAAGTAAATCATCAACAAAACCTATAATTATAACATAAGAAGCGGTCGACATTCTGGCAAACTTTGTGATGAATGACACTCAAATGAGTAGTTGCAATTATTTTGGAAGATTAACATATGTTAACTAATATCTCTTGTTAAGACAAACAGCAAGGGTTTAAAGTGTGTCAAATAGATATTTTGTTATTTATCACCCAAACTACTGTTTAGAAAATCTCACATGAAAGTGCTAACTATTCATACTCTTTAATGTACAAGTCATATGTGATGTCATCTGTCTGTCACCTGTCACTTTGAATGTTCACTTCTCATTGTTACTTTTAGGTCATTGATCACTGTGTTATCCATCCATCCATCCATCCATCCACCCCAGGGAAAACAGAGGAACAGACAGCCTCACACTACCTATGCAACCATGAGTAATTTTAAAGTCACCAATTGAACACAAATCTAAATGTTTGGACAATAGAAATAAACCTGAGAAAATCCACTGACAGTACATGCAAACTCCCGACAAAAAGGCCCCGAAACCAGACTTAAATAATAATAATAATAATAATAATAATAATAATAATAATAACAGTAATAATAATAATAATAATAATAATAATGATAATGATAATGATAATGATAATGATAATGATAATGATAATAATAATAATAATAATAATAATAATAATAATAATTGGAAAATGCATATTCCCTTCACTGGGCGTAATGAAGAGTAACTTATCCAAAGTAGAAAACAATGATAAATGGCCCAGCCGTTGGCGAGGTCCCTCATAAAACATTTTTTTTTTTTTTTTAAACTCAGTCAAATCCATGCTTATAGTTGTGTAGTTGTGTTTTTTAGACTGACCCAGAATGACTTGTGAGGGTTGATATCTTTCACAGATGTTGGCCCTCCAGCTCACAGCACCTCAGGTCCAGCATGACAGCGTCTGAAGGCTCCGCTGAACGGCAGTATGATTGACGTCTCTCTCAGCCAATAGAAAGAGGAGGTCTTGGTCGCACCGACCAATCAGAGATTACTTCCCCGTCGCGTGCGGGCCGTTGCTGGGCTCGTCGTGTGTTTGTCGGTAACGGCCTCCCGGGCTTCTCGAGGAGTAGACGCGGGGGAGGGAAGGGTGTACCGACGGGAAGGAGCCGTTGAACAACCCCACGGGAATGTAAAACTCTGGGTCTGACATCACCCGCTGAAACACTTCGCCCGTCTCCTTGTTTCTCATGGAAGCAGATGGATTCGTGAGGAGGCGTCGGATGACAGCGGAGACCACGGGCGCCGATCCTGGGGTTGCTGGAGCCTCCGCCGGGGCAGAAGTTCGGTGGTTCGGGGGCAGAGTCTGGGGAGTTTCTGAAAGTATCGTGGGGAGCCTGACCCCCCGGATCGTGGGGGAAACGGAGTTGCAGACTGTTGACTTGATCTGTGGTGCACAAGATGCACAACAAGCAGAAGACTCAGAACCAGACTATGAGGGTTTACCACAGGGAGCCTCCACTAGCACCCACATGTTGGCTGGAGCCGTGGCCGGGATCATGGAGCACTGCCTCATGTTCCCCATCGACTGTGTGAAGGTATCGGTGTGCTTTCCGGAGAGCTTTGTGAACATATCTACCCAGCCTAGTGTGTGCGTGTGTGAGAGAGCGTGTTCTTCTTGTAACCGTCATGTGTGTTAGCTTAGCTCGTTAGCTCGCTTTGCTAACGTAAACACGCTGCAGAGCAGACGGATGTGAGGACAAGGTCAGTACTACCAGCTAACTGGTTAGCATGCTGCTACAGCTCCACTGTGGGTAAAGGGTTACCAAATGTAACCCAGCATGAGCAAACGGGAAAGCATAAAACCAATCGACGGTCAAAGGTTCGCTGGATACACGCCATATAACCGTTTAATCACCACTGGATACTTTAAAGTAAAGTCCACTTAACTGCCAACTAAAGTGATGTGAGGTGTCTCTGTTTTTCTAATAACATCAAGCTGTTTTATTTCTTTTGCGTCTGTCAACTTACCCTCTTCCTCCCTCTATTATTACAAGACACAGTTGTAAGCCTCCAGGGCCTATTGTTTACTACTATCGTCATTTCACTCAGCATCATCCCTCCTGCTTGATCACTTGATGCATGCAAATCTGTCATCTGATACTTTCCATGTGATTTAACTTTTGCTCTACAAAGAGGCAAAAGGAGGCCTGACCTGTGGCCTAAAGAGGTCAGCGGTCAAGTGATTGGCATTGTGTGAAAAGGACAGATAACAATGTGCTGGGTATAGTCAGCTGTAGTTGTCAGACTGAAAAGCTGTTCATGCTTCATTCATGTCTTTTCCACCTGCAGTGCGCCACTGTTGTAACCCTGAACCTTAGCAGGAGGAATGTTGACAAGCGTCCACAAAAGTACACACAACCTTCCCTTAAGTCCATCCAACTGTGTAAATGTAAGCCTTTCTTGAAGTGGAACACTATAACAATTACATACAGTTGTTCCAACAGTTTTTGAAAAGTTGCTTTATGAAGGCTACATCTGTGATTTTTTTTTTTGTTAAAGTCAATAGTTTTTAACATTTCCTACAACTAAAGCTATGAATAGGGCGTATAACATGTCGGTTCCTGCTATATATCCCAGGAGCAGGTGCTTTTGAAACTTCAAATATAACCTTGCCATCGATTCAGGATGAAATTAGTCCTGTAATGAAGCATCTCCACTTTCTTTCTTACCATCTCTCGTAGCTACGTCATTGCTATGGTGTGAAGGACATTTTGACAGAGCAAATTAAGCCTTCTGCACATAAAACCGAAACTACTTGTGTCGAATTGCTGCTTTAAACCTGGGCATGGATTTGCACACTTGAAAAATTGTTGAGCTCCACATAACATCTGCCCATTATTTAAATGCAGTAGCTCACTTTCCCTTTCAAAGCTCTTCCCTTGTGCACAGTAAGCTTCTGACTTAGCAGGCTCTTGTGTAATTATAGTTTAGAATACACTCTCATTCAACTCTTCATGTTTTCTAAATCATAGCAGTTAGCTGTGGATCTACCGAAGCGTGCTCCATTTGTAGGTCCGTCACTATCTACAGTGTGCAGCATTTTTCTTTTCAATTGTCCCGCAGGTTGTGTTTACATTAAGCTCAAAGGTCACCGCTTTTGAGCTCCACGTTCTAGTTATGCAAACCCACGCTATAGATACACACAGCAGATGGTTTAGCTGGTGTGACCTGCATGCATGTTTGCATATTCCACCACCATGAATTAATTTGGAGTGGAGTAGTGACATTACAACGTCTCATCGCTCCCATACAGAGTGAGTGAGCAAGCTTGTGTGTCGCCCACTCAACCCACTGTCGGTCAACAACCGTATAGCCCTGCATTCCTCCACTGTGCTATAGTGTGACACAGGGCCACGCTTGTGCTTTTCTCATGCAGTGCACGCGCTAACACGGAAGTGGGGGGCATCTTAGTCCATTCAACTGTAAGTGTGGTATTTCGGAGATTGAGTTGCTGTACCTCAGCGCTCTCGTCCCCAGTCAACCTTCTGCATGTCAGCTGGCAGGACTGAAATACAATGACGTTTATGGTATCTGCATATATGCAAGACATTCGTCGACGAGGGAACGGTGTGCCTCGGTCTGGGGAGGGAAGGCTTCAAGGAAGTGAGCTTCTGTCCCTCTGTGACCTTGGCACTTGTAACTGCTCACTTCCTTCTATTGAGTTGTGCATGTTCAACAACAAACTGCACACACAGTGTTAAACACCCCATTTTCCTCATTTGACCTGCTGTTCCTCCTGTAGTCTCCTCGGGACTCATTTCGTTGCCACGCTACTCAATACTGGGTCAGACATGCATATGGTATGGCTTAATTATGCATCAGGACTCCCATTTTAATCCTCAAGTCGGTTCACGCACATTGAATGTAAAGTTATACTTGAATCTCAACTTGTCTACATTTCACTGCTCTCTCTCTCTCTCTCTCTTTTGCAGACTCGAATGCAGAGTCTCCAGCCTGACCCCGCAGCGCGCTACAGGAATGTGATGGATGCCCTTCGCAGAATTGTAGCCACTGAAGGAGTCTGGCGGCCACTACGAGGGCTGAATGCGACAGCCGTCGGGGCGGGACCTGCTCACGCGCTCTATTTTGCCAGCTATGAGAAACTCAAAAAGACTCTAAGTGATGTCATTCATCCAGGGGCTAACAGTCATTTGGCTAATGGTACCATAAAACGTGCAATATATGTATTAATACACACGTCATGAATTGCAGATCATGTGTCGTTATGCAGAGCTTGGAGGTCATCAGGATATGGGTGGATGTGTACAACTGGTCGAACTTCACGCCCAATGCCGAGCTCACACTGAATCTGCCGACTCAGCCTTTTATGTTTTGTCAGGACATCCCATCAGATACAGCCTCTTCATCGCTAAAGCAGTGAAAGAGGGAGCTGCCATCTTCTTTTAACTTGCTTTTAGGAGAGTAACACAGTCACCACATCCAGCGAATAGGGATTTTAAAATCTGGAAGCTTCTCTCCGAATGCCACCTTTTGTTGTTATTCCTTGTTCACCTTGCTGTCTCTTTCTTCCTCTGCAGTTTAGAGGAGGTTTGGGTAAGTTCTCTTTCTCCCATCGCATTTGATGGTCAAGCTCATGGGTTCAAGGTTAAAGGTGCAGTATGTACGATTGCTGCAAAGTCAGTTTTGTCCATTGGGTGGACGAACCTTGGATTTTTATTGAGTGAAGTAGCCTGAGTGGGTTATGGTGGGCTGAGGACTCATTAGATATTAGAGTGACTCACTATATCATCTTGTGGTAGAATCTGGCATTATGAGGCGAGGTGAACTGGGTCTGCTTGGCTGGTTTATGATATGGACGGTGTGTTTTGGCTGCTTCCACCCAGTGAATCATGCTAAACCGGTGACTATCCCGTAGTGGGACTTTAACCAGGCTAAATTATGTTTCAAATCTCCACAACACAATAAAGACATTTTTGAGAAGACTAAACTGATGTATAAAATCTTACATACAGTATCTGTCAAGCTGTACTCACACTATGGATACATTTTAGAAAAGGAACATGTATAGCATATTGGATATTTCTATGACATACTAACTTTGATAACTTCCACAACAATGTTGTGTCCTTAATGCACATGTGGTATATTTTTAGCAGCTCAAAATTCAAAAACACAAATGTAAAAGAAATGCAAGACATTACATATTTGGGCAATGACACTGTTTTCAACGTTGCAGATCTGCACACCAGCCCAACCAGCTGTCTTTAAACTTGTATGTTTTCTCCACTTTTTAAACTATCTGGAGTAATTTTGCATCAAGCTTTTCAGCTGCGATTTATAAAAAGCCATTGAAATATCTAGAGTGAGTTTGGTGTTAATGTTTCAAAGCTGATGAGGTCCATCGAGCTGTCGTTGTTAAACCTAGTGAGATAATGAGATGGTTTTTCCCCCCGTTTTAAATGCATTGTGGTGGTGTACAGAGCTATTTTTGGACCTGTGTTAAATATGGTCAGATGCTTGTGTTTGCTGTGTTTGGATGTCTTTATTTTGTGCTTTTCAAAGGCTTCCATTAAGCACCAGAGCTGGATCAGAATCAGGTGGAGACCAGTTTTCAGGGGGTTTTCGTGCAACACAGAGGACGAGAGCAAGCGGGACAGTTACAGTAGTTTTAGTTGTAACCTGTACGGTCTCCTTTTTGACCACTAGGTGTCTCTCTTTGCTCAGATTTCGCCTCTGAACTGATCAGTAGAGGTTGTTTTTTTTGCTTCCCACCTGCACAGAATATGCAGCCATTCTGTTCTGCTTACCTGCTGTTTTGTGTATGGCATGTAGAGCTTTTGGAAATGAGGCAGTTGAAGGCAGTCTTCCAGTTTCTTGATTCTTCACATTTATTTCAGTTTGTGGTCATTTTCATGGTGCTTTTGTTGCAGGAGCTGCTGGGTGTGTGGCCACTCTGCTTCACGATGCGGCGATGAATCCAGCTGAAGGTGAGGGAGGAACACTTTACACTGCGGTGCTGCCGAGTTGAGGAAATTTAGCTTCTTTGTAAAATCACAAGCTGTGAGTTCCAGAAGTTTACAGGTGTTCATGCTGGAGTCCTCACATGTTGGCCTCAGCCCTGCAGTGTTACAGCTGTCTGTAGTCCACCTGCCCAAACATGTCAGTAGAAGGACACTGGTCTGAGTACTGGTCTGCAGCTGTTTGCTAGAGTGCAGCTGTCTGTGCAACATGGCTTACTAGAAGAAGAAGAAGAAGAAACTTTATTTGTATAGCACCTTTCACAGATAGAATCACAAAGTGCTTCACAGAGGCACAAAAAAAAATAGTACAGGCGGAATTTAATCTAAATGTTTCTGGGTGCAAAAAATCTATTGCTAATTAAGTCTCTCTTTTTTTCCCCCTTTTTTTCTATCATCATCCTGCCAATGCTGAACACTTCTGGTCCTCAACGATGCCAATGCCTCCACCAACTTGTCCCCAGTGGTGAAGCAACGGATGCAGATGTATAACTCGCCCTATGGTGGCGTGATGGACTGTGTGCGCGCCGTGTGGCAGAAGGAGGGCCCCGCCGCATTCTACCGCAGCTACACCACCCAGCTCACCATGAACGTTCCCTTCCAGGCGCTCCACTTCATGACCTACGAGTACCTCCAGGAGCTGCTCAACCCCCACAGACAGTACAACCCCTCGTCCCACATGTTGTCGGGAGCTCTGGCCGGAGCGATCGCAGCCGCCGCCACGACGCCTCTGGACGTCTGCAAGACCCTGCTCAACACCCAGGAGTCCATAACCGTCGGCTTCCCGTCGTCCAGCCAAGGCCCCAACCAGGGCCAAGCCCACAGACACATCTCAGGCCTGGCCCACGCCTTCCGAACAGTTTACAGGCTGGGCGGCCTGCAGGGCTTCTTCAAGGGGGTCCAGGCGAGGGTCATCTATCAGATGCCCTCCACGGCCATCAGCTGGTCAGTCTACGAGTTCTTCAAGTACGGACTCACCAAGCATCAGCACAAGAGGAGAAGGCAGCACGCGGACGTCGAGATATAGATGTCTCCTCGACATATGGCTGTGAAGATAAATTAATATACGCACATAGAATCTGACTAAAACCCACCTCAGCTGTCCTCTACCTTTCAGACATAGCAGATAAGAAAGACTTCTTGAATTGCAGCTTAAATAGTTCTATTTCTGCCACACTGTTCCTGCGCTACTTATTGGTTTGAGTTTTCTTTAGGAGAAAATATCACACAGAATTAAAAGACTGGTTCATTTTTTTTTTTTTTTTTTTTTAAGTCTCTAGTGAGCGCTTTACCCAAACTGAGAACTAGAGATGTCAGTGGACGGCGGTAGTGTTACTTAAACTCGATTAGTTTGAATTGCATTGCTGGTCTAGGACATGATAATTCAAACACTTGAGTTTCCAGACAAAGAGTGCTGTCGGTCATTACTGCGTTTAAGTGAAATATACTTAAGCACTTCAAGCTCATTCGGGTTCATTTCTCTTGAAGTGAGATTTTAGTCTCTTTCCAGCTTATTTCATCAAACTTGGTTATTTCCTGACATGCATTAACACGCAAATGTCTTTAAAAGAAGTTGTGTCAAATCCAGGCATATACCATGTCAGTTGGAGAAATAAATAAATATGATATAATCTGAACTTTGTGATTTTAAAACTTGTCCAATATTGTTTGATGGTTTAAGACCATTGTTCACTGAATTCCAGTCATCTGTGTTTAATGAATTTTTTTTTCCTAATTCCAATTTTTCAAATCTTATATTTCCATCTTATTTGCTGTATTTTGCATTTTTCTTGCTTCTGTTAATGCGCACCAATCTGACGGAGAAAAGCGAAGATGTCTTTTCTGTATTAGCCTGTTTTGACCTTATAAACTACTGAGTCTGAATGTTTGTGCTTGACAGATAAGGCTGTGTAACATATACTGTCCTCAAGAGAGGCATTACACTCAGAATTTCATTAACACTTACATCCCACATGATTTGTATCTGTACGCGCAAATGAAAGCTGTCATTCTTACTGACTGATGTCTGATTGTTCCTGACGCTGAATTGCACTGGTTGAATAAATACCCAGTAGCAGGACTTTACTTCCTGCTCGTGAAAGATGCAAACCTTGATTTCTTTTTTCTTTTTTTTTATGTGTGTGTGTGTATATATATATATTTTTATTTATTTTTTTTAATTAGTTTTTTTGTCTGCCCAACTATGAATATTACTCACCAGAGGATCTTTGTATATTCAATGCTAAGACAATGTCTGTTGCCATAGACATTGAAAGTCTTTGTTTGGCCCTCGTCCACTGTGTGTGTGTGTGTGTGTGTGTGTGTGTGTGTGTGTGTGTGTGTGTGTGTGTGTGTGTGTGTGTGTGTGTGTGTGTGTGTGTGTGTGTGTGTGTGTGTGTGTGTGTGTGTGTGTGTGTGTGTGTGTGTGTGTGTGTGTGTGTGTGTGTGTGTGTGTGTGTGTGTGTGTGTGTGTGTGTGTGTGTATACATATTTCTTTTCTGTTTGAGGCAGGTTACAGTTGCTTGGTCTGGACCACAGGTGCAAATTTCAACTTTGCCCCTGAGGACTGAAAGCATAATGGGAGCTTGTGGAGTCGCAGCCTGCATCCAAACAGTTAGACCAGGTTAGTGTCAGAGAGTCTAGTTATTTATTTTGTGCAAAGCCTTAACTTTAACAGTTACAGATTACATGGTGTATTTTCTACTTTATTATAAGCAAAATAATATGCTAAAAAGAAGCCCCTAACCCCATTTATAGTAGCAGAAGCACTCAAAAATAATTCTTTTTTTTATTTTTGCAGAATTGTGAGTTTGTGTGAGTCTGGTTTTACCCTCCACGTTTTAACCCTTAACCATGTCTTTCCCTCAAAAATGACGAAACCAAGACGTGATGTGAAGTTGTTTCTGGCTCTCGCTCCATATCCAATCACCACTCATCCTGAAGTAATCTGCATGGAGGAGATAAATTAGATTGCTATCGTTGGCTGAAAGATTTTTGGCGAGAGCTTCTCTGTTTGAATGACGAGTTAGTGCTCCACAGACGTTTAACCGGTCCATCAAAAATGTTTTCGAATTTCTTACGAACTGAGGTCTGCAGAAGTAATCGTCACCATAAACTCGGAGGACTCGATGTGTATTGCTACCTTGACTCCCAGTAACCTCATGAACTGAAAGTGAACAGCACAAATGAGTGCAGCAGGCACAACTGAATCACAACTGGTTATTTCTTATTTCATCTTTATGAAAAGTGAAAGTTTCTGATACCAAGATGTTGGTGTACAGTATCTCCAACAATACATCACGTGACTTTCAGCACCGTCTGGATGCATGAGTGAGGAGTGACTACCTACCCCACATACACACACACACACACACCCACCCTGGTTTGTCATTCAGACACCTGTTCAAACAGGCAGTGTTAATTAACAGTTTGTGTCCAACACGCTCTCCCTTCATGCATGCATGCATAGATACAGTACAATATACGTGGCCTTTAATAGCTTGTGTAGTTGGACTCTTCTATTTGTCTTTTCCTCCATTTCTGTGTCTGTGTCTGTGTGCAGACCTCTAATTTGTCAGTGAAGTGAAGCTTTAACTGTGTGTTTAGTTGTGATCTATGTAGCTATGATGTGATGAAATTACACAAGTTATCAAACGTCTGCTGAAGGTGAGTTTTGCTGTTGTTTCTGCTCTTCAGAAGTTTGAACAAGCCTGTCTTCTCAAAATCCGCAGTTTGAAGGGAGTTAATTTATTCTGATGGATGTGTAGCTTACAGACACATGTGTGTATCGGTAGGTAGCAGCAGCTGATGTTTTCTTTAGAAATTGAAAGCTGGGAAAGTCCCGCTTCTCAGTGGAAGAAATCCACCTGAACATGGTGGAAGTGAAAGCTTTCCATTGAAGTGGGAGTTTTGGAAGACTTCCACATGCCACTCAAGCAGTTTTGATGAAAGTCAGGGAAATCTCCTCATTTCTACTCACCACTGGTCTAACAAACCAATATTTTGAAATGTGGCATCCATTGCTCTGGCTAGATGTTTTCATAGAAGAGTTATGAAATTGTTCACAATTGATGTCAACCACTCCAGGCTGGAGTAAGAGCTACTTGAACAAAGAGAAATGTCTTTTGTTGATGGGGAAATATGAAATAACTATTAATTAATTTTCTCTGTACATCTGGATTTAAGGTAAGACACATATAAATATGGCCTGACAAGTAAAGACAATACCTTATTTGTTTTTTGACTATCTATGTAATAATTACAGCGCCAATCATCTTAAAAGATGACAATTTGTCAATGTCACACAGCGAGAACAAAATAATTCACTGTTGTAATTATTCATTTGAGATAAATACACAAACATAAAAGAGCGGATGGAGTCACACCCCTACATTGTCAGTCGTAATTGCTCTCATGTGTTTACACACTAGGTGTGTGAGTCTACTATGTACAGTAACTGTGTGGAGCATGCCTGTCGAAAAACTTGGAACACTCTCTCCTCTGGGTATAGACACTGTGCCAAAAAGATCAGTTGTTGCTTTATTTGAACAGTAGCACCCATATGTCTCATCACTGAAATCCACCATAAAGACAGAGGTAGACTCTAATGCTAACTTGTAACCACTGCTCCATACTACATTTCAATAATTCAGAGACTTGGTATTTAATGACAATTCAGACATACTGTTCACATACATGTAGTGTTTCATTATGGCGACGTTAAATTGAAATATATACATTGTTTGCAGACATTATCTAAACTCATCTGTAACTGGGGAGAGTTATTAGAGTGAAAACACACACACACACACACACACACGCGAATACATGCCTCCTGGTGAAAAGGACTACGCAGATACTCACGCATACGTTCCCTTGTGTATTGGTGTAAGCCTCTGTTTTGGAAACTCAAGCCTGCGGTCAAAGCCCCTCGCAGCAAACACCTGTGGAAGATTGTTTACACACACACACACACACACACACACACACACACACACACACACACACACACACACACACACACACACACACACACACACACACACACACAGAGGCTATTCAGTAACTTGAACGGCTGAAAGACTCAGGCTCAGGTCCATTTTAACGGTTCACACTCAGGTGCCAGCCGTCTCCATCCGACTACGTTCTTTATCCCATTTTTATGTGCCTTTGTCAGATCTCAACCCGTTTCTAGTCCCAATCATGCCTGGATCACTTGGCATGAAAAAGTTGATACAGGATAAGGTCACAATGTCCACTTTATTCCATAGTGCAACAGTGAATGGATGAGGTGTGAGTCCAGGGTCTTTTCTGGTATACACACAGAGTGGGTTCTCACGCTCTTGAGGGGTGCTGCTGCGTAGAGGAGCTGTTGTGGTAATCCCTTTGGCTGCCACGCCACAGTATTTCTAACTCTGGATTGATTTGAAGGGAGGAGTGAAGCTTGTACATCTAACTGATTACTAAATGGGCAGTCAGTTTAAAAAATGATATTTCAAAAACAACAACAACATTGATTTAGGTTTGTACTGGCCAAGAAAATGTATTTCTGCTTTTGACTGCTTCTCCTATTTTGCTCATTTGCTTATGCCAACCTTATATAGAGTGGTAGTGATGATGCTGCTGATGATGTTAGTGTTGTTGCTTTTCCACCACTGCATAGGCCACTGTATGTAAGCTGGAAATATTTTTTTTGCAGCGCTACATAACTGGGTCTCTTATTAATCCATTAGCATAAAAATCCTCCATTGCCACGTTTTGTTTTATAGCCTGTTGAGTTTTTTTTTTTTTTTTTTAAGCCCTGTTATGTATTCATGCCCAGCAGGAAACAACAGATCTCAGATTTTACAATTGTTTTGCAATCTGGAATGAGTTAAAATAATGACAGAGATGTCATATCAACAAACATAATAAGACATTGTATTTTGGCTAAAATATCCTATGCATGAACAGGTTGAACATACAAACTCTGCAAAGACAGAGTCCAGGCTCAATCCGGACTCAGACTTTCTCACGATGAAGAGAATTACACCTATGCATTACCCCACTGCACAACCCAGAAATATAGAATATACGTTTGAAAGTACAATACAGCATTTTACAGCTCGATCATATCTTGGGTGATCCATACAAATGTGCACATTTTCATTTCTTCTCTTTTGGAATTTTCTCATAAAAGTGCAGCCAGATAATTTTCAAGACGTGTGATAAATGGTTCCTGGCTGTTCCTTCATGGTAAACTCCGACATGACTCCAAAGATGGCAATATCAGACTGAATTATGAAGCGTAGCAAAATGGGAGTTCCAGATAAGGGCTAATCAACTAAAATCATGGAAGGATTATCAACTCTCGGAGCCAGCTGTGGCTTGAATGTTTTCTGTCAAGTTGTGCAGTGAAGAATTGGGATGTGTGGGAGATTAGCCTCCTGTCATCACTTGAGAGAACAAGTTAGGGAGGAGAATTTCTTCCCACCATCGTCAAGGATATAAGGATATAAATAAAACACACAGACACTCACACATGCTCATAATACTGTAATTACTCTGTGGCTAATTATTAACATTTATATGGTTATATCAACTTATATGAAGGGACATGGCAAGATTCAAAATAGTTGGTTTGCATCAGTTTCAAACAAGATCCTCTTCACTTCTCGTGCGATGGCAGATTATCATGCACGACTTGCACTGAATGGAAAGCTGCCCAATAAATCCGAGTGTTTATTGTAAAATGCCATCGCTAATGAGCCAGAGTAGGGAGTGGAGGGTATGCATTGGTTAAAGAAAAGCGCAGTCCTTATTTTTTTTTTCATTGAACAACAATCTAAAACTATTGAAAGGTCATCATGTCAATCCACATGTTTAAAGTTTTACTGTGTGTTATCATTAGAAATATTTTCATCGAACTTTACAAAATAAAGAAATCCAACAAACAGCTGAAAGGAAAATCAGCCTGTGTGTGAAATGTCTGTGTTGCAGAAAGAGTGATCCCCCATTGAAAATAAACCCTCTGCCATGCTGCTTTAATGATCAAAGCGAAAGGCAAATATGCATGCACACACAAATATGCACAAACCCTTGGGCGTTCGGGAGTGAAAGCCTTGGCAGGGTCTGATGAACAGCAGCATTGTTGCAGACGATCGCAGGTGTCCAGCACTTTCTCTACTCGGCCTCTAATGTTGTGACAAATTTCTTTAAAAAGGTAAGCGAGGTCATAAAATATAAAATGGCCACACGAACACTTCAGGAAGTCACTACTACTACTACACACACACCCTCTACGCATCAGCAAAGACACATTCATGCACACATACAGCTGAAGACTGAGCTGAGGTTGTCAGTGGAGTGGAAGCAGCGTGGATGAAATTCCTCCGCCTGTGTGTGTGTGTGTGTGTGTGTGTGTGTGTGTGTGTGTGTGTGTGTGTGTGTGTGTGTGTGTGTGTGTGTGTGTGTGTGTGTGTGTGTGTGTGTGTGTGTGTGTGTGTGTGTGTGTGTGTGTGTGTGTGTGTGTGTGTGTGTGTGTGTGTGTGTGTGCGCGAGCTCCACAGGTGCAGTCAGGGACATGGAGGAAGAAACAGGCCTCCTGCCCTTTGAACTTGATCTTGAAAAGAGAGCTGTCTTTCTCTTCTGTCAAACAAGCTTAACTGCTGTGCCTTCCAGCTCCACTCACTACAAACTGGTCTGGCAATAACTGTGTCCCATTCATTTATTCATCAAGAGCTTTCAGACTGATTCAAACATTGTAATGGCGCCTCAGACAGAAATAGCTTCAGTGATTTATCATTGAGCTATTGTTGACTTTTAATGCATATTCATTGATATTTTGGCCTGTCTCACCTTTGTGCTGAAATGTGCAAATGAGAGTATGATATCCTCTAAATGCACAGAACTCTTCAATTTGAATTTTTTTTCTCCTAATCTGAGGATAAATCTGTCACTTTTCAGCACACATGGATTTTGTAATCTCATTGGATTTTATGCTAATGCTATTTCACTGGCAGTAGAGTAGCAGGATTTCATTGTTGCATGACTGATTCAAAGGCCATGATCATTACTGCCATCAGATGTTCACTGGAAGAGGAGAGACCCAGTGGACAAACTGTTAATGGCAATTACTTTTATTGAAAAATAGTTCCAAGGTTTTGCTGCATGCTGAATTGAACCCTTGAATTGAGCTTTTGAACGGAAGTTTGCTGGTTCAAATCTCACTGCTGATGAGTCATTGTGAATATCTGTGTAAGACCCTAAACCCCTGGGCTATGTGTTGCAGCAGCCCACCACTCTCGGTATGTAAATGTAATATTAACAATTATAATAACGATTAAAATGAAGTACATTAATCGGTGCTGGGAATCTGACTTCACTGTCCTCAGGACACTTTTGGCTTCATTCAGTGAAGGGAGTCTGCCCTGCTGAAGGTGCAACACTGGAAGAGTAGGAGGAGGGAAGCTTGAGAGGCCTAAGTAGATCCTGAGTATTTCCTTTATCAACCCACTGATAGGAGACGTCCCCATGTGTGTGTGCCAGAGCTGCTCAATGCTCTCCTTGTCTCCACTTATCACCACTAATTAAAACATTTGGATTCCTCTGGCCAGCTCTGGGGGAGTGAGTGTCTGTCTGAGCATGTGTGTGGGAGACAAGAGAGCGTAGAGGAGTCGAAGGAAGGAAATAATGCAGTTTGAAAGATGTCCTGTCCATCTATGGACAGATGGAGCTCAACATATCACCTCAACAAAGTACAGACAGGAACTGCTTCTGCAGTTCAAAGACAGATCGATCAAATTCACTCTTGCTCACTGCGCATATCTTCAGAGATATTTCATCCCACTGGATGAAAAAGAAAAGCACGGTTTAGTTCATCACTAATAGACAACATTTGACAGAGGAGAAGAAGAAAACAGCTTCTTCAGAAACCAGACGGAGAGCTCAGAGGTAAAGACCCTAGTTTTTACACCCGAAAACCTTCACCTTGGATCTCAATGTTACTGTTCTCACAATAAGGTGAGAGGCCGCGGCGGGAAGATTATGAGTGTGACTGAGAGCAGTCAACGTGTCACACGCACGACAAAGTGAAGAGTAGTCTTTGGTCGCCACGTTATCAAAAGAAAAAAACAAATGTCAGCACGAGATGTGGCATATAACTGTTACCTGAAAAAAATTGCTTGTCCCAACAGTGAAGGTAGTCAGCAACAGCACCATATGAATGGTGCTTTTGCCAACATATGAATCATTTAGGAATGCTTCTTTTGTCCTGATCTGGTTTTAAGATGGGCTGTAACAAGCAACATGTACGCAACCGTGGTGTAGTACAGGAGTAAAACTGAGATGCTTGTAAGGTTAAAGGGGCATTGCGTTACTCTCTTACCTTTGAAAGAATCGCTTGTATCAACAGTGTAAAAGAAAGTGACCGATTTCATGATGAAATTAATTTGATGCAAGTTTTCTAAATTTATGCTATAGAACTATAACTACAATAAGGGAAATGTTGTTATTTTTCCATGTTGAAAGTACTGTCTGTTCCTTCTAAATCCCTCTAACTGGTGTTTAGTTTTGCACCTTTCCACACTGATAAACAGTTTTTAGGTTTGGTCCTAAAAGCCTGGTCTTGATTGTAATCTGCCTCTAAACATACTCAAACTCTCCAACCTAAAAGTCTTGTATCTATCCCTAATGGAATCAATGCAAACATGCAGGCATAAACACAAAGACACAATGGAGACAGGATCGTTGCTGCTGCTTTAAAAATAACTCTTTCCTCTGAATGTCCTGGATGGGCTCATTTCTCGAACCTTTCTAATCCTTCCTGTGACCCCTGCTCCCTCTGTTAAAAACACAGTGGAGGGTTCACTGTATTTCTTAACCTGCCACAGGCTTCGTAGCAACTCCAACTTCAAAATCACTCAATTAATTCATTTGTCAACAGACATTTGAAATATTTTTGCCATTATATATTTAAAAAAATTACAATGAAATTTGTTTGGCAGCGTCTCTCTTAGCAACATCGCAGTCACACTTAACAAGTTAAAAAGGTGAAAAGGTTACATGAATAATACATAAAGGCCAGACGGCAAAGGTTAAAAGGTCAAAATATTGCATAAATAATGAAGTGCAGTCACACTGAGTGATGATTCCTGGTTATGTCGCATCGGTTCCAATTGCACAGAAAAGTGTGATGTCTAAATCCTTTTGAACGCCGGGATCCTTGTGAGAGCTGATATGGTTACCGTGTGACGGATCCGTCTTCCTCCGAGAGAGTAGATGTCTTTCTTGCTTTACTGTAAATGTTTACATTCCGACATGCTCTGATACTATCTGCTAATAGGAGCCCTCCGGGTGGGATTATGTGCAGTGTGTGTGTGTGTGTGTGTGTGTGTGTGTGTGTGTGTGTGTGTGTGTGTGTGTGTGTGTGTGTGTGTGTGTGTGTGTGTGTGTGTGTGTGTGTGTGTGTGTGAGACAGAGAGAGAGAGAGAGAGAGAGAGAGAGAGAGAGAGAGAGCGAGAGAGAGACAGACAGAGATCAGGTCAAAGGGGAGCAGATCTGTCTTTAAACAAAGGTATTAACCATGACCCCTCTCTTTCCTGTGTCTTACCCTGAGTCTGCTGAAGGCCAACACATTAACAGCAGCAAAACACACAAACACACACATAGACACAGGCCCATAGTAGAATAGCGGCCTCTCCCAGTTTTTACGAGATCCAGTTCACTCCCAGCAGTCAGTGAAGATGTTTTATGAATGAGGGAGGTCCCTGAGAAACATTTTACTCCGGAAATGAGCATGTAATTGCTGATTGTGAGAGGCCTTGGTGAGCGTGGATTAAGGTGAGGACTGTCTCTCACTACAGAAGCAACCCCACCTTCAAGGCAGTCATCCAAGTATAAAAGACAGCAGGAAATTACGATCTTCATCTGGAGTTATTAAGTGTTATCGAAAAGAACCTTTGAATGTGTTGTTAAGCTGACTGCCCATTGTTCCAAGAAGCAGACAAACGTGTTCTTCTGCACTGCCGTCTGGCTCTTTTCCTTCTCTCCGCTTTATGATTCTATTCATGGCGAGACATAAAAACAAAGCACAAGTCGGAGTGTTTACATACTTGAGTATTACAACATTTATACATGGAGGAGCTCGACACTTCAGCGGACTGCTGGCTGGAGCACATTCCCCCGGACAGAGAGGCAGCGAGAGGAGTGACACGTCTGCGACCTGAACATGATTTACAGTGGTGATAACTGAGCAATGGACAGTTTCATGTTTTGGCCAGCGACACGTCTGAGTAGCTGAGCGCGCTGTCTTATCAACAGACTGTCTGAAGGTAATGGAGCGAGGCGACTGACCCACTTCTTCAGTGTTTGACTAGAAAGTGAGAGACTCAGGCTGAAGCTGAGTCGCAGCAATATTAAATTGGTTTGCAAAAATGTTTAAAAGGAACCAATGATTTACTAAAGACAAGCTGATTAATCAACCTTTAATAAATGACACGATACCACTCATAGGGCAATGTGGAGCATATTGATCCAGGTTTGTTGAATTGATCAATTATATTTTAATGTGGGTTTTTGTCATTACACTGTTCTTTCATTCAAAAGAAATTCAATAACTTTGCAATGGCCTTCAATTAGTCATCAATGTTAAATGTCAGGCTCCAACCTACTGACATCAAATGTATTTAAGTTTGTTTTTATACTCAGCTGCAGATGTGTGTGTAAAAAGTTTTTGGAATGATGTTTTACATTTACCGTCCACATTCAAGCACAAATGGTTGATCTTTACTTTCTGCTCCTGGTCTGTTGCTTCTTCTACCTTCCATGAATGAAGGTTCAGAGTGACAATGAAAGGATAAACACACATGACAGTCACAGCTGCAGACTGACAAAATTTGAGAGCGATCAATTTACATTCAGTCTGTTTGAATAGCAAGTCTTCATCATCCGGTTACTGAAGTAAAATTTTGATTAGAATTTATGATGTTGTATGTACATGTTCTGACTCAAGCACACATACTGTACGAGTTGAATTTCAATCCTTGGCTTCATCGATGTCATGATTACATTTTGATACAATCAGGAATTGTGGCTATGCAAACTTTTGCTGCTGTGATAACACAGTTACCATGTCGTCTGCTTTTCCAACTATTTTACCTTGATTTGAAAAAGCAAACAAACACAAAGGACAGAGAGTCACCACACAAAGGGTTTTCTTCCATATAGAATTCCGGATGTTTTCTCCAGTAGTTTTTTTTTTTTTTTTTTTTTTTTATTTAATGTATTTAATAACACATGCAACTTTATTCCTCTGAGGTATGACAAAACTCCAAGAACAAGCAGGAAAAGGTCCAAATAAAATAAGTGCAAGAAGAACCAAAGCAACACTGACATAGCATAAAGTTAAACAGTTCCACAGTGTTTGAATGCTAAAGCATGTGTGGATAAGCACAGTAAAACTGACAAATCTTCCTGGCACTCAACCTTTCACTGTCATTCTTTGTTGTCTGTGGGAATTTACATCAACATGACAACACATGCTTGCGTGTTGGGGAAAGCGTCTTATCTAGTCACGGTAGGCGGCGATGACTGCGCCAACTATTCAGAGGCACAATGTGAATAATCAGAGCTCATACAAATGAGACATACCTCGTAGCCACGATGCAGCACTGTGACCTTTCCTACAGGAAATGTCTTCAAACGCAAATGATAATAATTGTACTTAATCATGTCCCGATTACTTGCAGTTAAACTGTGAAAAGAAGTTAATCCCTCCACCATGAGCACTGCTATCCACAATGCCAACTACTTAGGGTGGCTTTAAGTGGTGTTTTGATATAAGAGATAAATGAGGTTTGGGCTGGTGCCAGTGTACGGCACAAGGTGATTGTCTCTGCCAAAGCAGGCTGGACTGGAAGAGCAGAAACTGAAGCACCGGCATTAGATTTCTCGGAGGGCACGATGGGCTTTTTAGTTGATTTTGATCACATTTTTTTGAGACCTATGAAGAGAGGAGACAACATTGCTTTAAACTTGCAAACCTGTTTATACACCTACTGATCTGAACCTATTGTGCAACAGTAGGTGATTCCCATGTATATCTTCTCAGTAAACACATTTTTCTAGTACATCTATCTGTAATGTATGTTCCACAATAGGAGGTCAGATATGAGGCCAATATCAACACACAATAGCTGACAGGTGATAAACCCTGGACAGTTTGCCAGAGAGGTAGGCCACTACACACTTTCTCATTCACTCCAATGGTAAACTCAGACACGAACTCACCATATACACATATATCTTCTGACTGTGAGAGAGAACCAGAGCTAAAACATGCAGCCAAGTTCACGTGAAATAGACACGCTGTGAGACAAGAGCGCTAACCACTAAAATACCATGCATCCCCAGTCAACATCACCTGGCTCCCTGATATCCTCAGTTGAAACGTCAAAGCCTTGTTCCACCTTATTGAAGGGTTGTGTTTTTATTTCTCTGTCAAGTGTGGTAATACCAGATGAGGGTGCAGTCTTCTTGGCGATGCATGATTACTGTGCTGCAGCCAGGCTGGATGGCGCAACGTCTCCACAGTCTGTTGACCATCACTGACTCATCCAGCAGACAGTAGAACGTTGTCCCAGGCAGGACTTTATACAGAAGTTGAAATTAAACTATTAAATACAATTTAATTAAATGAGCAAGTTCAAAAATAAGTAGCCATGAAAAAGATGTTCCCTGTCCCTTACAGTGTGATATTATAGAGGTATCCAGTACATCAGACAATCTGACAGCTTCTTAATCTCTTGTAAAAGAAGACTGCATTCTTACAGGTGCTATGTTGACTTTCATGATCAATAAAGGTGTCCTATAAATAAAATGAATGTCCACTAAAAATGTCAGAGTCTTAGTTAAGCTTCTAACAGAACAAGATCAGCTACTTTCTCTTGCTGGGTTTGTATAAAAGTCACATTCCTGTCTGGTCTGTGTATTGGCTTACAGGAGACAGTTTCTGGCAGTTATTATGGAGGGATAATGGTTCATCCTGTGTCAGGAGGTGTTGCTGTGAATTCAAAACTGACTTTATAAGTACATCAGGTTATCACTGAGATGGCCCCATTAAACATAACAGTCAAACCTGCTCCACTCTGCTCAATGTTGTGCTTATGTTATTTGCAATATTAACCTCCGGAGACATCAAATGACCTTGAAAATATAACCCTATCTTGTAACTGTCTCCACTATTACACTTAAAAAAAGACTATAGAAGTAAACAACACAAGTGGATTTTGATGGTTTATATCTAAATTATTTCAGTAAAATGTGCAAAACACCCGATTGACGCATTGGTAGCAAACACATTTGTCATGGTGCAAAGGAAGGTCAAAGATGAATCAGAAAACATTCACTATTGCAAACAAACTGAGCAAAACCGACCTCTGTCAGCACGCTTTTGTTTTTGACTTTATATTGAAGGGTACTGTGTAGTTTTGAGTGTATTGGCTCTGGTGGGTGTCAGACATCCTGATGTCCACAGGATAAACAAAACAATCCACTGTTCTCCTTGTAAGACCCTGAAGCAAAATAAAATCCTTGAAATCAAAAAATTATTATCCAACCTACAGTATCAATTCAGGTTTTTAAAATATAATTGTTTATGTCAATAAATCAGTTTGAAAATAGCAATATCAGCAAATGATGTTCAAAATACTCTTTACTTCTTTCCTTGGAGAGTTTGAATTTTAGATGTAGGATATTAGAAAATAATTCCCACAGAAAAGTCTTCATTATTTATATCCATAGAAGCTTTGCGATTCCATCTTTACATCAAGATTGTCATCTTAAGAAGTTAAAAATGTTGTTATGCTAACAATTCAAATAATCTGAAAATTGTTTGGGTTTTTTTTGCAGTTGAATTGTAATATATTTGACCAAAATAGAAAAAAAACACAAAAAAAAGCTAAATGTTTGGGGATGCAGATTGATAATATGGACATAAAGTTTGTGGAGCCTTATAGAATCACTTCTTCAGTTGTCCTCTGGTGTGCAGAATCCAATAAGAGAATAAAAACCAGTCTCTCTTCAGATCATCCCTCCACACTGCATGCGGTACATGTTCCAGGGGTGGCCGTAGTAGTGGAGGTAGGGGTAACTCTGGTAGCCCTGATACAGTGGCACAGTCATGGGGAGGCGCACTGGTCCACCGCCGTGATGCTTTTCATCGTCTCTCACCAGCACTCTCACCGCCACCTTCTTCGGTGAGCTGTACGCGGTCAGCTCCGCCGCCATCTGCCGTCTTTTTGTTTTATATCTCCGGTTCTGGAACCAGATCTTCACCTGGGTCTCTGTGAGTTTGAGGGCTCCGGCCAGATCGGCCCGCTCGGGTCCGGAGAGGTACCGCTGCGTGCTGAAGCGCCGCTCCAGCTCCAGGACCTGCGCGTGAGAGAAGGCCGCCCTGGAGCGCTTCTTCAGCCCGATCCCACACGGCCTCTCGCCGGGGGAGCAGCTGACTGTTCCCCTGCTGGGGTGATGTCCCTCCTCCGCTGGATCCACCTGCTGCTGCTCCTGCAGCTTGTCCGGAGGCTGCTGCTGCTGCTCTGCACACACTGGAAGACATCATGCAACATTTGCTTCAGTTGTTGTCTGTTTTTGTCAGTCCTGCTCATATATCACACTAAAAAGCCCAATCAACAAAAATCACGCTTAATATTTTGTGAACTAATCTCCCCCTGATGGCACATGGAAAACAGTGTTGAGTGTGGGGCTCAGGGTTCGAATCCAAGTAGATTACCCAGAGTCTAGAGTACACCATACAAGTTACACTGACTTATATTGGCAACTCCAGAAGGAGCCAATCAGAACTATGTGTCCGTTCATCTAATTTGACGAATTCGCATTTGTTTCCTCAACATGCAATTTGGAATTGTAATCCAAACAGCAATTACAGCTCATTCATCCATCCCTATTCTTTTGCTCACCCTCTTCAGTCCAACCAGCATGGTGATCGATTCCATGGTGATTTAGGCCATGACGCCTAAACCGTAGCTTGTTTCTTGTCCCAACGCTGGATCGGTTTAAAAGACGACTGAACACGTGTACAGAGACCTGTATCCATGGCATCCCGTTTTTCTTTTTCATATCATTATTGTGCAGTCAAACTGTACATGAGATCTTTTTCATTTTCGAGTTGTTCTTAAATGAGCACTTTTTGAGTCGTGTGTGATGATATTTTTTTTAATTTAAATATTATTTCTTCTTTTCATTGTACGTGGCGTGATGGACAGACCTTCAACCTTTTCACAAGCAAAAGTGTTTGTTTGTTTTTTTTCTCAAATACGTTGTCATTATTTAGTCATCTAATTTTGGATAACACTGCCCCACCTTCTCGGTTCTCAGTCTCCTCTTCTGTGGCATCCTCCCTGCAGGTATCAGAGCTGAAGTTTTCCACACTCAGCTCCAGAGAAACCACGTCCGGGCGGATGCGGTTCTCCTCCGCGTCCAGTACCGTGGTCGTCCTGCAGCAGCCGTTGCGCTCCGGTGCGCGGTGATCGTCGGCACAGGACCGAACGCGCTCCCCTCGGGCGTCAAGTCCGCTCAGGATGTCTTTGATGGAAAAGGACGAAAAGCGAAAAGTCATGATTCAGACAGGAGAACAGATATCTGCTCACTCTTCTGCGCTGGATATTTGGAGGCATCAAGAGACGCGGGAGCTGGTTGAATCTTTCTTCCCGGGTTCGTTTTACTGCTCTAATTCGAGTCCTTTCGCTCTGGTTTGGTCATGAGCAGCCTGAATGAGCAGCTGTCACGACTATTACAGTATTATCGCCAGCGGTTAAACTTTGATAGGCCGTTTACCTCCGGCTGGTCCCTCCTTCGCACCGCCCAGTTTCACACTGCTCTCGTGCTCAACAACTAATTAACCCTCGTGCTGTCTTTAAATGCCAACCACAAAACTTTTGTTTTCTTTCATGCGTTAGCTTCTGAATTACATTATACTTTATATGAGCTTTGTGGATGTGAGTATTGACAGCCATAGATGTTTAATTTCAGTAGTTTTCTGATATAGTACAGTCTATGGTGTTACAATCCAATAAATTGCAATTCAATTTTTTTCCCTCTCTATTTTTAAAAGTATAATTCTCGCCCAATAAGCACTATGAAGAGGAGAAAAAGTAAATGTTGGAAATAGTTTCTTTGAGATAACGTGCAGCAAAACACACGTGTTAGTTGTTTTTTTTATGTCGTGTTTTAAAAAGCAGTGACAAATAAAATGTGTGGCCTACGCGAGGATTAATTATCAGAAAGCCAACATTTTTGGCGCGGTACATTTTTCACCCTTGTTTTTACGAACCTTTGGAACACATATTTTATGAGAGCATATGCTATAACAACTTCATTAGACACATGTGCGCATGTTCAAATATTACTGCGAATCAATTAATCAATTTTATGGGTGTTTTTGCAAGCTTGTGTTTATCAAAAGACAGGAACCAGCAAAATTGTCTCCTTGTTCTCCTAGTTTTCCGTTCGGGGTTGTCTGTGCCGAACTTCCTCTGTCCCCCACGCACTCATGAGTCTTCACTATCATTTGTTGGAAGATGCAATCGAATTAAACATTCAGTCGATGCGTAAATGCGCAGCTGACGAGTGGTTTCCAGTCGTGAGAATTCATTTAAAAAGTATTTAAGATTTTGATCATTTTCACTTATCATATTTAACTGAATCTGCTCCGCAATCTTAAATGTTTTCACTGGACTTTTCCTCATCAAATCCCCTAATTTGCCCGCACTATCTGATTATGGAAGCTTTTAACTGGCAAAGAAAAGCGTATGGGCAAAACAGTGGATACGTTTACAACTGTGTGATTTGACAAATTGTACCTAATTGAACAATTAACGACGACAAACGACAGAAGTGTATTTTATTCAGAAGTGAAAACTGTTCATCTCAAACAGGTGTGTAGCGCCGCCACGTGGACGGGATTTGTGCTCCACCAAATTGCGCGTGCGTTGAAAATGGTGAAGCAGCCTGGTAGGCTCACGCCTCCACACACACACACACACACACACACACACACACACACACACACACACACACACACACACACACACACACACACACACACACACACACACACACACACACCACCAGACCTGCCTTTCAACTGAGGAGACGTGATGACAGATTGTGTAATCTGCCTCCTCCTCACCGCTGTTTTCTTCTTGTGACTAAACAAATACATCTCTCTCTTTTTGCTATAATTTCAGAATCTGCCCTAGAATGCCAAAACATGTCCAGGAGGGAAATGAAAATGTCAGACTAATAAGTGTTTTCAAAACCACGTGGTTTTGTCATGTCAGGTTTTATTTTTTTAATTATGATCGAACTGGTTCCCCTTTCACTTTACCTCGATGGTTCAGTTTAAAATGCACATGATCGCGCATCCAAAATGTATCTGGAAGTTAGATAGAATACAATTGATTTTAAACTTCGTTTGAAACTCATTGTTAAGCAAAAACATTTAGCTAATTGTACTATCTGAGATGAAGCGAGCTCCATTTTAGAAGAATGAATTTTCTTTCTCGATTTTTACCAGAGGTTTTAAAGGCTTCAAATTGCAACTTGTTTGGCTATTGTCATTAAGTCGAATATTAAAATTGGCGAATCTGTCTACAGTCGCGAAAACTCTTCCTAATCCGTCCGACGCCAAATGCGCATAAAGACGACGCGTAAACAACGCGAGGGAAAGACTCCACTCCATCTTCTCCACGCACTTTTTCTTCTCTATATTTGGGCCGTGGTTCTTGGGTGAGCTCCTTGAGCGGTTGCTATTGGAGACTTTGTTTTGGGGAAACTCCACGCCTGGCGCAGCGATGGATGAGCGGCGCGGCTATCTTTGGAAGCGCATAAGATAGCGATCGCGGCGAGTGTCAGAGCAGCCGTGGTCAGTGCGCGTCCTCGGGCGTCGCCGTCCTGTCGCCAACTCTATTTACACTAGTGACTCTGCAGCACTTAAGAGCTGACACCAGGTATGTCCCACCGGCAGTGCGGTAGCTGGGGGAAGTGGCCAGTGGGGCTATCAGAGGAGACAAACAGAGTGTTTACTTTGCCATTAATCTCCATTAATAGTGTCTGAGTCTAGAATGCCCAGTGGGCGAAGGCGTTTCAGCCCATCTCCTAGCAACATGAACAAATCACTGTGTGGGATAACTCAGTCAAATGTGGCTATTATTATTATTATTATTATTATTATTATTATTATTATTATTATTATTATTATTATTATTATTATTATTATTATTATTATTATTATTATTATGCTGATCAGATATATTACTTAATTAAAAAAATATTCAGATAGCATTCATCTTGTTGCTGTGCTATGTACGCTGCGTGGGTCCCAAAGATCCATGGTCGTCTGGTTAATGTCCATCTCTGAATCCTGACCGGACATTAGTTTGCCTTTAAATTCTCCCTGTTTCTGGTTCTTGTCTTAAGACCAAAGTGGAGACGAAGCGAGCTTTCTCACAGACGAAAAATGCTTGCTTAAGCTTGGGAAACGATTTGAAACGATAATAAAATGTTTGGAATATATCCCACATTTCTGTCTCTCTTTTGTTTGTAAACTGATGTTAAAAGCCAGCATTGGATTAACAATACAAATATAAACACATTATTGCACATAACACATTACAAGCACCATCATCATCCTTGATTTCACATTTAATTTCATTATCAGGGATATTTTCAAACATATTTTTCCATTTAAACGTTAAACAATCTGGTTAAGTTTAAAGCACCCGTAAAATTCAGGTTGTCCATTTTTATTGTTTCCCACATGGTTTAGAGTAAAAATACAAAACAGCACAAGTCACACTGTTAAAAAAGGAAAACATAAAAAACATTGGCAATATAATATTTTTAAAGATTGCTTTGTTTTTATCAAATTAACCACTTTATGCTAATTGTTAATTAATTAACAAGCTTTATCTTTCATATTGAAATACCAAAACGCAGAGGTTTGACTCACCGCAGAATTCACTCCAGCAGTCATCAACAATGCCCTTTTTTTTATAAACAGTGTGGCTTTGAAATAATGCGTATACTTTAAGGTTTGAGTCTGTGCTAGATTAACATTTCTTCATATGCATGTCTTTAAATACAATCAATTCACCTGTAATTTATGTAATGACTTTCGGATTTTGTGCTTAAACCTAGTTGGGTTTACTGGGTTTAAAGGCTTGAGTTCATCCAGCCTTATGAGACAGCCTCTCCCAGTAATTGTGCATAAGTTGTATACTACCATGCCCGGATGCCCTGCAAAGTCCCCTGGCAGGGCGGCACCACCGGGCCTTGGGGCGCCTGATGGCTTTGCGTCTGAGCACCCAGATTCCCCAGATTCATGTTCGCAAAAGCATTGGCGGTGGAGTTACTCGGCGGCAGAGCAGGTAAAGTACAGGAGTACGTGTTGGTGTATACAGAGTTGTTGTAGCTGTAGGCTGGGTATCCGTTGTAGCTGTAAGGGTTTGGCGCTCCGACTGTGTACGGAGTGTTGTAGTTCTGGGGACCCGCCAGACAAGGCCTCCCGTCCCGGACCAGAACCGGCACGGCCACCCTCCTCGGCGGCGGTGGCGGCTGGTGTTGGTGGTGGTGGTGGTGGTGATGCCCTGCGATCTCCAGAGTCTTGTCCTGACGCTGCCTCTTGCACTTGTACCTCCTGTTCTGGAACCAGATCTTGACCTGCGTGGAGGTGAGTTTGAGGGAGCTGGCGAGGTGCTCCCTCTCCGGGGCCGACAGGTACCGCTGCTGCTTGAAGCGCCGCTCCAGCTCGAACACCTGAGCCTGGGAGAAGAGCACCCGGGGTTTCCTGCGCGTCCTCTGCTGCTTGGATGCTGGTTTCTCCGGGTCTGTGTCGTCGCAGTCGCCCAGCAGCGCAGCGCAGCTCTCTGCGTAAAGGAGACACGTTTAAATTATCAACACAAAAAACGATATTTTGAAACATTAACACAACAGACCACATGTTCATAGTCAAACATACTAATTTTAATAAAAAAAAAATAAAGCAAGAAATGACATGACCAGCATTTGAAATATTGGTTATTTAACATGTTTTAAAATGCGTAAAATGACAATATACTGACATGGAAGCTGGTTATTTTAATGGAATAAAAACATTTCTAAGACACTATAAAGAAAGATTAATTTAAACTTTTGCGTTAGTCATATTTCTTTATATTACTTTTTAAGATAGAAAGCAATGCACGGTGATGTTTTATAAAAGATTCTCGATTTTTTTTTTTGCAATCACAACTATTCATTATATTTAGTAAAGCATTTGTGATGAAATACAGTTTGTAAAATAAAATAACATCTTCTCATCCAGTAATGTGGTAAAAGCATGGTACACGTGTAAATAACACTGAACGGCTCCCGGTGTCATACACGTGATATGAATCGTTGCAAAACTGATAGTTAGATACCTTTGATTTAATCCAACAAGAGTAAAACTATGAACATAGGCCTTATTATTGTATTTGGTTGAGTAATATGAACAAAATTCTCTTCAAATCAGATCACATATTCCAGCTGTGTGCGTCCAGTAATGTTTGTCATTAATTTCTTCTCGAATCATCGAGACGATCGATAATATTTGATCGTCTAACAGTACTTTTAAAAAACAACAACAACAACAAAACAACAACTCTATAAATACGTTATATGTATATATAAATATAAAGTATAAATATTAATTTTCAAAAGATACATTTGGAAAGACCTGTAGTCATTTATGGCACCAAAATCCTATTTGCTATTTTATTCTTCTGATATGTCTATACATGCTCTTTCTTTTAATACATATTCCTAATGAAGCTACTCACTGCTGTCGGGTTCCTCCTGCTCGTTCTCCAGTCGGACCTCTGCTGTGTGATTCAATGCCTGATTCCCGAAAACCTCCACAGACAGCACGGACTCCGCCAGCCGGTCCTGCGCGCTCAGCGTGTTGAGGTAAGACATCCTCTCTTCGCTCTCCGACAGACAGGAGCTGATCGGACTTGGGCTGTCCCTGCCTGCCATCATGCAGGAGGGTGGCGAATGAGAGCGAAATGGTTTGTTTGGGAATGCTCCAGGCTGAGGCAGCGCACCGGAGAGGCCGAGACAAGAGATAAACTGGAGCTGCTGCTGCTGAGATTGCTGCTGCAACTCTAACTTCAGAATGTCCTTCACAGAAAAAGGCGTGGTGGAAGAAGTCGTGACTGGACTGGGAATCATTTTTGTTTTTGTTTTAAACCACCAGTGACAGATAACAAATAGTGAACAGGCAGAAATCTGCACCAATTTATCTCCGGACTGCGCGTAAAACAAGTAATTACCGCCGTGCGTAAAGCTGAAGAATGGTTTCGTTCTGCTTGTTTTTCATGTAGACCGTGGAAGACTGTCCTCGCTGTGACATCCCTTTTTCTTCACCGACGGCTCTGCGTCTGTGGCTGTCGGGCTGCGAGAGAGGTCGATCCTGTTTGGTTGGCTGAATTCGGTAGAGAAGGAGCCGGCTCCGTCAACATGCTGTCTTCTCCCTTTCAAAGACGATATGAGGGAGGCGCAGTGGGGGAATATTGACGATCTCACACTCTCTCTCTCTCTCTCTCTCTCTCTCTCTCTCTCTCTCTCTCTCTCTCTCTCTCTCTCTCTCTCTCTCTCTCTCTCTCTCTCTCTAACTCCCTCCCTCTCTCTGCAGCATGTGTCAGCACGATATTTCGAATTTAACTCAGTTATGTTTATGTTGAAAGTCAGCACGTTTAGTGACATTTTGATTGTCATCTGAACAGGTGTGGTACGAAGTCAAAGTAAGTAAGGATCAATTATTATTGACAAATGACAATATGTGTTTTTTTCCACGGTGGATACATTTAAAACTCTTTGGCATTTAATTTGATTCTTCATGGAGAAAAGGAGTTTGTGATCGCATTGTCGGAGTTAATCTCACAACATCACAGGTCTTCACGTCATCACATGCGGCGGTATAAAGATTAGGCGTATCTGCGTTTCCTGTCCAGGCATTTCATGGATAAGATAATACACTACGTCCCTGGGAAATACGATAAAATTGGCAACCGAAGGAGGCAAGATAGAGAATATATTTAGTATTCTGTTTAGCTATTTCTGTCGATTTAATTTGAGAAAGGAGGATTATTTTCCATTAAAATTTGGCCATGATATGCTTTCCCTTGACACTGGGTCAGCCATTTATCTTATATTATCAGCCTCTTCAGATGGAAATAATTGAAAGTCGTTGCAAAAGCGTCAATAATAATAATAATAATAATAATAATAATAATAATAATAATAATAATAATAATAATAATAATAATAATAATAATAATAATAATATGTCTTACAGGGCAATAAAAGTGAAGTTGTACAAAGTGCAGGCGCCAGGGTTTGAGGGCCTATTGCGCCAAAACCGAGAGGAAAGAATAGGAGTTCTTGTGGACATAAACTCATCCGCTCACCATAAATGCTTCTCAAACAAGAAAGTGCGATCTGTAAAATGTATTTACATAAATAATGACTTTCACGAGATATTTACTATAATACCCTACTATAACCCCCCTCATAAAAACTAACAAAAACAATAAAAAAAACAAAAAAAACAACAACCTTATTGAAGAGGATAACCTCATTAATAGAGAAATCACGGGATTTGATCTGCTTCTTCATGAATATGTGTTACATTGTGTGTTATATGATCTGTTACACAAGATAACCTTAAACCCGAATCTGTTTTAAAACTCACTGGTCATAAAGAGAAGTTACCAAGGGTGCAATGAGCTTTCCGTCCTCAAGACGCACAGACGCGAAGCGTCCGGAGTCCGACTGACCATCTTCGCGTGCCACTGACCGGCAGTCAAAAAGTGGGCGAGCAGAGACGCGTGTTTACGGAGCGGAAGGGTCTGTTTCCTGCCTGTAACAAAACCCAGACTCACAGAGAGTGTCAAGGAGCTGCTCGGTGCTGAATGCGTTCCTCTAATACATCATCTTCATCTCAGAATCACCCTGATAAGTTAGGTAAGGTCAGACTCGTAGAGCGAATGCAGACTGCAGCACAAACTTTCAATTTTTTTTTTTTTTTTTACATTCCTAATAAGAGACACATAAGCAATTATATTTCCAAATGATTCCCTCCCAAACGTCAAGTTCCTATGAGATGCTAAAAGTTTTAGGCCAGTTCTAGGCCAGTGCATGTCTCTTCTTGATTCCCTCCTTGTCCAAATCTGACAGTCTAACCTACTGAAGCAGTGGCGGGTGTAAAGTCCTTGGCCCAGAAAACTAATTCAGCAGGAGATATCAACTTGTTCCCTAAAAGCCAGCATCTCCCTGAGCACAGAAGCTACATTTAATGACTCACTAATGATCTTTTCCCTGTGGTCTCTGCTTCTGTTAAGTTGAGAGGCGATTCTGACAGTCTCCTAAAAACAACCAGAATCAATAAATCAGCTCAAGTGTGATAGTCAGATCTTGCAGGTTATGTGTGCAGGCTCACTTCCAGAAAATCAAACAGTGCTGCTTCAAATTGGTGCCGTTTGAAATATATTATAAAAATAAGAAAATGTTTTGATAATGGCATGCACAACAAGACTTTCAGCAGCATATTTAACTAATATGCAGGAGTTCTGGTCATGATTCCTTCTGTACATCTAGAAAAAGGTTTCTGGCTCTCTTCCACTGGAATATACCTTCACACTGCCCTTGGTTTGTGTCCATCTTTTATGCTGTGTCACATCTCAGTTCTTCCCTCATAGGTCTTCGGTCATTTATTTGGCGTTAAAGCAGTCCGTTTTTTCTTTTCAATCTTTCCTTTGTGCTGCTGGATGTGCAGTTTGTCTTCTTTCCTGACCACCTTATCAAACATACTTCCCTAATATTGGAAATACATTTGTAATGAAAAATATATCAGTAATCTTCATTGTTATAATTGCTGCTCTGATATATGTAATGTCTCCTGTGCCAGAGTTTTCAATGTCGCTACACAGCATGATGGTGCCTCCACCATGTTTCACTATATATTATAATATTTTTTTTATACCTTTGAACAAACAGAGACATAATGTGCAGTATCATCTAAGAGCTCCATCTTGGGGTCAGCATTATCCAACAAAGAACTGTTCCCAGACAACGTAGTCCCTTTCAGTGACTGTCCTTTTAGTTGTGCTCCGTGTATTGTTCAGGTGGAAACTTTCTCTCTGTATCATTTCATCTCATCTTGTAATAATAGAACCCCCCCCCCCCACACACACACACACACACACACACACACACACACACACACACACACACACACTTCCCAACTTTAAAACATGTTTTAAATATATATGCATATATTTGTAAATATAATGTGAATTATTTCCTGGAATACTCAGGATACTAATACAAATCACCACCAGTGTGACTTTTTTGTAGTATTTTAATGTTGTGAAGTGTGCTGGAATAATGAGGCCACGAAGGCTTTAAGAACCTTGAAAATATGCAGGTCCAACTTCAGTCCAACTTCTTGCCTCCTGAAGCCCATAATGTATTTTCCTTTTCCTTTTATTTCATGGTCATCATTTAGAATGGCAGAGGACCAAACAGTTGTGTGTGTCAGTAATGGCTCAGTTCTTCTAGGTCCCGGAAGGTGAGTCTTATCAGCAGCGAATGTGATGGTGTCGGTAGCCAGGACCCAGACCGCGCTATTGTGCCCCTGCCTGGGCCCGAGTGACGGATGACAGCTTCTTCTCCATGGAGGAAATGGGAAGGCCAGGGGCGAACCCAGGGCCAGATTTTTGGAGGAAAAACCCAGTTCTCACCTACTTACTTTGAGCTCTGAAAGTGCCAGATATTCCACAATGGCGGGACCCAAGATGATCGCATGTAGCAACAGTCCCACAGGACTCATTGTGTTAACCAGGTTTGGAAAAAGATACCCTAATTAGATTGTTTGTTTTAAAGATCGTGAGAGGGTGACATGTTTGCGAAGCGAAACCGTGCTCTGTGTATCGTAGGTCTAACTTGGAGACCATGAAAGGAGGAAGTGAGGTCAGGCCAGTCTGGATCCCCTGCCCTTTGCCCTCCCTTGGGTCTCATAAATTAGGCTGCTGGTAATTCTGTTCCAGACGGCCTTGCCCCAGCAGGTGTGTGTTTGTATATATGAGCGCTAACAGGGGGGGATGTAAGGGCTGTAATATCTGTGATCTACGGTGTTGGGAATGTAGTTTGGGAGGAAACATGCAACCTAAATATGCTTATCCTCTCTTGCTGCCGCACAGGCCATGTAGATAAAGACAGTGCAGGAGGGAGGCGGGCTTTCACTGAATAGGATGTGTGGGCCTCTAGCTGCTTGGAGCTCCGTCTTACATGGCCACAGCTTGTTTAAAAGAAAAAAAAAAAGAAAAAAAAATTCTAAAAATGATCGAAAGGTTGAATCAAGTTCAACTTGCAGCTTGAGGAACTCTCTCAAACTACTCAAGCTGTAATGGCTCTCTTGGGAAAGACAATGTTAACAGTAAAATAAAAGTTAGCATGCATCATGGCCTTCAGAGGTAAACATCCCTGAGAAAAATGCTACTGGCCCTTCCACAGCCATGGAGGTATCTGTATCAAAGTGACAGGCTGTTTAGGCAAATATCTGCCTCCTTATGCATGAAGGTGCATTTTTGTGAGCTTGTAAACGTATCGAATACAAAACAGCACAACTGCAGCATCATGTATAATTGGTCAAATATAACAGCTGTTGATGTTGCTGATCGTCAGGATAAATGAGTGTAAAGACACAAACACTTTTCTTACGCTGGAGAGCTTTGGCGCAGTGTGTAATACGTAGGTATCGTGTCATTGTTCTGGAGTCAACCTCGAACTCTAACCATCACTTTAATGAGAGAATTGAGTCAGATGTGGATTAATAAATTGTAACGACACAAAGTTGACCTGGTTACTGAGAACTTGTCGTTTCTGTGTTAGTTTCTGAAATCAAAAATAAGCAGTCCGAGTAAAAACACAGACATGAGTCTTCCACTTCCTGTCTTTGTGTCTTAGCTTGCATATCTGTACGAGGCTGAAGTGCCTGACTTGGCCAAAAGACAACATCAATCAATTATAACAGCATGCACAGTACAGTCCTTGTGTTTGAGGTTCCACCCTGCCTGAAGGCGTGAAGGCCACATCAGTGAAAAGCAGCCCGTGCATATCATCCAACCTTTACAAACATTATTTGGAGCCAAGTCAAAACTTCAATCAAATATGGGAACACTTGTTTTCGCAGCCAAGACTCTGCAGACGGTTGTGTTGCCGTTGATTTTGTTTAATGTTGCTATCTAACTTTACTTTTACACATTCTTAGTCTATTTGAATGAATTACCTCACATTTAAGACTTTGTTGTTTGAGACTCTGTGCCTGGTTTTATTGTTGCCAATCTTAAGTTTGTTTTAACTGTTTATTGCTGTTTTTATTCTTCTATTTTTATTTTGTTTTTGTTATTTTTATGTGAAGCACTTTGGCTTCAGCCACTGCTGTTTTAAAGTGCTATACAAATAAAAGTGACTTGACCTGACTTTAAAAAAAATACTCTGGTTAGCAGCCCTGCTACAAGCTGGGAGACTGATAAAATGTGTATCATTCAAACGAGCAGCCATCGTTTTGTGGTTTAGTTGTAGTAGTATTTGCAATGTAGAAAAAAAACCCCAGATGATTAGAGCAATATATCAAGGGCTTATTGTGCAGTTTTGCATCTCTATAAGATCAACATTACACCCAGGGGGCTGTGTTGTCATTCACCAATGCATGACTCGATCACATGCTGATATTCAAGACACTTGTGTCATGTTGATCAATTAATGCAGTACAGACAATCAACAGAATGTGTAATATGAAGTAAGTTCATAATGTGCAGATTAGTTTTCCTCTGAAATATTTTAATGAGATATAATCCAGATGACTTTTGGGGATCCCGTAACAATCAAAGACACAAACATGTAAATAGTTAAACTCTGCTAATAATTCATTGTGTTTTCGCAACTCGTTTAGGAGTGACAAGTGTTTCCCTTCGTTTTCCATGTTATTCTAAGATAAGTCAACCAGCTGCACGCTCCTTATTTTTAGTAAGTGAGTGGATCTTCTCAGATTGCAGAGTTGCCGAGATGATGTGTCTGAATAAAATGGTTCAAGCTTCAGCTCTCACTTTCATGTTTTTATTTTTTAAGAGGCAGCAGTGTCAGTGGCATGTCCATACTTGAATTCCTAAAACAACAGATGGTGTGGCCAATTCCCACAAGTGGGATCATTTGTACTTATTCTGAACAAATCCAAGTAGTTTGTGTTGCTCAGATGTACTTATGGACTCATATCGAGCGTAAAGCTCAGCTGCACATTTGGCATGGCCCTGATCTTCAGTCAGATGTACAAAGTATAAACATAGATTGTAAGTTCTGATTTCAAATGAAGCACACAAAGATATTTACACGCATAACTTGCACACTCAAACGCGCAAATGTTGGAATGTAGTCACGCACACGGAGAGCTGATGTCTGTTGTTGCATGCATGGGGCATCAGTCACTTCACTACAGAACACGAAACGTGGAGGTCTTGGGTTCTCTGTTGTTGCTGTGTCTAGTCCCTTGTCGGAGAATTGATGACACTGTCTTCGGAAAACAAACAGGGCGGGAAGCTAAAAAGGTGGTCACTCACCACGGCTCCCTGACCCAGAGACACAGGGGCCACTGCAACATACAAGCAACACTGCAACGTCCCCCCAGGAATGTGCATCGGTGTGTGTGTGTGCACACGCTTTTGTTTGTGTTTCAGTGATACCACAGCTGGAATGTGACTGTCTTGTGCCTGAATGTGTGCCTTTGTGTGTTTTAGTGGCAGCCCTCTGCAGCAGAAATGATAACCTGTGTGTAAAATGAAAACACGCCACTAAAAGAAAACCCTGTTGGCGCTATTCTCTCTCTTTTTTTTTTTTTTGCCCCCCCCAATTTGCATTATACCACTGGATGCCAAAATAAAGGTTCCACCTTTCACTGTCAGGTAGAGAAGTCCATTCCTGTGAGTATTTGGCTGAGCAACACATTGATGTTGATGTGACACACTCCCCCTGTGGGCACGGACTTGCTCGAGGCCAGTCCTGTCACTCCCCGCTCTGACTCACACTTCACATCACAGTGCAGCCGAAGGCCCTTGGGCCGCCTCACTACGTACACACCAAACCCAGCTCGAGGCCCCTGAGTCCTTTTCTGGGAGCTCAAATCCCATAATTGCAGGGGCTGACAGTGATATCTAACGTATGAGACACCCTCACCTGGTCGTAAGGAATGAAAACATCTACTGTCAGTGTGAAGCGAGGAGATGAGGAGGGGGTCAGACCAGGTATGGGGAAAGTGAGTAATGGGGCGGTCCAAGCAGAGGAGCAAAACAGTAACTCGGTGTTTTGTGGTAACCAGTATCAGGAATAATTGTACCACTTTTAATAAGTAAATTCTACAAGAGGAGTTTTCAACATGTTTAGCACTCACTCATCAACCCTGAGAATCATGCCTCTCCCCAGCTTTCACATAAAAGCAGAAGTTTTAACCCACAGTTTTGCATCTTTTGGGATCCACAGACATTAAAAACGGAATACCTTTTCGTGGGCAAGACAGATGTTTGAAATGAGTAAAGTCAAAAAACTTTATGCAAGTGTTTTTCTCAGCTTTACACCAAAGGTTATTTCTATTTATTAATACATTTCTCCCCTAAGCTAAATGAAAATGACAATAAATCAAATTCTTAAAAAAAAAAAAAAAAATGTCAATGAAATAATTAATTCAACTACCCTACTTTTGTCATTTTGATTCTTTTCCAAAAATAAAAGTAAAACATAATGCTTTGGGGAAGGATTTTTCAGCTGCTGCACATTTTGAACACCGGCTCTTCTACAAGGAGTCACCGAGTTAATGGGGTAATGGTTAGCACTATTGACACAAGAAAATTGATGCTGTCCTTTCTGTTTGAAATTTGCTAGTTCTTTCTTCTGTAGTCTAATAATATAGGCTGTTCCTGTGATGGGTTGTTCAGGGTCTAACTTTCATTTGCAATTAGTCAGCTGAAATCAGCCCCACCTCTGCAACCCTTTGTGACATGAAATGATGAAGGACTGGATATTATATAAAGAATGAGCCAGTATCCACTTGTAGTAATGTTTGGTTGCCATATTATATGGTGTTATAGTCTTTTTTTTTTTTTTAACATGATCTACTGTCAATCAGGGAGACCAAGCCATCAGATTTCTGCTTTTCATCTTAAAGAAATTAAACGCTATAAATTATATTTGATTTTGAAGATGCAATGAAATCCTTCATGCTAGATTTCTTCCTTTTTGTTATGATGAAAATATTAGATTAAAATTAGTTGCATTACGGAATTTTGTTTCTATTCTATTCTTGTCCAATCTTTTTCCTGAAAAGTCAATAAGTATACACTCACTTCTATATAGAACATCTTGTATTTATCAGTTGATCCATTGCACTTTAGTTTGAATCAGATGGCACCATGTAACCATGGCTTACAACCCAGACAGAAAGACTACGAAGAGTCTCCATGGTCTAACTTCCACAGACCCCCTATCATACAGGGGAGAGTAGCCTGGAGTGGTCTTCATTTATCAACCACTTCAGATCCTGCAGACAGCTGAGGGGACCAGGAGCCAGTGTGTTTACACCACAAGTCCAGCCGAGGCCCTCAGCACAGAACAGACCAAGATACTTGCACATGTTCGGATTTACAGAGTCTGACATGCACTCACTCAAACCGTGTGGAGCCTGACTGGCTGCCTGCTCATATATGGTTTATATGGTTTAAATTTATGGTGGCTTCGCAGCTTCGTCTTTATTTTTTTTTCAGACTTTCAACACAACAGGCGCATCACATTGTACAGGAAATACTTATGCAATCAACCATCAGATGACTGCGCCTTCAGTAAAGAGGCTTTTGCCAGCTTCAAACAACGTTTTGGCACCACCTTGTGACAAGTTCTGGTATTAACATTAACATTCCGACCCGCCCCTTGGTTTTAGGCTCCTCGTGCTATTTGCTGAGGCAGCTGTCAATCAAATTACAGAGCTGCTCATTGGTCGGCTGTCCTTGCGCTGGTTGTTTTCTTGCACTGTGACCTGACATGGATGTGTGCGGAGTCTGGCTCCGTGTTTCTATTGGTCGATCCCCTCACGCCCACAGTTCAGCACGCACACCCCGGCTGAAGGTGAGTCCCTCATCCCGGCCAGTCCGCTCAGGTTACACCGTCCGTCCGTCCGTTCATCCGGTAACGAAGTAGCAGTCATGTCGGTGTTCGCTGAGGTCCCGCAAGCGGCTCCCGTCGCAGTTTTCAAGCTGACGCAGGATTTTAATAACGACCAGTTTCCCAACAAAGTCAACCTGGGAGTGGGAGGTAAGTAATCCCGGTGTTTCAAAGTGGTATCCATAGTAACGATAACCCCAGAGCCGGTAATCTATTACTCTTGCGGATGTTTACATCATTGTTGAATACCTGCAGGTCGGTGTTACGTAATATTTTGTGACTTGAACAATCAGTGCCCACGTTTATGTGCAGATGCTGCGACACACTGATAACGCCAGTCTATGACAATATCATATTTAGATGTAAATCAGCGTTAACGCAATGTGTGAACACGTAAGTGCAGTTAAATTCCGTTTATTTATAATCATTTGCAGCTTTGCAGGATAACTGCACTCAGAACAGCCCAGCTTTACAACACAAGTCTCAGAGTAAACATAAAACAAATGATTGTTTTTTTAATCCAAGCTTTATAATCCCAAACCACTGGGATTACTTCAATACATCTTTTTTTTTAAGTCAGTGAATCAACACGCATGTAGGTTTTGTATTATCAGCTCTGATAAGTTATTGTAACTAGGCAGCATCTTATTTCGCTAAGATCTGTGAATCAATTGTGCTGATGCACTGTTCACGACTAAAGTGACTGATCAGACCTTGCTGCTGATTGCAGCTGGACTCCTGAGGTGTTTCTGATTCATGAAGCTTCGATTTTCTCTCCTCCTCTCCCTGTTATTCTGAGCAGTAACGTCTTGGTCTCTGGACGAGGGAACGGATTGGATTACCTCTCAAATATGCATTTCTTGCTCCTTCCTGCGTCTCTCCTAAAGCAAACTAACGGCACATTGCGAGCCTCCATAGGAGCAGATTGTTGTTTTTTTTCCGATGTCCATCTTATTGGAAGCAGTGATTCCTGCTACGTTACACCGCGGAGGAACGGAGAGAAACGTTACTCAGCTTTGTCGTAGCATGACAGGGCTACCTGAGTCCCATGATTAGAACAGACTGAGGCCTTATAATCCTCTTCTGCCTGCTGAACACACAGCGAGGGCTGCTGGGAAATGTATGCTAAAAGAATCCATGTCAAGAGCAGTAGCTGTAATAAAAGGACAAGATAGGAAGTGGATTAGGGTTAGGGTTAGGCTAACCCTAGGCTGCGACGGAGTTTTGCTCCTTATCATGCGCTGACACAGAGTTCAGTTTGCAGTAAAAATACACAATCATGTCACAATCGCCAAATGACCTTCCTGGTGTCGGTGTCTCAGTCCTGCTCTGAAAACAAGTTTTCACATGATTTTTTTTTCTTCTTTTTTTCCACTCGCTTGACGGCACACGTCACACTTGTGAGTCCACGTTTTTAATGACTCCGTTCCCCCGCAGCGTACCGGACGGATGAAGGCAAGCCCTGGGTCCTGCCCGTGGTGAAGAAGGTGGAAAGCATCGTTGTGAATGACGCCACGCTCAACCACGAGTACCTGCCCATCCTGGGCCTGCCCGACTTCAGATCCTCAGCCTCTAAGATCGCCCTGGGAGCCGACAGCCCCGCCATCCAGGAGAACAGGGTGCGTTGTCTGAGCGTCTGCTCCAGTTCTCGCTGTGGTTTCGCCTTTTAGGTGACTGTGTGTTTCTGCTGCTGCCAGGTGGGCGCCGTCCAGTGTCTGGGTGGGACAGGGGCTTTGAAGATGGGCGCTGAGTTTCTCAGGCGCTTCTACAACGGGAATAACAACACCAAGACGCCCGTCTTTGTGTCCGCGCCTACCTGGGGTACGCGCCCACTCACACACTCTTACGACAGAGTAATAATTATCCTGGACTGTGATCTTTCTGCGTAGACTCAACTTCAAACTTTAGACTGGATGAATGTCTTGTGTGCGTCATATCTTATCGATACTCCTGATTTCTTTGTCAGCTCCGACGTGAGAAGTACTAATAGGACGGCACCCGCTCTTACGTCGGTGGCAGACGAACAATAAAAAAAATCAGAGGCTTGTGTTCCCTGGTCCTTTCAGAGAACCACAATGCAGTGTTCAGCAACGCGGGCTTTGAGGACGTCCGTCCATACAAGTACTGGGATGCGGAGAACCGCGGCCTCGACCTCGCCGGCTTTCTCGGTGACTTGGAAGTAAGCGGCTCGTGTTAGAGACTCACACGCTGTTTAAAACTTTGTCCCCCCCCCCCGTGGGCGTATTGAAAAGTTAGCATATTTCTTTGTTTCTGACAGAGCTGTCCGGAGTACTCCGTCTTCGTCCTGCACGCCTGTGCCCACAATCCCACCGGCACCGACCCCACGCAGGAGCAGTGGAAGCAAATTGCTGAAGTCATGATGGTAGAGAACGTTTGATCGTTTGTCCTTTGTTTTTAATGCTCCATGCAATCTTTCTCTCTTTTTCATGCAATTTAATTAATTAATTAATCAATTGATTGTAATATAAATGTATATATTGAAATTTTTTTTTTTTAACATAGATACATAAATAATAAATCAATCAATCTTTATTTATATAGCACTTTTTATACATGAAAGTAACACAAAGTGCTTCAACAAGAATTAAAAACAGTGCAAAGATAAAATAGATGAATAAAAAGCAGGTGAACACACCCGCACACATGCAGACACACACTATAAGTGAAGACATGCCTAGTGATATGGAGACATGGCAGGACACCGAGGACTAAGGTGAGGAAAGGGACACATTTGGGCCATCCACACTGGGGGCGGCACAACTTCCGACCACAGGGGGCGCCGCCCCACAGATCCCCCAAATAATAAAGACAATAACAACAAGGCAAATGGTACACTGTACAGACAAACTAACCCATCAGGGTCCTAGTAGTGGTGAGACATGGCAAGAAATAAAAAAAAAAAACAGGATGAGATTGGGAGAAAAACTTTCATATATGGAATGGAGGTAAGGCGCAGGGAGGATGTCATAATTCCTTATTTTTGTTATTATATTGGCAGTCAAGCTGAGTTTTTTTTTTCTTTTTTGGGATAATTAGAAACTGAAGTTTAAAAAATAATGAAATAAAATCAGATCTTATTAAGTACTATTTAATATATAGTGTTTTGGGTTTTTATGATTTGCAGGCTAAAATCATAGAGTTAACATTTCAGTTTATATGATCTAAATTATGGGAAGTTATCACACACACACACACACACACACCACTAACCGAGGCATCATTATGTTTATTGTTTGATCTTTTTCTCCTGCAGAGGAGGAAGCTGTTCGTCTTCTTCGACTCAGCCTATCAGGGATTCGCCTCAGGTAGTCTGGATAAAGATGCCTGGGCGGTCCGCTACTTCGTGTCCATGGGCTTTGAAATGCTCTGCGCACAGTCGTTCTCCAAGAACTTCGGTCTCTACAGTGAGTCACCCGTGTGTGTGTGTATGTGTGTGTGTGTGTATTGGGGAAGAGATGCATCTAAAATGTGCATTAAAGAGTTTGTCGCTTCCCAGGCAGAGCTCTTAATGACCACATCTGGACATTTATTATGTGAAAGTCAGTTGCAGTGAATTAAATGGATTTGAAGTTTGTGTTCGTCCCATCAGATGAGCGTGTGGGAAACCTGACGATCGTGGCTCACGATGCAGACAACCTGAAGAGGGTCCTCTCTCAGATGGAGAAGATCGTCCGGACAACCTGGTCCAACCCGCCGTCTCAGGGGGCTCGCGTCGTCGCCGTCACCCTGAACTCACCGGAGCTTTTTGGCGAATGGTCAGCTCAAACGATGAGAAGATCGCCCAGGGCCACGCATGAGAACTAAGACTGCCAGTGGGGATGTATGCGTTTGATTTGAGGATCTCTTTGTCGACAGGAAGGACAATGTGAAGACCATGGCTGACCGGGTCTTGTTGATGAGGGCTCAGCTGAAAGCGAAGCTCCAAGCTTTGGGGACTCCCGGGACCTGGGAGCACATCACCGATCAGATTGGCATGTTCAGCTTCACGGGCCTGAACCGTGAGTGACCGCCGACACATCGACAGCCGGAAAACACACAAACCCCCTCAAAATAGCTCATGTTACACATCAAAACGCTTCAAGCCGTTTTAATCCACCTGAGCTGTTGCTGTTTAAACTTCAAAGATCAAAGAAAGTTTTGTATAATTTCAGCAAACGTGAGACAATGAGCAGTTTGAGCGAGCGACACTTTCTTCTTTATTTTTCTCTTGGTTTCGACTGGCCATGTGATCAGTCGACTGCTTCATAGTTGGTTAACTGATGGTTAAGTGGTTAGTTATTGCAAAAAGAAAACCCATTAACTTCGTTCCCGATTTGTCCACTGGGGGTCGCTTTGTTCCGTCAGAACAGAGATCATGATACAACAGACACGAAACTGAACAACAGATGGCCACAATGTTCCAATGTCTCGCTAAATAACATTAAAATCACATTATTCTGCAGAGAAACTAGCAGGTAGGAATTCTGCTCCAGCGACAGCGAAATTAATATTAAGGATTATCAGAGATTAAAAGACAAAGTGCATTAAATGTCAAAAATGTTCATGATGGGCTTTTTTGTCATTAAAACTAAAGAAACCCAGTGGAATTCTTGCTATTTCTAGGACAGTATGCTCTTTTACTAGAATGGCCCAGTTGTGTCAAACTGAACTTGTAAGTGGCTTTTCAACACAACTTAGATTTTAAATAAGGATTTCTTCCTAATTACTTAGAGTTAAATAAAATAAGAATAAATCATTTCTAAAAATTACATTATATTACAGTTGGTGTATGAGAGTATAAAAACTGTTTTCATTGTTGTTTGTATTTTGTAATATGTGTAATATGTAAAAATCACGACATTCTATTTTGTTTTGATGCACATGAGACCAGTTCCTGACAGTTAAATATCCTATTAGAAAAAAAACTAAACTCTTCCCTTTTTGTTATTTGCTCCAGCTAATCAAGTGGAATACATGATAAAGGAGAAACACATCTACCTAATGGCCAGTGGTCGCATCAACATGTGTGGTCTGACCACCAAGAACATCGACTACGTGGCGGAGTCCATCCACGAGACGGTCACCAGGGTCCAGTAGGGGACGCCGCTGCACCGTCGGCCTGCACTGATCCCGGGGACGGCTGTCGCTCCCACCTGATATCGTAGAGCAACACGCAGTCGCACAAACCCACAGACGGCTTATTCACACTTTGTCCTCCACAAGGTTGAACACATTCTGGACCAACAGTATTTCTCTTTGTAGAGTATGCCATAGTTGCGTAATTCCAATCCGAATTCGTTTTCACCGTGTCGTCACCTTCCTACTTTATTTTTCATGTTTGTATTTTTAGTTGATGTGTCATCAGTCAGTGACTCTGTCACTGCGTTGGTTACCTCAGCAGCAGTGACTCCACAGTCTAAAAAAAACGTGTTGAATGCTTCATCCATTTTAAATGTCAATTATAGTTTTATTAATTTATTAAGAGGATTCAACAGAATAACCTCAACTTGACCAAACTGAATTAATTCAGCTGTGAGAAACGTGTTTAGTATGAATCACTGTAGACCTGTGAATGTGTGTCCTCACAAAGATATTTTTAACTTGAGCTATGTAATTTATTAATGATAAAAGTTTTCTTTTTTTTCCTTCCCCTCAGGGGTTTTAGTAATTACCTCACTTTTAATCCATGTGTGTTAAGTCGTCTTTTATTTTTAGTGGAGCACAAATGGCAGCGATTGCTCGGACCGCGTGTCGCGACTCCAGAGAAATCTGTCGCTCGCCGCCGCTGCCGCCTGCTGAACAATGTGACGTCTCTAGTTCTGTCAGGCACCCGCCAGTGAATGTTGACTGTTCGTTGCACCAGTGCGCCGTTACGTAAGATGACCACGTCTCGTGGCACAAACACACTAATGATCAACCGATTTTTTTGTGCGGCTCTGCACGGGCCATGATCACAGCGAGACACCAGAGCGGCTTAACTGAAGCTGAAAATGTCAAATTGGCTCATTCAATAAAAGACTTCTCAGTGGCGATGATGTGCTTCATTTACAAGTTCCTGTGGAAATCATTTTGTGAAGTTAACACAGACGAGAGTATGGTGTTCATTATGTAGTAGTTTGAATTGTAGAGACACAAGCAGCAGAAATCAAACAAAGGTGAAAAAAAAAAACGTCTTGTTGTTAAGTAAATTTATTCATAATTCCATCATCTCTTGGAACAAATAATCTTGTTTCTTATATTTGGATAATTTATATAATCATTTAAAATTTACAAAATGTAACTTTGCCCATTTCTCTCAAACCAACAGCATATCAGTCTTTACAAATAGAAAGAGAAACAAACTGGAGTTTTTGATTTCACATAAATCCTCCCGATCACATCAAAAAGAGAGAGAGAGAGAGAGAGTGTGTGTGTGTGTGTGTGTGTGTGTGTGTGTGTGTGTGTGTGTGTGTGTGTGTGTGTGTGTGTGTGTGTGTGTGTGTGTGTGTGTGTGTGTGTGTGTGTGTGTGTGTGTGTGTGTGTGTGTGTGTGTGTGTGTGTGTGTGTGTGTGTGTGTGTGTGTGTGTGTGTGTGTGTGTGCGTGTGTGTGCGTGTGTGCGTGTGTCAGTAGTCATTGTAACTCGTTGTGCAGTGTCCTTTGTACCTCTATAGCCTCAGTAGGCAGAAAGAATCAAATGACTATCCAAACAGTGTGTGTGACAGCGAAGGGAGGCGGTGGCTTGACGTCACTGTTGTATTGCTTTTGTCTTTCATATTTTTTTTCTGCTCTGTCATATATCCTTTTCCCACATTTTCACCATAAAGAGCCGACATGTCCACTGTGGACTACATCACATTCATAAGCACAGATCACTAATTATTGCAGTCGTTGATTATTTCTCTAAAAAAAATGGCTTAACATGTTCCTTTATTAAGCAGCTTTCTACAACTTGTAAAGTCTTTATGAGCAACTGTTAAAATCTACTTAAACTACAGATATTGAACTTTGCAGCCTGGCTGTTTCACTTATTGTTTGGTTTTTTTTCTTCAGCTTTAGCAGGAGAAACCTCAGGCTGCTGTCTAAGCGAGATCTGTCATAAAATCTACAGTTGCTTTGAATTTGACTGATGCACATCAGAGGGAAGAGAGTCGTTCTATTCATGCATCCTTTTACATACGCATGCATATGGAAAAGAGAGGAGTTGCTGCGCGGATCATTCTGCAGTGAAAGCAGCTTAAACATGCAGGTAGTGACTACTTCTTTAAGAGCATTCATTTATTTCAATCCCCAGACCCCCCCCCCCCCCCCCCCCCCAAAAAAAGAAAACCCACCCCCTCCCAGAAAACCCCTAAAACCCCTAGCTTATTTTGAATTGGTGTGTGCAGCTTAAGTGACTGACCCTGTAAAAGATGAACTATACATAGAAAATCTGCCAATATAATAAAAACAAAGTAATAATAACCTGACTGATAGTGTGTTCCCACTGTTCAACTAATCCAACTAGACTTTTAGGCTTGACTAGATGAGGGTGTTCGTTGAATTAAAAACAAAAAGATGTGCACAAATTGTAGTGTTGTTTTTTGTTTTTTTTATAGGAAAACATAGAGAATAATTGAAGTTGTGTTGTTGGAAATACACATTAGGCTGATTAAGTTGTGATAAATCAAGTTACAGTATTCCAATGACTTATATTGCTATCTTTAAATAACTTTTGGTCATTCTGGCACTTCCATTAAAAAAAACCCAGCAAGAAATTGTTCTGCTCTGAACTGTGCATCTGACTGAATAATAAATAGTTACTCCCGCTGAGAATTGATTTATGGCTTTTCTTAAAACTGGCAAATCTTGTGGAGAAAATTGTGCTTTTATCCCGTGGCTTTTTCTTTTCAGTTTTTTTTGTTTTTTTTTTATCAAAAGCTTATGTGTTGGGTTTGTGGCAGGAGGTTTCACAACCTTATGGCAACTCTAAGACAGTCCCCTGTGCAAATATCATTCTCAATATGTGGGAACTGCCTGACAATAGCAAGTATCCTTATTGATTGTGTAACCAGGTAAACAGATTGAAGCTGGGCTCCATGTTGAGCAATTTCTGTCACTCATTATGGCTTGAATGTAATGATTACGTTTTGTTTTTTTAAAAAGGAAAAAAAAGACAATTTGAATACCAGAAAAGGATAAATCTCTTGCTTTACCTACAAAACATGCGACTAGGATCCAAAACAATGCAGTGTAAGGCTGGATTAAATCCAATACTATGATATTTAGATTTGTTAGATCAGGCTTGTTTCACTTGGTCGGGCCGAGCGAGGCCAGGAGGGACCTGAGTTTACCGATGGCTGCGGTAGATGGGACGCTTCAGTGTCCAGTAGGAGCTGTGCCCGAGGTTGAGGGGAGTCATGGAAGTAGATGAAGAGACCCAGTGAATGAAGAAGAGGAAACAGGCGTGTGCTTCATCCCTTGTTTTCTTGAGTGACACCGTGCTAGCTTGTCACTGGCGGCTGCTCTGAACCTTCCTCTAAACTCTTCTCTCCATCCCGAGACTTTTTCCTCCTCTTGTTACCTGGAGACAGAGAAGACCAGGCTGAGAACGGCGTCGGCACAGTTAAAGGGTCTTGTTAAAAATGTAGCTGTCTGTGAACCAAAGAGCCCTAATGACGTTGGCTTTCTATTGAACTGCTGATTATCACCAACTGACGTCCCACCGGCTCAGTTTCTGCCTAAAAATGAGCAAAACTAAATGAGTCATAGTTAATCTGAGCTCACAAGGACGAATGCATCTGGAGGAAGCAGCAGGATGCACGGAGACACATCCCACATCACCTGTTGCTAAGAGACGTCCAGCACCGCCGCGAAGACCGAGAGAAAACTTTCTTCATATCTGACGGCACGTGTGGGCGAGCTGTCACGTCGGTGTTTGTGACGAATTGCACACTCACTCAATTTATGCAAGAGCTTCTTTCCCAGGTTTTCTTCGGAGCTGGACAGAGACAGCGAGCTGATGAAGGGAGAGGTGGACGGCTGAGACTCTGTAGGCACATCTGAGAGACAAACACAAGGGTGACCAGTTCACTTTTAAAGCTTTTTCTGTATCTACCAAATATAATGACTCTTTTTTTTTTTTTTTACTGTAAACAGAAAAAAAAAAAAAATCATGATATATTTTTGTCACTTATGTCTCTTTTCCTGGTTGGGTTTCTGGAATGCTGCAAGTATGTGCATGTATTGTAAATGACTTGGAAAACGTATAAAATGGACTTAAATGGATCCCAAAGCAACGTCTCAGCTGCTTATGGCTTCATCTTATTCTAAAAACAATAACAAGCCAGGGGCTGTAAGTTAAAAGTGGCGCGGAGAAGCTCTCACCATTCTCTCCGTAGGTTTCCGGTCGGTCCTCGTGGATGTAGGGAATCTCATCCATGCGAAGGAAAACTGTGTCGTTCGGACTCCTCTGCCCGTCAGATTTACTGCCTGTGGAGACAAAAAGAGGGAACAATACTTATTGACACAACACATCAGCAACATGTTGCTGCCTCTGGCTGTAGAGGGCGGCAGAGAACCTGGCAGTTAACAGTTCAACAAGAGATTTATATACGATAGCAGCAAATTGAGGATTTAAAATGCCACATTTAAGTTCCAAATAAAAGTAAGCTACTCCAGCTAGGTGGAGATGAAATCTGAACTGGCCCCTATCTCCTTGTAAAGCCCTCGGCTGGACATCCAAGCGAACCATCTGTGCAATTGTATTTTAATGACACTAACAAACGCACACAAAACTGGGTGGCGTGTTGCACACAGCGTAAGACAGATGGTATGTGGAGAAATCCTTTAAGCTTTGCAACCAGTACAGATTGGCCGACTCCATGGCTGCACCAGTGAGACTCGCAATGTGTGCATAGAAATGTTGAGCTCGTTTTGCCCCTGAATGAAAAGAAACATCAACATCTGTTGTCACGTTGATTGCACAACAGTGTAACGTCTACAAACAGTGATCTGGTGTGACGTCTCTTCAATTGATCAGTAACATTATCACTGGTTTTCGCATCTCTACATTTTCATTCTGATATTTGTAAGCTGGACGAGAACATTTTATGGGCCTTTTCGGCAACTGAATCAGGTTCTCATGTTTGTGCCAAATAGCTAGATTAATCATACATTCACTCATTGGGATTTGGCCCTCGCCCACAATGCAAGTGTGTGTGTGTGTGTGTGTGTGTGTGTGTGTGTGTGTATGTGTCTGTTTAAAGCCTTTGAAGCTTCTTTTCCTCTTCAAACAAAATCGGCACCAATCCAAAGCATTGTCAGATTCACACTGAGCTTCAGAGGGGCTCACGGTCATTTACATTTCAAGCCGTTTCTTTCACGAGTGGAGCAAAACAATAAGCACGAAAGTAGCTCAATTATTATTATTTTTTTAGACCATACTCAAAGCGAGCAAAGGAAATGATGCAGCGCTCAGGATTTGTACATTGTTGTATATGAGGGGAAGATGTGTGGATGTGATGATAATGGAGAAAGAAGTATTTTTTTGATATTATTGTTGAATTTGGTGTAAAACTGTCGGTCCTGATATCAGCTAACTGAAACATTTCTGAGAGGCTTCACAGTTTCTTTCACATGGCCTCTCTTTTATGAAAAGCTGCTTGGATCTTAGAAGCACAAACATTCAGTTATAATCAAACAAGAACATAAGTCATCCGTCTCTTTTGTGTTAATAAGTAAAACAAAAATTGACAGCCATTGCTGAGAATTTACTCTTTTTTTAATCAAAAGCTTCAAAGTGATTAATATAGCTCAAAGCAACTTTAACAAATGACTAAACAATCAGTTACCGAGAGAGTTAAGTACTGAAAATGTGTACTCAAGCATGGTTTTTATTAAACTGGAAAAAAAAAACAGTGCAAGGAAATCGTTCAAAACCACTCAAGTGCAAAGTGTGGTTTTCCAAAACTAGTACAAGCCACTTTGTAATTATATCTACTTGCATTGTCATTAGTATTTGATTAATTTCACCTGTACAAAAAACATCTATAATTAAAATACAGTGTATCTAAAAATGACACTATGGCAGTTTGTTTAGTGTCCACATTAAAATTTAAAGCAGGATTATTTTCCAGTTTGAAGAATAAATTAATTGGTAAAAGTTTTGAGTATTATTGAAATTGTAGCTGTAAAGTAAAGACCTGCTAAAAAGTCTACTTAATGACAGCCACACAGTTATTTTTCCGACCGAATTTTGCTGTTGTGTGTCCGTCACGACTCGATTCCTACTTACGGACGATACGGTTTCTTTCGTTGAGCTGGGAGGTGTTGCGAAGGCCACCGTGTGGGTGGAGGTGTGCAAGGCGTGCAAGCCCCAGCCGGGTGTGTGTGTGTGTGAGAGGGAGGGCGATGCTGTGCGAGCGAGCCTCCGGGACCGGCGGCCTCCCTTTGGCATCAGGATCCATGGGGTCCGGCGTCTGAGGCAAGCTGTCCATCCTGGTGGCCGTCATGGCGTTCTGGTAGTGGCTCCTGGTGATCTGTGGACGCAAAGTGTTCATCATGAACGTGTGCGCGCGGTGATTGCAACCACTGTGCACGTGCACAGTGATTGTAACCACTGTGCACGTGCACTCACAGTAATGGCCTGTATTTGAGGGCAATGTAGGAGAGGTGAAGTCACAGGGCACATCCGTCATTTCAGGCAAAAAATAAATAAATATTCACAGTTGAAATGGAGCTCAATTATCCGCAGTGATTAAAGGAAAGAGGGTGCACAGGGAGGAGAGCAAGAGACAGGATGCCTGTGTTCAGTCAGAATCGGGGATTAGAACATATCAAAGGCAAATGCAGCAGCAGGGGGAAAAGTCTGCATTTTGAAATATTTTCAAGATTAAATGAAAAGGGCTTAAAAAAGTGCATTCAGGCAAGTGCTTCCTTTTTTTTTTTTACCATAACTGTGCAGGAAATTAGTCATTTGACTGACTTCATAATAACCATGAAATGCTGTGTGTGTGTGTGTGTGTGTGTGTGTGTGTGTGTGTGTGTGTGTGTGTGTGTGTGTGTGTGTGTGTGTGTGTGTGTGTGTGTGTGTGTGTGTGTGTGTGTGTGTGTGTGTGTGTGTGTGTGTGTGTGTGTGTGTGCGCATTTATATTTGTAACCTTGATGATCTGCAGGTCTGAGAGCTGACGGACTGAGTAGTCGGGTAAATAGACGGCTCCTCCCATGGACAGCTGACCCACACTGGCTCCACTCAGCAGTGAATCAGACTGGTTTAGGCCGCTGCTCCGAGAGCTGAACCTCGGACCTGAACACAGTAGACAACAAGTTAAACGATGATAGTAAAGTGCAAAAGTCCAAGTCTAAAATTGACTTCGCAGTCAACAACCCCCTTTTTTTTCACCTTCACCAACAAAGTGTTGGAGTTTATTGAAATACATTTCACAGCGACTCCACACTTCATTTTGAAGCTCTTTCATTCAGCGAGAAAGTATTTGTACTCCATCCCTGCTTTGGAAGAATTTTTTTAGGTACTTTACATGTTTAAGGATTTTTTTTTTGCATTTACTTCCAATATTTGAACACATAAAGTATATAAGTACTTTTCACTCCACGCATGCTACAAACTGCTTCCATTGTTTACGATCGATTTACAGGGAAACGATTAAAGCAACAGTTATCCATGCTGCAGCTGCAAAAGTTAATGAATTTAAGTACGATCAAGTTAAATCATGAACACCAAGCCTTAAATTTAAGTTAGTCTGCCAGAGGAATTATTCAGAAAGAAACACAATATAGTTTTTACAGTTTTTCTCAAGGTGCTACTTTTCCAGATGCTTAAAGTGAAGACCTAATTCTGTGATGTCTTAATAAGAAATGATCAAATATGTAATGGGGTCCTCCAGTAGCTTTACGTTTCCCCACCGAACACTGCATGTACAAAATCTGCACCCAGCCAGCACACAAAATGAGCCAGAGAGAGGGAAAGTGAGAGACAGGCTTTGTGCTAGCTCTGCAGTCTTAGCTGGATTTCATATAATCCTGCGCAGGTCATGTCCTTCCGCTGGGAAATTCTCTGAAATCACTTCTTTTAATTACTGACTTGCTGCGGCTGCCCCAGCTCTCACAAGCTGACACTACACAGATGCTGGGTGGCATTTTGGCAGGAGAAAATAAAAAACACCCGCCTCTGGCTTTGAATCATTTCTGCAGAACTTGTGATGTCACATTCATGGAGTCTCCTGAATTCATTGATCTGCACGGGTTTCAATGTGCACGAACCTACCGATAGGCAGGGGTGGGATGAGCGCCGGCATGCCATAGTAGGAAAAGGCTCCATTCTCAAACCGAAGAGCCTCCTTTCCAATCTCCACCTCCACCCGTCCCTGCAGCATCAACACAGTTGTTTATATGGATCAGCTCTGAGCTCCACTCTAATAACATTAACAATGAATTGATTGACTCATCTAATGGATCCTCTCACACAGGAAATGTGCAAAAACAACCCCATCATAACAACACAAAGCGTGCACACCATCCAGACTCGGTCTGCATGATTTACTTTCACGGCTACCTGCAGGATCAGGATGAAGTAGTCCACAGGTTTGTTTCTCTGAAAGAGGTAGTGTTGAGGAGCGTGCTTGCTCTTGGGGTTGAACTTCAGTTCCTGCACAATGCTGGGATGTTTGATGAGACGCAGCAAGATCTTCTCCGACAGGTGGCAAGCCCTGAACGGCTCGACCTCTTCGGGTGGGATTTAAAGAGACAAAACACACGAAGACAAGCCAAAGAAAGCACATTGAGCTCCTCATCACTTGTCCTCAATGATATTTTATCCCGCACCATGATCTATGAACCCGAAAAGCACACAAGCACATGAAAACTCGAGCAATGCTACCTGTGGCCAAGAAGCGGTGGGTCGCGAGCAGCAGCTGGGGCGAGATCTTGACTTTTAGCTCATGTTCTGCCAGCTTGAAAATAGAAAAATCCTGCTGTTTCCTTTCATGGTTGGACACTCGTCTCTTGTTCCGATTGTCAGCTGTGAAGGCACAGAGACGGCAAATCATATCCAGTGCATTTTATAGACATTTTAGCACCTTTCACAAAGTCACATAATGCAACACAGCTACAGAGGTTAAAAACACAGTGGGAATTAGTACAGCGTGTGGAGAACACGAGGTGTAGTTAAGAGGAAATACAGAAGATAAAATAGCCGCGTAAACGAATGATAGAATCAGAGTCAGATAGGAAAGTTTAAAGAGTTTTCTGCGGAAATAATGGAGTGTGGGTGTGGCGGCAGACTTCCAAAGACCTAAAATTTAGGATCACTTTTGGTTATCATATGTTTTGCTGAGTCAGGTACTGTAGAGGCAGGTTTGCAATGTCTTTACGTTACAAAAAGCTAATCCAGTTTAATGACTGCCACACAATTGCACTTTATTTGTTTGCACTTTGAATAACTGGCATATTCTCCCGTGTGCCACTGCAGTACTATTGCAACTCCATTAGTTGCTGCAGTTCTTCATTTGCTTACTTAGTACATTGATCAACAGCTGAAGATATCTGGAGCGCATCGTGTGCTATAAGCACACCTCCGACTGGTAAATTGACTTATCCTGTGCAGATGTGAGGAGCCTTAAACATATTATGTTCCATTAAATACAGCACAGCTGCAGCAGGAACAGCTGGTGCTGTAAAGGCCTGAAGTGCAAAGTCGTGAGAGATTACCTCCGTCTCTCTCTCTCTCACACACACACGCACGCACGCACGCACGCACGCACGCACGCACGCACGCACGCACGCACGCACGCACACACACACACACACACACACACACACACACACACACACACACACACACACACACACACACACACATCATGTATCATGGAAATGGGAATAAATGTGTTGTTTCTAAATCACAGCACAAAAATCAGAGTGAAAAGAAGCTGCAGACCAGATTAAAGAGTTTAGCATCTAAATACCTCTCTGTGGAGAGACTTTCCAGCCAATTAAAATGAAAGGATTATGGTGATTATCTGTTGGACTGGGTCATCTATTTGCGTTATTTAATTATGCATCAGAAAGCATCTGGGAACAACAGGGGGGCAAGGTGAAACCAATAGTTTAATGAGAAAACATGAGTATGGATGGGAGGGAAAGGAGCTTACAATGTGCAATTTATGCTGTAATTCCAGTAAAGTGCCTCACAATTGATATGCAGATATATGATGTTGATGTGAGAAGTGATTTACAGTGTGAAGAAAAAATAAAAACTGTAAGCTCTTGTGAAATCCCTCCAGTATGAGAAGTTGACATATCCATTTGCCGTTTTGATACGTACTGAAGAGATCTGTCTCGTCCACGATCTCAGATTTGATGATCTCCTCTATGACGTCCTCCAGTGTAACGATACCCATCACTTCATAGAAGGGGTCCCCCTCGCCTTCATTGTTCACCCTCTGCACCACAGCCAGGTGGGACTTCCCTGCATCACGAACAATAAAACAACACCATCAAAAAAATACACATACACATATTTATTAAAAAAATTGATCTGGGGCTAAAAACTGTTCCAGGAGCAGCCGGAATAACAGCGTCACAAGGATAAAAATAACTCGAGTCAATAGCCTCCAACTGGATCTGTGCAGCCAAGATGAAAATCAGCATTAGTTCGCCAAATGAAACTGAAAGAATACATACACATAAAGTGTGTGTGTATTTGTGTTGTCCATGTGTACAACAGACACGAGAAGAAAGTGGACATGGTGGGGGGGGGGGTTGGCTGACAGTTAGGAAGACTTGGCCCTTACGTAACCACAGAGATTATACAATCAGTCTGGGGATGCCTGAATCTGCTGAATAAACTGGCCATGCTGCTGCCACCTCTGCACACATACACACACACACACACACACACACACACACACACACACACACACACACACACACACACACACACACACACACACACCATGCATTTCCACGAGCGTTTCCTGGTGCTCCCCCTCTGCCTTCCCACTCACTCAGTGTTTAGCTGAACACGACAGGCCTGCCAGATACAATGACGGAGCTCGCCGGCAGCCTCTCTGCAACGAGCCGATAAAGTCAACGTGACAAGAAGTTGCCATCGCCACCGAGCCTGAACATCACCAGAAGAGAACAGGAAAAATGCTACGGACACAATGCTAAAGACGCTATTGCACAAACTAGTCTTCCAGCTCAGATTTATTTTTTTTTCCCTTCTAAAAATACTTTTTGATCCGAACACATTTGATGAATCTCCACGCTTGGTCATCAGAACTCGTCACTGTTTGTTCTGCTGACGTCAGTTTGGAGGCCAGAAAAGTTACCTAACCAAATTCATGATGTCACTGGAGCACAGATTTGAGCAGAAACGTGTAAACAGTCTCCGGCCGTATTTTGAACAAAACCAGTGGCTCATACTAGACGGGCCGATTTAGGAGATCATTGCCAGGGGATAAAATGGATCAAATGCTTTAATCCACTGCGACAAGGAGGAAAAAAAAATGCTGATTGACTGATTGCAGTCTGAAAACAAGGGGCTCTGCCCGGGAGAGATGGGGAGGTTGTACTAAGCATTCAGGTCATCTTGTCGAAAGAGCTCAGGTGAGTCAGAGGTGGAGTTGCCCTGAACTGCTGATATGCATGGGCACTGCATTACATCATTCCTACATTACATAATACTCTTGCAGAACAACACACTTTTACCAGACTCACAGACAGACACACACGCTTGGGGCGAAGCTGGGTCTTCTACGGACATTCTCTCTCGCAAATGTTTCTGCTCCATCAGTTTAGTGTGTCCTTTCCGACTGTTTAAAATACACGTTTTATATCACGCATGTGTTTTCAGCCATTCAGCCATGATAGCCAGACAATCCCATTGATGGAAATAATGCATGGCGGCAATATGTTTTCCTCTCTCGTTCACACATCAAGTTTAATATTTAAAACTACATAATAAACAAAAAAGACAGAAAGCACTTGTGCCAATAATATCCCACATTTTGCAAATTCACACACTGAAGGATTTAACCTAGCACAACTTGTAATGTAAGATAATGTAATTGTCTTTATGTTTCACCTCAAAATCAAACTCATCCAATAAAAACCTCAAAATGTTTAAACTTCGTAATAAAGCTCCTCTTTCTAAAGATCGTTGCATATGCAGTATTTCAACAGCTGTTGTTGAGATTGGGGATTTGATGTGTCAGGATTAATTTGATATGTTTATTTCGATATAAATGTAGCCTGAGTGAGAGACATAGCACTTTTAACACATACTGCATGAGGTTTGGGGATTGTAAGTTATATTATTGAATACTGCTGTTAGTTTTGTATTTTGTATATATATTTGTCATGATATTGATAACCCACATTTTCAACTTGAAAAGCAGCACAGTAACTTTGGCTGCATGTTTAAAGTTGACATCCTATTGAATGATATTGAAAGAATAAGTTTTTTAAATCCTCGACATATATTTTTTTTTAAAAAGACTTTGACTTGAGGTGCATAAACCCCGTGATCTTTGTTCTTATTTACATTATCTATCTAATCCTTTAGAGTTTTATTTTCATCATTGTATAGTTTCTGTTGGATACTACAAGGGATGCATTAAAAAAAAAAAAAAACTGCTCCTCGGCAGACAGAAAAGGTTCTTCAGTGCAAGTTCTTTGTTTTTCTCTTTTTAAATTGTAAAATGAAACACTTAAACATGCACAGCCACTACTGTACTCATACTGATGGACCCACTTAATCCTGCATGGTAACTATTTCAAATCTGAGCAACACCTGAGTTATTTGTTGAGAAACTAAAATCAAAATGGCAAATACATTATGTGAAAAAGAAAACCTGGCCTGTAACTCCAATCAGCAGACTGTGTTTTACGTCATATCACTTGTGAAAATATACCAATAATAATTCCATCAACGCATATGTATACATTTTAATGTACTTCAAATTGACGTCGGCTGCGCTCATAGTCTGGACCGTGTTTTCCACAGTAAATTATGTTTGCAGGCGCTTGTTCATATTTCTTACTGGTGACATTTCCATTCCTTCCTTGAACACAGACCTCTCCCCCAGAACGTCACCCTTCTCAGTGAGACATCACTGCAGCTTCCAGCCGGGCTTCCTGAGCAGCGGGGAGCCGTTACTCTATTACAGTGCCATGGGAAGGAGGCGAGAGGGCAACGGAAAGGTTGGGGCTGAATTTTTCATGCTTGCACAGCAGGGATGACAGCGACCTGCAGGGTTGGGGGAACTTCAAAGTCACCATGGGATGACAATTAAGAGCTCAGAAATGGCGGAAAGGTGAAGCCCGACTTCGCCTTTCCACTTTATTTATGAACCCACGGACAACATGGGAACAGAGTTGAAAAACCATGGGTCAGGAGTTAGCTCGTGGCACGCTGGTGTCAGACTAAATCCATCTTTAATAATCCTGAAGCAAGATGAAGCTGCACACGCCGACCTGTGAGTGGCCTTTGCTGCCACTGACTGACATCTATTCGGCGGCCTGTGTCAATGAAACAGATTTATCTCCTAATCCCCACAACATGAACCAATGTCACTGAAATCCTTATATAACTATGGGGGCTAGTAGACACTCGTATGTCTCTATTTCAGCATATGAAGCTGTCACTCGGGCAGTCAGGGCTGTGTGATGCGGGATTCTGATTCATACTAACTCTTATCGTTAAGACTGAATGAAGCCCCCAGAGAGAGGCGACATACTTACTCGATAGTGAACAGATGCTATCTCGGTGAGAGTGAGCGATGGGAGTGCTGTAATACGGTCAACGCGCTTATGAAGAGATATGATTATCAAACAAAAGATCCAGTGTGTGTGAGTGGAGAGGGAGAGAATCTGTATTGAAAATCCTTTTTGATGAAGGTCAATATTACATTGTGATGAAGAGCTGATAACTGCAAGAAATGAGGTGGTGGTGGTGGGGGGGGGGGGGGGGGGGCAACAGAAATCCCTCTCATCAAGTGGAGTCTTAGGATAACCCCTCTCTGATACCTGGTAGACCTAACCTCTATCTGAACTGAACTCACATTGTGACACAGTGTCTGGTTTCACACATGGCTCTCGCTGCTCAGAGGATCAGAGGGCTTTGCATGCGGGCCCAGGCTGATCCAGCAGACTGATGTAAACTCTGACCTCTGCACTCAAAGTTTAGTCTGTAGGAGCACAGTCACTTCAAAAGGACATCCAACTCTGGGGTGGCAAGAGATGACCATAAAACAGGAAATTAAGGACACACATTTATATACAGACTACTGCAGACACTTTTTAAAGTGGAGTTACCTCTCTTAAACTCCTCCAGCATCACATCCAGTTTGGTGTCGCTGAAGACGCTGTGCATGGGATGTTTGTAAAACTGAGTGATTGTTTTCAGTGGCGTGCAGTCATCAGGATCCACAAAGGCCAAGTCCTTGACAAACAGGATGTCCACAATGTTGGACCTCTCGTTCTCGTAGACCGGGATGCGCGTGAACCCGCTCTGCATGACATCGGACATTGTGCAGAAGTCCAGGACGGCGTCTGACGACAGCATATAGCAGTCTGAGAGTGGGGTCAGCACATCCTCCACGGTCTTGGTCCTGAGCTCCAGGGCCCCCTGGATGATGTTGAGCTCCTCCTTGACCAGGTCATGATAGGGGTCTGTGACACGCAGCATGGCCACCAGCTTCTCTCGGGTATAAAAGCTGCTGATCTCCTGGTGCAGCATGATGTCCAGAATCTTGGAAACTGGGTAGGCGATAGGGAAAAACACCAACATCAGCAGGCGAGTGGCACAGAGTGTTTTGGAGGCAATGGCGAGACTGTGCCTGGACGCCACAGAGTGAGGTAAAATCTCACCGATGAAGAATATCCCCAAAGTGCAAGAGGCAGTGGAGAGAGCAGTCATTCCTAAAATCTGACACATCCACACCACAAAGCAGGTGTTTGTGAGGACGTTGCCAAGCACCACAGTGCAAAGGATATAGTTCCCATGTTTACGCACTGACTCTATTTTCCGTGCGTATTTCTGCTCTTTCTCTGTGCCACTGTTCTGCAGGACCCGCAGCTCCACGGGGTCCAGGGCCAGCATGCTGATGTTCAGACCACTGCAGAGAGCCGACAGCCCCAACAGGAGCACCGAGACCCCCGCCTGGAGCCAAACATCCGCCTCGGGAGGTCTTTCCACCACCGCCAACCAGAAGTCCTTGGTGCTGTAATGCTCCCATTTCACTCCGTCAAACGCGCACATGGAGTAGTATTTGATGACCTCGTCTCTGCGCAGGTCTTTGGCGAGCAGCTCCACCAGCACTGAGTTGTGACTTGAAGTGGATTTGAAAGAGCCCAGCAGCTCGATGTCCGAGCTGCGGGCGTTCTCCTCCTCACACGGATTCCTCATGACCGGGAGCCGCTTGTCCGCGTCGCCGCCGTCCCCTCCCGGTTCCTCGATAAACGCGATCCACGGAGCGGCGGGAGCGGCGTCGGGTCTGCCGCTGGTGTTGCGGCTGTTGGGATGCTCCGTTACCGGGGATGCGGAGTAGTAGACCCTCAGCATGAAGCGGGTCCCCTCGATCGCTCTCAGGACCCCGTCCTGCACGGACAGGTCCCCACTCTGGGTGTCCTCGGGCCGGACGCCGAGCAGCGCCGCTGTCAGGGCCGGCAGAGTGGAGAGGGTGACGGTGAGGAAGAGGAGGGAGAACCGGCGCGGATGCAGGATGCAGCAGTGAGCATCCGCAGCATCCGCAGCCATCATGCTGAATGAACTCGTGAAGGACATGGGAGAGGGTCACGTGGTGTGAGGATGGGATGGTTGGAGCATCTGGGTGGTGTGTCACAGAGAGAGAGAAAGAGTAGAAATCCGGGAGGAGGGGGAATCTTAAATATAAATGACAAGCCCTGACGTAAGCTTGTGCGCTTTCAGCCACTTTCTAAAAATAGAAAGCAGGATATGCCCGATGATAAATGATTAATGTGGTACAGCATTTACAACTAGAACAGAATGGATTTCGTCAGTGGGAATTTTAAAATCAAAACCTGGACTCAAATCAAACCCTCTGCCAAAGCAAATATACTACGCAGCTGTATTATAATGAGTTATGGATTTACACACACGTTTCACCTCTCAAAATGTTTTTTAGGCGCCACTAGATGGTGCTATTATGACCCTTTACGCAGAAACCCAGAAAGAGAACAATCTGCAGAATACATTTCAGACTTTGTTGAATACACGATTTTATGTGTGCAGACTTCTTTCTCTGTCATAACAGTACTTTTGTTTGCAGACCTGGAGACCTGTAACAAATAAATCAACATTTGCAATCGCTACGTTTTAGAAGACTAAATATTGACCATATATGTATGGTTTGATTGAATTGTTATCATCATCATCATCATCATTATTATTATTATTACTATGATTATTATTATTGTTGTTGTTGTTATAATAACAATAACAACAACAATAATAATAATAATAATAATAATAATAATAATTATTATTATTATTATGTTATTATTACTACTACTACTACTACTGCTACTACTACTACTACTACTACTACTACTACTACTACTACTACTACTACTACAGTAGGGTTCAGTTCAGTGATTCCATTCTGCAGGATTTATAAGGCACTAAAGTGACATCTGAGAGTCCTGCAAGTCTTAAATATACTCTGCTCCCTTTTAACCACACATCCACCATATCATCTGGAGAAGAGACTTTGTGCGCCGAAACAAAACAATCTGAGAACTGAGATAAAGATCAATTTATAAGTCTTGCATGCGGTGTATGAGAAGACATGGTGCTAAGCCCTGAGAGGTAACATCACTCCGTTATATCACACATCCGTTTGGAAACTTAAATAACATCGGATAAAACTAAAACTCCCCACGTGTTACAAACAAATGGAAATTATATCAACTGGAAATCATCATTGTTATTATTTAAAGGTGGTACTTTTTTCCTTTTGCCACTAAGCAAAACTGCGCAGATTGTAGCTACATGTTTGATAGTGGAAAAAGACCCAAATAAAGTTAATATAAAGAAAGTTATATCAACGAAATCAATAACTGAATCAATTATTAATTTTCGTAACTTCTGCAACTTTTGTTGTTGTTTTTTTTAAATTACAGCCTGTTGAACTAATAAACTAATCTTCATACTCAGCTGAATAGATTTGTCTATAAAGTGTTATTACATTATGAGGAATTTAAAATTCTGTAATTAAAAATGTATTCTAAATGAGAAAAATAATTGTAATCCATCACGTTGCTATTTTACTGATGATTTCTTTGTATCCAAGTGCAAAAAATAAAATCCCAAAAAGTACTTCTCGAGTCCAAACTGCTCCTTCAAACGACCACGCAGCTGAAAAGTGGAATAAAGCTGAGAAGAGATTGATGTGGATTTATTCGATGACGATTTATGTTTTGAGGGTTTTTTTAATCACCGATTATGTTTTCTGTGATTAAATATAAATAAGACATATTTCTAAATAGTAACATTAAGTGAATAAAAACGAATTCTCTACCAAAAGCCAGGTAATAAAGTTAAGACATCTTATCTCAGTAACATCTCTGTTCTTCATATTTGACTAAGCGGAGCGACTCTCTGGGTGGGTCTGTAACTCTACGCAGCTCCGTTTTGCTTTTAATGTGAGTCTAAAATGCGCCTCAAGTTAACAAAAAAATTATCAAACACATTTAAGAAGTTTTATTTTGTCAAATCAGCTAAACTTTATCTCTAAAAATCTTTGGAGGCAACATCAGGTTCCTTTTTCAATTCTTTTTTTCCCTATAAAGTGACACGTTAGACATCCCGATACTCATTAAAAAAAAAAAGATAGAAAAAAAAACTAAGACTATCTAAACGTTGTAATGCGGTGACTTTATTGGAACCACATGTTGCCAGTGATGTCCAGCTGTGCCAAAAAGACAACTTTCTGAAATCTGAAGCAGCAGACGATCTAGGAATCTCTGCTGTCAGAGGCCCAGAGAACACAGAGCTGTGTGCCATTTCATCTTGGTATCACAGTTATCCTATACTGGGATGTCTCTGCCATTGAAGAGCCGCCATGTAAACCGTGTGGCTTTTTCCCACTTTTAAGAATTACCCAATTATCCTCACAGATGCGTCTCCATCAAACAGCAGGCGTCTTTTAATGCGTTGACACCTTCAAAAAGTTCTCACTTGTGGTCTGATGCGTTCGTGAGACTGAGTAGTAAGCCGGGATAAAAGGATTATCTCGGGTTTAAGCGGCACAATTTCCTCTTATTTAGCTTGCTGCTCATTTGCGGGACAGCAGTGACCTTAAACGACCACATTTGGCTGCACTGACCGCCTGGGGAGCGTCGAGCGCCCCGCGCCCTGGACAGATCACAACACACTGCAGTCACTTTGTTTGGCATGTTTCTTGCTCACAAGCACCCTAAAAACATCTGGACCTGAAAGTCACATAAAGGAGTTCATAGGTGAGGTCCATGTGTAGAAAGTTACATCTCAAATAGGTTTTTTGATGTTCAAAACAAAACCAAAAAATATTTCCACAAACCCATATTGCCATTTGCAAACGTCATCTGGACAATGTGCAGTCAATCAGTTGTTTGTCAAAACACTTTTGTCCTCCATAGGGAATATTAAACAAGTCTTTGACAAGATTCTATCTTTTGGGGAAAAAAGGCTCTTTTGTTCTTGTGAAGGGTCGCCTGAATATTCGTGCAGGACTCTTTCGACATCTTTTTTTCGGGGAATATTGAGCCTTGATGGTGCAGTTTTGGGACGGAGACCTGAAGTGACTTTTTAAAAATAAATTATATATATATATCCCAATAATATACACATACACACGATTTACAATGGGTCCTGGATCGTTCAACCTCAATTGTTACTGAAGAGTTGAGAGAACAACTTTTAAATAGTTTATATTCATACCTCAGAAAACCTTAGAGGGGCGGTGCTGCCTCCTCTCCTCCTCCCAGCTTCTGGCTCTCACAACCGGGAAGGCTGATTCGGGGCGTGCGCTCTTATGCGCAGCTCCCAAAAATACTCCGAGGGGCGGGGGGCAGAGGGGGTGAGACAGCTAGACAGGAAGACAGATCCAGATCGATGAGACCGAAGTAAAGAACCGTCATCGATCTTTGCTGCGCCAGTCTGTCAATCCGTTTTGGGGTTTTTTTTTTTTCTTCCTCCCATCTTTAAGTCTCATTACGCGCACTCATCTCCCCGCTCTCCAAACCAAGAAGATGCCCAAATCCCCACCGTGCGTATTCCCGTGGTCCTCCCTGTGGCTGGCATCTGTGATTACTTTGGTGGTGCAGTCTGTGCTCTCTTCCTCCTATTCCTCTTCTTCCTCCTCTACGTACCAGAGACCTGCGGCCGGTGGGAAGCGGCTGGGCTTTATGGAGAGGACGCTGGTTCTTCTGGATGTCAACACTCGCAGTCCGATAAGAGTCCTCAACGACAACTTCCTTTCTTTGCAGCTGGACCCCTCGATTATCAAAGACGGATGGCTGGACTTTCTGAGGTATCAAAAAGCTCTTTTGGTTCGCCATCCACATTATTCTGACGAGGCGTTAAGCTACAAAATATTCTTCTTTTTTTTTTATCCATTACGCACTCAGCCACGTTTCTTCCGAAGTTGGAGAATTGAACGTTTAAGCTCCGCGACGGTTTTTGCCCGAGATGATCAATGTTCGCATTAAACACATCATAGGAGATGAAGCTGCAAGGGCTGTACTACTTAAAAGTGTGTTTATACTGGCCTCCTTGGCTTATATAGAGATGAATTTGAGACACACATTGCGCATCTTCAAGATTGGACAAAACTGTTTGCGTGTCCCTTGCTCCCCTACTCTTTAATGCAAAATTATGACATAACTTGATAAATCTGAGTTTAACTTTATATTTATTTGAAGCACTAAGGTTCACCTGAATACATCTAGTGTTTCAACATATATGCTGCTAATTTTACATTGTATGGACAATGTGTTAGTCAAAATGTATTTTTTTTAAACAAAACTTTTCTATATTATTTTGTAACTTCGAGCTTTATGTTATTTGACATAGACACAGTGAGTCCATGCCTTGTGAAAATTCCCACTTTGAAGTAAAGACAGGAAATATTAGTGAAAATTCTTGTTTATATTAGTCTTAATTTGAATGAATCTAGACAAATATTGTTTATGGCGTCAGGCATAATAACGTGAATAACAATAACTGACTCACACTGTCAGTTTACTGCATTTAAAGTTAGACATTGTATTTTACGGTTTTATCTATGAGCCCATTAATCCTCAATAATAAAAGTTGAGTTAATTTCAATATAGTAAACTTTTAAAAACATTAATATATCATATGTTAACATACTTTCCAACACAGTTTCCAACTATAACTTTCGCTTTAGCTTCATAACTAAACGTACCACGCCTTTGTAAACATGTATATGACAAATACTTTGCTAAAATGTGAATGTTTGTTCTTAAAGGCCGCTGAGCCTCAGTTAAAGTATTTTCCCGCATCTCTGTTGTTTTATTGTCGAAACTTTAAGCCGTTTCATCTGTAATGTAAAATCAAAAGTCTTTCTTGGTAACTTTAATGCGTTTTCCGAAATGTCAAAACTTTATTTGCAATGAATCCTAACTTACATAAGCTACAGTTAATTACATATTTTACTACTTAACGCGTTCACATATTTCAGACCCCGGAAGTTGCAGCCGCTGCATTGAAGTTCTTTTATTGTAATCCTTAGTCATCATTTATTTCCTTTAACGTTTTATGTTTATATAGTCTCCATATAGCAAATTAAACCACAATTATTATTATTATTATTTTTTTTAAGTATGAGATACTTCTTTATATGAACGCGTGTGAGTTTTTTTGCAACAAGAAGTCTGTTTCTAGGCCTGGATGAGATGCTGCAATTTAAAAAAAAAAACAGTTTAGTAAAGATCTTTATCGACTGGACAATCTAATTATACGACTAAATATAGAAATTTAACTTTTTATTTTGTCTGCGCTTGACGCGTTTAAATAATTCTTGACCTTGACTATGAGTGACGCTGATTCGAATCTCCGGTTGCGCCAGGAAGTTTTCAGTGTAAAGACATGAGACGTTGCTAGGAGTGGAAGCCAGTATAGTAACGGTGCATAATATATCTATCTGTTTTCTTTTGTTCTATTTCTGTTCTCTTTGCTGACCAAATCATTCTGTATAGATTTTACATTGGTGCCTGTCTCTGTGCGCATGCAGCTCCAAGCGCCTCGTGACCCTGGCGCGCGGCCTGTCGCCTGCATTTCTGCGCTTCAGTGGAAAACGAACCGACTTCCTGCAGTTCAACAACCAGAAAAACCCCAACAAGATCAGAGGGCCCGGGCCGGACTACTACCTGAAGAACTACGAGGACGGTGAGGAGACACAGACACGGCTTCTCTCTCCTTCCTCCTCCCCCTGCCGCCTCACTGCGTGTGTTTCTGTCCGACATATTTCAGCGTCTGTTTCTACCATGTCAGTGTTTTTCCCCCCCCTTCGGAGCAGATTCATTCTTTACTTTGGAACTTGTCTTGTTTGTTTAAACTTTTTTGTTTTACGCACTAACTTTATTTAATGCCACATCAATCCGACAGTGTTAAAAAAAAAAAAAAAAACTTCCACACGCTCATTTTCACAAAGGCTTCTTATTTATATACCATGACACATCTGATTTAAACTCGAAGTAGAGCTTGTGTAACAACAACTTTTATTATGAGAAAAAAAAGTGATTGTACCTGACAGTCGTGTTTTGTGCCGCAGTATAAGTTAAGTCGAGGGGTCACAAACAGATCAGTTTGATCAGCAACTCCGACTTTTTTTTTTTTTTTTTTTTTGTCACAAAAAAAATTAACATTACTCTCTGAGAAAGTCTGTACTTGATAATCCATTTGCTGCTTGCTTATAGGGTCTCAGTGTTGTAATGTCCGTTGGTCTTTCAAAAACGGGAATCTAAAATACAAATAACTATTACTTCTATTGGAAAGTGAGAATGAAATTCAGTATCTGCACGTTTTGCAATATTACTTTGCACAGTGATTACTCTCTGGTTAGGTAGTTTTGGCCAAATATTTGGTTCTTCTGGTTTAATGTAATGTCAGTGTGATGTTATCCACAGCTTTGAAGGACAATAAATTAAAATCTTCAGGTAATAATTGTATAGGGTTCAAGTAAAATCAGAACACAATTCAACATTAGTCATACATGACAATATGTTAAGCGATTTTATTTGTTAAAGGTCTGGGGAAAATCTTTAATTTGTTTCAAATTGTGTTCAGATATTGTGCGCAGTGACATTGCACTGGACAAGCAGAACGGATGTAAACTGGCCAACCATCCCGACATCATGCTGGAGCTGCAGAGGGAGAAAGCCGCCACCACGCAGCTTGTCCTGCTGAAAGAGCAGATGTCCAACATCTACAGCAATATTACAATAACAGGTAGGAGATCACAAGCACACACACACATATGTTGGCCTTTTTTTTCCCCTGGCTCCTGTTCATATCCGGACGTGCGCGTTATGTGCCGTCTGGACCTTGTGGGTCATGGGCCTTCGTGCATGAGCGTACGTGCACATGCTCCTGCTCTCATGAGGTTCAAAGCATGCCAGTGTAAACCATCAGCTTTCAGAATGACAAATGCAATTTGTAGTGGGGGAATGTGGAGATGGATGGAGCAGAGACTAGTAAACAGAGTGCTGACATTCTCACCGGTTACAGTTAACCTGACCGCAGAAGGACCTCTGAAGTCCTGAATTTGGGTGGGCTGCATTACTTATCTGTTATTGTGATTGACTGGATTGGAAATGAGAAACTGCAGGAGAAGAAAGTCAATGAGGGATTTGTCATTTGAGATTACCGCAGTGTTTTGATGGAGGCGTGCACAACCTTTAGCTCGACAGTGAGTTGCTTCAAGGAGAGTATGTCCAAATTGACCTCACTACTTTTCAGTCAACTTTTTTTTTTTTAATTGCAAAAATATATGGACTGTTGATTTCGGCTACAATATTATGAAACTTAAATAAAGCCATAAGAGACACACACACACACACACACACACACACACACACACACACACACACACACACACACACACACACACACACACACACACACACACACTCAGCATTTTGTAAATGAAGTGGGTGGGGGAAGGTCTTTGTTTTTTGTTTTTTTTGGGCAGATTGGGATTTATATCCCGGAACAGCGAACCACCCAAATAGTGAGTCATAAAAGCCAAAGAACTTAAGAGAAAAAAAAAATAAGATGTGCAGCTCAGTCACAGCGAATAAAATTATTTAATGTACCAAGTCATCGTTCGATGGTTAGAAGTGTGGCAATATAAACAATCATGTCCCTGCTGAAAAGATAATAATCAACTATTAAAATAAAGATTCCTGCTGAATAATATTGGCTGAAACACGCACAGAACCAGTGACCTGACACGAGTCGGTCCGCAGTGTATTTTTCATGTATTTAGTGTGTTCCGCTCTCCCGGTACGAAGTGATCCGCTTCATGCTGCCATATGACTGATAGAGCCAGAGACGAGCGGCATACTTCCATTGCCTATTTTCAAATAGTCTCAAGTGCAATAGTGAAAACATGGCTTCATTGCATTAATCAAAGTAGGCAAATAGATAGAGAAAGAATTTGGTGGTGTTTGTACAAGAGGTTCAGGTCTGGTGTTGTGTACTACAGCAAGTTCTGGTTGATCTTGCGGTGTTTCAAGTCAATTTGGCCTCACCGCCAACATATGTTTGATATTTTTAGACTTGTGTGAACTTAACATTATTGAAACGCGTTGTCCTTCACACACCGATGTTGGAAAAACATGAATCGATATCTTGGCGACTTCATTATACGCTCGCCGTGGAGTCACTCCATCTTTATCTGTATGGTTATCTCCTGGAAAGAAAGGGGGAAAAAAAAGGCAAATGAAATGAAGCCATGCTTGTACAACTTGTCTTTTTCTCACACATGTGCAATGGTGTGAATGTCTCGCAAAATTAAGACCACATTTCTCATAAACCCCACAGCTTCCTGTCACAAAAACGATGTTCCCACTTGCTCACTTTGTTGCGACATGGAGGCCAAACAGATGCAGGCGGTCATCTGTGTGATGGTCAAAGAGAGAGAAAGCCCATTACTCATTTAATGATGAAAAACTATGCCTGGGTCTTTTAAGGGTTTTGTGCCGACGCGGATGACTTTGGTCAGATACCGTCAAATCTAGAAATAAAGAATCAGTTTGATTGTACAGGTGGGAGTCTTGTGAAATATTACTGGAAAATATTTGCGCCTTGAAACTTATGGTGCCAATGAATCACGTCTAAATGTCATTTTCTCACGTGCTTGTCGACTTTCGTTCCATTGCGGTGATTCAGTAGGACCTGATATAGGACTTTGTCAACGTAGATTTGAACTTCTGCTGTATGGGCTCTGATTAAGGGGTAAAAATAGGTTCGCCAGAGAGAGGCACCGTGCTGCTTTTGAGCAGGTGCAGATGGGAAAACGGGAACAAAGCCAAGCAAAAGGACTTTATTTTTAAATGATCTACAGTGAAAGGGGTCTCCCAGAAATCCCCCCCCCCCCCCTCAAGAACAGACAAAAGCTACAGGCTCATTCATGGGAAATGTTCAGAAGCTCAAAGGCTTTTTTTTTTTTTTTTTAAATAAGTCAGAAGCATATGCACAGATGAAGTAAAAAAAAAAAAGACTTAGATGTGTAAATACATTTGAGTTACAGCCTCATTATTGCGTTGACTTAGCATGTTGAGCGATCTTGAATCTGTGCTAAGACCCCTCATCTCTGTGGTGGAGGGAAGCGGTGGTTACTAAGGATGTGTTTAAATGCAGTCTGGTAACAATTAGTCCAAATCCACTGTGTGTATGTATGCGTTCGTGTGCCAGTGTGTGTGTGTTAAGGCAGGTGGTGTTTAAAAGACCTTTAACAGTCTCGCTCCATCCTTTTCCACTCACCACTGTCTGACCTTTGACCCCGGCTTGTTAGAGCTATCAGTAATGGGGCCATACTGGGTTAACGTGCACACACACACACATTCAGCAGGGGGAATTTCGACGAGAAATTGCTCCAAACCTCAGACAAGGTCATGGCCAGCGTCATTCCATGTCTCTCTGCAGGAGTATATCCCTCCGTCAGACGCCACTTCCTCCACGTTCGCCTCTCTTTTTCTTCCAAGCGCTCTCCTTCCTCCACCTCCATGAGTTCCCCCTGCTCGGCAGCTTCACACCATCTTCTAATTTTCTCTCTGTTGTTTACTGTTAGCTTAGCTCTGTATATTGTGAAGCCATGTGAAAGTCCCGTGTTTATTTGACACTTCAGAGAATGGGACAGTCAATCCGTCCGACCTCAGGACCTCAAAGGCCTCATTCGTATATTCACGCCTCAAAGAATAAACACGACTCGATTTAGAAATTCCTGCACTATGTCATAAGACCGGCTGATCAATATTTGAGAACACGGACATGGGGGGTGGGGGGGGGAGTCAAACGCAAGATGTTATCAGTCACGAGATCTGTGGCTGCTGGTGGGACGCTATCTGAGAGTTTGTCTTTGATTCTAATGAGATAGGAAACATTGAGCAGAAATCAAACGCACACATTGATTAAGCTAAAGAAAGAGACCGTGTATATTTGTGGTTGTATCCAGTGGCACCAAAAGAGCCACACAGATTAAAGCCACCGGTGACCCGTCCGGTGTGAAACCTGCATCGTCGGCACAGACTGGCTCATGGGACCACGTCAGAGGAGGAAGTCGTCACTTACACGGTGCATGTTGAACCTCATGAAACTTTAGTTTTATTTGTTGTTAGTTGATACTTGTTGCACAAGAAAAGAAAAGGCGGTGTCCAATCTTTTCAGTAGTTTCTGTCCTTCAATATGATGAAACATTTGCAGGTTACTCAAAATATGCCAAAATAATTTCCTGCTTTTTGAAAATGGACATTCTCTTTCACACAAGTTTTATTGTTCATATTATTTAATATCAAATGCAGTTTCAAATGTTATAAGATTCAATTTGGAGATTTTACTGAAAATAACAAAGACTTTTCCAACACAAAGAGCCAACACATGACTGTTAATGTTATTGTGAGAAGAATAAATGTCATGTCTTGTCAGTTTTACAAATTCCAGAGTTCCTCTCGTACTGGGCAGATTAATTTTTATATTGTAATAGTGCGTTATCAGAAGAGTAGAACTGACCTGTCTCACAATTCTCTATTACCAGATATAAGTGGGTGAACAGTTCTTGTGCTTCACAAGGAAAGAAATTAAAAACTATGAAAAAAATAATACATTTGCCGTAAATGCTTGGCCTATTGCAAGCCGGCTGTGTGGCTGAGCTTCTGGAGCAGCTTCAGTCTGTCAGCAGGTCACACACTCTTTATTATTATTATTTTTTTTAATTTTACATAATTTCCTTAAGGCAACAGTTACAAAAACGTGTTTTTTTTTTCTCCCATTTTGAAGTAATTGCATTCAGTGTTTACTATTTGCTGAATGTAAAATAAGTGTGATCGTCTGACAACAATATAGATTATCGATTGCTGTTTCTATAACAGATGCTACTGGGTGTCTGTCAGCAAATCCACTGCTTCATCCAACTCAGCGTCTTGGTGCGCTGGAGCTCTTCTTTGCTGGCTGTGGGTGGAGGCAGGATACAACTTCCAACAGTCCACACACAGAGCGAGAGAGACACACACACACGCAACTACACACATATTGACTTCTACAGAGTCCCAAGTTAACTTCAAACATGTTTTTGGACTGTTAGAGGAAAACTCAAGGACATGACAAAACCGGGTGCGAGCTAACCATTATCCACTGTATGATTGCTATTGATAACTTGCTATTTTTAATAATTCCTATGAGTCTGGTGGATGAACTATGGAGTTGACGGGGGAGAGCACACCATGGTTAAAAAAAATGAGTTAATATGTGCAGACAGGAGTAAATCTGTGAATTTATCTTGTTCAAACCAGAGCAAATAACTTCTCCTGTGGCTTTATGTGACAAATAACTTTGCTCTTTTTTAATTGACAGTAGCAGAGCAAGGCTAACCAGGCCACAAAGAGCCTGGATTTTGGTTCAAGGCGTCACACTAAAGAGCTTTATGTTAATGTTTAATAAGTCAGAAATTGGCTGCACTTTCAGGCACATGGTTTGCAGCCTCACATCACGATTTAGCCTCTTTTTGCTCTCTCTCTCTCTCTCTCTCTCTCTCTCTCTCTCTCCCTCTCTTTCTAAGTCTGATCTCACACTCGCATAGTATCCAGTGACACGAATGTTTACAGTGTCTAATCAGTTGTTATGTTTAAGTAAACACGGCTGAAAGTGAAGTGGACACTAATACCTGAGCCTCTCTCTTTGAACCGCCTCTCAGGCCAGTAGCAGCGTATTGAGCGGCACCGAGAGGAAACATGAGAGGGAGGAAACTGGAGGAAAGGCATAGGAAGCAGAAGACATTTTGATAGTTATACAACACATTTCAAAATTCTGGTCACTAAGCACAATGAGGCAAGTTCATTACTTCAAATTGGTACGTCGGCGATGCTTGACTTTCCATGTCCACAGTCGCTTTCTTGGGCAACAATGTATCCTGTGAGGTTTGTCTCTTTCCCCAGCATGCCTTATTTCCTAAAAGAAAGATTCCCAGATAAAAGAAAAAGTGAAATTCCAAAGTAACGTCTATACTTTCAGACCAGAATTTGATGCAGACGTTATTAACACCCCAATGATCCCAGCAGTTGACATTAATTATTTCAATGTGATGTCCTGCAGGAACTTCGACATCAAACAAAATGTGCCTCTTACCTTGAGAACACACTTGCAGTGTGTGAGGAATCCTTGACTTTTATAGGCTGATTTTCACTCGTGATGTGTGAAAGCTGACAGGCCTGCTTCTCTTGGACTGCTCGGTGACGTTGCTTCCACCACTGTGAGAGAGAAACATTTTATCTTCCCAGCGAAATGCACCTCGCTGCCCTGCAGTCCGTTATGTCAGTGGGTTTTCGTCTGGACGGTACTTTTTTGATACTGCTGCTTACAGGAAGAAACGTTTCTCTTTGGAGTTTGGATTCTACCACGTAGCACTGAGTGAGAATAGCAGTGACTGTTTACATTTTTGCGTAGGATCCTAGTTCAATCTGGAAGATGGATTGTGTTTTTTTATAGTCCTCCTCCTACTCTCAACATTTACTACACTGAAAATATTATGTTTATTGTACGGATGTACATCAAGTATGGACACACACACACTCGTCTTTGTCCCAGTTAACAGAATTTCAGCATAAAAGTCATCGTCTGTGTGACAGCAATGGAGAAGACAGCGGTGTAGCTTGTGTCCCAGACAAAACGCGTTATGAGCAATGTGAGTGAGTGAGCGGGACATGAGAGGAAAGCACGAGGTTAAAAAAGAATCTGTAAACACTCGGAGAACGCACTGATCTGGGAATTTACTGAACATCTGCGAGTGGCTTGAGCATGTTTTCATCAGAGCAAACTGGCACAGCTGTCTGTAGTCATAGTGCCTCTGGATATAACTTTCTGTTTTTACTCATTTGAAAATCAAAACATATTTCCTTGCAACAGTGGGAAATATGCTCCATCCTTCCTATTAGTTCTGCTATACGACTCTTCCAGGACTTTACCCAGCCTTTTCTTAATTTCACGTCTGAACCTCTTCAGCACGGAGGTCGCCGTGTTTCATGCAGTGCCTCCGTGCGTCTCGTCGTAGGAAACTCTCCTCCGTGAATACGCACATGCAACACGTGAATCATGATGGATTCAATCTTTAGTGCTGCAGCCGCTTCAGGCCCCAATCCATCTCCATCTCATTGCTGAACACAGATTTACGAGCGTTTCTCCTGCCAAGTTTCTCACTGTAACACGACGGTGCAGCACGTTGCCGTGTCGGCAGGAGCATGAATTTAATCTGCTTGGATTTGTTGATATCCATAATGATATGATTAGATGTGATGCGGCCATTGTGGATCTTGGACAGCAAGGGGGCAAAGCAAAAGACGTTAAAGAGTGTGTGTATGTTTTTGCATATTAAGCGTCGGGCCGATTGTTTGAAGAGGGGCTTAAATCACGCTGTGCTGTCCTGCCAACAAGCGGGATGAGTCAAAAGTGCAGTGTTTCTGTACAAAAACATTAGATTTTGGAACAGCATCAGAAACAGGGGGTGATCCCAAACAGCAGCTCCAGACTGTGAGCTTTTCAACAGACATTTTTATGTGTCTCACTTTTCCACACAGTTAGGATGAAAAGAAATGACTATCCCCTCATTCAAGAGGGAGTATTTATAATGTATGAGGACAATTTTAATATTTGTGGTGAAGAATGAAATTTTTCTACGAAACAAAACTGAAATTTAGATGGATTATGGCTACGCTCTTTCTTTCTTTTTTTTTTTTTTTTATTTACTCATCAGATTAAGTGAGAACCTATTTAGTGCTGTAGCAGATTATCTGAAGTGTTGCAATAAATGTTGATCTTAATCAGATGGTGATGCATTGGAACCAGATTGAGGACAGAGCTGTCGATACGGAACTTTCATGAAACACCCAAATCTAGTGGACGTCCGACACCGACCCACCTGGCAGTCGTTCAGCTAAAGCAGCGCTCGTGTTAAAAGGGAAGGATTCTCATGTCACCAGGAGAATCATCGAATTTGAAATAAGCCCTTAAAGGTGCACCGACACAAATATGAGATGAGTGAAAAACCTGCCAATGTATCAAATGATCAAATCATGTGAACAGGTCAAATAATGGCAGAACTTGCAATATACAAATTAAAAAATAACTTTTTATTTATTTATTTATTTATTTATTTTTGTCTTTACTTTAGAGTCACTTCATTGACTGGATACATAGTTATGAATAAAAGCCAAACGAGCACAAGTTTGGATGGTTTGATTAAGTTCTACAACTCATTATATTGGGACCAGAAGAGTTGTACTAAAGTGTTGCTCAGACATATAAAATAAATGTTATTTGTGATATAATTGCAGTGGAAATATTCAAGTTAAAAATATCACCAGTGATGCAAGTTCAGCGTAAAAGCCTTTGATTGCCATTTTTTCCCTTTACTCTTTCCACATGGCCTCCACTGATCCAGAAGTGTCTGTTTTCCCTTGATCGAAAGAATATTTAGCGTTTAAATCACGGATGGACGTAACATGTAGTTCCATGTGTTTGCAATATGCCCTGAGACAAGTGCCAGCAACCTGCAAACGAATGTCATTTTAATAGCCTGATGCATGGGAAATGTTTGAAAGCAGTCCTTCCTCCCCTATGATTGTTTGGCATGACATCCAACCTCCACATTTTTCCTCAGAACTCTAAAACATACGTTTTGTGTCAAATTTCAAACCATGGCACTGCGTTTTATACTGCCTTCAGCCAGCGTGTACCAGGGGGATGGACCTGCAGCAGGAATGTTGGTACCTCTTGAGTGTGTGTGTGTGTGTCTGTGTGTGTGTACACACACACACCTTATGTGTATGTGTCAGTTCCGTATGGGTCCAGGTGATGTTGTCCTGAGGGGAAACATGCCTCCTTGATTACTTGTGAGACACTTATTTCCTTAATATGACTCTCAGGCTGTCATCCGCTATTTATGAGATTTTGTGTGTGTGTGTTTGTTTGTTTGTTTGTTTCTCCACAAATAAGGGATAATAAGGGACAATGTAGCCTTAACAGCTTGTTTGGGTGCTTGAGATGATTCGAGGATTCCACCGGGCGTTAAAGCGTATCGCACCAACGGTTCTTCTTTAAACAACTTCCACTGGAACTGCACAGTCATAAACATTGCATGAATGTTTGCAACATTTATGCATATGTGTGCATAGGGCAGAGGAGAGACCTTTTTTTTCACAGCGACAATTCTTTCATCTTCTATACCATTTTTTTTCCAAGTTAGGATTGTGGGTGCTTCAATGAGTCATTATTCATTTTAAATACATTTCTTCATATTATACTTCATATTATATCCTTCCTTTCGTCTTCTACACGACTTTATCCAACCCAGTGAGGCGGGGTGCTAGAGCTGATCTCAGGTGGGAGAAGTCAGGGAGAGACAGCCACACACACACACACACGTTCACACCCAACGCTGAAAAAGAAATTATTCAATATAATATACACTCGGGAGATAAATCTACATTCTACGGACTTTACCAACTATGATGATAAAGTGTGTTTATGTCGTACAAACTTGTAGCAAAATTCAGATAGCGACTGCAAAGTTACAACATCTGACTTTTTAAATTTAATACTATCAACATTACACCCTTTTTCCTTCACGCATGTATCCTTCATTTTAATCTGACGAAGCAACTTCACATGGAGCTTCACATTCATGATTAATTCCAGATAGATTTCCCCTTTATTCTCCCACCGTGGGGGAATTTAGATTGTTACTGCAGACAGTAAAAGAAAAGAATATTACTATAAATATTCATGTAAAAACTGTAACAATAACAGTAAACTTGTAAAACCATAGAGTCCTACGAAAGTTAAAAGTGCAGTGTTTCCATGTTTTGCGTCACGTGGGAGGTTTGTTACTGGGAGCAGTGCTTGTTTTAAAAGATTTTGTTTTTTTTGTCCGTTGAATAATTTCCCTGAATTTGTAACATTGTCTCCCATTGAAATGCTCTTGACACTGCAAAATTACTGTAAACTTCATGACAAGTCTCTTGCACAAGAATCTGGCATGCCTCTCTTCTGGCCACTTGCGAATCCGCTTTAATTCTGCTCTTTTTCACTCGGAGCATATGGCTGGATGGATTGTGTGGGACCTTGTCAGAGGCCATCTATCACTCCACGGCGTCCTGCTGAGCTGGAGATTCACAGCGCAGCTCTCAGTCCTCTGAACGAGAAAACAAGAGCACGAGTGAACGCAGTCAGTAGAGATGGGAAATGGAAGGACTGTAAAATAAAATAAAAAATAAAAAAAGACTGAAGAAGAGAGCATGGGGTGAAATAATCAACCAAAGAACAAAAAAAGATTTTTTTTGTTTCATAGGAGATCAACAAAGTGTGTTTTCAGTTTCAGTGATTTTGCCAATGCAGCGAACTTTGGCAGTTTAGCTCCATGGACTCAGCCAAAACCTGTGGTGAAATGTTGTGCCTACAAGGCGGATTAAACCAGTAAGGGCCGGGTTCAGTACATTGAAATGTTGGCATTCCCAACACCCTCAGAGCGCAAATAATGTCTTTGAAGCTCCATCACAAAAAAACCCCATTTCAATAAAATGGGTGTTTTCTAAAAAAAAAAAAAAAAAAAAAAAATCCTATCACAAATCTCAAAGTTCTGTCAAATTTGTTTTGTCTTCACTTTGACGTGTACAGAGGGGAAACGAACCAGTGCATACTTCACAGATTCCACTTCATCTCAATACACCGTTATTTACTTTTTATTGTTGTGTTTCTTTGGATTTCAGTATGTCAGAAAAAAAAAAAAGTTTTAATGACGCTGCATTTTTGGAACTGAAAAACACTTTTTTTCTGCTAAAAACAACCAAGAAACTGCAAAAAAACCCAAAACAACTTGATAATTGAGAAAACATGTCCTTCCTTGTTGAAGGGTTGAGAAAGAAACTGAAGCTTTACCTGCTCCAGAGGCGTCACCGCTGGCGGTGTCTGACCTCCGACCCGCAGATGAAACGGGAACATGGATGTGCCTCAGAGGGTTATATGAAGAAGCTACTTCCTCATTATCCCGCGTGCAGGCTGGTGTCTAAAGACCTTGAAGAGAAGCCGTCTGGTACTTGTTAAAAGCAAATGAAAGAAGAAACGTTCAAAAAAAAAAAAAGAAAGAAGATCTTCATGACCATGCAAACTCATCACTTCGCAATGAACCTCATTATACTTTTCAATGTTTTTCTTGCGAAATAATCACAAATATTTATTTGGTGGATCCAGATAGGATATTCATGATGTGAAGATGGAGGCCAGATGGAAAGAAAGTGGCCGAGTCGTGGCTTTGGAGCACGTCTGCCGAATCTCAAATGTAGGACAAGAACACTTTTCTACTGTTGTAACTCCTTTGATGCAGTAATGTTTTTTATTTAGAGTAAAATTGCATTCTTTTTTTGGTTAAAACCAAATCTCCTGACATGCCTTCTTCATTGTTGGCACGTGTTGTTTTGCTCCAGAATGGTTTTGGTTTTAGTGGATCAGGATTAATGTGCCTCATTCAGCCTGACTAATACATTATGATTGTTTTGCAAGTTGAACAAGGGTTTTCTCTTAAAATCTCGGGTTCCAACATGGATATTCATCGTCATGCAGAGCTGCAGATGAGCCCCAGCTGACTGATGTGTTGAAGAATGCCGGGGATGCTGTGAGCCCACCTGTAAGCATTAGCTGCATGAATTGTGTTTCTTGCTCACCCCTTAAGTCTAAAAGTGGAATGCATCTGAGAGCAAAGCCCAAACACCAGGGTCTGGCATCCTGTTTTCTCTCAACAGAAACCATACAGGTGCCCAACTACCTTCCAAAACAATGATTCACTGCAGACTTTGTCAAACAAACAGCCAATAACAAACAGCTCTGGTATCTAAACAACATAATCCAGAGTTCCAGGAAACAGCTGAAATGCAAAAAGCTTCATCTTCGCAGCAGAAATGTCTCTTTGAATTGATTTTTTTTTTCTTCATGCGCCGGAAATCTTATTACTGAGCTGCTTTAGGTAGTAATGGATTATCGTGCGGCCTTTTTTGTTTGTGGTTGTTTTTCCATTTGAATGTAAAGTGAAGTGTGAGACGTTTGATGGGCGATGTATTTTTGTTAGAAGGCGCTTCGAATCTTCGTCTTTAAACACAAATCTCTGTCAGAGTCTGGAGTTTTGTTTGTTTGTAAGACTTATAAAATGTGTTAGAAACTTGGACGGACACATATGGAAGCCAGTTCTGACTTGGCTGTTAGGATGGTAACCTACTTTTACAGAGACTAACAACAGATAGCGGTTTGGCATCAATCTGAGATCAGTCACCTCCAGAAAGTTTATTGGCTCATTAGAGGAGTAATGGAAGCTTAATGTTAGATGTGTGACCAAATTGTTTTCTTTCCCATTTGCCAACGTTTCCCTTTGTTTCTGTTTTTGTTAATTGGCTTAAGTATCCAGTAATTGGTGCCTTGGGGTTTTTTTTGGAGGGGTTTTATTAGATGCCAGCTGATGAATGGTTAAAACATGACACAGAAAATATGTAAACGATTTTATAGGCTTTCATCACTTAAGCAGTGCAACACTTTTAAAACATATTTGCTTCAATTCAATTCAATTTTATTTGAGTAGCGCCAAATGCAACACAGTCATTCCGAGGCACTTTTACAGAGAAAAACCCAACAATCCTACATGAGCAAGCATAAGTGGAAAAAGCTTTGTATTATGGCTGAGACTACGTCGCAACCATATTATAGAATTGTTTATGTGACGTCAAGAAATGAAGAGAACAGAAAATGTAAGAAAAGCTGGACTAAACTTATGACCTGGGTCTGACGTTAGAAGCATTTCACTTCATAATGCTGATTGCCCTCTAAGCCCTTTTACTCTTGAAATATTTGATTTTGAACAAACCCAGATCGGTGGGACAACTATGTTATTGAAGGAATTTTATGAGTCCATAAGTGTGTAATGAAATTTGCCTCGGTCAGACGAGTGAATCACGGAAAGGAGAAGTGCAATTGAATGTTTGCTGGTATTTTCCTCAGACCTGCATTCCCTCAGGGAGTGTGCAGGACTGCTTGCAGTGGCCCAGGCAAGACGAGGCCAAGTGAAATCTTTCCCTGAGGTTTTAAACTTTTTGCTGTGAATGGCAGGAGCCGACACCTCTAACCAGGAGCAGATGTTTGGCTGGATTTGGCTTGGCCAGGTCTTTCCCCTGGCAGAGGAGGAAACCCAGGGTTTGATTGAGCCAGACTGCCCCACTAGCAGCACTAATAGTCTGGCTCGACATGATCTCCCCCTGTTCAAGTCCGCTGCCTTCAAAATCCTCCACTGTAGGTTAAGGAAAGAAAAAAAAAAGAAAAAAAAAAAAGACATGGGAGCGGAGCTGAGCCAGGGATAAGTCCTTCATACTGACATCGACTTGAAAGCGAAGCTGCAGGTGATTCTCTGATCATGTTGCACAGCATAGATCCTTTATGATGACAGATTCTCACGCAGGTTGATTTTATTACTTTAGTCATTCATCGGTGTCTTCATTTACAATGATATGGAATACCAATGGAGATGAGTTTCATTTTTGTTTTAACCAAATGAAAATGATTGCATGTTGGAGTGTTGGAGCCGATCCCAGCTCACAGTAGGTGGACGATTACACACTGGAAAGGTCACCATTCCATCACGGGGCAAACGGAAATGGACAACAGTATTCACACCCACGGGCAATTCACATGCATGTTTTTAGACCGTGGAAGGAAACCAGAGGACCTGGAGAAAACCCACATATTTAAAATCTATGACCCTTCCAATAGTGATTGAAGCTACTTCACCAGCAGTTTGCACTCAACAGATGGATAATTCACACTCGGTTTCACATTTTGGTTTATATCACTTTACAAAAGCCTATTAATGTCAAGCCTTTCATTCCTAGTGTTATTTTTTTACTATCAGATCTGATCATTTGATTGTATCCTTGTTACTTTTAAATTATATACAGCTATATGTTAGTTTTAAATTCAACTCTCGTCTATTTTATAAAGATTCTTTTGTAAAAAAATACACAAGCAGAAGTGAGAGCCAACATACACCTCAATCCACCTCATGTGAACGGTTTCACTGCGAGTGATCATTTGATAGGTAGGTATTAGATATGAGGCAGTTATCTCAAATGTTTTTGAACAGACATTGAAGATCTGAGAAGAACGTCTCACCAGAACTCATCTTCCCAACATCAAACATTTTCCCAAAACAAGTCGAGCATCTTCTCAGTAATTATGAACCAGATTTTCTACACTGACATCAAGTTTTAAAATACACGTTTTTGTATTTAACATTTTTTGTGTGTAAACCAGCACACTATTTTAGAAATGAAAACCCACTTGAAGGCAGGCTATGTTACCGATTGTATTACAGTTCTGTCATTTCTATATTTCAAAGTTACTGTACTTTACATCTAGTCATTCTCACAGCGCACTGCATATATACAATAATAGATGAAAAAGGCTAATGTAAATACGTTGAGCCAGTTTGTTGAATGTATGCAGCTGTGAATTTAAAGGCGACAACTGTTACTCTTCCTTCCCGAGGCCGTAACAGAACCTTCGGTGGCGACAAGCCTCACAAGCAATGTGACAGACTTTCTGTCTAAATGGAGAAAATTTAATCAGTGAAAAAAAAATCAATGGAAATAGTGTTTAGACAGATGTATGAGCGTGGAGTATTGAGTTGACTGACCAGTGTGTTTTTGGAGGTTTCCTTCAATAGGCGTGAAATGAGATTGTATTTATTTGTGAAGCTGAAGAAGAAGAAGAAGAAAAAACATCTTTGTGGTTAATTTCAGAAATTATAGCGTGCAATATGGAATACATGCAAGAAGATTGTTAGTTTTCTATAACTCGGACATCAAACAAGCTAATTGACCAAACCATAATTATTAAACAAATCCAAATGTGACTCGCAGACGATGAGCTTCAAACATGTTTAGTGTTGATGGGGAGAACAAATGAGGGAGAAAGGAAAAAAAGAAACTGCTTTCAAAAGTAGATGAACGTTCATGTTTTTACGACACATGTTCAGGTGCTCAACAGACTCGGCTGAAAACTCAGCAGGGGCACAAGATTGATGAGAAGATGGTTTGAGACTTTTGTGAGATATTTGTTTAAGATGCAGAGCTGGGAAAAGTCCCATTTTCTCTTTAAATCAACATCTGGCGGGGACATCCATCACAGCTTGTGGCATACGTGTAGCGTGTTGCTGCAGGAACTCAAAACGGGGCCGATGAGGATATTGTACCGAAGCCGCTTGAATGATTCTTTTCTAGTTTTTTATTTTTCATTTTTTTAAATGACATCTTTATTGCAGCACATGGTTTCATTTTAACAACTCAAAACTTGACTTTAAAAAAAATCATATCTGCAGAATTTGTTGTCATATAAAAACAACACCAGCAAATTAACCGTGTCCAAATGCAGCAAAAAATTATTTGATGCTTATATTACATGAAAAATTACTGATTTTATATATTCAGGACTGTGCAGTTAAAAAAAAAAAAAAAAATCCACAAAAATAATCTGCTGGAAACAAAATCCTTTTGTTTCTGTGGCTGATCCTCCACCAGCACGAAATGAAACGTGATCCAATGGCATTAGACGTGTTAGTAGATGAAGTTAGCAAACAATCCGCTTGTCACTGCAAATATATATGAATTTGGCAAAGAAGAAAGATGCAATAAGATCGATGATTGCCCACAAAGTCATAGTTTGCAGTGCAACACAGAAAATATCCCATAATGAAGTCCACAAATAAAGTCGTTCATCACAGCAGCCGCAGCAGCTGTGATGAAGGCTGAGCCAATTTGTAGCTCCTTTTCAAATGCGTTAAAAACATACACACTCATAAACAACACACTTGTTTCTGGACATAGTAAATCTCACTGTGCTTTGTACATCAATCTATGAGCATAAACTCTTCCCAGTATTTTGCATGTTGTGAGATAAACATCTGATGTTCCACATTCATGAAGGCAAATGCGCTAAATTGATAATATTTGTATTGTACATGCACGATGGATGTGAAAATGAAAATATGTATGTAAAATGACTTTTGTAGCATTCTCATCAACATTATATGATATTTTTCCAACATGTTATATTTTAGATGCTTAATTACCTGTGGAAATGATTGCAGTGCAAGCTGCTGGTTCTGTAACTCTTTGATCTGGCTCTGCATTTTAAACAGAAAACAGAGCCTCCAGTTTAACTGAAGCATAAGTAATGTGTGTGTGGGTATGCTTGCAGAGTGGAAGATGATTGCTGTGATTATAGTGATTATTGTAGCAGTGAAAGGGAGTCTGGGATACTGTGTGTTTGCATTGCTGCCCTGCTTGGGATCTGTTCTTTATAACCCTCATTCATCACATGGCCCGGGATCAAAGATAGCCGTCCTGCACTGGGGATATAGCAGATGTCCTGTACACCTCAACAAATGTTTTGTTTGCCCTCGGTATCCCAGTCTTGTGATGGATTTGAAAGTGTTAAAAGAGACATTTGTGAAGAAGTTGCAGCCTTAACAGGTGTTTTGTTCAAAGGGCTGAGAAGGTTTTAACTCTAAACTCTTCGACGGTTAATGGGCAGTTCAGTTCTTGGCCAGTCTCCCATCTATTTCATCCCATTTCTGCAACCGACTCTTTGTCTCTCTACAATTACAGAGTGTTCGGCAGTCAATTGCATCATCAGCAGAGGTGTGTGACGAGATGGTGAACGAGATAAGCAGTCGAAGCTTTACAAGCACTGTCGTTGGAGGTGACAGTGTTACCGAATCCCTGATTGTAAAGATGTCAGGCATGGCTCTCGCACTCCCTTAGATTTCACTGCTGTGCTTTGGTTGAAGAAAAAGAAAAAGTGCATGAGTCTGACAATGATCAGATTAAAGCTAACTATATATTATTAAACCCATATGCTGGAGGAAAACACTTGTTTTATGTAGCAAGGCAAGTATTATCTTTTTAAAACTTTGTCTTTGAGTTTAACTTTATCTGTCTTCTTCTTCCTCCTCCTCATTCTCTGTCTTTGTCATCTTCTACATTGTCTTTCTTATTTTCTTCCTTCGCATCATCTCTTTTCTTTGTCAACTTCATCTGAATCTTTATCAATTAATTATTTTTTTTGTTCTTTGCCTCCTCCTTCATTACCATTGTTATTAGAGTCCAGAAATGAAGATGCTTTGCTTCATTGTTGCTAAAGAGCCTTCGCACACGTGGACCATCATGCTTCAGTGGCTGTCTGACGGAAGACGTTACCAGTAGCCGGTCATGACTCAGAAGTAGTCGCAGACTCTAAACACAGACCCACGACAGCCTCGCAGCAAATGGCTTTCATAGTTTACAAGTTTGGACAGATTTTGACTCGATGAGAAAGCTTCAGGCAGCTCAAATACTCAAATACGCTTGTGACAACACACACATTCTGGCTTCTATTCTAGCATAGGGTGGTTATGCAGATTTCTCTGTAGCTTGTGAACAATGGCATTGGCAACCCTATGATTTCACTTTAATTGCAACGTCCGAATACTCAAAATGCCAGATTTGAATGCAAGGAAACTGCAGATGCATCTTGTCTGAAAGGGATCAGCAGATTCCCTCCTCCTTCGCTTGTGGTTTGTAGGTGGCAAACAGACTCGTTGGTGTTTCTCTCCTGGGAAAAGAACATTTCCACACACCTTGTTCCTTTACAAGCCCAACACAGTGAGGTCATTAGTATCTAAAGAGCGTACTTTTCCCATTAGGGAGTGATAGACGGCAACCGTTGCCAAACAGATGTGAACACCACTCACACCCCACACACACTTTCCTCACTCAGATATCCCTCAACGAATGGTTTGTATTACATGGCCCCGAGGACAGTGAAAGACGGTCAGTGCCATCTTGTCCACTTCTCTGTCAAGTAGCGTTGAGTTAGTGTTAGTGTAGCGCCTGTTAACATACCACTCATCTTACTCACCAGATTTGTACACTTGCCTTGCATCTCTTTACGCAGGGCTCACAGACGGGGGGCCCACACACACGTCGAGTCATAGCAAATTCACAGATTGAGGTAATTTCTCTCCCTCAAGTTTTGTTTTCTCTCTCTCACACACACACACACACGCACACACACACACACACACACACACACACACACACACACACACACACACACACACACACACACGCACACGCACACACACACACTGGCGAATCGGTCCCCTTCTACTAACAGAATTGAAAACAGGTGCCTATCACATATCTCACATTCTTCCAAAATATAAAAGTAGTTTGACCTGAATGGTTTTGCTGGAGTGAAGCCACCCTGTATGAAAGAAGAGTACGTGTGTGTGTGTGTGTGTGTGTGTGTGTGTGTGTGTGTGTGTGTGTGTGTGTGTGTGTGTGTGTGTGTGTGTGTGTGTGTGTGTGTGTGTGTGTGTGTGCGCGCGTGCATGTGTAAACATGGAGGCGTTGGGTTCTGCGCAACACGCTAGTGGATCAGTACAGACTGACTTTATATTGGAACCACATTTCTCCCTCCGCGCCACCCTTACACATAGTGTCAAGTTAACGTCAGGATAAGTTGCAGATAAAACCATAAATAGCAAAGCGCCACATTTAATAGCTTTTTCGGTGAAGCAAACGTAACAGTATACCGGCCTCTCTTTGACCGATACAAATGAACGATCAGACTGCGTGATGCTCTTAAACTTTTGACCATAACACAACAACGAAGTGGAGATTTGAGTCTTGACGTGACCTCGCTCCAGTCACAGTGTCTGCGGCCTCCGAGGATCTGATTAGTGGATGAACTGATCCAATGAGAAACAGAAGGGAGAGGGGTTTGCTCGTGGAACCTCTGGAGCTGGTGAGGAAAAGATATTGAAACCATAATGGAGGCGCTTATGATAAATGCGCTGCACTTGGATGTTTCGGGCCCTTTTTTTTTGGCAGTTTACTTCCAAATCTTTCACGACTGGACCTGCGGGTTGAGACTGTGCACGTGGTGTGTGTTAAGCTTAAATGTTACATTGCTTTTCATCCATCTCGTAAAACCTTAAATGCTGTCATCAACAATCGTTCTCGGTGTGTTAAGGGCAATTTGATGGATGAGCAGGACTGGAGTAGTTCCTTGCTGACTGAGAAAATTACAAACATCTCTGACACATGGAGTCGGTGTAATGATGTCATTTCATGCAGATTATGGCATCCCTCATATACTTTGATTAAAGACAACAAAGTCTGAATTTTGAGTTGCGTGTTGAGATCAGCATCGACACTTTATACGCATTTTTAAGAGCTCTGGAAGCTGGAGTGCAACTTGTGCAATTTCAGATATGAAAGACACATTTTATCCATAAACAGGAAAAAAAGAGTCACAATTAATTACTCTAAACAGCCTTGTCTTTCGTCTGCACATGTCTCTTGAGGATTTGGTTTTGACTCAGCTTTTAAAGCAAGCCAGACCTCAATGTGTGTGCATGTGTGTGTGTGTGCGTGCGTGCCTACATACTCCAGACATACTTTGATGGGACTAAATATCTAGATTGACATTTGCAGTGGCAGTAAGCTCTATTTAGTGAAACCCCAAAGAAAATGTGTTTTTGTTAAGCTTGAGTTTTACTATTTCAAGATGCACATTCTGAATAATGTAGAAAAATCTCAACTTTTCTCAAATATAAATTTAAAGTACAAGTAAAAACTTGTACTTTACATCCACTGTTTGCTTCTTGTTCAATGTCTTTATTTTGTTCCCTTTATAAAGATGACCTTCAGTGCAGAAAGTTTTTTTTTTTTTTTTAAACAAGCTCCACCATCTGACCCAAACATATGCATTAGTAGTACGTATTTATATCTAATTCCTTGAACTACATACACTTGCTTTTTCAGAATCTAACAGCCAACAAGTAAAGTACATAATCTCATGAAAATGTGAGGTGATTATGTTGTATGTTCAACATGAACACACTTTTGATGTAAACTCAGCAATATTATGGCCAGATTTCACCTCCTGCTGTGTATGTTTCCTGCTAGTAATTTTTAAAAACTACTTTCTATTCTGCTGTAACTCGAAGCATTAAACGAAATACTAAAAGCAATGCATAATGCACAGATCACAGTACAGGAAAAAACCATGAATGAATTTAGTACTATATCAACCTTATAAGAGGGCCCCTATGCTCCAGACATTAATGGTCGACATTGAATTGCTTCACAAGAAAGATCACAGGACCTGATGGTTCATGTACTTTGCTCTATGAAAAGGTCATTAGCATATGAAACTAATATTTGATCAGATGCCTCTTAATTTGATATATTTACATTACCATCAACATGTTATCATAATGCTAAGAAAAAGAATAGAAAGGACTCAACTACAGGACACTTGAACTCAAGATACTTCAGGATGAAATGTTCCCAGAGAAGACACCATTATCCCGCATTGAGGACCAAAAAATAGTTCTTAAAAAGCCATGTGATTCACCTTGAACGTATGATGTATGATTTTCTCCATCAGATTTTTGGGGCTCACTTTTTGTGCTGTATTGTTTTTGAATATGTGCCGTGTTTTTATAGACTGATGTTTGGCTGGTTACACACCAAGATTTAATCTGCTCACTACCTTTCTTTTTTACATAAGTAAAATGTTCACACAAATGCCACAGCTGCCATGAATCCTCCTCTTCTCGGCCTGCTTTTCATAACTGTAAGTGAAGCCATTTTTAAAGCTGACGACCTTTCCAAGGCCTCCGAGGCTTTTTAATACTTAACAGCACTGTGCATTTCCTATGTCAAGAGGATATATGATAGCATCGAAGGGACTCTTGCAGCTTAAACGTGTTGCAAGCCACAACTTAAAGTTAGAATTAGACGATCGCTGTTTTGTAATAGAACACCTGTTCTGCGTGCCCACAATAAGTGCCTAAAAGTGCAGCGACAGACAAAACGTCATTTCGCTGGAAACTCCAAATGTGTTTCTGCTTAATGTGGGTGGTATGAAAGGCAGCTTGTTTGTGTGAGCGCGCGCAGGCCCGAGTGTACGTGGACGTATGTGTACCTCAGCGTTTCAGGGAATATCCAGGGCTTCAGAAATGAGGCATAGCGACGACTGATGCTGCCAGCCTATTTGCTTCACACAACTGGCTTTTCTATCAGATAGACAGCTTGACAATATCCAGACTCCACCGTTTCCGCCCCGCATAAATACACAAAGGCACGGCAGCAGATACACTGGCGTATACAATGGCCCATACTCACACTCTTGAACCCACACAGCTTGTTTCTGGACTGTTGTTGCTGGGTAAAAGAGAGAGAAACTCTGTAAAGTCTGACCTCCCAGAGAGACCTACGTTGTGCTCCTTGAGCAGAGCGTTTTATATTACAACATAACTGTTATTTTGAAAGTCTACAGTGAGTGTACATAGCTCTGTATTTGGCCATTATTATTGACTTTCACGTCTCTTCCGTTGCTTCCAAATGAATCATTGTAAATGAATGACAACCATAGAAATGTGTATGCAAAACTCTGAGATAGTTTCTGCCGCTATGTTTTGTTCATGTGCCTTTGGGAAAGCATGACTTCCTCCTCTTCAGAGGCTCATTTGAAACATTTTCCCATGGCCCTTTAAGAATGCATATGTAGGTTTGTTTATTAGAAGAAATCCATTGTGTAGATTAGAAGGGCAGTTGTACTCAATTGTGTATAGAAATATGTGAAGAAGTGTATCCAGTTAAGGGGATTTATATGCTTTTAAAGGTGAATTGTGTCAGTTTGATCGATTGAACTGTTTTCAACAAATTCCATTGTGTATGAATGGCACAAAAGGTACTTTATTCATATGTTGAAGTCTTAAAATATCCTATAACCACAATCACAATTGACATTTTTAGCATTTCAATCATTAAGGGGTTTTACAGCTCTTATTGTTGAACTACTGTTAAATTTTATAGGTGTGATACCCGCTACGACATGAATTTTATTAGCTTTATTACAAGTGAGACAGTAAGATGTCATCCTAGACTGAACTGAAGGTGATAATTGTAACAGTGTAAATCAGTACGTAAGAATGGTATATTGAGGAAAAACGTAATCAGAATCGAGTCATGGAATGTGGACGTGGTCAAATATTTGACCTCCATGGGGAATCTGCAAACCATCAGTAATTCATTGAGTATTACTACATTTTCTTTTCTGCATTTCTTTGTCAAGGTTTGATAGTGAGCCATGAGTGGCAGTTAGTCATCCAATGTGTGACGTGGCAAGATGGCCATCTGACACTGTTAGAAGATTATTTCAGGCCGTTTTGAGTTGCAAGACCATGACAGCCGCGTTACACCTGGCAGGAAACAGCTTACCTCTCTTTATGCACCGCCTGTACTTGTATGTCTGATCGTTGAGGTAATGTGTTGTGATTATGATAACTTTTCTGAGTGATTTGTGCAGAAATTTAAGGGATTGCACAAAGCTCAATTATCACAATGGCCTATTTTTAATATTGAAGACACCATTCTTGTTATTTTCTAGAGGCCTTTCCCTACAAAATGAGTTCCTTTTGTTTATATCGTCTCTTGCTTCATCCGTTTGTTGCTGATTTGGATTTGTTTCAGATTACAACTGGTTTTGTGTTTTGCCTGTCTTCCCTGATGACAAGCTGGGTTGTAACAACAGCCATCTGCGAACCGGTCTGACTGTATAATATAGGGCCATCGTTTTTAAGCCAGGACTCTTCCATCTTTCATCTGGGAAAGGTCCAAATCGCCCATCATACAGCTGCCTTAAAAGATTAAATGGCAAACTGAGTAGTTATGTTTGGCCCCAAAGTATTATTCACTGTCACTGTGACAAGCACCATTTCTTAGAGAAGGAAAGGTAATTTCATGTTGTATGATTGAGCGTCTCTCTGTGTTTTTGTAAACCTGTAGGTCATTTGTATTGTTGCCTTTCGGGAGAGAAAATTCCCTTAAACAGTCAAATCTGCTATTCCGCTTTGAGTTTAACATTAATCTCCTTATTGCCACACTGATGTGATGAGCTGTCCTTAAAGGGACATACTGTTTCGAGGGAATGTTAAGTTGTTTGTCCTGCTTACTCAGAACAAGATAAACTTATGGCTTTAGGTGAGTCAAGCTTGAGCCAGCTTCCCTGGGTAAAATGTAAATACGGTGCTCAGTGTCACAATCCATGGTACAATTGCTGATTCAGTTGGTTTTGTCTCGACTCAATCAACATTTTAAAGGCCGACTTGGTAAAAGACGATTAACATACTTGTAGCCACCGAAGTGGGATCTCAATGAATGTCCGAAATTTAGCCATCTTTCGATTTAGCCATCTTCTTGCGATTTTTTTTTTTTTAAACCCTTTATTGAATAAACAATCCAACAAATTCAAAATCTTTTGGGAAGTGTGGAACCGGCTGAAGTAGCATAATATGTAAATAGTTATTGTTTAACTCCTCATGGACCACCTAGGTTGAGTTGATTTTCTGTGATTATACATACCCAAATCAACAACATGGAGAACTTGGATGCACAATATGTTGTGCTATTCTCATTTGATGGATTATTAACTGAACGAGCACACAAAGCCCTATATTGGAGTCGCATTGAATCTAAAGAAATTGACAAAATGTAGGAAATACTAGATTACGGAATTGCCTTCCATGCAGTCATTGCTTATTACTTATTAATTTCAGGGGTTGCAGTTTTTATCATAAAATGAACATAATATTTGTTTGTAAAGAAATCAAGCTCTCGAACAAGGTATAATACGCATACGGTCAAATACATGAAAACCTCTGGAATAATGGGTTAGCAAAAATACAATACAAATGGAGGATGGTCCTCAAAGGGTTAATAGAGCCTTAAAAAGTCTATAACTCATTCAATGCTTTCATCTTCTTATCTGTGACATGCCATGTTCTCTAATAAATGTATTATTATTATCAGAAAAGCAATTATTTCTGTACTCAACACTTGAAGATAAAGTATTATTACTTTGGTGTTTCATTTGCACCTCTTTCCATGAACGTGCCTCATTTTTACAACAAAATGAAGCAGCTGTATTATTTGTCTGCCTCTGATTCTCGCTGCAACATTGCAGACAAAGAGAGAGAGAGAGAGAGCGAGAGAGAGAGAGAGAGAGAGAGAGAGAGAGAAAGAGCGAGAGAGAGAGAGAGATTGCATGAAGCTATTTAAGCTGGATAATTCCCAGGAATCATACTGACTTAAACGCACAGACATTTGTTTAATTGTACGTGCTGCCAGCAGGGGAAAGTTATATTTAGCAGCTTGATGGACCTCGAGATGCCTTCATGTGTTTGCGAGGTCTGCTGTCTGAGCTTTGCTGCAAAGGCTGGTTGTCTTCTGCTCAGATCTCAGGTGAGGAAAAGCCTGGAATCAGTCATCCTGACAGCCACATCTGGCGCTACTTTCTCCATCCCGATGCCCTCGACTCCGCTCCCACAAACAGACAGCGCTCCGGTTTAGCCACAGAGGGAAGGAGTTATGATAATAACATTATTGGGGGCTATTAATGAGATGGAGAACAAACAGTTTACACTGAAGAAATATACTCCTCAAGGTCACTGTTGTGCGATAAAACCAACTTAATGCAAGTACCAGTATTGTTTTGGTTTGTTTTCAGGCTTTGTCCTGCTCTTCCTGGAAAGCAGATTAATTCCAGGCGCAACAAGCCAGCTTTGTGTTCTGTCGATTTGCTTTTTGGATTATATGTAAGTAGCATAAAGGCTTACAGTACATGACGAATATAACAACTCATTTTAGTTGACTAACAAGTTATGTCGTCTGGTCTTGAAGTCAACTTTATTCACTCTTAAATGCAGAACCTTACACCTTTTAATAGCTCGACTCATTTTTGGGGGGGGAAACCTCACATGCACCCGAGTGTGCTATGTTTTTTTTCTTCGTGGCACACTGGACAAAGGTTTTATTTGGCAAACTGAGCTGGTGCCAAACCCTTATGTGAGGGGAAATTCTGGCTAAAACTACCCCAGCGCAGTCTTCATCTGGTTCCTGTTGTACCCTACGAAGTGAAGGTCACAGTTCAGGGCAATATTTACATTAATGGCGTTATTCCAAAAGGGTTGAATTTCAAAACAAGTGCCAAAGGTATCCAGGAGCCGCCTGCTGTCGCACATTAGAATATAAACAAACACTTTTGGCACTCTCAACGTACACCAACATCTGTGGCAAGCCATAACACATTGCTGCAGAAAGAGAGAGAGAAGAGAGTGAGGGAGAGAGACGGCAGACATTAATGTGAGTGAGCAGTCAGCTGCAGAATAAAACTGCGCTCAACACTTTACGGAGTGGATCACCACAGGAGGCCAGGATGGGAAAATCAGTCCGTCTGGATTCTCACTGACTGTTGGTGAGGATGAAAATCTGTGATCGTGTGTAGAAATGGACTCGCATGCACAAAGTTCAACAGTGGTTGCAGAATAGATCCCAGGTGGAGTTCAGGACTTGTACCGATAGTTACCAATACTGGCATTACTTAGAGTTTAATAGTTGTAAGATATATTCCAGATTTGGCAGGCTAAATTGTTCAAATTAATTAATGGTGAGTTTAGCGAAAGAATACGTAGTTATTTTATATTGTTTGGAGTTTTTGGGGTTTTTTTTTTCCTTGGTGACATTGCTTACAGGTGAAGCAGTTAAAGCAGATTCAAGACAAGAGTTAAACTTTCCTATCTTGAAGACATACTTAAATTTCTTTGTTCTCATAATTACATGGCTAATCGTTTTAATCACATAGTGCCGAGGAGTAACTGTTGGGGTGAGTAGTAGTAATGTTTATATTTAAAATGCTGAAGAGCCTGCAATTGATTTTTGGCCAGGACCCTTTCTGCATTGGGTCCTCGATGTTCCTGCAATGGATTCTTTGAGGGAACTCCATCTTCACCCACAAATTCAAAAGACATGTTTCACCAATTAGCGACTTTGAATTACACATAGGTGTTTGTATGTGTGTGTGTGTTGCCTGTTTCAGCGTCCAACGAGGAAACTGCACTTCGCCTAACGTTATGATAACATCTGAAGCCCCTGAAAGCTCGGATAACTTCCGCTCTCGTCTCAAATTGTTTGCAAACCTGCATAACTGTTAAACAGAAAGCACCACAGATCTGGATTCAGAGCACGAGAGTGAGAGAACCCATGTGTTTTCCATCATGTTCATATGGCCATATGATTCTCAGATGCATAAAAAGAAAGTTACAACTGCTTTGTGGGTTTTTCCCAGCCAGGTCTTTAGACAAACTCTACAACTTTGCCGATTGTGCCGGTCTGCACCTGATTCTGGGGCTCAACGCGCTGCACAGAAACCCGGACAACTCGTGGAACACCTCCTCCACACTGAGCCTGCTCAAGTACGGCGCCGGCAAGAAGTACAACATCTCCTGGGAGCTTGGCAACGGTCAGTACAGCAACACGCCACATACTGCTTCTGAATGATATGGAGGGGCGCGACCGCTCCTCAAACTAAGCTTGAATATGTTGACGCTGCTCAAGAGTTTTCAACTTCTGCGTTTTTTTGTTAGATTTTTCTGATTCAGCTGCATTTCAATTGGAAACACATTGCATTTTATGTAATAACCTTCCCTGCGATCCAAGGTTATGTCATCATGCAGAATAAGTTTCGTGCTCACAAATTCGAATAGGGTGCTTTTTGGAATGATTTAGTCCACTAACCTAGTAGTTCAATAAATGTATGTTTCATATTTAAAGGATGCGCTGGCAATGCGTGGGGGAAACTCTGCATTTTAAGTGTTAGTTCAGTTTGTAGGGTTCATTCAAGGATGAAAAAAAACACAATTTGCCTGCTGCGCATCTCTACATGATTTAATTACATTTCTTAAGTAATCCAAATCTAGCTTGATACTTTTATATCAACCTACATTCATAAGTACCAGGAAAAATCCAGTGATGGGACCATGTGAAAATTTTGGTGAGCACTTAAACCGTAGCGAAAGGAATCATTTCAAGTAAATCACCCATGCAGCGCTGACCCAGAGCAAATATATAAAGACTGTATGAAAAGCGAGTGCGTGTATCTGCTTGTAATATTCTCGCAGTTTTCAGGAGAACGTGGCCTCAACAAAAAACTCGTACAAAATAGTTGTCAGTAAAGCACAAACAGCAAAAAGTCGGCAGCAAAGTAGTTTTTCTCTTTTCAGGGTAACAAACTCACTCAGTTGCTCTTGTTACTGAAACTACAAGGCCAGCATGTGTGCTCGAATCATTCCCCCGACACCGAGTCCATCTGTCTGTATTACTGCGAATTGCCCAATTATCCCCTTGTTCTACTGGCTGCTGGATACTCTCGGAGAGAGCAATATCAGACTACAACAACAACGATCTCTGCCACCTCCCGACGGCTGCTTGTATAATCTCCATCGCTCTGGTGGTGCTGCGTATTCCCTTCCCAGAGCCGAATGCGTACCGCAGCATGGTGGGCCGTGCGGTCAACAGCACCCAGTTGGCTCAGGACTACACGAAGCTGCGGACGCTGCTGCAGTCGGTACGCTACTACCACCGCGCTCAACTCTTTGGCCCCAACGCGGGACGACCCCGGAAGAACGCCATCCTGCTGCTGGATGGGTGAGTCACCAAGTAAAACAATGATTGGCCAGATTCCACTCCTTGTTAGGCTATCCTGCTGGAAAATGAAGGGGGAAGGTAGTGGAAAGTATGCAGGAGCAGTTCGGGACTTTTACTGAGCTCTACTGTTTTTAACACGCACACACACACACTCACACACTTTGGAGTGTTCACTGTTTATGGATTTCCAGGTTTCAGGGGATCAGCTTTGGTTATAACCTGTCAGCCTAAATAAAGTGTGGTCTGACTGATAACGTGACGGCACAACGTCCCACCTGCTGGTTTCACGCAGAAGCTGCAGCAGCTTTGGTTTGAATCGAGTCACTTCTCCAACAGGCTGCTTTCCCCTGCTGCCTTTCGCCTCGTGGTCACTGCAGTGTTGAACTTTGCAGTTTTCGATGGACAAGCAAGCCTTTAGGTATTCCTGTATTATTATTATTAACGTGTAGATATTATGAATACTTTACTTTCTTTTTAAACCAAAATGTCAGAAGGGCTTTATATGTTCCAGATAAATAGTGACGATATTCAGTTTTAAAGACAAAATTAATGTGTTTTCAAACAAATCGCAGGCAAAGCAAGACATAGATACCTTAAAATCACAATATGCACGCCATCATTATGTGTCAGTATTGAACAAAATGATCAAAGTAAACATCAATTTGTAAACTATCTAGAAGCTTGAGCGTTTTCTCTCCCTTCCCTTAAACCTTCAGGTTCACACTGAAATATAATGTTCAGGTGTCATTCAGTTGTTACTTTCAATTCTAATTGTTTAGATTAATCATACCCGGTGCCCTGATGACATCAGCACTCAGATATATTCATCACTTGGAAAAATAGTGAAGTCTTGTGAGTTTTTTTTTTTAAATAATTTTAAATGGAAACACACTGCACTGAGGTGGACGCGTCGGTGGCCTCGTACAACAAACACACTGAAAAACAAAACATTGGCGCATTTACACAACTCTGTCAATGTTGTTTATACGCAAATTAAACGTGTCTCTTCGGAGGGATGTTTGCCTTTTTCCTGGAAGTACAAACTATTTCATACTTTGGAGAACTTTAAAATGTAAATTTCTAATTTTTATTTAAACACGCGTTGACTGTGTAATTGAGCCCTGCTGCTGGAGACAAACATGTGGCGTAAAACGCACACGTTGTGAGCAGATATAAGCAGTCAATGATGTATTTGTCCCAAACTGTAACCCCTCCTGTGGGTGCTCACGAAGAAAGATTCTGGTAAAAAAAACGGAAAATGGAAAACACTGTTGTTATCATGCAAAATATCTCTTATAAGGACTCGTTCCAATTGTTGAGTTGGATCGCGTCCATATCAACGTCCCATAGACTTCTTTCAGTGATTGCTCAAGCAAATATCATGAAACATTGCTCTGCATTAGAACATTTGGGGGTAGACAGAGTTCGAGGTGGTCCTTTGCAGTAACCATAAAAATGAAGACATCTACTGCCTCTTCTGGGTGGCTGAAAGCAAGCTGCATTCACTGCTCCACTCTCCTGTCACAAGATATTTAGAAGATGTTTTTACACAGATAATAGGACATTAGGAAGCGATGGAGGTACGATTTACTCCGCAGGAATTACGTTCTCAAATAAACAGCTGGGAACTGTATTCCTTTTAACTAAAATGTGGCCCATAAAGCAAGTTTAATGTGCTTTAAAATTACAGTGCAGTTCACTTTTGCAGGCACATGGGTAGATGCAAGCAGAGGAACCATTTAATGTTCCAGTTTATCTCAGCTTGAATCTATCTCCAGCAAGACAAGAGGGAAGGAATATTTCGATCTGTGTGCTTAAACTACTTACATCAGTGAAACCATTAGGAACTATTGTTTTTTTTTTTTTTCTTCTTCTTGCCGTGCACTGGCAGTTTAGATTCACTCATAAATAAAAGGTGTGTGTGTTTGTGTGCAGCAGTATGTGTGTGTGTATATACTGAACTGTTCAAACTGATTAATGAGCACCAGCCTCAGAGGACAGAGAGGATGTCAGAACAAGAGGAGGAATGAGAGGATGAAGAGCAGAGAAATCGACTATCCGTGGGTCACGGGTGTCACATTTAATGTCGGGGCGATTCTTGTGTGTTTGACACCGTTACGAGGGGGCGGCTCTCGTGTTTGACAGGCCGACTTCTCTGCTCCTCTCAAGAAATGAGAAGAATGAGCGGCTGAGCCGTTCAACACTCAAATATCAGAGCTGCACAGACTAAACAAACCTGAGTGGTGAAAGTTGTGTTTTGTGACATGATGTTTAGAGACAAGCTGTTACACCCAAATATGGAGCGATGTGAATCAGGTAGAACAAGAAACACACACACACACACACACACACACACACACACACACAGATGCTACAGCTCAGAAAGAGGAACACAGGTTGAAGGAGGGACTGTGCATTCACTCCGTTTGTGTTTGACATGAGCAATAGCTTCAAAACATTTTTTGTTTATCTTTGGGAGATGTTTGGAGTTTATATTTAAGTTAAAGCGACAACCACCTGCTACAGAAACAACTCCAGTAGTTTTTTTTTTGTTTCTTCAGCAGCCACTGAATCTGAGAATATATTCTGTACCGATGTGCATTCGGGCAACACACGTGGTGAGCTCATCTTTCACACTAAATGGTGTTGTGCTACAGGAATCCTCAAAGATATGAACCTGGAAGAAAAAAAAAGTTGTTAGTAAGTGTAAGCATTTAGTGCAAAATTGTAGCATTATTTTATGTGTTTCATATCAACATACATGCTCATGTTGATCCAGTCCCCATTCACATAAATACTTTTTGTTTTTATCCAATGCTGGTAATAAAAGCTGCTGATATTGTCATGTAACACATGTTTTAGGTGATATAGAAGTTAAGTAAAAATTAGTTTGACACACTGATCTAGGAACATTTCACAGTTTATAGTTTAACCTGTTATGCTCAGCAAAGGGTCTTTTCTGGGAAAACATGTGACTTTAATAAATTCATCTTTTCGTTAATTTCTGAATTTGGGGTAAAGAAGGACAGGGCGAAGCGCGTATTACTAGTAAAGCTACATTATTTAGCTGTTAAATCCCTTGCTGTTCGTTATTCCGTGTTATCATGTTGAAGACAAAGATGTCATGGAGATTTATATATTTATCTGTGTTTTATTTTTTTCCAGGTTTATGAAGAGTGCTGGCGCTGTGGTAGATGCAGTTACGTGGCAACAGTAGGTATTTTACCCTTTTTTTTTGTCTTTTGATCATTTTACTTGTAGAAAACTCAGAGCTGAGCTACAGTTCACACATTCTAGCAACCATAAATCTGCCATCACGGTTCATGGTGTGTTTTTCCATCATTAACACCACACACTATAATGCAGTAGCCAGCAACAGCCATTATCAACACCGTTTCTGAGAGAGACTGATGGATAATATGGAGAACTGGGTTTATACAACAAATGGAACAACAGGAAAGGAGCCCGAGAGACAGCGTGCGGTTAAATTAAGAACACCTGACATTTGTCTATAGTATATATGGCAGGAATGCATACAAATATCAGTGGTTTGATCTTTTTTCCATGTGTTGTCTCGAGTGTGTCTTTTGTAAAGTGCGCACTAAACGAGGCGCCCACTGTAAGCTCAGGAAAACCCTGGTAATTAAGGTGAAGGTCAGGTCTAATTAGGAGAAATTAGAAGAAACGGAAGGTGGAAGGGCTGTCAGTAAGGCTTAGAAAAACACCACCCACACTGTTAAAATCAAACCATATGCTCTGGCTCATTCCCTCTGTCATTTAGCCTGTTTTACACTAGAGGGTCCAGATTCCAGTCGAACCAGGCTGCGTGACAGAAACTCTGACCTCTACAAAAGAAGCCAACCTCATAAAAGTGGAGACCACTCATTAACACGTCTACGCTATTGGTTTTAATCCATTGCATCTGTCTGTAGTTGTTTTTGAATCAGTCTGAACAGGTAAGAGACGCAGCTCTCACTATCCGTGTATTTGGCAGTAGGCGACCGTCTGTGGCCTTCATTCAGTGGTCTTTTTTCGAAGCTTGTGATGATAAAACAAGTTAGTGATGGAGGGAATGTAGTCCCTCTACATTATGACACAGATATATGTGGTTTGCATCATATAGTACCACAGCTTTTCCTTGAATTCACATTTGTAACATCTGTCTGGTTCCGGCAGTGTGAATTCTTGTGTATTTTTCTTTACTTTTAGTGTCTTCTAAAATATTTTCCTTCGATTTTTAACAATGAGGCCACTTTATTTTTTGTAAAGGCACAACACAGCTGAGGCTATGATCTTATTACAAGTTTCACCACTTCACTTTGCTCTTTATCTTTTGGTAAAATAATTTACTGTTCTATCGTTTAAAAGAAAATGTCTATCACTGCTAAAATCGCATATCCATGTTTTGGTTTTTTTTTGGCCTTTAGTATTTCTGACATTGCCATTTCTCCACCCAGACGTTGGAGGGAAATAAAGTTTTATTTGTGTTGCAGGAGAAGGTTTTTTCTGTCATTACAGTTTTCTCTGATGGAAAGTGTTTTGTGTGGAAAGTGTGACTGTGTCACTGACCAGACATTGTTTCTGGAAGGCAACGCAGCTATTAAATTATTAAGTGTCTGTTTTTTAGCTGCACTGGATGTATGACTTTAGCATACTCCTCCGTTTGGTTCACATGTCGCAACACCTGCTTGGCAGATTGTTGTGAAACGTTTTACAAACACTCGATTCTCCAGAGGATGGGTACTCACGCTGACTCTGTGACGTTTCCTCCAGCACTGACATGAGGTTGACATTTGTGGTTTTAGAAAAACATATACTTAACTTAAACACTTAACTACAGCCAGGCCGTCTCACCCACTGCGTATTGAGCCACCTTACCTTCCGAGGACGGCGTCATGGCGAGAGATTTAGGTTTGTCAGAAGTGTGTGATCACATGGCTGCCAGAGCTGACTGTGAAAATATGAGCAAGAAGAAAGTGAAACGAGCGGGACCATTTTCCCGGTTTCCACAACAGTTGCTGTTTGGATGCCCTTGAGCAAAGCACCTAATGTGAGCCTAATTGTTCCAGTGGTGGGTCATTAGTGGTGTGAACATCTGAGTGTGAAGTAAACAAGCAAACGGCCCCCTGCTAAACGACCATTGCCTTTGAGCTGTTCTGGGACTCTTTGTTGTGACCCAAAAAGGATTCTAAACCATTCGTTGACAAATATTTTAATCTTTCTTTTTGGTTTTCGTGTTTTCACAAGCCAGAATTACAACTCATTCCCACATCTTTTGCTTGAAGGACAGCAGGATTACATGGAGGGGAGAAAAAAGGATTACAGTTTTGTGATCTCCCCCAGAAGGAGAAGCACACAGGGACTGTAAATTCACTCATGTACTCGTGAGGGATGCTCTGTTTCCTTCAGCTGATGCGGTGATGGATTGATCTGATGTAACCTGCTGGTCCACATAAAGGGAACATGTCCGCTTTCTGCTACTGCTCACAGATGTTTCATTCGCACTGTTTTAAATTGTACCTGTGGCTCATGTCAGCATTTACATTTTTCATTTTTAATATCTTGAGAAACCCTTTTTTCTTGTGCTTGCGAAATCAGGAGCCGAGGAAGTGACATAATTCACATGATCAAGACAGCAACAATAGTTAACAGCTGAAACCTCGTAACTGTGTCTTAAATGAATCATTACTGAACAAAATGAGTGCAAATCATAGTTCAATACAGCTTCGTGTATTTAATCCGAGAGGTACCATGGTAGATTTGTTTCATCTCCGTTTTGAGATCCAGGGGCTTCATGATATTAAGATAAACACACTCATTTCACAGCAAAAAGATAATTAATGTTATTCCTCTGCGGGGGTTTTCTCTGGCTACTTTACACCCATTCCCCAAACCCATGAGTATCTTGCTTTTATTGCTGACTTTAAATTGCCTGAAGATAAAATAAAACATTATTCATACACACACAAAAAACTAAATACAAATTTAATTGAAGACAATAGAATTAAAAGAAAGTTAAAAGACAGTTAAAAGCATACAAATTTGGAACGAGATGCCAGAATGTTTTATTTCCATAGGTAAGGAATTCATTAATGATTAAAAAAATTTTTATTTCCCATTGTTCTCCAGACTGGACTTTAAGCGAAAAGTAGTGTGTAGTCACACTGTAGTGTGTCGATGAGAATGTGTGACTGTGTTTGGTCGCCTGACTTTTCACGTTATCACCCCTCAGTTTCATTTTATCTCTACATGTGTAGCCTGCCACATATCTCTGTGTTACTGTCCTCAATCCCACAAACCCAAGCTTCTGTTTTAGAGACGTCTTTTTTTCCCCCACTGATTTTTTTTTGTCTTTTTTGGTCCAATATGTAGCAATAAGACCTTTTAAACTTTCTTTGTTTGCCATATTTGTACTGATTTTTATTTTTTTAATTTCCGACCTGGAGCTAAAAAAATGACTGTGAGCTCTCTGGAAAGATCAAATGCTTTGTATCCAGCGAGAGCTCTGGAGCTTCTCACATCCTATGAAGAACATTTTTACAAGGTTAAGCTCAGATTGCAATACTTGCATGGCCCCACCTGAACTGAACCCAGCTGTTGGTCTCTGCAGTTTTGTTGAAACATTAGTCGTTTCCACAGACTTTTCACACAGATTTAGGAAGGTTTGACTTTGATTTTGAGTCTTTCCGTGCTCGAGGTTATATGATTGTTGTACTTGTCCTATGTTTGGCAGTGGCCCTTTCGTGTTTCTGATTAGGAATATTGTTGGCTGGCACTCACTCAGTAACATGATCAACTTCACTGTGAGTCCATCATTTTGTTGGAATTCTTTACAGTTGTGGTAAAAATAAAAATAAAATGGTGTCACTTCTTGCTTGATTTAATTAATATGATATGAAAGTGCCTTTGAGAAAACTTTTGTTCATTTTGAAACTCAGAAGAGAACCAAATCTCCATAAAAAGTCGTTTGATCTTTCATGCAGAGTACTTTCCTGTTGCACATGTGCCACCAAGGATTTGGTGATGTTACAATTGATTATCGGGGAGTGCATTTGGCATTGATTCTAAGACTTTCCCCCAAAAGTCCCATCATTGTGAGGCGGATATCAATTTCTAAATTGGAGTAATGGGAAATAAAGAACTTCCCTTCTTTGCCAGACATTATGCTCAGAGCCAGAGATTAGCTTACAGAACTGCAGTTTGTACTAAGCAATGACTGACTTGTGAAGAGGAGTTTTGGTAGAGTTTGTTGAGATTTGTCATCAAAATAATAAAAAAAAAAACAACACAGGATCCTTTTGCATTCTTGATGCAAATCAACATCAACTTAATAAAAAATAAATGTTTTCGTTCAGTGCTTATTTACAGTGTATTATTTTGTTGTCCGGTGTTTCCTCTGTTTAAATACTGAATATACTTTTTTTATGTGCAATAATGGATGGATGGATGGACGATTTATGTGCATGCGGCTTATTACCACACAATGGATTTGCAAACAGCTAAAGTTGTTTGTTACTTATAGCCACTCGTAAAAGTGAGGCACAACGATCTCACGCAGGGAGCAACAGGAACCTGGAGTGAGAACAAGATTAATCAGGATCTAACAGAAAATTATAATGTATAATTTTTCTTTGTTCAAGAGAGGCAAGCTGTCGTATAAAGAAACTGTTCAGAGATGCCTTCCCTTCACAACAGCTTGCTGAACTTGCTCCTACAATTGCAGATTTCAGTTTTATAGTTTCATATACTGATCATTATCTCTGATGACCATAGTAAAGACTTGCAATAATGTGTGTGGAAGGAATTCAGCAAGGTGTAAGTGTATGACGTTATTGTAAAGACGGAGCGAAGGCACTGACAATTTTAGGCAGTCACCAAAACAACAATATAACTAAGAGAATAGCTACACCTTTGAACTATGCCCACAACGTCACGCAGAGTAGCTTCTGTCAGAATTTAGAATTTTAGAAGCTAAATGGGACTTGGACATGCCTAAATGCATTAGCTCTTTTTGCTGTACATGTGGACTGTTCTTATAAGACTCAATATGTTTCAGTTTTGACTTCCACAGTTTTAGAATGAGGTTGAAAGGGCACTGATTTTGCTGTTAAATTGCCAAAATACAAAGATACTGCTTACGGCTACATCTGAACAAGCCAATGTATCTTAAACTGATAACAAGTGTAATACTGTCACAGTACTTTTCTTAATTGACTGACTTTGCCAAAGAATAATAGAACCTTGTTTCCATCTGCAGGGCAAATAAGATGTCAGTGTTTTTTATGGGACCTGAAACATGAACTTGAATGTGTGGTTGTTGCTTTCTGGTCTCCCTTTCTTGGACTCCTGCGGAGTATGTAGGAGAGGATTTCTGTCTGGCCACAGGATAATGTTCCTCAGGACACCAGCTCCCAATAAATTCTTCTGTCATCATGCTCTCTTAACTTCATTTCCTATTTACGTCTCTCTCTTTGTGTCCTCATCTTTCTCACACACAAGATCGTAGCAAATGGATGTTTGTTTTAGTCAGCCTTAGTCTGAACTATTGGTGCTCTGACCTTTTTTTCTCTATGTCATATGTAATTGTGCAGTTTAACAGGACATTTGATTATTGGTCCACTGAACTCTTTTGAAATGGGCTAATCCCTTTTATGTCATTGCGAGTTAAATACTATACACTATACGTTTGAAGGTGATTAAATGTCTGTTACAATACGTACTGTATTTGGGTTATTAATGAGTGTTGACACATATTTGGGGATATGTTGAAGGTAAATAAATGGTGCCATTAAATTAGGTGTTGTCTGTCTCTGTGATTGCCCTATGATGGACTGGAGACGGGGGGTGTCCAGGATATAGGAAGGATGGATGGCTGGATGGACTGATGGATGATCATTTTGCTAGCGTTGTCCAAACAGAATTGTATATTCACAATGGAACAAACAGAACATATCTGATGTTGAAACAAAAAACTTTCAATGTTCTGAAAAATATTACTTGTTTTGCATTCAATATAAGCAACACAGAAAGCTTTTGGAGCAGTGACAACAGAAAGCTAGGAAAGTAAATGGTACTAATAAATAACTGCTGGAGGAGCATTTTGTGTATGAAAAAAACACTTAAGAGGCATGTAGAAGTGAATGCCTCAAGAGCTTAACTTCTTTTCCAGACTCGTCCCCAAGCCCATATGGCTTTAAGTAAACATTTCTTGAAGACACATACTCGCTTCAGTGTCTTTGAATGTTCTTGGTTTTACAGTTAAGAGTCTCACCTGTGAAAAAATGCAAAATATATGGAACCATGTCAGTAAGAAATTCCCTGAAATAGGCTTTTTTCTTTTTTGGGGGGGTTCCACCATGTGAAGTACATGATATCATCAAACAGTTCCTTAATCAATCCAAAAAGGCAAGTTAAAGCTGTCATACAAAGACAAAGTCAAATGTGAACACAATTAGAGTCATTGGCGTCTTGTCTTGGCCAAAGATAATCTAAAACGGACTGAGACTAAATCGAAAAATGTTCTGTGGTCAGTGTGTAGTTTTCAGTTTATTCTCACCATCTGTGCCCTGAAATAATTGTGTTTGTAGGTCACCTCGTAAAATTGTAAAGAGTGTTTCTCTCACAGTGTTTTTCTTGCCTTTCTGTTGCAGTTATTACATGGATGGCAGAGTGAACAAGGCGGAGGACTTCCTCAAAACTCGCCTCTTGGACACACTTACAGAGCAGCTCACTAAAGTCACCAAAGTAATGACGTTTCTGTTTTAAATACTAAACTACCAGCGTAATAAATTTCAGTTCATATGAGAGCCCGTAGATTGCTGACATGTGGTAAACTGGTAAAGTCGTGAACACTTGACATTTACTTATCAACTCAACATATCCAACATGAATTTCAGAAGTCACGTTTTTTTTTTTTCCCTCATCTGAAAGTTTCAGTGCAGGATATTAAGAAATAATTCATTTTAATCATGGCATATATTTGTATTTCTTTTGAGATAGCCGAGTCATGGTTCACTCGGCTCTGATAGTCATAGTGATGAAAAAAAAGCCACATGGCTGAACCACAACAGAAAGTCTTCAGAGTGAAAGTGTAATGTCTACCATGAGGTAAGCTTATCAATACTAACTGCTGGAGTTTTGAGAGGTGAACACAGCCGCCAAAGTGCCTGAGGAGAAAATACCGCAATCATTCCTATGAACAAAATCTAAAACATGCAGTGATATGCTGCAGAGAGACTTTGTGTCTTACCCAGCAGGGAATGAAACAACATCTTATATCTATTGGGTTTGCTCGTGTTTTCATTACTTTGTATGCATTGTGATATTTCAAACTTTTTTTTCTCTTTCGATCGTTTTATGTTTTTTACAAACTCTAAAAAGGCTTTAATGGTTTGTAGAGTCGCTACGAGTGAAATTAAAGTTGCAACAATGTCACAGAACGGAAAGGCTCCAAAAATAAAAACAGAAGCCAGATGTTTATGTTCCTACTCATTTTTCATCCCTAAACTTCAATTATTTGCACAGTTTATACACCTTACATACAACAATCATCACAATTTTGGAAATCCAAAATGTATTATTATATTACAGTCCTAAATCATTGATTCAATCACAGGTAGCAAATACCAAATACAAACAAATTTCATGGTAGCAGCTTTTCTTATTCTCAGTACCTGAGAAGGGTTGAATTTTTTTTATGAAGTTTACATTTTAACATTATTTAAGCTCACCTGCTAACCTGTTTTACAGATCAAAAAAAAATTTTTTTTAATAGTTTATTTCAAATCATTGGTCACAAGATGATTTTCGTGACGATGAAATGTGTTGATGAGCCATTTTGCTCATTGCAGGTTGTGAACACATACACCCCTGGTAAGAAGGTGTGGCTGGGTGGACTCGGGCCAGCGTGGGCCGGAGGCATCAATAATCTCTCAGACACGTACGCTGCCAGCTTCCTGTAAGTTCTGTTATCTTGTTTCTTTTAAACATAAACATTTAAAACTTTTGAGGTAATACTTGATTGAAAATAGCCATCCTATCAAGAGAACTTTATACATCACAACCAAGTGGTTTTTGTGTGTGTGTGTGTGTGTGTGTGTTTCAGGTGGGCGAACACACTGGGTATGGCCGCCATGCAGGGGATTGATGTTGTCTTGCGTCACTCATTCTTCGACTACGGATATACACACCTCGTGGACCAGCATTTTAACCCTTTACCTGTGAGTCTTTGTCTTCCCATTCAACGAGGATTGCGACAATAATGTCGCACCGTCCGGGCACCACCGACAAAGACGTGACCTGAGACGTTCTGGAGCTTCTCTGCACAAGACCTCGTCCCCTGACGGCACTTCTCGCTCTTTCCCGTGGGAGCTATTAGCTGAGATGAAAGGCGTTTAGTGGTGATGAGTGGTTAGGCGAGGGGGCGAAATGCCATGTAACCTTAGCCCTTTATCAGTAGCCCAGGACAGTGTCACTGCTCCCCTCAACCCCCATCATAAATGTGTGCTTCTCTGTGTGAGACAGTTGGCCGGTGAGAGATCTGCAACCTGAGAGTTTGATACACAGGCATGTTTTGCAAAATAGCCACGCAGAGTGGAGCTGATCACTGCCAAGCTTGCCTCAGGTTTGCTCGGAATTTTACAGGAACAGACATACAAAACATCATTTATTACACACTGTGTCTATTTGCATAGTTGGTACATGTGCCTAAAAATGTTTTAACACCTCATATATGCATAATGTTAAGTCAAACAATTGCCCTTGCCTATTAAATTCTTTTAAGAGAGGTACTGTTTTAGCCTTTTCGTGTGTTTAACTAAATTCACTTCGCTGAAAAAAGGCAACCGTGAAGAGGTGTTAAATGCCACCATGAGTCAAGTTCATAAAACAAGATTTGTTAAGTTAATAACAAATTGTTTTATAGCAAGCTTGAGGCACAACAGGGGCATGAGGGCCTGCCCTAATGACACCAATAACAAATAATTTTTTGTTAAACAAAGGAGAAGGTTGGTGGAGTTGTGTCATACGCTGGTGAACTAGAATGAGGATTTACAATAAAGAAAGAAAACTACAATTTCAGCTGCTTGAGTTATTGGGATCAGGAATCACTTAGATCTGATGAACCCAACAATAGATCTTCGATAAGCCTCATTAGTACCCATTTGAAACTCACTATTACCTTAACTTAAAGTATCGAGTTGGCCTCACCATTCCTCCCCGTTTGTCTCCGTGTTATTTTCTGTGAGTGACGGCCTCCCGCTAGGATCACAATGCTTTTAACATGGTTGGATGTCTGAGGGCTGCACCAGCCTACCTGCTGAGAGGATTCACTGCTGAGCCAACCTGTCTTCTACACGGCAAATTTATGACTTGGCCCCTTCCGCTGTGGGATGACTCTTGTCGGATCCAGTCGAAGCCTCCAATCTACAATGACTTTACCACTTTTGTTCTTATTGTGTCACCCACAAACCTTTTTTGGGTTTTTGTTTTTTTTTATAGGTCCTTTTGCCATAATATTTTGTTTTCTTTTTATACCCCAGTCTATTTCCCTACAGAGTTGGGTCATAAGAATGAAAACTGATTGTGATGATTTTGTTCGAGATTCACTCTTTTTGGCACAAAAATCAGTCTGGCAGAAAGCAACGAGAGGACGCTTCTGTCTGGCAAGGGGAAATAAAGTTGACACAGTGGACTGTGCTTACAATTCAGCCAGTTCTTAATGGTCCCTCGTGGTTTTGTAGCTTTCAAACCGCGCTTGTAATGGATGTTCTAATACATCTTGATGATTTCCTGTTTTTATTTTTAGCAGCTGTTTTCTGTTTATAATTTTATGAGAGGTCCAATTAAAGCATACTGAAGATATAAAGGTAGTTAACTTCTTCGAGAATCGGGCTAAATTAAAAACAGAGAAATATTATACGCCCTGACAGAGGTAAAGTTCAAGCGGCTATATACTCAAATTGCGAGATTTAGAGATATGAGCCCCATCCAAGCAGCCTGACTCTCATTTGAGCTATTTAGTCAAACATAAAATTGTAATTGCTCATTTTCATATTACCGTCTTGCATGAACTCAACCTCAATGCAGCCTGGGTTTAATTGGCTTGTGGCGTGTAGTGTTTTCCTCACATAACTGATGTACTCATGTATGTTGTTCCTCCTATCTTATCTATCATATCTTTGTTTATCCATGAGTTTGATCGGATGTTAAAGTGAATGTCACTGCTGAGGTTTGGTGTTCGTCATCTGTCTCTGAAGGGAGAGTCTGGGGTGAGAGAGAAATGATTAAAACAAGGACACAGGAAAATGGGTTAAACCACTGAAGATCCCAGACCTCAGCTGATATTCCACAGCAAGACAAAAAGAGTATTAGATTTCACCAGTTTTGGCTTGTCAGGTGACAATTGAAATTATGCGTGTTACTCTGCTTTTGAAATTCAAACAGAACAAGAGACTATAGTATCACTCTGACCACTTTTCACCTTTTTCTAAAAAAAAAAATGGAAAGGACAAAAACTCCAGATTCAGAGCTGTTCTTTGTTTCATACACTATGTAATAATCACAGATCACAGTTCTGGCCATACATCCATCCATCCATCCCTTTGGCCGTGACCAGCACTATACTGTTCTATACTGTGCTCTGCTTCTTTCGATGCCTTGGCAGCAAATTAAGTTAAAGCCTGCGTGGAAAAAAGAAGCCCTTAAATGTTGCCATATGCAGGATTGCATGGGAACTTCCTGAGGAACACATGTTGTTCTGGGTTTCTCGGAGAGGTGTTGAGTCTGTGTAGTCTATCAAGGGAGAGTGGACCACTCAACAACCACCAGCAATTCTCCATGTCGAATAATATTTTGTGAAAATGTCACATTACGGGCCTGTCATTTCTGAACTGGTTGGAGGCTGGGAGATGTAATGTGACATGTTACATGTGACAGTGAGTTCCAGCTAAATGGTCAATGTCAAAGTGCTGATGTTTTCGAAATAGGAAGTCGTTGTGCACCAAATCTTCTTTTTTTCCCCCCCCCTACACAGAGTATAAGCTTTGTTGGCATGTTCTTTAATGTTTATGAAACCTAATAGGTTTACTCATTTACTGAATAAACAGAATTGAGATTTTAGCGATATTTCCTTTTATTGGAATCCACTGCTGTAAACCATTAAAAAAATACAAAGAAACTGCGATTACGACATCATGGAAGTAATAAAACATACATTTTATCCTGCGTTGGTTTTCATTATCTATGTAAATTGAAGAATTAAATAATACAAAAAAAAATGTGCCGAGGATCAGCAAATAATACCAAAAGGTTTTGAGTCAAATGTTCACAATGAGAACAATATTGTACAAAGGTGCATTCACTGTCCACATAATGTGAGTATTGCAGTGTAACTAGACCATTTTTTTCAGTGTTGAGGGATAGAAAGGATATGTTCACTCGTCGTCATTGTTCACTGGTTGAATGTACTCATAATTAGGACTGTTGACAGTCATTAGTCTAATAAGGTTTTTGAATGAACTGTAATATTCCTGTAAACATTGTTATCGTTATTAATTTTGTAATTGTGCGTGCATATGTGTTTCCCTCGCAGGATTACTGGTTCTCTCTAGTTTTCAAGCGTCTGGTTGGTCCCAGGGTTTTAGCCGTGCGGGTGGCTGGACTGCAGAGGAAGCCTCAGCCAGGGCGAGTCATACGAGACAAACTGCGTATCTATGCTCACTGCACCAGCTACTACAAGTACGTAACACGGCTCAGATGCAGTCCGTTTTCAACTTGCAAAGTGTGCAGCTTTCTTTTTTCTCTCTCTCTCTCTGTCTTCTTCTTTTGAGGCTGGCAGATGACAAAGCACACGTACTCATCGCCTCTCGATGAAGTGAGGCAGCACTCAGGGAGCGTCCTTAAAGATTTAGACAGAAAACAGACTGCCGCGGTTTCAACATTCTCGACTCCTCGCGTCTTCCTGCAAACACCTGAGCCGCGGTGTCTTTGGGGGATGAACAAAATCCCACCGCCAAGCCCATTCGGCTTCCCATAAATAAGCAGGCAACAGACACCTGCTCATTCACAGCTCAGAGCCTATAAAACTTAACGGGTATCACTTATCAGGTGTGTGGGTTCTGTCTCCCTGCCGTCAAAGAGCCGCTGAAAGGCGTGCGAGGCCTTCATCCCATCTCGGATTGGCTGCAGGGGGATATTTGAGGGGGGAGGGGGAGGGACAATAAGGCAGTCTGTGCCGGGAGGAGATGAAGAGCGCCACCGTGGCCTGTTCAAGGTTATCATTTAACCCAGGCCGGCGACTGTCAGCACCAGGCTAGGCTTACAGCCGTGCTCGGGACGGGGCTCGTTTACAGGTGGAGCATCTCATCAGAAAACAGCAGTGCACCGAACAGATGGATGGCCAGTAAAGCGGGCCGGAGTTGCGTAACAAATACAGAAGTGCGAGATCTAATGACATGCAAGCACATATTTGAAATAGTTCTTAACAAGCGTCCTCACTCAGCCGCCTGCTGTGTGGTGAAGTCGGGAGTACCGGTAAATGAAATGCCCACGACTTGCAACAGCTCCACTCAAGATATCAATCATCTCGGGATTCATAGGATCAGACAGTAAAAAGCACTAAAGCAGCCCCTCTTGAATCCAAAGCCACTTCAGTTGTCGTTATTTCTGCCACTTTGTGGTTGAAGCAGTCAGTCCCTAAGTGGACAAACCACTGCGTACCGTATTAGACAGCGAGGAACATAAATGTGTCCAGGCAGTCAGTGGTTTTAGAAGTCTCTGCAGATTAGATATTTGACTTCCACTGCCCTTTTACCCCTTTTAGTGGTTTGCATGGCATTTTTTTATCTTTTTTTCCACTTTTCAGTGATGCTCCAACTTCAAACACCACCAACACATGTTTATGTTCCTGGTTTGGATCTCGAAGAGCCTCGTCGTTTCAAACGCCTGAGACGCACTTATCTCTCCCTCCATCTCAGTATCAGATCTATCACTCGGAGTATTGGTCTATGTTTCTCAGGAAAAAAAGCTCTGGGAGTTTTTAGCACAGAGCCAGAAACACAGTGTGGTTTCACATGGTAAATACATTGAATATTAGAAACTCTGCAGGACTATTGATATAAATTCCTCACCCCAAAATGCAAACACTGATAAAGATGCAGACCAATAAGAATTCCAAATGAATGATGGCTAATGGCAGATGTGTCGAGCAGACGGTTTTGCCCTGACCCCGAACGCCGTGGTTGACATGTGGTATTCACTACGGCTGTGTTGTCTTTGTCCTCATATCGGAGCTCTTATTAGATTTTATCATGTTTGTCTTCTCTGTCTTGCTAAGTTATTTACCTTTGACCAGTGTACCTCTCGAATTGTGTCCCCAGCGCTTTGCTCTAAGGAGAGGGACTCAAACACTGTTGTCTGTGTAACTCAAGAAGTGTTGCCCTTTGTGTTCACACCCTTCATCTGACCCGGCACCAGACAGCAGCAGGTTTTAATATTGGATACTGTACAAGCGGGCCGATCTTTGCACTAGATAGCCTCGATCAGAATGATGTTAAAAATTGAAAAGTGATTTAGCGCATACTAAATATAAGGAATTGGTTTTAAAGCATGACGAAGTGCAACTTGCTACTTTAAGAAGTTCCGTTTTTTTTGGGTTTTTTTTTTTAGATGTGCTTTATCTTTTCCTTTATTAATTTTCTGCAAGCCTTTTGATCCAGAGCAGATCGAGGAGTTGCGGTTTCTTGCCGTTACTATTTGAGAGAAATATCAAAGATATTTCTCCTCTTTGTAGTCATCTTTAATTATAGAGAATTTTATTCAACACGGCAACGTAATGGACAATGAAGTTCTGTCGACAGATGTGCAGAGGAGCCTCTTTTGTTCGTATCTTTAAATGTGGCATGAAAAATGATGTTCTCTTGGTTTTCTGTTTTACGGCACCAGTCATAACTACGTGAGGGGGTCGATAACGATCTACATCATCAATCTCCATCGGTCACGGAAAAAAATCAAGCTGGCGGGGACGTTGCGGAACAAAACGGTGCATCAGTACTTGCTGCAGCCCTACGGCATGGACGGACTCAGAGCCAAGTCAGTACTACACTCTCTGGTTTTATCTGCCTCGTTTAGCCTAATCAAAGAAAACAAATCCTCTGCAGAAAGACTTGAAATTCCTGTTATAGCTTTTGTAAAAAATAAACACAAAAACTAAATATAATGAAAAAAAAAGCTTTCTAATGGTTCCAACAACTAAAAGAGAAGAACAAGTGGAAATAAAAGTTTCATTAAAAAAACTTTCAGTCTAGTTTCAATAGGGTGTTAAACAGTGGTCTCCAATCCATTTAATTTTTTTTTTTATTTAAGACCGCAGTGTGTAAAAGCAGCATATTGTGTGAACACCACCCCATAAAACATGCAAATACATACATATATATGCTCACGTACGAAAACTTTTTCATCCAGAAAGTAGCATGGCAAAAAGAGTGAGCTATAGTTTCATCGAGAATAATACGACAAACAAAAAGCCCTTTTGTGGAATAAAATGTGGTGAACCATTTCTTTTATATTTCTCTTTTTATTGAGACCATCGCTCTACAGTAAATCGCACTGCTCAATGGAAAAGTAACTATTCACAGGGCAGATCTCCTCATAAAGCGCCACTGTGTTTGCGTGTCCTTGTTTGAATCCATTTTTATTACCTACAGCAGATGGTTTATAAAGGGTTTCCCCCCCCATTTTATTTTCATTTCCTCTTACCTCTCGTTGCTGTTCTCAGAGTCATTTTACCAACTATGCTATATTACACTTTATGTAACTTGATCATATAATTCCTCTTTCCTCAAAATGTCCCTTAAAATAAAAAGGTTTATGGTTTCAGTACTTTCTCCTTAAATCCTGCGGTCTGTTATTCTGACTCAGGCTTAAGCTTCCAATCCTGGAATAACAGTCTAATGAGTCGGGACCGTGTGAGAGAGTGTGTCGGCCTTTGTGTTATACGATACCTACACACAGCCTTAATGGCGGCTCAGGCATGATCCTTCAATAACAGCGTAATGACGGAGGATGTTTTAGGTGTTAGAACAGGATTGCAAGGTAATTAATAGTAGAGCAAGCTAACGACGTGCCTTTTTCTGGCCTTAAGTGCTTTCCTTTAACACAGGCAGCGCGGGGAAGCTTTTTATGATGAATTCAGCAACACCAGATGTCTATAAATGTGTCTGTGTCATGGAACTTTTCAAAGTTTTTCAGCCCACATATGTTGAAGCAAGGCCTTGAGCTGTACACTTTGATTCATAACTCCTCTTTATTGAACTGAATTTTATTTCAAATTTTATTGAATTGGAGGTTGATGTGAAAACCTTGACTGGCATTGATCCCGGTCCCGTGGTTGAGCTCCACTCAGGAACTGCAGCGATTTACAGCTGAAAGATGGGTCAAGGTGACTTCACTGTGTCGGGACGGTACAAAGAGGCTTTTTTTGGGGTTTGATTTATTATGGCACATTATTTTAATAAGATTATTAAACATGAACCATGCAAAAATACTCTCAAGAAAGAACATTTTAAATACTGATCATAAAATAAGAAGAAGAATTCCTACTTTCAAGACAAGACAAAAAGAATACAGTCCAAAATGTGAACATTTTGTGAAACTGTCCTGTGTGTTACTTATGTGTTTGTTTGTTTGTTTGTTTGTTTGCTTGTTTGTTTATTTAAATGTGGACATCAATGTCCTAATTCCTCTGGTATTCCAATTTATTATACATTAAAATTCAAACAGGAAATAATAAATATACTATATAAGCAGGAAACACCTCTAGGAAAAGATGTTGCAATGTACCAATTTGCCTATGCTGAGAAATAAAGAATATAAAGTTTATTATTTTCATCTGTTACTTCTTCAAACCAAGACGTTAACGTTACCATATTTTAATCTTAATCTTATCTGTATTAAGAGCCAATCAAACTCAATTGTTTCTGAAATCTATTTGAAATCTATTAATGATTACATCTGTAGATTTATGTTCATAGTAAAATCAATTGATGAGTTACTTCATGTCTTCAATATCTATATTTTCAGCAAAGTTCAACTCTGTAGCTCCAGTACATGAGGCTCTTTAAACCTCTTAAAAAGTGGATCCCTGTAGCTTTCACTGGATTACATCCAAATAAACTATTATTTTAACGTTCTTGTTTTGACTCTTGCAATAAAAAGTGTCATATGGTGCTGCTACTCCTCTCACTGCAGGTGAGTAATGATGCGTTTCTGACACTAATCATTGGTCAAGTAACCATGCGACGCGTCTCAAAAAGAGTAACAGGAGAGTTCATTCCAATGTTGGCGTCATTCTGATGTGTATTTTATATGTTATATATATTATATAAGATAATTTTTTGCCCAGATGACTTTTATGTGGCGGTACAGGTAAGTTTGTGAAAAACCAACCCTGGTATAGTTGATCAACTGTCTGCAGTCACTCACATCTCTCTCAGAAGCTGGTGCCACATAACAAGGTTATTGCAATATTGCAGCAGCAGCTCCCCCTAGTGTACGACTGACAGAATCATCAACCCGGTTAAAAGAGGAGGAAATATTAACAAGCGGTGTTCTTGGCCTCTTCGGTCATTCATGTGGGGTTTTTTTGTTTTTGTTTTTGTTTTTTACCTGGGGGGGGGGGGGGGGGGGCAGTTTTATGTATCAGGAGGGAGACAAAGAATGCTTTGAAAGTAAAGAGGCAACTTTCAGTTTTGTAACATTTGCTGACGTGGTCCATGTTGGTCTGTCGCGTCTCTGCAGACACGTCCAGCTGAACGGGGAGAAGCTGCTCATGGTGGACAACGAGACCTTCCCAGAGCTGAAGCCCAAGACTCTGAGAGCTGGGCGGACGATAGCTATGCCTCCTATGACTATTGGCTTCTATGTCATCAAAAACATCAACGCATACGCCTGTCGAAGATAACATTGACTTTTCTTCCTTAAGATAAAGGCTTATATTCGACAATAAAAGAAAAAAAAGGGGGGGGGGATAATTTTGCAATACATGGAAATGTTGTGGTGTCTTACGTGTACACTTAAAAAAACAATACAAACGTTCTGTTGATCAGCCTCTTGAGCTGGTTTTTAGAGGCTATTTTAGAAACAGTTTGGCCAAATAACAAACAAAACTTTTCGCTCCCTTGTTCTCTTTCCTGCTCCAACAAATACTTTGCCCAAAATAAATACAAAGGGCTGCACTGAACACTTTTCCTTTCATTCCACTTCAATTTCCTCAGCCGTTACAAGACTTGGGTGTATATTCACTCTGCTGTACCTTTGTGTGACATGACAGCTATATTCTCTCTCTATTTTTTGGAGGTTATCTTACCTTTTTCTTTTCACATCTTATTCCTTTCTAACGTTTCACTGACGAAGAAACGGGAGGAAGTCCATGCATGTACGGCATTACTGGAGTACACAGCTGTCAGCTTGAGTTTGACCTGATCCGTTCCACAAGGGAAGAAATGCCACAGTGCCTGCGTGCTCATCGAGCCACATGCAGAGTTTGTGTATGTGTGTGTGTGTGTGTGTGTGTGTGTGTGTGTTTTTGTGTTTTGTTGATCAAGCTACTGATGTGTCTGTACAGTGTTTTGTACTTGCCAGTTACGTGTGCTACTTTTATTCAGCTGGCATGCCCTTGGATTTAAACTCACACTTCTTTTTATTTTGTTTTGGGTTTTTTTTTTATCAGGATGAGTTTGTGTTTTTGTTGCAAATTTCTAGTGAACTACAGACTATAATAACCAGGATGTGCCATTAGTGCATATTTGCTTCGAAGCACAGCTAAAGAACAATGTGAACGTGTCCATCACGTCGTCTGCGTCCAACGCTTCAATCCTTCAGGTGTATTTAAACATATCTCCTCGTCTTTTCGGTATGATCCTACATTGTTATAATTCTCTAATGCTGCTAGGTCTCTATTGTACTAAATATACATTATATAGTTTACATTATTATGTACAGATTCACAATTGTGCATTATTGGATAACGTTTTGATTTTGTACATAAAGAAGATAGATGTGATTTAGGCTTGGTATGTTTACTTACATACACAATATTATTAATTTATATGATAAAATACATCACTTTATATTTCTATTATCAAAGGCCCGGTTTGTTAGTAGTACTATTGCCCCAACTCAAAAGTAAAAATTCAAAACATAAATACGGTAAGGTATTATCAAGACAGATTTTACATAAAAAGATTGTGGAAAGAAATGGCAAAAGCTGCTTTTTTTCTTCTTTTTTTTGTACTGACATCAATGTACACTATGATGGTTTTGGATTTCCCATCTGTTGCTATTTGACTTTTGCTTTCATAATATTTTGAGTATCTTATTTAACAATTGGCTTGTTGTTCCATACACTAAAACTACTCACTGAAAGGGATTGTTTCCTGGTTGTGTTGCTTATTTTGAGCTGCAGATTGACTCAAGTAGGAACAATACATGATGGACAAGAAGCAAGAGTAGGTTTGAACATGTTGAATATAAGGAATATTTATCCTCTGAATGTGTTTATACGTAATGTAGAGATGTTCATATTTGTTTTTGGAGAGCATTGTTTTATTATGTAAAGTGTGCCTATATTATTTTTTGTAAAAAAAAAACAACAAAGTTTACATTGATAATAAACACAAATACCTAATAAAAATGTGTGTTCAGGATATTCTTTTGTAAAGATGATCAGCGCTGCATGCCACAGTCTGCATTCATTCAAGTATTTTAGTGCGTTTCAGACATAAGCTGGTGAAAAGGTCAACATGTTGCCTGTAAACCCATAATGCCACATACAAGAGAGGATTTGGGAGCAAATTCTTCATAAACAGCTAAGTCCCATCATGTGAAAAATATACTGAGCAGTGGAAACAGCTCGGTCGCAACTCTGATGCAGGACAATATTCTGAAGCGCCACAAAATATCAGCGAGAGGAAGAAAAGGTGACAGAGAAAGGTGTGCAAAGTATTCTTATACTTAAGTAGATGTACAGATGATTGTGTAAAAAGAGACCTTGGTGAAAGTAAACGTGATGTTCTTAAGTGAAAGGGAAATGGGTTCTAAAATGTATGAGTGCAAATAATCCCTAACTTTATTGAGATACAATGGCTTTAAAAACAGGCAATATGCATACACACCTTAGACTTTTTTGAAAGTACAGACTAGACAATACAAATCTTTGTGGTCAAATATAGGGACTTTTTTTTTTTTTTTTTTTTAGTTTGAGTAACTTACTAACACTATAACAAAGCACAAATCATTTCTTATGTGTCATTTCTGAAAATATTACAGTACATGGAAACTGCTCACCTCTTGCAGCATCCTGGAAAATAAGGTCCTGATGTATTACTCTTCTGGATCACAGGTTCACAAACCGACTGTGTATTGTGCTATTCTGGGTCTGTGCTATGTGGGAACAGCTGATCACGGCTTTTTCGGGGGAATGTGCTGTTCTGTGACTGTTTCAGGACGCTGCTGAGGGGAAACATGAAGCCAGCGTGGGCTCAGACTTCAGCTTTGGCCCAGACAGAGTAAACCTGAGTCTCTCTTGGCTCAGTGTTTACTGACACACAAACGAATGGGATCTACTTCTTATTCTCAAGTCAACTGAAGGCTCGGAGTATGTCTGCTGGTTTTAATGTACGTTATTCAGCTTTGATGTTTCATGCTCCTTTAATTACAATTTTAGTTTATGATCCATTCAAGCAAAATGGACTTTTATGCAAGAGGCAAAGAAATGTTTGGCAGCATAAATTAGCTTTCTGAACAATTTCTCACATGTGGTTTGATTCAAGCAGACCAACACTGTTGACATGTATGAATAAAACCAGGCTCATTAACACCTGGCCCATTTCCTCTGGGACCTGGTGAAGGGGAAAATATTATTCATTGTACCATGGAGGCCTCACATGTACACACATTTGGAAGAATATGTAAACATGCTTTCTTTTTTTAATTTAAAGCACAGTGAAAGAGAGCAGACATGTTAAGGTGGAGAAAGATAACTAAATTGACTTGGGCTGCACGTTCTCAGGAAAATTACTTGAACTCAGTCGTCGGTGCACATTGAAAATGTCCTTGGATCATATATTCACGGAACTTTCTGACATCCCAGGTCCTTATCAAGCTAAATCCATGGAAATGGATTTGATTAGCAAACTTTGCTTCGTGTATACCTGTACCTTGTGATAATAACTGCTGAGCATCACTTCCGCTGACAAATTCTTAATTGTGTTGTGATTTTAAGAGGACCATGTCGCATTTGGCCACTTCTGCGTGACATTGTCTCTTTAGTGAAGGTAAGCGTTGGCCAGGCCTGCCAAACACTGTTTATACTCACAGATCCATTTTGAGACATGCAAGGCCCCTTTTGCCCTGTTAGCAAACACTGAGGATTTCATGATGTTTACTCTGTATATACAGGAGTCAGCTTAAATAAGACTTCCATGAATGCCGGATCCCCAGAAAACTGATGGACTAGATTAGACTTTGGCCCACAAAGTACAACTCTTGGCATTTTGGACCATTTTGACCCAAGCAAGGTTAATAAAACATAAATATTTATGCTTCTATGAGGTTCTTTTCCCTGCTCAGAGGCCAAGCATACCGTCCGTGAAGAATATTATGATATAACACAGATTTGTTGAAACCATCAAAATATTCTGGGAGAAACAGCCTGATGTTGGTGTATTTGTACTATATATGTAATGTACAATATACACCACCAAAAGTTTAAAACAGATATTATCCAAACTTTCAAGGAATTTGTGATGCTTTTTTTTTAATAAGAATGTTTTTTTTCTGAGATGAAGTTGTTTTTATTTGTTGGGGGTTTTTTTTGTTAATCCTTATTCATTGGCCCTTTGTGAAGCATTTCAGTCAATCAAGGTAAAGAAGGTTTTTCAGTTCATGTGTTCTTTGGAAGCCCACTTTTTTCTATTAGGAGTCTCATTCAACTTCAACTTATTCATCAGAGCACACAGACACAACACTTGTATATACAGTATCTCCCTCCCACCCATATTATTTGACCAGACATGTTATTTGACATTATATTTGACAAATGTTATTTGACATGAGATTTGATGAACTGACTCAACATTTACACAAAATAGAAATATCTAAAGTTTCCTACACTTGTGTGTTAGTGCTATACCTGACACTGTTCAGGTTCAAATTTTAATATGGATTTTTAGATCTGGCAATCTGGATCCCATCAAGGAAACTGATGATCCAGTACTGCTCAGATCTGACAAGGTTGTGTGATAAAAACATATATTTTACACCAAAGATTTGCTGTAAAACAAACAAACAAACAAAAAACACTTTGCTGCTCTATAAAAAAAAAAAACTAATTAGTGAATCGTCTACCATTTGTTTGTGTCAGACAGTCTGTTAAACGTATATGTAATTATTTATTTAACTTCTATGAACACATACAATATAAACAATATGGATGGAAAGGTTAGAAATACAGTCAATGTGTCCAAACAGTTATCTTTAAGGTGTTTTGTCTGTTTTGTTTTGTGTTTTAAGCTGTGAATAGTAAAATATGTACAGTTTTCCAATCATCTTAATGAGTGCACGATAGAGGGTTAAGGATTGCTTTCTTGGAAATAAGAAAGGCCTCTAATCTGAACTATGAGGCTGCATTCCAGAAATACCAATCTCCTGTCATGAGCGCAGCCTCTCGGTCATGTGGCCCACTTTCTACTTTCTGGGCATCAGCGCATGACTTTTTTTTTTTTTTTTCGTGCCTAACTGCTCGTCACACCGCTGGGAGGAGAAATCTAGTGAAAAGAGCAGCAGATCGCCATACAATAACGTGACCAGGGGCGGTATTGTTGCGGTGTTGATTGGGTTGCTCCATGCGTTCGAGGATGAGCGCAAACTTCCTGTAAAACGCGCTGCTGCGTCACATGACTGAGCGGCGCTGCTGGGCTGCGGCCACTGCGCAAAGAAGGAAGTAGGCTGTGTGTGTGTGTGTATGTGTGTTTGTGTGCGCGTGTGTGAGTGTGTGTGTGACTGTGTGGTAAGAAAACTGCAAATGTCCACAAGCTGCAAGGAAAAGCCTGAACAGAGCTTAAGTATCAGACTGAAGCGATGCTGCGATCATCCGGCGCGCAGAACCTCCAGTGAGTAAAGTGACGCGGCGCGTAATTTTTTGAGGAAGGTTCATGTTTAGTTTAGTGGCAACGGACACGGTAACTTACGGACCTAAATGAAAAAAAAAATCTATATGTTGGCTTTTAGTGTACAGAAATGTAAAGAGGTTCACCATGTGCTGTGGGTTGATTGTGAGAGAAGTGGGTCACTGCAGATTAACGTGATCTGATGCTTGATGTCTCCTACATGAGCTGCAGCCTTGATGTTTTCATGTGAGAGTGTCAAACTCAATTCAGTTCAGGGGATATGGGAAGTCCAAACTAATCTACAGTGACAACATTACAATCTGTAAACATCACGACGTTGTATGGTGCCACTTTCTTTTTGTGCAAAGGAATGTGAGCGTGACAATTGAATTCAATAACTCTTAAAAAATCCGAATATTGCTATTCACCGAGAAAGGGAAGTAAGGGCTCAACATTTCATCATGTTTAAGTTTCCTGCTGTAAAACACAATTAAGTGTAGAAATATCCGGTGCAAAACAATGACTTTATCCTTCTATTGACTATCCAAATGTGCAGAAACATCTGAAGTCATCTCTTTCACACCGATTCTTCTTAGTAATATGAGCTTTTAAGCGTGCTGCTGTTACCAAAACAGTGGTGCTCCAGTGGATAAAAATGGAAAGTTGCCAGTTTTATTATGATTTTACACTTTGTCAGGTCAATCCAAGGGTCTGATAGAATTGGCCATAATTTTGACGCTCCTGGTTTATTGCATTCACAGACTCATATTTTTCTACTCTTTGTCTATTTTCCTATTCGCAGTGATTTGTTAATCAAATTAACTAATTAATTAATTATTGTTGGCTTTCCACATTGGGTCCTCCTACATTGGATTAAGCAGAATTGAAGGTGGATGGATGAAATGAGGAATGTTTTTGGGATTGTGGGGGGCTTGCTGCACATTAGTTCTGGTGTTACGTGAGGGTCTGTTCATCGAGGTTTTACTGCATTTATATCTTCTCCAAAAGGGCAGAAGAGGGGAAGTCCAGGGTTGGGGTCCTTTAAGATACTGCTGGGTTTCTTTTATAGTCAGTCAGTGTAAATGTCTTAGAGGGGGTCGTGGTCAGTTTCTGATGTGCTCTCATCAGGTTGAACAAAGAAGGTCAGGAGGCTCTATGGCTGACCAGTAGAAAAGGATCAGCAGGGGAGCTTCAGCCTCTGCTGATGGAAATATGTGTGCTGTCTGATTGAGGACAGAAGAGGTGTGGACACCAAGGAAATCAAAGCTTTCATCGGTCGTCATCATTGAAATCATTACTTTTCTTTTGTTGAGTTTATTTGACTCATCAAATATTTACTGAATCGGAATTGTTGTGCATTTACTTGAGTTCTTCTTTGTTAAGACTTATAAATCATCTTTTTGCTCGAAATCCACCTTTTAAGCTGTGAATGGCAAGAAATCAGTCTATTACGGTTTGCAGAACTAAACCAAAAACTAAACAAAAAAATGTGAAAACTGCAAAAATGATATTGAATGCATGTCTTCCACATTAATGTTTATCACTGTTTGCAGCCTGATGTTTGTGAATTGGTTGGACTGAATCAGCCACCGCAGTAAAGCCGAGGAGGTGTGCATCTGAGATGAAGTGCTTCCTGATAGCCAGCGAGAGCGCCGAGGTCCTCTTCTACTGGACTGACCTGGAGTTTCAGCAGAATGTCCAGGAGCAGTATGGAGCCTCTCAGGAAGAAGGCCAGGGGGTATGTGCTCGCTCTCTTCAACTTCCTGTTTGAATAAGTCCTCCGTTTTATTGTTATTTGTTGTTGTGATGGTCAGCTTCCAGCCTTTGAAGACAGCATCAGCACCCTATTTGCCCCCATCATCATCTCCTGCAGCACCATGCTGGACAGGCAGGGCGACGGCTACACCTGCTTCACCACAGAAAACAACCACATCTATGTCCTACATCAGGTGAGGCCCGCGTTCAAACATACGGGCACATCTCAAAACATTCGATGGAGGAAGTTCGCAAATATTTTAATTCAAACAATAAAAATCCCCTTTGATTACACCTAAACTTAAAAACTTAAAAAAAAAATATGGATATAATTTCAGCTCATTAAGGAAATGAGAATAAAAAAGACTATCCTTATAACATTCCATGAAATACATTTTTTAAGTAATGATTATAACTGGACAAATCAATAGCTTTTCTGTGACAAGTCTTCAGATTAGTGGTTTGAATTAAAAAAAAAAAAAAAAAAAAAAGTAATTTGGACCTTTATTGACGTCATTTTGAAACATTCTTGTAATCTAGTTATGGCTGTGACCTTTCCCTCTGTGGAGCGTCGTTTTTGTCATGTGAGTGTTGTTAACGAATCAAACGCAGCTTTGTCCTCATGTAGCACATGATACAGTTAGCCAGTCCACATGCTTGACACATTTCAGGTCTGTTCGGCAGCCTTTTACACTTCTCTGCAAAGATTTAACCCAGAGAAGGGTGTATTTTCTCATTTTAGTTTGTGTGTATTGTACATTCACTCGCTTGTTGTGTGTCTTCAGTTTGACGAGTGTCTGTACATTGCTGTGAATGGAGATGGCGAGGAGAAGGAGGATGACCTGAGGAGAAAAATCTATGTGATGAAGAAGATGATCGAGGTCCTGTTTGGCATGGTCACCCTCAGTGGAACCCTTTTGAGGAAAGAGTAAGGGGGTATTAAGAGCTTCCTCTAGGACACTTTTAATATGGGGGGGCATTATTGTAAAGACACGATCTTGTTGTTTGTCACCAGGTTGCGTCCTCAGGACACAGAGCAGCGAGCGAGGCTGTGGCTGCGTCTCCAGGGCCTGCTGGAGACGTACAGCAACCTGCGAGAGAATGACCAAAGCTTCCTGGTGGAGGTGGAGCGACTTTTTTTTTCTTCTTTTAAATGTGAATAAAGCAGATTAGATCTTCCACATACGGCGCCAGTTAGGAAATATTTTGATAAAGTTTTACAATGGAAGCCATACAAACTTTTCCATCCATCCATATGTTAATGATTATTATGGATTTCTTGATTTTTCAACAAAGCCCGGACCAGATATGGTTCAATTGTCATGCATTGAGATATATTTTTTAAACACTAGATGGCAGAAATAACAAGACATTCACATCGTTACTCTTAACATGTGATGGATGTGGTTTGGTTTGGCCCATATTTATGATTATTTTTGTGCTCAGCTACTTGTGTATATACAGTAATGTTTACAGTTTTAATCCTAAATGTACGGATTTTATAGTTCTGGTAATAGCTGTAAACCTCTCCAGCAAGCTGTTCACTGAGCCAGGCACATGTTTGAATGTTCTTAATAAATAAAACAAATGTCTTGTGCTTTTTCCAGTGAAGCACATTTGCAGTGTTTTATGTTTTTCATCCCTTCTGTTTTCACGTTTTGAAGTCATGAAAATGAGCATTTCCTTCCTCTGTCAGGCAGTGGAGAGGCTGATCCACCCCACGCTGTGCGAACAGTGCATCGAGTTCCTGGAGCGGCGTTTAGTTCAGCAGCTCAACAGCAGCGTGGAGAGAGCGGGAGAGGAGGTGCTGCATGCCTTCATCCTGGTTCACACCAAGCTGCTTGCCTTCTACTCCAGGTACACGTCCACCATAAGCCAGCCGTGCACACTTTCTCTTTCCAAATCAGCTCAAAGGCCAGAAGTGTGCAGTTTCTTTGCCTACCCTCTCTTTCCAGCCGTAATGCAAGCACGCTCACTACCTCAGATCTTCTTGCCCTCATCATCATGGCGCAGAATATGTATCCTAGCAACGTGGACTTGGACGACCAAAGTCCTGAGGTACAAAATGCTGACAACTGCTCAACCATGCTAACACAACGTGTAATTATTGAGCCTTTTCTGCCCGTGTGCAGGATGTGGACAGTACATCAGGTTCTGGTCCTGAAAGCTTTTACACCCCAGAGCCGTCGCCAAGTGAGGGAGACTCGAGCAGCTCAGGTGGGTTGTGCAGTTCAGAAAGTATGGGGGGAGGGGTTGTGCGTGGGTTTTTTTATTTTTTATATTTGGCTGTAAGGGTCAACCCAATAAGTCGTTGCAATTTGCTCCATAGACTTGGCTAGTTTTCATGCTCTCCCTGCCGTAATTGGGATTGGAACCCTCATCCCGCACGCTCACAGCTTAACCCAGAGTGACATTGCATTTCTGAATGTGCATTTATGACCGCGGAAAATATGTACACGTCACCTTCATTGTCCCAGAGGGAGATTTAGTTTACTCAACCATCACATATTCCACAAGGATAACTCCAGATATACAACACGTGGATTATGGGTTTGTTTCAGAATAATGAGTATGATAGGCCGATTGGTCAGCTGCGCCCAAACCGAGAGATTTTCACTGAGGGCAAAGCAACTGAATGATGTGGTGCAGTAAATGTGTTCATTACTGATGCCAATTCCTATCCTGCAATATTGCCTTTTCTGGGTGATTTCAGTCTACGATGTATGCTATATATTGTTCTCGATTGTTGTGCGTCTGTGTGCTAGCAGAGAGGCCAATGAGGGGAAACACTCCTGTGTTTGAGTTTGTGGACCCAGACGTCCAGGTGAGGACACATTTCAACACAATTTAAAATTGCTGCTTCACACCCGAGTCATGCATGACTGGTATGTCTTCAGATGGCAGAGGACAGCCTGCACACCCTGGAAATCAGTCCACCTGACCCCGCCACCCCTCACAGAGTCTTCTTAGAGGTCTCACTCAGGGATGGGCTGTATCCCATGATGCCTCACTCTATGTACTGTCTCCCGCTGTGGCCGGGCATCACACTAGTGCTGCTGACAAAGGTTTGTGCATACTAACCCAAAGTGGTGTTTCTGTACCCTTCCTACGTGACATGTTGTGCGGCTAATTTAACACATATTATGTTTGTGTCTGTCAGATTCCCACCAGTGCAGTGGCCATGTCTGTTTACAAATTTTTGGAGGCTTTTGCAAAGCTGGAGAAGCGTTTAAGTGAGATTCCGGGAAGTTCTGCAGCCGGCCGAGGCCAGCTGACGATACACGAGATCCGCAGCAAGCTGGATCGATTTGTTAAAACGCTGGGGCCGAGTGAAATACAGGTGAGGGCTGCATATAAACAAATGCCAAGTTGTTATCTTCACTACTTGCTTCCTCTAAATACGTGCCGTAGTTGTCTTGAATTGATGAGACAAATAAAATTCTCTTTCCGTGTTCTGTCCAGTCTGCACAGTTACAAAATGCCTGGACTGAGTTCAAGAACAAAGCCTTTGCTCGGGGAGGACCCGGCTTCACCAAAGAGTAGGTCTGCAGCCTCCTGCTGGTCCGCTGGCATCACAGCCCAGCTGGAGGCCCGACCCTCTCAATGACCGTCCGCGTGTTTACGTTCCAGACTCCTCCCGTGCTGCAACAATATGAAGACCCAGCTGTGTGGCGTGTACCGACAGTGTTTTCTCACCGAGTCCGACGCGACCCGTCGTCTCTCTCCCGGTCTGCAGGAGCGAGCTCAGACCATGGTGCAGTGCGTATCAGCCAAGCAATGCGCTGTGTTATGTTTGTCGTCTCATGTGTGACGTATTTCAGAGCTGACTGTGCAAATATTATGTCACTAGAAATGTTTTATTGTTCATGTCTTTTTTTTTTTTGGTCACTCTTCTGTCAGAGAGAAACTTCTGGACTGGAAGGATTTCCTATTGGTGAAAAGCAAAAGAAATGTCACCATGGTGTCATATCCTCTCAGAAAATGACTCCTATGTGGCTTAATCTTTCTCCATAAACCTTAATATTGACTTCTTTTGAAAGTGCATGCATGTTTAAAAAATCAACATGCTGTTGTCCCAAATGCGTTTACCTTAACCGCATGAATTCCACTTACCTGGATGACTTTCCTGGCCTCATCCATTTTATCTGTGTGGACCGATCCACTGGCCGAATGATCGCACCGTCCCTCAGCATCAGTGAACGCGCCTCGTCTGAGCTGGGGAAGGGACCTGTGGCTCAGTATATCAAAAGCAAGGTTGGCAACACATTTAAAATCAACTTCTAATTTGATATGTATTCGACCTGTGGATGTGCTGCATCTTTTTAATTTTACTCCATAGAATTGCACAGAAATATGCGTAGTTTCTAGTTCTTAAAATTGGCTCTTTACTTGTTTTAATGTTGAGGGATGATGAGGTAGAGTTACAGTGAAAGCATCAAAGCAGCTAACAGTCACAGTTTTCTATACTGAATGTGCAGAAGTGAGTGAATATGAGTGATGAAATCACACCACGAATAGTTGAATCCCAATATGTCTGATAAAAACCCTTTAAACACACAATAATGTGCAGAAATTAACACACACTTTAAAACTTAATTTTAAAGTGTGTGTTAATTTCTGCACATTATTGTGTGTTTATTCTTTTTAAGAAAATGTTGTTGATGTTGCTCTCACATCACTTTATGTGCCAGTTAGTTTTTCTCTGTCAAACTGTTGTTCCCACCCTGTTTACCGAGAATAACTTCTGTATCACCATGATGTTAGTCCAGTTGAATACAAGGTTAGTCAGGATGTTTTTATTTTTGTAATTGTTTTTCATTTCATCACGTCTCAAAGGTGTGGAGCCTGGTCCGTACAACGCGCAACTACCTTCAGAAAGGTTACTCCACTGTCACGTTGCGTGATGGAGACTTTTACTTCTGCTACTTCCTCTGGTTCGAAAATGAAACGGTAAGTCGCTGGTTTGTCGGGATTTCAAATTCACTGCTTTAAATGAATTGATGTGCATGTGAGTTCTTATCAGGGCTACAAGTTGGAGGCGGGAGACATCCCCGTCCTACCAGATGACTCCGCACCAATCGGGATGCTTGCCTGGGATTACTATAGGTGAGCGGTTTTGGCATGACAAAGAAATGCATTAGAAAAGGCAGTGTTTGGACCCCTGACTAAACAAAGCGATGTGTCTTTTTAGGAAGCTGCTCCGATACTACAGTAAGAACCACCAGGGTGAGACTGTGAAGTGCTACGAGCTGCTCACGGTTCACCTGGGGGTCATCCCCTCCGAGATCATCCTACAACACTGCAGACAGCTGGCGAGCAAACTGTGGGAGCCTTCGCGCAATCCTCTGCTGTAGCCACGCACACACACGCCCACACACTCCAGAGGATATCTGGGTCAGAGTGGCAAAGGTTCGTATTTGCTGTAATGCCAAGATGGAAGAAAGAGATTACTCGCTCTCGGTGTGGATGCACTGCATGTTCTTCCACTGCAAGGCTGAATTTATTTATTGGAAGCACTTACACTTTTGATCAGCAGTATTGAACACCGATTTAGTGTTTTTTCATCATCGATGTCACTTTGTCCTTTTTGCAAATTTTACTACTGTATATATTTAAATATACAAAATGACCCATTTTGTATTTATAAGTATTACTGCAGTTGTATATAAATTAACTGTATTCTTTTTTATTCACTTTTTGAAATCACAATTTTTTTTTACAAATACAGATTTTTCACTGCCTGTGTCATAACTTGAGTGAATGATTAACGGAACAACAGTAATTGTCTATTTTAATGTAGAATGTTGAATTAAAATAATTAAAAAAACCAGACAATAGTAGTCTATTACTTTTTCCATCCAGTACATATAACAGAATTTAAACTGCACAAACATTCACTGAGCGTGTTCCTTTGCGATGGTACAAATTTCACCCATGTGGTGACTACTAAACATGTAACAGCTGCTGTGATAATCAGGTCCTTGAATTAGAATGAGGAATAGTCATGTTCACCTCTGCAGTCACCTAGCATTCAGAGGTAATGAGCTCACTCATCAAACCAGAGTTCCTCCATGCAGGGCACCTTATGGAAGCATCCATACGGACTCGGAGCAAGAAGCGAGAATGCGCGGAGAGTTCAAAAACCATCAGTCCTTGACTCACAGAGCTCCCGTGAGGTCGGTCACAGCTCGAGCGGTCACCAGGTCTCTCAAGAAGAGCTTTTCCGCACTAATGTCATGCACCAGCTGGTCGGGAAAATGAATAAACCATTAGAGGTATAACATGGCAACTGTGAATTCGTTTATTTTTCTTTGGCCAACTCTCTAAACCTACTTGTGTCTTCATGAAGTCCATGCGTATGGTCTCGTAGTAGTGAAGCCGACCCTCGGGGTGCTGCATGTCATAGCCGAACCCCGCCAGGCTCACCTGGTCACACAGCTGCATGGCCATCACCACCGCACTCGCACCCAGGGTTGGAACCAACTTGTTGAAGAGGGAAAGAAAGAAAAGACTTGTAATATATTTCTTCAATCAGTATAGTGTCCGGGGTGAACTCTGGGATTGGCTCCAGCCATGTATGACCCTGAAATGGATGAAGTAATATTGAAAATGGATAGATGATTACAAAATAATCATATTTAGGCATCTCTAACATTTTTAGACTTTAAAGCATGGTCAGTGCTATATATATGTTTTATTTTCTTAGATTATAGCTTGTGAAACATTTTTTGCTCTGGATATAGGTGCATGTGTGTGCGTGCCTATATATATATATATGCACAAATGCCATTTCACTTTTCAGGTTTTAGTGTTTTAAGCCTATCAGCACTTAAATTTTTTTTATTTATCTATGTTTCAACCAATGAAATCTTGAACGAACTGTTGTGTATAAATATGTCCACATGATTTCAAAACTATTTTATCCAACTCAGCTTCATGGGGTGCCGGAGAAGTTGCTGGTCCATTACAGGCAAAAACCTCAGTAAGAGAATAATGACACGCACTCAGTTATATTCAAATGCATGTTATTAGTTTTTAGAGTACACTGATAAAACCCAAGCACACACAGGGAAAGCATGCTAACTATAGATAGAAAGGCTCCCAAGCCCAATTCTCAGAGAGAGTTTTTCACTACACCATTGGGTATACCATAAGGGGATCCTTTATTATTATCCCCCCCCCCCCCCCCCATGTTTTTTCTTAATTATTTTAGATGTTTATGAAGGCGCTTTAATAAAATTAAGTTTGAGCCTGAATGAACATCTGTTGTTCAGGCCACCAATCATCTACGGTGTCCCTGAGTGAACATCCAGATTATGACCTGGCAGAACAAGCAGATGTCTCAACACGTATGGACATTTTCTGCTCAGTATTTAAATTATGGTAAATGCCTTTGTGATTTAGAAGGATGGCTCAAAGCAGATTTTTAAGTATAGAGTCTGTTTTCCCACAGAAATGTGGCCTGTGCTTTGAGCACTTTATATTCATAGTTAACTGGTGCTGCTGGAACACCTCTTATGTGGAAAACACAGATGGTGCTGTGTTTCGTGGGATTGGTGCTGCTCACATAATTCAAAGTCACACACACAGGCATGCACAAAGTCTGTTTGACCTAAATTAATAAAACAAATAAATTGAACATTCAGGATCATTCATATTTAAATGCTTACATTTTGTCTTATTTTTCCCAAAAGTCCAAAATTTGTTCCGTTTCCTGCATCAGAGCACTGATGAAGTTCAACAAATAATAAAAACATAAAGTAAAAACAGCCTTTTTTCCATCTGTCTTTCTCTTTTTGACAGCAGGGGGTGCCTGTCATTCAGGTGAAGCCATTTTAAGCTCAGTAGTCTCTGGGTTTGCATCTGCATGGATTATTCAAGACAAGTAAGGCTACCCACATGTGCCATTGTTGTTTCTCTCTCCCTCTCTCTTGAAGTGCAGAATAATAATGTGACAGCATTCAACAAAACACGAGCAAGATGTGAGCATATCTTTTTGTCATGAGGGAATGAAATATAGAATATGCATATCAGAACTCACATTCCCCTGTTTCAAAGCATATTTCTTTAGGACTTCTTCTGTCTTGTGCATTATCTCTGGGTGGAGGATCTTGAAGTTCTCTGGCCTCAGGGGGATCTCATCTCCCACCTCCCTCCAGAACCACATTTTGGACCAGAAGCTCTGACAGTGAGAAAAAAAAAAAAAAAGATAATAGATGTAGAACGTGAGAGGCAGGGACTGTGATGATGTGATAGCAGAATTGCTACATGGGTTACTGTGATACTCTCGGCTTATGTAACACACAATTTCTGTGTGCAATGGTTGTTGTGATGAGGGCTCACCAGAGGCTGTTTGGTGATGACAGAAGTGAGCCAATCCAGGTCCAGGCTCTTAAAGACCACCAGAGCAACCATGTTGGTCTTTTTGTACTCATTTGCAGTGCGAGGCGCTCCCTCTGGGTAAATTAGGCGGATAGTGGTGTGTGAACCAGCATCTCTCTCAAAGCCAGACACAGGGGCATTATTCAGCCTGATGACAGAGATGAATCTGTGTATTCTCGGTGTACAGTATTTTTTTTTTCTCCATTAACTCAAATTTAATTTCAGTTGCTGAGTCAGAAATCTTTCAGTGCTGGTTGAAAATAGTTCACATAACTAAACTACCCATCCTCTAAGCATCTGATGCTGACATTCATACCTGATAATGATGTCATACTGATCTATATGGGATCCAAGATGGCTCCCGTGAAGGACCCCTCCACTGCCCACGACCACACATCGCCTGCAGCTGCCATCTCTCCCCAGGGATGGAGGCAGGCCGGGCTGAGGCAGCGAGGCGAGAGCCACGGCCAGATGCTCCTCACTGCCCTGAAGTCCCAGAGGAGGAGACAAGTTCCACTGCACAGGCCTGTCCTGCTGCACAAAGACGGGGAGGTCGAGCAGGCCTGCCGAACGGGCCAGGGGCTTGAGGTGGTCGACACACCAGCGAGGCTGACAGGGACCTGACAGCAGGGATGCTGACCGGTTAAACAAGGCCTGTACAGGGGGGCAGACTTTCCTGTTAAGTTTGATATATGAGGAAGTGATTGAAAAAGATTTGCTGAGGTGCATCTGTACCATATCTCTGGGATACTTGTAGTCATCCCTGAGTAGTTCCCCTGCATTCAGTGGATAGTAGGCAGGGATTAGAATCGCTAAGTAGCATCCAATCAGCAGCAGTAGACTTAAGGCAAGATTGTCCCTCCTGTAACAAATAGATAAACTGGAAAATTTAAACAATAATTTACAACAGAGCAGCAAAATACATCCGTTTCCAGCACAAATGTACCTGCTGAGGAAAAACTCTGGCTTTTTTATCCCTGGTTCTCTAATGGAAACAGCCATTGCCGTTGTAACCTCTGCAGCCTCAGGCAGCAGCGGGCCATCCTCTTGGTCCTCTACACTCAAGTGAGTCAGTGTCACCATGGTGCTTACACCTCCACCTGAAACATAGCCACATGGTCGCCCCTGTGGTGGTGAGTTCAGCCTAAATCTGCCACCATGTCATCCAGTAATCTGATTTATCTCAAGATAACTTTAATAATAACAACAGCGCTTAACAAGAATCACGTATTCCATATTTCACTGCCAAAATTCAAAGTAGGGAACATGTTTCTATGTTCTTAAGAAAAAAATAGAAACTCACAGCCAGTTTAGTTGAGATGTGTAGTGATGACTAACTGTTCCTTCATCGTGGCTCCATGTTTGTTGTAGAAAGCAGAGACGCATGTCTTCTCCACTCCAGTTAAAATGGCTGCTGCTGGTGCTGCTTCCTGCTCCACTGAACTCTGCCCCTCCCTTGTTAATGCTCAACACGAGTTAAGCATTAACAAGTCACACAGCCGCACAATGGCTTGAAGACAAATATGAGTGTCTATGAATGTTTCACGATTTTATAACAATGTGGCAGACTTCATCTGTTAAACAGTGAGGGTAAAATCATTAAATAATTGTAAAAAATATATGTTTTTGAGATTAATGTCAGTTTGCTGAGGAAAGTCTGCAGGAAGTGAATGTATATCAATACTGTGTGTGTGCGTGCGTGCGTGCGTGCGTGCGTGCGTGTGTGTGTGTGCATGCGTGCGCGTGTGCTAGCATTAAACACTGCCCAAAATAGACTAGGGATTCACTGTACTTGTGGGATCATACATACCACATAGTAGCCAAAATGCAAGACACCCACACCAGCTAAAGTGTAAAGATGATGTGTATCCACATGTGAGAGAGAGCAACTACCACTGAGCAACATTCTACAATAAATTGCACAAAAATTCAAATCCAGAACATGTGTTGTAGATTTGCTTCACCAGTATATCTTTGTAAATGCACTCCATTACATTTCTGCAATAAAAGGGGAAATATACAGATCAGTTCTTAATGTAAACTACTGATTCTGACCCTCTGACAAATTTACTGTAATGTAATATGATATGGGACTCCATTAGACCACTTCAAAATGATATCCTCAGTACATCTGTAAATGTAATTTAGATAGTTGAGAGTGAACACCGCTCTTTTATACCTCTTTATCCCACATTTGGGTTTTAGGAACTGCGAGGGACTGGAGGCAATCCCAGGTGACTATATGGGCAAAGGCGAGTTACATCCTGGACGGATTACCAGGGAAAACACAGGACTGTTAACCACTGCAACCCTGTGCAGCCTGATAGCTTTCAATATTTCCACTAAAAGTATCGATTTTGATAACAGAATTATTGAAGCTGAGACTGAGCATTGATTGATCGTTGGTGTGCTCTCAGAGAGATACTTACAAGATCCCAGCTGACAGTAATGCAGATTTTATAAATAGCATAATCCTTCAAAACAGCGTGTTTATAGGTGTCTGTTGTAGTCATATAAAAGACAAGCACACACTGCTGGCACATACAGCAGTGAGTAAAACCAAGAGCTTGTGGAATGAATAAGCCCTGAGAGCGTGGCATGCCTGAAGGGTGGGTAGAGGAGTCGTGTACAGTACGAATCTGTGTGTTTGTGTGTCCGTGCATGACAGACGGGGAAAGAGGGAGATGGAAAGAGAGAGTGAGAATGCACGGCTGGCGAGTGCACGCATACATGCGTGCACACACCAAAGTGCACACACACCTGTTGGGGTGACACAATGTCCCACCATGAACCCACCATTCCAGTGAAGAAGCCACTGTGGCTCATGTATAAAGCGACACGCAGTCAAGCAGTGTTACCTGTCACTTTTACCATCTTTTATTTCTTTTAGTTTCATATTGAAAAGGTTTTGCTGTCTCAGTTACTCTTTTTTCCATTTTATTTTTCTGTTGGTTTTTTTTTTCCCCCCACAAACAAAAGAAAGTCTGGCAATGTGATGGACAATAAAACAGGACGTGCAAAAGAAGCCCAGGTAAGTGAGAGACACATTATTACAAAAATAGGACCTTTGTGGTGATTCATCGATGATAGTATTTTTTTTTTCTTTTTTGAAACCAGTACACACGAAATATGTGAATGTTTATTTTATAAACTGGGGATTTATAATCTTACTTAGAGGTGGAAAAAGCAGTCAGATTCTTCACTAAAGTTTTGATATCACAACCAATGGGTTCATTTTCTCCATGTTCCAGCTCATCTTGGATCTGTTGGGTTTCTCTCTGTAAAAGGCACCTAGAAATGACTGTGTTGTATTTGGTCTGATATAAATAAAGTGGGATTTTCAAAAAAATGTAATACCTTCTCTGTCACTTCATAGGTACAATGTACAACCACATCCATCTCAAACATTTGTACATTAGCCTGCATGAATCAACTAAACTGTAATTTTGTCTGTTGTGCAGGAAAATGCAAATTAATATACAAAAGGGCAATATTTTCATTACTGTGTCTGACATTGTGCTATTATACTTTATGTTCAAAAATATGCATTTGAATTAAAAACACAAACTTTAAATCTAATGTACCGGTATTCTAATCCATTCAAAGTTTCATTCCTGTTTTAAATAAATGAGAAATGCATTGTTTTGTGTTGCGTAAATGTAAAATGTAAGTACAATATACACCACAGTACAGACGTAGTAATTATGTATGTACATTTGATTACTTTTCCTGATGCTGCTCTTTTAATCCATTTTCAAATACACACAAATAAGTTATCCAAAAATATTTGAACTCTTCTTTGAGCAATTCACCATTTTAACTAACATCCACAATTCTTCCCAGCCAACAATAACACATTCATGACAATAACTGGATGAGATCTAATATATGTCTGTTAATTAATAATATTCTGCATACTTTGTTTTAACATGTGGTTTGAGCGGACAATGCATTCCAGTAGATATTATAAATCCATAAACAATAAATCACAAGGGGTTTTGGTCAGTGTTGATTGGATTAAAAGATCAAGCGGTGGTGTTTATGTACTTTCTTATATCTCTCTATTGATGTTTATATCCTTCAGAGAGTAGATTTATTTTGATATTAACATTAATTCCCAGCTCCCATCATCCCATCCTCTCTTTCTCTACTTAGTATATTTGTTTCACATATGCAAAGCTACCACCCTCACCGAGTTTGTTTGTAAAAAAAAAAAAAAAAAAAAGTTATTTCTATTTGTGTCATTTTCTAGGCAGAGGAGAGGAGAATCTCATCGGACCTTCACTGTGAGATTTTGAGCCTGAGTTCAGGAAAGAGTATCACTGAGCTGTGCGGAGAGGAGAAGATCAAGAAAACATTCTCGCCCAGGCTGTCTGCAGAAATCCCTGTGGTAGTTACAGTTTCTTTTTTTATAAACCGTAGCTTTGTGTGCACAGCAACAGCAGAGATGAAGAAAAGAAGAAAAAAAAATCTACCCCTGTCTTTTCTGTTTCCCATGTGTGTTCTTCTGTGTGGACAGATTGCGTCTGTGGATATGACTGAATTCTTGAATGCAGCCAGTCAAGGCAAAATGGAAGTGATAGACAAGTATCTATCTGACGGTGGGAACCCTAATGCCCATGACGAGGTAAAGCCTTTCCAAGAGCACAGCAAAGCAGATAAATATATCTTGAAATACTGCCAATGCATATGATCCATTTATGCTCTCCAGCTCAAGAGGACGGCGCTACACCGGGCTGCCCTGGAAGGACACACGGATATTGTCCAGATGCTTTTAGAAAAGGGAGCCAATGTCAACTTAGAAGATCAAGTAAGATGTGCACTGCTTGTTTGTAACGATGGTGATGAGATTGGGTGAGATTATCCTCTCACACAAAAGCTCCAGCCACTAGTAGCCTGGAGTTAACACTCCTAACAGGATGGGAACCTCCTACTGTGTTTCAGCTTGGCTCCAGAGCCATACACTGGGCCTGCAGAGGGGGGAGTCTGACTGTTGTCGAATCCCTGAAGAGCCATGGGGCAGACCTTAATGCGAGAGATAAGGTGAATGGACTTTTTAGTACCAGAGGTCACATTTGCGTGTCTGTCAACACAGTCTCTTAACATTAAAGAGACTCTGTTATATATGTTCGAATGTGGCTTTGCATAGCAATAGCCAAGTCACAGTCTATATCCATACTGCAGCTGTGCAGCACTCCTCTGCATGTAGCCACAAGGACGGGCCACACTGCCATTGTGGAGTATCTGCTGTCCTGCGGTGCCAAAATCAACTCCAAGGACAGGGTAGGCTGCGACGCGACGGGGTGCTCCACCTCTGGGTTTTCTCACCTCCACATTTCATTTCTCTCGTAAATCACATACCTGCTTTTTATGCTCTTAGGAAGGCGATACAGCGCTCCATGATGCAGTGCGTCTCAACAGATACAAGATGGTGGAGATGCTTATGGCTTCAGGAGCTGACACAAAGATAAAAAATCATGTAAGTTTGCCAAATGCTCTATCCAATATATCCTGCATGGCTTCGCTCTGAGGATTAAAGAAAAAAATGTATGGCTTGTACTTTCAAAACATGCTGAAAAACCATTCTTTATAAGTACTTTTTGTGTGCCGCAGTTTTGCAACAAAAATGACTCAAAATACTCAAAAGGTCGGATAGACAAGGGTGTGATTTGAATATATATAGTGAAATAAGTATATATATATATATATATGCATATAAGAATGTAAAGCACTTTACTGTCAGAAAGGTATCACGAAAGATTGACTAATGTACAGATAAACACCCTGACAAAGTGACGGTGTAATTACAGGAAGGAGTGACAGCCGTGCAGCAGGTGAAACAGTGGCAGTCTGACATCATGGAGACCCTGCAGAGACTGGAGAAGCTGCAGGAAGTGGGAGCCGTGCCGCTTGAAAACCCTTCAACAGGAAATTGAATAGCATGGGGTACAGTACTCTTGCTGGGTTACCTTATTAGTAGGTTTATTGTCCTAGTGGGCCCATTTCTGAAAAATGTATATTCCACTAATTCAACAATACTGCAAGGCCCAATTTAGCTATCATTGCTACTTTTGATTTAGATTTCCATGCAATATATTACCCTCTATCGAGGACTTTTGAGACCCGTGGTGATCCCCTTGGCAGGTGCCCACTTGTTGATGACAGATAGAGACTTGTCATGCAGAATATTATTTATGTCTCTATCTATGTACATCAAACTTATTTCACTGTATGTATTATCTTACACACATGATTTGATGTGTGCTCACCATCAAAATCTGTCTTTCCAGGGCATGATAGTAAAACCACTGAGATTAGTTTGAACTTTGACACTAGAAAATGTCACCCTGGATTGGATGGATTCAAAAGGATGTGCTTATCTTAAAACACGCAGGGGGAAAATGTTAGCATGGAAAAAAAAAAAAACCAAAGCTGAATTTGGCAAATCTATAAGCCCACCCAAGGTTTTTGATATATGCTTTTAGAGAGTGTTATAATCTTAAGAGCACTTTCATAGATGTTTCATGTCTGATGATTCGGGATGCCCTTGGAAGATGGATAAAGCTAATACGTAGTGCTCTGCAGAGGTTGTGTTTGAAAATACATCAGGGGGTCCTTGTTTCATAATGGCAACAAGGCCTGGGCACACAGTAGCATGGTGTTTGAGATGTCAGCTGGCAATAGCAGGGATGACTGGTATGCCCCTGCTAAAGTCAGGGATTCAGCCGGAGCTCAGGGGACATATTTTCCTTCTATCATCAGTGGCTCGAATATTCCTGAGGGAGGCTTGACATTCATGTTTTGTTAACCAACAAACTTCTCTGCTTGGGCAGAAATTTTTGAAAACATTTGGTCCTGTATTGTACTATATTTTCCATAATGTGATGGTAAGACGTTCATTCAGTGGTTACGTTTTTGTCCTGCATGAATCTGTTCTTGCTATCATACACATGCAACATTTCCTGTACCGAGTAAAGCGGTGTATCTGCCGGAGAGAGCGGCAACACAAACGACGCAAACCTTTACACACCATGTGAGGTCGTATTTGGTTGACCTGACCCTCACAGAGTTTTCACAGCAATTTGTCAATGAGTGTTTGTTGATATACATGAGGAAGAAAGTACAAGCTCACATACTGAGAATTAAATCTGTTGGACTCATGCATGTTTTACAGCTTTAAGTTCTTCGTTCTCAATTCCATGTGAACTACCAGCGGCATGCTGCGGCACTGTGATGTTGCTGAGGGCAGGGAGTGTAGGATGAGATGAGAAGGGGGATGGGGAAACTGGATGCTTCTGCTTCATGCTGTGTTGGAGCCAAAATCCAAAAGAAACCAGTTCATCCAAGAAAAGGTTACATTTCTCCCTGTTGCTGCAACAGTCCTAGATTTATATTTTTTATTTTAAAATGCCAGTGCTGGCAGAAGATATCTATACATCCAAAGCAAATATTGTCCTCAATAAAACTATAAAGAAAAAAACCAACATTGGTATTTTTTAATGCAAGGTTTTATTAGACACATCCACTGTTCATCATATGTGTGATTTTTAGTCAGACCAGCTCCAGGAGAGTAAGAGGATACTGTGCAGCAGCTTTCTCAAAGAGCTCTCAAGAAACATTATATTGTTACTCTAAAAAAAACGTAACCATGGCAATGAGATGTACCAGTCATGCAAAAGTGTGGACAGGCACGCTTTTAAAGCACCATTTGTTTCCTGTAAATGGAGGTGTAATACAAGTGTTTCAGTTCTACACAGACAAGAGTGTCTGTGCAAAGAAGGCTTGAGCAGGTATTGTCTCCAACATAGTACAAAATTATACAATGCCATTAGATGATCTGATATACAGCATATCTTCTCTCACACTACAAGAGTGCTCGGAGATGATGGCACTAACTCATGCACTCCTCTCATTTTCTGTCTAATGTTGCCTTCGATTTCTTTGATTGTACTGTGTAGTGGGATGTTCAAAAGAGGGAAAGTCTTTCAAAGCAATCAACATTGAGTATTGATTTTTTTTTTCCTTCATAGAATATACCAACAATGAAAATCTGTATCTGTAATCATCCAGGCGGGAGGCATCAGGAATATTTACAACAGAATCCTGTATCAATTCCCTATTTAATCTTCTGTCCTTTCGTTTTCTTTGCATACACAATATCTTGCTGGATCAATCATCTGTGATTCGTTTCCATTTTTCAGCGTCAAGAAAACACACATGCAAATTGTATTGACTGTTTTAGGCTTCATTACATTGTTTGATTGTCTTTGGTTGAAGCCGTATGTATAGGCAACACTCATCAAAGCCACATCCACAAAGGTTTTGTAAGACCTGTCAACTGTTCAAGTACATTGTCTCAATCAGAAATCACAGACTAGCTGTGATCGGCTATAAGGGTTAAAAGATTCATAACACCTCAAAATGCTGAACTACAATGTGCTAAATAATTCAGTAACACATTCATCTACCTGACCAGTCAAAAAAACTAATCACAAAAAAGTCAGATAAAAACAATCATCGATATGATCTACACACCATACAAAAAACCCACACATCAGATTTTATAGTCCTAGATATATATCAGATTTATATATCCTATCACTCAGCTGCCTCAAATAATATCCATGCTCCTGATTTAAAGGTCTATGATGATGTAGTCATCCAGATTTTTCAGGTGAGACAGGGTGAATTTGAGAAATCCTTATACAGCTCAGATAAATCTCTCCTCCATTGATTTCTTCTGGGAGCAGAGGAGGTTTATTGGAAAGAGGAAATCTGCTGGAGTTGCGAGTGATGGGAGCTAAAACTCGGCATCAGCTTTGCAACATGTCTCCTATAGTGAAGGCAGTCTTCAAACAGACCTTAAACTCATTAAGATGACAGACACCTTAGGGCAAGTGTTGCAGAGGAAAGGGGAAGGAGAGGGCACATAATCTGATTTTAAAAAGGACACCCTTCAACTCTGCACTCGAGTACAAAATGTATTTAAGGCAAAAGTGAACATTGATAATGTAAAAGGAGAAATAACCAGTTAATAAAATGTAATCCTTGGACAATAAAAGTTTGCAGCAGCACTGAAATGTGTCCTGTGGAGGGTTCTTCTAAAGTTATGGTTACATTCATCAAGCAGCCTCAACACACGTAACAAATCCTTCATCATCAATCCTTCATTTTTTTTTTTTTTTTACATTTAAAAAAAATTGCATTCTTTAGAAGCATGTCTACTTTGCCAACAGTCTTCAACAGTTACTGTCATCATCTTTATCAAAAAAGTATCAGAACATATTGCACATTACTTACAAGCTTATAGACATACAAGTGTGACTTTGTGTCTGGTATGATAACAACTACAGAGGGGTCAACCTTCAAAATCTGTAGTTCCTAGTACAGGGGCCTACAACCTTCATGGACCAAATGTTAACTTTTACCCCCTGCTATCCATCCATCTTCTATCCAATTCTTTTGCTTCATGGGGTTGGAGCCAATCACTCCCCCTATGGGCGATAGCAAGGTAAACCCTGGACAGATCACCAGTCCTCATAGGGCAAATACGGAGAAACTGAAACACATGTTTTCAGACTGTGAGAAGAAGCCAAAGAACCTGGAAAAAATCTCCAGACTTCTTCTCACGAAATCTTTCTTTTTTTGGATTTAATCATGGGGGGGAATCTCAACAATATTCACCTGCAGTGAAAAACATGCAGAAAAAAAATATTAAAAGTATGATTCCCATTCAGAATAATCTGCTGTGCAGCAAAATAAATAAATAAGCCATCATTTGCTTCTGGAAGCCTCAACAGGGTGGCTGAAGAGCTGCATGAAGCTTCAGAATTGCAGGTTGCAGACCCCTGCCCTATTATCACCATGAATACAAAAGTAACAAGGTCCCGCTACATTTTGCCCCATTGTAATGGACTGCAGCATTTCTAAGTTGTGTGGATGCCATTTGCGGCTAAAGTCTTCAACATATAATCCTATAGTTTTTAAAAACCTGATCTGTGAGGAATTAATCAGGAATTGTGTAATTTTCAAAGGCTAACTTTTCTCAAGGATAAAACTAAGACACTTTTTATGAGTACATCCAAACGTTAGGTAAGCAGCAGTACTTGCTGCTTGTAAGTCTCGTCAAGTTAAAGGTGTATTTCTGTGTTGCATTTCAAGTGAGTCGTCTAGAAAGATGGTATTTGCTCAGATTGCAGGTGCATTCCAAGTCACTGGGAAAGCGGAGGAGCGAAGATGGAAGTGAGCAGGAATATCAATAAAAGTGGCGGCGAGAGAAGAGATGGTTGTTCAGGCAGAAGAGCTGGAGGGGAGTATACAAACACACATCCCTGAGGCCCTTTTGGAGGGTACTGGAACCCTGATTGTGCCTCAGAGTGCCAGGCTGTGGGCACTGGAAGCTGAAGCTTGTGCACGCTGAACCACTCCGGTACACTTCTCTCTCTTCTGCAGTTTGTGGTTTTGAAACAAACCCTCATTTCGTGGAGCACCGTGACTCCCATCTGGGAAAGTCAAAAGCCCTGTAGGCACAGAGGCAGCACACAATGACTATTCACCGAGAGACAGTATTGACATCCTGTTGGCCAGGCCGTTCAGGGTTGTAATACACTCACCATATCCCTCAACACGTCCATCTTTGAACTCTCCTTCAAACTTCATTCCATCATATCGATTAAAGATTCCTGTACCTTGAAACTTTCCATGTGCAAATTCTCCTTCATACCTGACAAAGAGAGAGCAGAGCAAGTTGTTATTCATTACTGTTTCTTGGTTAGATTAAATGCAGTTTTTGTCTCACACACCTGGATCCATCAGTAAAAAGCAGTATTCCAGAGCCATGGAAGAGTCCATTCTCAAACAGACCGCTGTAACAGGTACCATCCTGAAACTTAAGCTGGCCAACGCCGTGTCTGCGACCTGGAAAGTCCAAGACCGTCCAAGTGAGTAAAGAGTGAAACGTCTCAACACTGCAAAGATGTTAACAGTCGCTAAAGCAGATTTTTATAAGCAAATGTGTCATCACGTTCCATCCAACCACTTAACTCTCTGGATTTAACCTCATGGATCTGATGGATTATTCGTCAGTAATAGTGTGTAACACACTGTAAGAGATGGCCGTCTGAGGGTGATGTTTCAACTGGCAACGTGGCTCAGGGTTTTATATTCACTTTCACTGCAGAGCCACTACATATGTCACATGAGTCAGTACGTGCTCGGATTTAAATACCCCCCCCAAGCCCCACCCAACCCCCGCCAGATAAAGGTTTACTTGTGAATTAGGAGTTCCATCTGCCTCCTGTGCAGTGGGAATTACAGCTTTCTAATCCAGCAGATTTTTTAGCAGGGATTTCTACTTTAGGATCAGGCCGAGAAAACAGTCAAGGAATGTACTTGCATTCCCCTGCTCACAGCCTGTGATGCACTACCAAAGCCTATAATCATGTCACAGGGCATGCACCTACAACGAGATGATGCCTAGAACTGCCACCCTGTGAATGTGGCACGAGTCATGACGAGAAAAGAAATTTAAAGTACAAGCTGACAGTGTGATTTATATTCTTTGAAAGCAGCTTTAATCGCCATAAACCTTGAGTCAAAATAAAACAGAAAAAAATGTAATTCAATCATTGGTTCAACTCTCTCCTAGTATTTTTGTTTTATTTGGTTCCTTAATAGCTGCTAACAGAGGTCTATACAAGATTTCCCAAACAGGTTCAAAGTCTAATCCCCAAGATTTGACAAAGCTCGAGCTCCTAAATCTGGCTCTGCGTGGCACGGGTTAAAAGTGCTAGCTAATTGGGATTTTACTAAATAGCTTGAGCTTGCATGCCACAAGCATCACCATATGTGTAAAAGAGGCAGTTAGAGAAGAGTGGGTCTCTGCATACTGTTCCATACAGGTCAACATTCCATCAAGATATTTTCTTAGTGTAGACGGATTTATTTCTACAGATGCTACGCATGTGCTCCTATGGGTACTTGCATTCATTCTTGTTCACTTTATGAATGGCCATAATGTGTAGCAAACAATCTTTATTTATTTGGGTGAATAAAATACCTTGATGGCTGATAATCTGGGGTCTTTGACCCTCTCATGGATCCTCAAAGCAGATAGGCTGGATGAGGTGTTGCCAGATCTTAAGTAATTAACATTAGATTTGAGCATGAAATCCGCAATATGACACTTTATGGAATATAAAGCAGACTAGGGAATTTGCCTGCTATTTGTTCTTTTTTGTATTTGAAGTCAGCTGCTTGTGTGTCAGTGGGAGTGTTTGTGCCTGCCAGCTCCACTGAAGCCAAATGCTGATGTCTGTTTTGACAAACAGACATCAGGAGAGGGAATCTGCTGCATTACTTAAACAAAATATGAGGCATCAAGGAAAAAAAGGTTGAAAACTGCTGCCCTATGGGATTATAACTGAGTAGACTTTCCAAATCCTTTTATGTGTAATCGTACGCTTTCACATACTAACTGATGAATACAACTCCAATCTCGAGAACATTAGGACATAGAGATAAAACAGAAGTATAAAACAGATTACACTGATTTGCAAATCTGTTAAACACATTGATTTCAAAATAGAATATAGACAACAATATGTAATGTTAAAACAGACATTCTGAAATGTCGACCCATTTCGGATGGGGCAACAGGATGTTAAGAAATAAAGCAACATTAAGAAATGCTAACAAAAACAGATGCATTTCACAGTCATTTATATTAACTATAAACATAAGATACTTCAGGGAGGAGTGGATGCTGATTAACAAAACCCTTTACAACCAGTTTTTGATATGGTTGATCGTCTGTCAAATAAGTAGTTACTTTTTTTTTTTAATATTTCATTATAATAATTGCACATCATCCAGTCCTGTTTCTATTTACTTTTTACATATCGAGATCATATTCTCAACTTTACTGGAAATGGGAGCATGCATTAATGACAGTCAATAAGGGATACATCTACATGATAAGGTAGATGTTGTTTGGTTCAGTTTTTGCTTCACATCCAAATAATTAAAAATGTTTTTAAAAAGGGGTTGTCTCTTGCCTTCTTTCCACTCCCCATGGTACTCTTCACCACTGGCATAGGTGAACGATCCTCTGGTCAGAGTCATTGTATTCCTGTTTTAAACACACAAACACACTTACTGTTCATTAAGATTCAGGACACATTTATAAAAAGCAGTTTTGAAGATGATTGGTGTAACAATACAGGGTGAAAATAATGGTGAGATGAAGGCAGATGATCCACGAGCTCATGTCAACAACAACAACAACAACAATAATAATGATAATAATACTACTACTACTATTAATACTACTACTACTACTAATAATAATAATAATACTAATAATAATGCTTTAGATTTATGTATCGCTTTTCAAGACACTCAAATAGGCTTTACATTGCATTATTTATTCACTCTATACTCGATGGTGGCAAACTACATACGTAGCCACAGCTTTCCTGGGGCAGACTGACAGAAGTGAGGCTGCCAACCTGCACCATTGGACCCTCAGACCACCACCAACCAACCACTCACTCTCACACTGCATTCACCCAGGCAGTTTGGGGTTCAGTGTCTTGCCCAAGGACTCTTATAGGCTTATGTGATTGTGACAGCATGCAAACATGACTTTAGTTCTTATTTATTTATTTAATCACTTGTTTATATATTCATTGTACTATTTGCATCAATGAGCGACAGTCCTGCAGATACCCACTCCTCCTCGTATGTGTAGTTCATGACTACTATGACTAGGTTGAGGTAAATGCAGAGAAATTATAATACATTTTATTCTATTAATTTGGCACTACCTAATCCACCACATTAAGAGCAGCATCAGAAACAAGGTAGAATGAGACAAGTATTTTTGTGGGTAAATATTAAAGGTCAGAGGTAGATTGTCTTAAATCTTCATGACAGGAGAAACCGTTTTAGGGTTTTGTCGTGTGTTAAAGTGTAATACAAAGAGAAGTTACACCTGATCCTTTCGCTATTTATCGCAGTGTTTGTTGGCTGTCCTTGTCTAAAAGATCACCTGGACAAAACGCCTTAGAAATAGACAGAAAAATGTGACTATATCACCTCTGCAGACATAAACAATAGCAGATCATACCCTGGTGACGGGTCCAAATCCTGTCTGTCTCTCGAATGCCACAGAATGGCTGTCAGGTGTAATTTTACCCATGATGGCTCCTGGAATAAATAATTAATCACGCTGTGACTTAAACACTCCACCGTTATTGCCAATACAGTCTTAAACGAGCCTGTCGATATATTTCGATCAGGGCTGGATTCACGTGTGTATATGTTCCTGAACGAGATGTCGCTTTAAATAACAACTCTGCATTTAAATCAAAAGCAATCAACATCAACACATCTATCAGCGAAAGTCGACAACAACTAATGAGGCAGTAATTTACCTTCACACTGCGTGTGTGGTCTCAGAAGCATGGAGCCCGGCGTACAGGAGCGGAGGGGCGTCAAAATATGAAAAGACCGGCTGGGAAACGTATGCTGCATTCAAGGTTACTCGTTTTTCCAATTAAAAACGTTGATTTGCGTCATTCCACACACTAAAAGGCGAAACATAATCTTTAAAACGCATATGCATATATACAGAGATCAAAGACACCTCATAAGAGCGTTTTATGAATTAAAACCCTTAAAGGTGCTCACTTAGGATGTGGCGCCACTCTGCCCAAAGTTTATTATTCCCGACAGCTCCTGAAGGCAGCATCACACCAGCAGCGGCACTGTAGTGCTGCAGCCACGGTGACAGTCAGAGGCAGACATGTTTATAAATGGCTGGTGGCTATTTTTTAAGCTCCCTGATTAATATGATTTATGATGCTTAATTTGTGTTTCTTTAAGGTCAAATATACACACAATTCTCTTACGTATTTATGATACATTCCAGGATAGTAGCTACCTCATAGGATTAGATTTGGTTAACAAATTAGCTTTTCTTAAAAATCAAGGACAATGTCACATTGAAAGACATAACAACATAGCTACAAGTGAAAAAAAGCAATATCTTCCAAAAGGATGGGGACACTGATTTCCACGAATTTCACTCAACTAAAAGCAAACTCTGGTAGTCATAACTCAGTGTTCTGATATTTTCCCCATCATGAGTTTGGTGTTACAAATCCAGTTTTGCTGTTTTTTTCTCACAGATATGTAATAAAGAGAGGGTAGTGTCATTAGAATATTACAGTTTTAAGGGGTCATCCTACAAATCCTAGTATGAGAAGCTTTACTCTTCTATAACAGGCTATTTTTATTGGAATTATGTATGTATGTATGTATGTATGTATGTATGTATGTATGTATGTATGTATGTATGTATGTATGTATGTATGTATGTATGCATGTATGTATGTAAGTATGTATGTATGTATGTATGTATGTATGTATGTATGTATGTATGTATGTATGTATGTATGTATGTATGTATGTATGTATGTATGTGTATACAATTGAAAGTCAGCTATTTGTCTCAAATGCAAGTTTTTGGCCTGTGAAGAAACCCAGAGGAAATCTTTGCATGCACAAAGTAATATAATAGTGGTTCTCAATCAGTATAGCTTTAGAATCCAGCATCACCTCTTATTGATAAGCCACTACCCGTCTCAAGAAAAATATTTCAGTATGCAAACACACCAAAAAAAACTCAACAAGTTTAATGATAGTTATACGAAGACGAGTTAGAGAGAAGGAAAGCTCAATTTTATGTGTAAATAGCACAGAATAATTACTTACACAAATTTGAAATAAAACCGGTCTATACAGAGATATAGTTTCAAAATGTAGCTCCACATGTTGCTTCAGTTTTGATACTTCATCCTTTCATGATCCAACACCTTGGTGTACAAAACATGGTGATGTTTTTGTCCACTATTGTCCTCAATATCATGAAATTGGTATTTGATATCTTGTGTCTTGTGTGGTTGTCAACTCATGATCACAAGGCATTTCTGTCACCTATAATTATAGTTTGTCAATAGAAGATACTAGAATTGCAACTATTGTTTATTTGCAAAGCCCTGTAAACCACTGAAAAGAAACCCATCAACCCACTATGTTGTCACAGCCCGTCAGCTCAGAATCACTGATTTGTAAGTGGTTGGCAGAAATATTTTAGACATTTGAAAATTGCTTATGTAGTGGTGTTTCCTCCCTTTATAGAGAATATGGGCTTGGTGTATGACCTCATAAAGCTCCTCATGGAGCCCTTGTGTTCCAAATAAATGTGGCCCAATTATAGCTATGAGTAAACTAACCTATAGTATAACAATATCAAGCAGGAAAGTAACTTCACTACTGCATTTAAAGCACTAACAAGTAAAAAAAACTTTAATCGAGTACTCATTTTCAGTATTTTACAAGACATCCATAGTAAATGTGACAATAGGTTGGCCAGGTGGCCGGGTGAATTTATACTCTGTTAGGGACCACCACGTTTAAAGCCACAGTAGAATGGACTCTGGTATAAACGCTTTGTAATTGCCTATGTTAATGTTTTCTTTATATTTCCCTGACTTCCTTTGTTGTTGAAAATATACAGCTGCAAAACATGAATACAGCAAATAGCTTTGAGTGTTTTAACATCCTTGTGAACCTGATTAAATATCTTCAATTATTAATCATTGTATCAGAAAACAAACATAAAAATGGCACTTGATGTAGGTTTTCTGGAATCTGCTGGGCCTTTCTGTGTGGATTATGCATTTTCTCCCCGTGTGTGCATGTGCGTGCGATTTCCTGCGGGTACTCTGGTTTAGTCCCACTGTCTAAAAACGTGGTTGTCTGATTCTGTGTTTACCTGCGATAGACTGGTAACCTATCCAGGATGTACCCTAGCCTTGCCCATAGTTACCTGGGATTTGGATTGACTACAGCACCCCACTATCACAGGATGAAGTGGTATTGAAGATTGATGGATAAAGAGAGTAGCAGGAAGTACAAGTTATGATTGGGGTTTGGTCCTCAGTGATAAAGCTGGCCTTCCTTTGTCAGTCATTATAAATGTCTTTGAGAGGGGCATTAGTCTATATATGCCATGCATTGCCACCCTTTAGGAGGTCCTTCCTAAGTTCCAGTACAGCAATAGCGACACAAGTTCAAGAGGTTCTTGATTGCTGACTGATAGAAAATAAGAGTCAAGAGGCAAAGAGATATTGCTGTAGATAATATATTCACCACAGAGGACATGCGTTAATGGGCTGGGTCTCAAGAGACTAACGATATATTTAATACAATATTCTGGACAACCACCCAGGATTTTCTTTTTTTTTTTTTGTGGGGGGGGGGGGGGTATTGTCTATTATCTTGTAATGTATTTTACAATATAAGGAAGTGGAGAGTGTTACAGCTTATTATCTTGATAAATTAATCTATATATTAATGTATGGTCTGATACACTCAGTGTGTTCAGTGTTGTTATTACTCCTTGCACTCTCTTTGTATTGAGGCATTTCCCTCTGGAGTGAGTTCCTCTGCCGGCGCGCGTTCACGTCGCTGTGCGCTTCCCCTTCCGTGCTGGTGCCCGCCACAGCAGAGATAGAAAATGGCGAGTCTGTGCAAGCGGCAGCAATGCACAATCGACAGGCGCGGCTTTCGGCAGGAACTTGACTCGTGGCGGCACAAACTCCTTCACTGTGTAGGTAAGGACAACCTCGGCCCCGCGGCGGGCGTTTTTGCAGGTCGAACGGCGCTTCTGCGTGACCTTTATCCGTGTAAATAACCATCTATTACCGCACTCACTCGGGGCATCACCGAGCGACTTTTTTTTTTTTTTGTCCTCAACTGTTTCCTTCTTGCTGCAGCCAACCGGAGCTGTGACTCAAATGCTGCAGTTTGTGACAGTCTTACACCACTTTCTGACCCTTTTAACCGAACTCTTGAGTCTTAACCGACGACTTTGCGTATCAGATATGCGTATCGTTAGCTTGTTTAAAGGGCACAGCGCTTGTTTTAAAGGGAGTGTCATGGGCGACGAGTCGGCCGAAATCGCTCGCTAAAATGCGCGCTCCCGCGCGGTGCGAGTGTACTGTATTTTGGATGGGGGGAGGGCGACATACAGTAAAAGCACAGCGGAGATGTTTTCACTTAACACCGAGCTCGGCTCACCAGCGCCTCTCAAATTACCGTCCGTGAACGCGCCGTGCTGCGTTGAGGAAGTGGCAGAGACAGAGACCCCCACTGCTGGGCGACGACACGCCAACAAACTTGTCCCGCAGCTAACGCCAGCTAGCCCCCTTAAGACAAGGTAGTTAGAGAAGCATCTGTCGACCTGCTGTATTAAGCTTGTTGTATCGTTTGTGTCAGCGTGCACGTGACGAATAGGCGTGGATGTTTAACATTTCTATTGCGCCAAAAGGATATTTCTATACATGCATGCTGATGTTATTTAGCTCAAAGCACCAATGTGTCTCATCTAGACATTGTCATATTTGTAGATTGGATATCCCAATGAGTCAAAAGCTATTTTAGTGCATGAACTAGTTTCTTTTAGTGCAAGTAAACATGCTGGATCAGTTGTGTTTGTGAGCAGCTTTAAATTGGTAAACAAAATCCCTTTCATAACTGAACTCTGATAATGCTAAACATCTCTCAGAAAGTGTTTGTTTTGATCTAGCTTTAATTAGCCTGCTGGTGTCATATCTTATGATTTATTCTCTAAGATGCAAAGATGTTTTGCAAAGGCACCAATATTGAAAAGGAAGCACCTTCCTCGTAAACATAATCAGAACCCAACCCCACCTCAGAGATACCAAGACTGCAACTGCAAAAGCAGGCCAGTTGTATCTTTAAGGACCCCACCCACCCTGAACATCTCCCTGCTCAGGCGCTTTAATGCTTCTACCCACAAGCTGCCAAGCCCCCCTTTACACCCACGCACTCCAGCTTGTGCACACCCTCCATGCAAGACTTGATGTGCAATAACCACCTTCCCTTTAAACTGATTTGCTGTAACTTTGTTTTTATTCATTTTGCATTGCCAGCAGGAGCAGTTTAACAGTTTCCGTTGCTTCTGAAACTATAATGATCCATATTTTGTATTGTGTGTTACCAAGATCCATCTCTTCAGCTCATTTATAGTGACAAGCCTCCTTCCTTGTATTAATTTGCTCTTCTGTGCTGTTGCATCACTTTTGCTCTGTTGCTTCTGAGCTTTAAACATTTCTAACTAGAACTGAAAAGATCACTTTAGAGGCAAATTGAAATGTCTTGATCAGTGGCTACTTGTATTGAAGTTGCTGAATGCAAAAAAGCAATGACTCCATTTGAGAAAATTGGGTGTACAACTACTAAATAAACTGAACCATTGGGGGGAAGGGGGCTTCTTCTCTTGTTTGGCCACCGAAATACATGGACGTGGACAAATCAAGCAGGCCAATTGCAGTTCTTTGTATCTATGAGATGTGTAGGTACATTTTTGGTGAAGTACATGCCAGGTAAGGGTGTACAATTAATTGACTCGTCATATAAACTGCCTTAGCCGTTGATGCACAAACAATAAGGGGTGAATCCCCCTGGAAGGCAAGGATCTATCATTTGTCGTGTTGCACATGATGTAGTTACATTTTAAACCCACTTAAGTAAAGACTACAGCCACATTATTTCTCAGGCAGTCACATGCACAACTTGAAATGTAGTGTTAGACTTGAGTAGTACTATATGAACACATTTAAAATGCAATACCAGTGTAATCTTTCTTTACAGGCAAATGATTGATTTGTTTCTGTGATAAATGTGTCAATGAATGTAAACACCTAGTGCTATATGAAATCCCTTAGGACTTTTTAATCTTTGTCCTCACACATTATGATGGATTACCAATGTTTACATTCGTAGTTTCAGCCAGTTTCACATACTTGATGGTAGGAAAGGGAAGGACCTTTTTGTATGAATGTCGTCTTCTCCTCGTGACTCCGTAACATAGCAACAGCCAGTGTGGACACTGCACCTTTCCACAGTGACTTCAACACACAAATGAGTTGCTAATTTGACCCACTATTTCCTCGCTACTTCATGCACTTAAAACGGTTGCCTGTTTATCTGTGAGTGCAGAGATATTATGAAGTACTTGTGAGATCTTTCAGATGGATTGTTTGATTTAACCCACAAAGGAAAGCAACATGGTTTATATGCCATTGAATTCTCTATTGATGTTTGCTATTGAATGGAATTTTTAAACGTGAATCATAAGGATGGAAAATACCCCAAACTCTCTTGTTCACTCTTATATAAGTCTATTTTATATTTCATGCTTCAGAGTTTAAATTTTAATGTGTAGGCATGAATTCATGCTGTGTTTTTCCTTACGGTTTTTGGCAGACTGTAAAACAGATTTTGAAACGCCATTTAAATTGTAGGGCGTAACGACTATTTTTAAAAGCCCGAACAGCACTTCTCACGCTGCTGATCTCAAAATGTCACATTAAATCAATTTCACTTTAAATGGCTGCTATGTATAGATCTTATTGAGATGTGAATTGTACTGGCTGTGCAGACAAAAAGTAGGCCCTTGCATTTCCTGTCATTTTACATTTAGATTTTAGTTTTTGTCTCAATTAGTCTATTCTTGATGGCTTTAATTATGAGAATGAGCATGTTCAAAAACTATTCAGCTGCCTGTGATCATATGCAGACTAATTGGAGTCAAGAGATTTTGTGCTTGTTTTTTTTTTTTTTTTTAATTAACACTCTTATAATAATAGGAGAGAGTAACTCATAGTATTTTGGAATACAAGTCATTAGTTTTCATGACTGGGATCATGTGTGGCCCCGTCCAGAAAGACCTTAGTTGAGCCAAGGGGCTGCAGTACTAGGTGTGCTGTGTGCTTGTCATCGAAACGATAATGGAGACAACAAAAACAGCTGTAGAGCCCGGACTGTTTAGTTAGTCATTCTGTCCTTTATGATTGACAAATGTCCCTTGTGTTTGGGCCATAATTGTAAAGCTGCAGAGAACATGACAACAGCATCAGTCTGCTGGCTGCAGAATGGCATATTCTCTCCAGAACAACAAGGACATACTTTTGTTTGGCTTTTTGGTGGAGAGGGCTGCACGCCACCACCACCCAGCGAACACTGAAATGGACATTTTGTCTCTGTGTATTTAATGTGAGCAGTAAAACTGCAGGGCAGAGACAAGCGCAATTGTCCCAAAGAACAGCAGAAACAATTGTCTGCATGTTTCCTTGTACATGTGTTCATGGTCATCCAGCCCCCAGATGCCAACTGTGTGGCTGAAAATGTGCGTGTTCTGCCTGTGTTTGGGAAAATTGGGAGCGGGACAGCACATGCTGACATTCAGAAATGACTGGAATGTCAGCTATTCGTGCTTGCATTGGATATGTGAATGAGTAGGAATAAGGATTAGCACATGCAAATAACAAATATGAACATCACACAGATTGTCTACTCTAGTTGATTATTTAATTTTTATCCCTTTTTAAATTCAGCCTGCCTCCGCTGGATTTTTGGCCTACATTTTCCTAATTTGCAACAAGAGCTGTGCTGATTTGCGTTTGCATTTTACAAGATATGACCAACAGCTTTAATGACTGCCTATGACTGTGTGTGTTTGTGCACGCATGCATGCATCTTCTTCTTTTTCCGTTTTTGCCTAAAATAATGATGGTCCTGTATTTGTTATTCAAAGTTATGTTTTGTGCAATATTACACCATTTGACTGTCAGTTTACATCATATCACGTTAAGTATTCATGGAGTGGTGTTTTTTTTCTTCTTTCACTGTAGATGTTGCTTAAAGCTGCCAATGCACTGCCTGCTGCATGGACTGCTCCAAGTACTCTTTATTTTGAATTTATTGCAATAAAATCACATTTCAAGCTTTGATATGCTGGGTATCATGAAAATGTCTAATGTCATCAGATGACCTGCATTAAGTTGCTTTTTCTGTGAGTGTTCTGGTTGGCAGCAGCAGATAATTTTCAGATGTGTAGATATTTTGCCCGGTCTGTATGTGTTGGGCTGCAGCAAAAAAAAAAGAAGAAGATATTCGTGCACAGCAGCTCAGCTAATTTGTGCAACTTTGCCATCTCTGCACTCATCCTCTTCCAGCTCCAGCCTTCAGCCCCCAGCCCCATCTTACATCTTCAAAGCGCATTGCTCACGGAGATCAGTGACCCTTTTCATACAAAATTATGCTGTTGTGAGCCTCATAGTCTTAGCACGAGTGTAATTTTAAAATACGATGCAGCGCTAAATGATTCAACAATCAAAGTCTTTTCCTTGTTTTAAAAAAAAAAAAAAAACCCTCTGGTGAAAACTGGCAGCATTCAGCGTACACCTCGTTGACTTTACATTAATTTCAGCCAAAGGAAGATCCTGTTCTGTGAGCTTGTGGTCACTCCTTCTGAGATGCTATGTGTACAGTAGTTTGAGTGGGGGATGGGTTGAGTGGGGGTTGATGCAGCACTCACTGTACGCCCTCAGTGTTACAGCAGTATATGAAAGGGTGGGTCATAAGGAGCATTGCTTCGTCATTTATAGGCTGTATGCTAATATTTTATCAGATTTAAATGCGTGTTTCTTCAAGTGAGTGAATCATTTGAAATGTAAATTTGTCTGTACAGCTATGAGCTAATGACATACAAAGAAAGGCATGCCCAAGTCCCACATTGTAGATTTGTCAACTTTCCACATTATTTTCTCGAGGCTAATATGCATAAAGACCTGTTATTGAAACAAGCATTCTAGTTGTGGTAAGAATAAAAAAACAAATGTCATTAAATATTAAATACTATTCTAAAGACATCTGCAAATGGGTGTCAGGGGTGTATGTTTTCCACAAAGTGTCAAAAAGTGTTAGTAAAAGCTTTGGGCTTTATATGGTTCGGTCACTGAATTGAGCCAACCATTGAGAAAACAGTCTAAATGAAAATGCTCTTTAATTTTTTCCCCAAAAGACTCTTGCTTCACTCTTTGTTTTGTACTGCAAATATATTCTACCACTATAATGTTGCTTTAAATTGCAAAAATAAATGTTACTAATCCATTCTTTTTGTGGTGAGTTTACAAATAGCATTTGAAAACAAATGTTCTAGTTTTCTTTTAATCCGTGTGTCTTCATATGTCCCACTAGATGCATTGTACTAAATGTACTATTATGCACCTGGCAGCAGGTGTGACAAGCGGGCTACCCATTGATTTCATACATACGGGAACATGACCATGTGTATCCACAAGCATGCCATGTATTGCCAGAAATAAGCAGCAGAGAAGGTTTTATCATGCACTATGTTTAATTCACAGTGATGTACGGCATAGGTTAAGGTTGGGATTTAGGAAGGTTAAGCGGATCCTAGATCTGTAGGATTTTTCTTTCTGAGTGCTTGTGGAAAGGACAAGGGTGTCACACACTCCAAATCTTTCGGTCTCTGATTGGCTGGAGATGTAGGTCAGAAGAAGGCTAAGGCAGATTGGACTGAGTGGCTGCTCACCGTGAGTATGCATAAGCCCCATGAAAGGACTGTGAAAGTTTTCATGGTCAGCGTTTTGTGGCTGACATTTGATGGCGGTCATTTATCAGATTATAACATGGTTCCTCACTATGTCATGACTGGAATTGGTACTTACCATATGAAGCAGTTTTAAGGCTCTATGTGGTTACTGGAAGTGAAGGAAAGAAGTCAGTCTTTGCTGTTATCGTAATGAAAGACATTTCAAAAATGTCTTAATACAACCTTCTAGTTATGGGACTGTTATATCTGGTTGGAAGTTGTGTTTGAAACACAAAATGTTTTGAAATACACTATTTACACTTTTTTCTTCTATAATATGAAACAATTAATATTTGAATAGGTATGATATCCTCCTCAGCCGTTTGAGATGAACAGAACCTCTGTTAAGTGGTTCATAGGTTATAGTCTCAAGGCGCTTGTCTTTCTCCAAGTCAGTTCTCCTCTCATGAAGAAAGTTGACTTAATTTTTTCTTTCATGTCAGCATACCTTTGTGAGAATTAGGCTGTGCTTTGAAATGTCTGCAGGAAAATGTATTGTATATATATGTTGTTCAAATTATATGAAAATAACAAGCCATCAAAGGTTTGGCATGCCAAATGAAGTCGAGTCATCCTTCTCTTCACATAGAGTTGAATGATTGACAGAAGTGACACACGGTGCCCTGTAGCTGAAAATTAAAAAAGAAATCTGTAAACTGCAATGCCGCAACAATTCCTGACGTATTTCTGATGACATGCTGTCAAAGCAGCCAGGGCTGTTGGCATGTATTTTGCCCTTTTTTTTTTACACCAGGTTGCAATAGTTTGCTTGTCCTAAATGTTTTCTTCTTAGCCTCAATTAAGTGTTGATGATTACAAATGGTGAGATCAACATACATTTGGGTTTTTGGCATGGTATCTTTGCATATCTGTACTACTTTCTTTATGAATCTGCCCCGAAAATGTTATGCAAAGCCATTTGAACTCAATACAGAAGATAAAATATGTGTAGCAGCAGTCTGGTGCTTGTTGTATTCCCTCATTGGTGTAAATAATTGGTGTGTCTTTCTTATAATGTCTGAAAGACTGGATGTTTTCTATGTATGTATTAGTATTTAACATGAGGTAGCTATAGTTAACAAAGGGGCACACAGTGAACTGACTTGCTAGTGTGTTTATTCTGTTTTTGGGGGCATTTTAACTGTGGCCACTACTCAGGTTTTTTTTATATACTCATTTATTTTTTAAAGCATGCATGACAATTCTACATGCTATCAATATTTTATCTTCAGCACATGTAGAAAGCTTGCTCTTCTAAAGTTATGTTGTCGGCCCCAAAATGGTCTGATTTCTGTGGGACTACTGTACCATCCTCTGCTCTGCAAGAAGAAGAAGAAAAAAAACCCCACAATGTTGCCTCCAAGTCATGGTTTACAGTATGACACATTTGTAAATGCCCTAAACTGAATTCCTGAAGAGTAGTTTGATGTCATAGCGCTGCTCTGTCAAACGAAAGTGGATGACCTACTTTCCTGCTCGTGCCTCTGAAATATTTCAGAAATAGGATTGGATAGCTTCAGCTGAAGTCCTGTGCACTAACCCAGAAACAGACTCATGCTGCAGCTATAGGCAAGGCTGTGATTCACCACTCCCCCCCCCCCCCCCCCCCTCTCTTTTCTCTCTTTATGTTTGGCTGCTGAAAAGTGGGTGGGAATTTGTTGGGAAGCAGAGTGAGGCATTTTAACAGATGACAGCTTTTGTTGAATTCACTGTGAGTTTTGGAAGGGAGTGGATGGTAAGGGCCCACTACTTCTAATGATTTAAGAAGACATATTGTAAGTAAACATTTACTTTGATGTGTAGTTCAATGACTTCCTCTTGTCACTGTCTCTTATTTAACTTGGAATATTTGATTTTGTTCAGGCCTAACTTAAAAAATTTTTTTAGTTATTCTGATCCATAGGTTTTATGTTGCTTCAAAATAGTTAAATGTTATACTTTTAACACATTTGCATGGTTGGAACAAGTACTTTTTTCCTTTTCGTGGTTGACACTATTTGAACAGAGCACTCTCATTTAAAATCCAGTTCAGTAGACAGATGTTCTCTTTGACCTCTTTAGTGCTTGATTTAACGCATGTAGTGGTTTTGGATTGGTTATTCTGACCCTGCGGCAGTAAGCAGACATTGCATATTGTGTTAATGCACTGTTAAGTGAAGTCTTCTGCAGCATAATGCACTGCATTTTTCAAACAGCTGAGACTGTAGGACACCACCATCACATTTGTAATGTATGTAAAATATTTCCTCCCTCTGTGCATGCAAGTGTTTGGTGAGTTACTGAACTGTAAACTGTCATTTAGTGGACTGTGAAAATTTGGTTTTGCTTGATTTCCTGATCCCCAGCATTTGTATAGGATGCTCTGACACCATTACCTAGCTATGTTGATACTGGCTGTTTTTTTTTTTTTTTTTTTTTCATGTTACAACATACAGTCACTCCCAACTCTGTAGGTGCTTTAGTTGCTTGGCAACAGGAGGATGGAGTGCACGTATTTACTGTTGGAAGTAAAAACCTGGGGTGAAAGCTGATAATGTGTGTTTTAACAGAAGCGAAGGGTGGCTTACAGCAGTTGTCAAGTTGAAATAGAGAGGTAAAGGCAGCCCTGGGTGTATGGCTAAGATATTATCACATGCACTGCTGCTGATGTACAGTAGGCAAGGTTCAAGCGTTTTTTTTCCTTCTGACTGCGATAAATTAATTTGGGCCCTCAGGCAGTAAAGGTTTTTTTTTTTTGACTGTGATTCATTTCGAGTCTTTGTTCTGCTGCTTTTAGTTTCAAAACCAAGCCTTAATTAGGAGGCCATGTGGACAAATGTTCCGATTGCCTGTGTATACTTCTGGAAACTCCATATTTATTGCATTTTCTGTCAATCCTCAGGTTTTGAGAGCATACTTGAAGGTCTTTTCGATCCAGAGCTGGTGGAAGATCTGAAATTATTTAAGGGTAAGTATTTCAAGCTGTTTCTTTTATTTCGTTTGCAGCAAGTATGTATGAATGACAGTTGTGTGTTTTTTTTTTTTAGAGTAATGTATTATATGTACATGACAATGATGCTGTACTGTACCATCTGGTACCTCTGTCCGGTCACTAAAACAAAACGGGCCCACTGACCACAGAAGAGAAGATGGCTTGTGTTCTTACAAAGTTGGTGTTTTGGATGACGTGGGGACATTTGAAAGAGTCCCAGTGCACATTGCTACAATTTATGGTTTTATGAGACAATAGTAAGCATTATTTGGCTTCTCAGTGCATTTGTAGTGAGTCTTTTTACAATAGCACTTGTGGTTGAAGATTCACTTGAACTGAAAAATGTCTTGCTGATTTGTCCAGTCTCACTAAAAACAAATCCAAACAGACCTCTGTCAGGAGTTTTGTTATTCAGTTGTGCAACAAACAAGAAATAGGGTAGGAGAGAAACTTCTAATTTGGATATACTTTACACAAAGCTTGAACTATTAAAAAAAAAAAAAAAAAATTAAAAATCCTCGTTCTGTGCTGCAGTTATGTTACTATTACTTTGTCAATACAATTCAGAGTAGTCAAGCATCAGATTTATTTTCTAAAATCAAGCATTACTGCTAAACTCATGATGTCACTAAGTAAGTTTGTTCCATATATGTTCTTCATTGCCTGTTTGTCATTTGTCCACAGATTTCGAGCCGGTTACCGTGTCTGATTGGTCGTTTGATGAAAATTGTCTGTTCTGCTGCTTGAGAAGAGATAAAGTAAAAGTAAGACTCCAAGTTATATATATATATATTTTTTTTTTTTTACATTCAATTCAATTGCAAATGTGTCAAGTGGAATACCTTAGTGGAACTGTCTCACTGAACATCTTTTATTTTGGAGCCTTTTAAAGAGTTGTTGTGATAAGAAAGCTAGAAATATGAGATGATATTTTTGATAAGGGATGCCCTGGGGGTTTTTATCAGGAAAAGGGTCTTTGCTAATTAGTGATTTCCTTGTAGAAGTCGTCAATGCTAATCACTTTGACTAATCCATTTATTTAAGTAAGAAGTAGTGGTTTTGTTTGGGTGTTGCTAATGATTTTCGTTTTCACAGGAACACCTAATTGGCTTGAACGGCGAGGGGGTTGAAGACACACCCAAACCTCTACTGGTTAAAGATCAGATCACCATCAACCGACTCGAAAAACAAGCTGAGGAATTTCTCAATGCAGTCCTCTGCAGAAAAGGTGAGCTGTGATGTGTTCGTGAAGGGATCTGCAGTATTTTTGTGTTTTAATCATTCAGATCATTTTCATGTAGAGGAGGAAAATAGCCATCTGTCCCTGGGCTTTAACGTAAAGATTACTGTTCTATAATTATTCACATTGCTGTAATCCCAACTTTTATACAGGGCACAGGAAATGACCCCAGCTTCTGCGTTGAAAATATTTGTTTCATGTTTGGTGTGCGTGACGCTGTAAAGCATTGCCAAGTAAGCACTTTTCATGCGCATATTTCACTTTTAATTGTTTGTTTTTTTTTCTTTCCAGATGTGCCAAACCTTTCAGATCCACACATTCCAGTAGTGGCCCGAGAGATCCTTCAGAGAATGATCAGACAGTTTGCTGCCGAATATACCTCAAAAACCAGTTCCCCTCAGGACAGTTGTTCAGATTCCCAGCCTCACGCTGACCAAAGCCTGTCGACCCCGCCTCTGCTGTCAGGGGCTCCTCCTCCTCCCAGCAGCCCTGCTGGCACCCTGTCTGGGCCAACACATAACCCCGTCCTCAGCAAGCTCCTCATGGCAGATCAGGATGCTCCTCTTGACCTCACCATCAAGAAGCCCCTGGCTGAGCCAACCGAACAAGGTAGTATGAAACTCGGCACTGAAAGGTGTATTATTTACTGAAATATATGCCTTGTCATTGACCAGGATACAATGTTGTCGCCCCCCCCCCCCCCCCCCCCCCCCCCCCCCCTTCTGTTTTCATAGATGGAGTCCTTGATTTATCCATTAAAAAGAATCGCTATTGCAACAGCCTGCCCATTCATAGTCCCACAACTACAATAAAGGGGTAAGAAATTTATATTTTTATTGAGCCTCTTATCCGTAAATAGTGGTCCTTTTGAGTATAATTTACTTTGATGATTTATGATGAATGAAAGAATATGGGATCTAAGCAATGCACAGTTTCTTTGCACTAACATTAATGCATCGGTATAAACCGGCATAAACTCTGGCCTGAAATGTAAGTCCTGGATTTAAAGGTCTTTTGGCTGTCTCGCATTTTGGGAAAAAAACTAATAACGGAGTGAGGGGAAAGCATATTCTGTGTACTCCTATATTGTAATTCTGCATTGGAACCTCACTCTGAAAGATCCCAGAAGATGTTGTTAGTTATATACTTTTATTCCAAATCAATTACTCAGCATGTTTTGAATTAATCGAGATGCATACGCCTCAAATTCATAATCTGATCAGCCAGAAATTAAATGGCTGCTTGTCTCTTAAAGCACTTTTTTTTTTTAGCTTGATCAGTTTCTGTATACATATGCTCTGGCTAGGTCGATGGAGATTGTAATAATCTTTATTTGTAAGATGACTAATCCAACATACCTTTCGTAAAAACATTCACCAAATAAATTCCATGAGACGAAACCCCCTCTTCAGACAATCTTACAAACTTGCCGTAAGGCAGTAGAAAACTAGTACATTTAGTTTTAGTTCATCGTGAAGCAGTCAATTGTTAAAATGTAAGTATTTAGATGATAAGCATTCCATATTTCCTGAACAGTATACTGGTAATAAGAGTATTTTTCATAACTTGAAATTGATCCCAACTGTTTTTCTGTGCTCAGTCAATTTAATCTAAATCACCTGGGCTGTTTTTAGTCTGGTTTAGTCTGAATATTTCAAGCTTCCATTGTGTTTAATTCTAATTGAATATACATTTGATTATTTTCTGGAATTAAACATGCCGATAACAATAATTAGTTTGGGATTAATTAAGCACCAATGGTGTTACATTCCTCCCTTCTACTGCTCCGATAGCTGATGCTGTATTCATAGTCTGACAGGCCTCTCTTTGGTTTACATTCTTCCCAGAAATACACAAGGTCTACAGTTTGATATCATTTCGAGCTTGCTCTAGCAACATGGTTTTGTGGTATGAACGAGTACAGAAATCAAAAGGAGTAAAGGCTAATGGAGAAGTGAAGTGAAGAAGGTGAACACTCTGGAGGGTGAAAATACTGAAGCAGACATAAATGCTCGGTAATTAAGTAGTGTGCTGCACAATCAGTTTATATACCTCAGGAATAAGGTGTGGGGAATCCACACGGCTTCAAAAGAAATCAACTTAAAGTTGAATCTTAGTAACTTGACTGACACTTAGGTTTTGAGTTAGATAACAACCCCTCTGCTGGCTTACTCTTTTATTGCTGTGCTTGTTTAGTGGTAACGTCACAAACAAAATGTCAGGAGCTGTATTTGCATCATTGCGTCATTTTGTAAGACATAGTCACTTTGCCCTGCTTAATATCGACATGCAAAGCTCCCTTCTTGCAATGACAAATAATCCCTCCTTCTGGCCATGACTTTTGAGCCACTGGAATACTCAGACTTGTATGTATTCCAATAAGTGCCTTCTCTTTGCTTTTATCTTCACTGTTTCTTTGCCCTCTTCTTTGTTTCTTATTTCCTATGTTGATGCAAAATTTGTAAGCAGTTATCAAAGCAAGCAAATAAAACATTGTCAAACGTGAGCCTTTTTTGTTCTTAAAAGTCACCCACATTCACACAGTCAGTTGCTCTTAAAGATAGTGATGTTACCAAAGCAAGGTCATATAATAAAGGAGTGGCCAACATCCTCCCCTCCCCAACCCATCCTCCTTTAGAAAAGAGAAAAGGGAACTGTGCAAGCTCTGCTTACACCCAATTTCCTTCCATTCAATCAGGCGATCCTTGCGAGCGGATGGACATGTCGGGCTGTTTATGAAGAGCCTACAGGATGGGAGGAGGAGGGAGAATTTCGGCCACTCCGCCAGTTATAAGCCTTCCTCGTCTCTCGCTTACTCGCTGCACATCAAAGAGGAGGCCGATCTGGAGAGCGACCCAGAGTCTCCTCGCAGCCGTAACAACAGCTCCAGCCCTCCTGACCTTTTCCGAAACGTGTCTTCGTCACGGTACTCCAATGGGGCCCTACTCAAACTCAAAACCAGCAGTGAAGCTACTGAGCACCTTAAAGACATACCCAGGTTGTTGGAGGCTGCGGGACTTCTGACAAAGTCACTGGCATTAGAGAAGGGAACCCTGCAGGAGACGTGCAGGGACCACAGCCTTCCACTTTCTCGCTCATCATCTTTTGACCTCAAGATTCCTCAGGTGCGGGTTTTAGCCACGGAACAGACGCATCCTGGGATTCCCTGTCCTCCGAATATTCAGGTTCACTTTGTGAGAACGGCTTTGGAAAAAACTGTGTTCCATTCTGCCAAAGCAGATCCACAAGAAGAGCAATGGACATTTGAATAACTCAGGTTCAGAATACTGGCCTTACCCCACCGACCGCCAAGCCTTGGGCGGGAACTACCCCATGGACGCGGAGTCGGATCTAGCTAACAAGCAGCCGAGGAAGAAGCGGGGCCGGTACAGGCAGTACAACACCGAGCTGTTGGAGGAGGCTATCGTGGTGGTGATGGGTGGGAAAATGAGCGTGTCGAAAGCCCAGTCAATCTACGGCATTCCACACAGCACCTTGGAATATAAAGTGAAGGAGCGCCTGGGGACCTTGAAACATCCTCCCAAAAAGAAAATGAAGCTGCTAAGCCAAGTGGATCAACTGGGTGTTTCACAGTCCCCCAAAAGGAACGAATTACAGAATTCGCAGCACATCGCCTCTGAGAAAGGAGAGAGTGCATCTGAAGAGAATGGGACCGATTTCCACGATGGGAGCCTCTCATCAAATGAGTGATTCATCTGTGACCGACTAATTATTTTAATAATCATTGCATTTGCCAGACAGTGATAGAACCTGATTTGGTTGTCTATAAAGCCTTTTATAGTCATATTTATATTTACCTGACTAAATTCTCCCCATATCCTTTGATCTTTAATAGAGTAATATATGTATGAATATATAGCCTAAACCCCCCCCAGTTTATTTAGAAAGTATAAAAGATTTTATTATACTGCTGCATATTAATCGGTTTTAGTTTACGAATACAGTTTAAGCTTTGAGAAGGATAATTCCTCTCTCAATATATGTATCCTATAGAGACAGAAGCTTGTGTGAGGAAATGGCGCCCCACAGTGTCTTCTCTCAGTATTTGTTCACAGTAAATTGATAAAGTGGTTGCCTCAATTATATTTAACACAAATATGTTATTATATAGGCCAACCATGGAAGTGTCTGTCACTGTTTTGCACTTGCATGTCTACAGCTACAAAATGCACTTAGAAGATGTACTGGTGTGTCTGTTCAAATACTGAATCATATTTATTATTTTATTTATTCTATATCTAATATAATTACTAACCTGAATTTCACTTTCCTATCCAATCTCATTTCACCTCCCAAGTTTTTTTTCCCCCCTACATCTTTCCTGGGAATAATGTTTCTGCAATTGTACTGGTATTGTCATTTCATTGCTTTCACTGCACTCAGGTTAAGTTCAGGTTGAGATGTAGTACTTGTCAGTTCAAGATATTGCATCACTGTACACATACATTTCTCTCTCTCTCTCTCTATATATATATATATATATACCTCAGCTACATATATGCTCAGCTAAGTTATTGCCTCTTCTGACAACAGTGAAGGATAGAAAATCCAAATAGGCCTTTTGAGGTAACATTTCAGGGCGTCTTACTGACAAATATGTGTCCTCCTCTCAGATGTCTTCGTCTTCACAACCTACCTTAAGTAGTCATCAGTAGCATTTCAGTACCAGTGTAAGCCTTCAGAGCATTTCAGTTTCATGTATTTCAGGGCTCTTACTTTTCTGATATTGGGTATTATTTATAGCACATTTTTCTTCATCCGAATAATGCAGAAACAGACATGAATAAGGAAAATAATGTCTTTACTGTCCAGATTAGATAACCAGGTTACAACAATGCCTCAATATACACCTATCCCAGTTTTCAGTGTACCAAAGCAAAAGTTCAATGAAAATGATTGAGATGGACGGGGAGAAGAGTTGGCTTTATTTTCGATACTGAAAAGATAAATTACTGTATTACTGAATGTAAAATATCATGTACAACTGTTTCATTTAGCAGCATGCGGTTATTAGATTTAGTGTCTTCATTTCTATGCTATGGTTACAAAGATGATCAGGCTTTTGTGGTCGTTTCAAAACTACAAGGATGACTATTTGGATTTTATTCCGGTGCATCCAAAGCTTGATTTAGGTGGACAAAAATCTGAAAAGGACTTTAATCTTGAAGGGGTGATACGTTAGATTTTCTTATGTGCGTTTGCAAAACCAACAACCAACTCAGGTAAAACCTACACTATATTAAAAATGATTGGCGTACGATCCAGTGATTTTCAAGGGTTAAACTCAGACCAAAAGGCATGCCCCGACATTTTCATTGAATTTTTGCCCAGTTTCTATCTCGGCCTACGGTACCAATCAGGACACCTCGTCGTGCATTACCACTTTTGCCTCAGGATATTCCACAGTATGGGATCACGGCCCATCGTTCAGGTTAACACACAGCTCTCGCAAATCTTTGTAATGATGCTTTTTCAAATCTCGCAGCTTTTCAGACGTGCAGTTTTGTCCTCATCACTGTGGATGTTTATTAAATCATTTAAATCCAAGCAGTTAGCTGAGTGTAGTTTGAAAGTCACATATTCTGTAATATTTAGATTGTAAAAAAAGAAAAAAGAATTAAGAATTCTCATCTGTAAAGTGCAGTTCAGGGACTTTCATACTTATATTACCGGTTCTGTAATAATGCCACACAGTTACCTACTGATTTATATAACTTTATTCATTTTGTGTTTCGTTCTTGCAACATATGGACACTCCCTACTCTGATGCAGATACATTTTCTGTATGGTTTGCATCTCCTCTTGCTCAGAGATAAAAATGTTACAATATCTCACCTTGGTTGAGTAAATACAACAAAACAGCCATTCAAATCATTATTGTATATTTCTGTAAAACCACTGTCATTAATTACATCACTGTTGCATTGACAATCATCCAGTACACTACTCAAGACTCACACTTTATTTCAAAATACTTTTGAACTTTCTAAACTCATACTCACGGTTTCACTTTTAACTATTTGTAAATTACATTTTGTCGCTCTTTACTTTCAATTGTAGCAAGTCTAATGGTCGACTACCTCACCCGCATTACTCATATCACGGTCTACTGCTCTGACAGCTGTTTTATGTAGCAAATTATCACGTACACAACACACAGTCTGTGAGACTCTCCGTGTAAAAGTAAGTCGATTTTAAAAAGGAGTTGTAAAGTACAAAAATGTCACAGTTCAACCATCTGTAAATAGAGTGAATCTGTGTGGTTAATTGAACTCTATTCTAATGTTTCCCCCCCCTCTTTTTTGTGTGTGTGGTGTGGGGGGAATGAAACGGTTAAGGGGACTCATGCTTGTTTTTTCGTTGTTTTTTTTTAATGTTCAGAGAAAACCATTTTATTCTTGAAGTTGCTAAAGAGTTCACCCTACCGTATGCTTATGGAATTTCTCGTACTAAAATTGTATTTAAAGTTATTTTGTAAATGCAGTATTTATTAATCAATATCGATAGATTATAATAGTTTTATTATTGCTTCAGTAACTATGAATGTAAACAGCTTTAATAAAACTGAAAATTACTCACAGAAATGTTTATAGATGCAAGTGTATAAAAAAAAAATTTAAGGATATATTTAACTGACTGACATGTGGAGAGGAATAAAGCTGCCCTATTTTATTCTGATATAGGTTGGGGTTTTTTCCATTTGGTAAATATATGTGAGGACCAAAGTTTTTTTTTTTTTTTTTTTTTGCAACTGCAAATAATATGGCTCTTAAAATGGCTCTTAAGAGTTTCCCTGTCCATAAGAGTATGTGCAGATTTAATATATTTAAACATACAAAGGAATGGCACTGGGTGTACTTGCATGATATTATTACATATGCGTTATTGGTTGTATATAGTGATGTTGACCTTTAAGGATGTTTATTGGTAACAGTTATTGGATTGTCTGTGTTTTTACTGTGGAATCATCCGTGTGTTAAGTAGGATTAACTGTGACTTTGAGATGTTACTAAACCAGTTCCACATCCGATGAATGGTTCACTAAAGCTGTTTGATGAAATGACCTTGTTATTAAGTAGTTTGTAATTGCCAGATTCTTTATATCCCTCAATGTGTAGCTTCTGATTATTGTGGTTTTCAAATGACCAAATCGGTGTGCTTGTGAAATATTGTGGACTTTCTTTCTCGTGCTTTTGGTTTGCTTGTGCTTGTTCAGTCGGTTATTTAATTTCACTGGGAGAACAAGGCATGTACTATGTGTCATTTCCTGAATGCAATGCTAAGTGAAACAGAGTAAAACCCTCAGGGACAACACACTCACCACTAGATATTCAGGTACTCCACTTTACTCCTTAAATCTTACAAGCAGGGATGTGAGGTTAATGAACTTGGCAAAAAACAACAGCAACAAAAAAAGTCAGGTCATAGTATCAGCAGATGTTATTTTTTTAAGCCTAATATTTTCCAAATCTCTTAATATTGCGTTAAAGTATTTGTCATGCTGTACAAATCACTTTATTTGAGCCAAACCCCTCAGTGCGTCTTCTCACAGTTGTATTATTTTTCTACTCTTAAATGATGAATGTCAATATAACCTCAGTGCAGGTAATATGTTGACCATTAATTGAACAATTAATTCCTCAGCTTCTTTCCAGGTTTGGTGCCTAAAACAGCATATATTAATTGAAAAAAAAAACAACAAAATGCCCCAAAATCTAATTTTAATAAAACCCCTCAGTTGGCCATTATGCGTCACAGAAAATGATGAGTAATTCCTCTTATTTGTTGTAACCTAGAATTTGAAAACCGAATTAAGCTTTACAAAGTCATGATAGTAACACTGGTGAAACTATTTTTAGCAGTGCCATTTAGTTTTTTGTTGTAAATACGTGCTGTTACTGGTTTACAGTTGTAGGGCTATTGAGCAAATTGTGATTATCGTAGGAGAATTTTCAATACATATGTTCTATGTTTGCTTTTAATTCATTAATTTATCCTATGACATGTCACCTCAGGAATTCAGATATGGTTTTATTTCTTAATTTTCTTGTTGAAACATCACAGTCCAACTTGGAAATGACCTTTCTTTTTAATAAGAAAAATATCTGTATTTTTGGTATTTACATTGATACGAAAAGCTCAAGAGAATTGTGTTATGTGGTAGTCCAACCACACTAATATGATTGTGGCTGAAAATACAGAAATAGCCCTTTATCTGTTACCTGGTTATGAATTTGAAAAAAAAAAGGCACAACTGTAACCTCATAGGTAGTAAAATACCTACTTTTTCTATATCCTCTGACATGCTTAAGCTTCCTTTTCGTCATGTCAGTTTGGCTCAAATTGTTGAGCACCTGTGTGTAATTGTCACTTGTAGCACTAGTCAACGGTCATCTCGACAGAACTGGTGTACTCAATATTTACTGCTTCTGTGTGCTATTTAAAATTATAAGGATGTGTTTGGCTTGTTTTAATCAAAATGGGTTACCATTACTAAATGTCTTGTGCATGTATAGTTTTCCTTGATGTATACTGTATAAAAGCACTTGTGTAAAGAAGAATAATGTAGTAGATGTATTAATATAGATGGTCAAGTTCACTGGATGAATGATTCACTTAAAAAAAAAAAATCACTTATTCTTCTAATAAATATGAAACGATAAATAATAAAAGGAATCTGTCCTTTATTAGAACCCCCTACTGTATTTTCTCCTACTGTTTAAAAATGTTTTTCATAATTGTCATTGAAATTAGATTTCGTTTGCAGATCACATTGTAAACAGTAGTATGAATCAAAATAGCTTCTTCCTGTTGTAATTTACCTGTACTTTGTTCTTTTTTTTCCTCAGTGAATGTCAAGATATTCGTGTTACAAAGGCAAAGGACCTGCAATCCACCTCTACACTGGTACAATTCATGGCCAAGCTCTGTCCGCATCATCAGAGACAGATAGTAGATGCTCTTGGATATCTGCAGACGGAAGTCAAAGCTCAGACATCCTCTAATACACAAAAAGGCTGTACCCAGAGAATGGCTTGTTCCCTTACAAAGTCCGGTGTAGTCACCCCCGAGCCACGATTTACCAGTAGGTTCACTCCCAAGTCTGAATTCCATGAGATGTCCCATTCCAGTGAAATCAGTAGGAAACATGCACCAGAGAGTGCTGTGTCGCTGAAAACATCTGGAACTCCCGACCCCGTTTTGGATCTTCGTGGTCCTATGACTGGAAGCAACCAGGCTTTGACAAGTGCTACTGCTAGTCCAGTTGATACAGAGAACAACCGTCAAGGTGATCATGCACCTCTAAAGATGAAAATCATGACCAGCAGTGCAGCGGCTGGCAAGAGGTTGTCGTGTGTGCTCAATGCCCCGCTTTCTTCTAAGACTGTGGAGGATAGACGAGGGAATTCAAATTCATCCAGCAGAACAGAACCACATAGTGCCAGACTCAGCTCGACTCTGAAAAGACACACAATTCACGCCAGACAAAGAGAGGTCCTTGGTCATGCCAAAGATATGGCAGCCAAAGTATTTCCAATCCACATGACCCTTTCTTCAGACTCCACACGGACTGCCAGGAAAACCATAAAAGCATCCACTGATCTACCGACCAAGGACGCCACTTGCGGTGGAATGATTGACCCTGATCTTGGTCACTGTGACATTGTTTTTATTGACAAACCAATTACAGAGTGTTTTAAAAAGCGACACCGCAGCATGACCCCACGCCGCAATGCCAGAAAAAGCACCCGAGGGCACATGTATTCAGATGAAATTTGGGAGCTAAAAACTGTCCGGACATTGGCTGGGAGGGGCAACTGTCCGAACCCGATGCCAGAGCTCATCACCTTAGTTACCCCAAAACAAATATTTTCCAGGCCCGAAGGTGTACCACCTTTGGATATGCCTTTTGTTGACGCATGCAGGGAGACAATTAATCAAGAAGAGACCATGGAACAGTCAACTGAGAGCGTGACACAAGTAACTGAAGATATAGTTGAGGTAGCAGCCAGTCAAGTAGATGTGTTTGTTAAAATTAGTCAGACAGACCAGTGTCAGAGCATGGGACAGTCTGGTCCTCCATCTCCATTCACGTCTCCAACTGAAACTATAGAAACTATTATGAACGTAGATGTAGCACAAGAGAACACTGCAGATTCAGGCACTACGATAAGAAATGAAGAAAGTGTAAACCAGACTCCAGTTCAACCAGAGGAGGATACAGAGTCAGAGCCTCAGGGAGAAACGCATGGTAGTACAGAGCAAATGGTGGCACAAACGGGAGTGGAACCACTGGAAAATGAAAGTGTAGAAGAGGCCGAGCCCCAGCCCCAGCCCCCATTGGATGAACTGCACAATGGTGAGTCTGTCCTCCAGCAGACCAGGTCCTCATCACCTGTTACTCAAATGGAAGAAGAGGGAGAACATGACAAAAGGGAGGAATTACAAGATCCGCAACCGCAGGAATGTCAACCAGACACACATGTACATGGTGACAACTTAGAATTGACAGAGGAAGTCAATGCCACACGTTCTGATGAGAATGTGATTGGGGAAGCAGAAAATGAAGTGTCAACAGTCGTTGATACTGCGGAGGCCAACGAGGACTATGTTGACGATTATGACGTGTCGTCAAAGACACTCAATGCACTCCTGGAAGAATTACCGCCTTGGCGCAGAAAAAAGGGGACCAGAGTTCTGCTACCAAATCACATGAGACAAACGGAAACAACAATAGTGGGTTATGTTAATGGAAGACCCATATCTGCCTCTGACAGAAATCTTCGGCGTCGAGCAAGTCACGTTACGTCACCGTCTAAAACCCCAGTAAAATCTAGAGAAGCCAATGAGGTTGGTGACTCGATCACTGAGAGCAGCCCTTTACAAAAATCAATTCCTGATTCACACACACTATCAAAATCAGTTGAGACAGATCCTACAATTGAGAAGCTAACAGAATCATGTACGAAAACAACATCAAGCCCAATATCAAAATCCCCTGTAGGAACTAAGCAAACTCGGAAACAAAAACAGCTCCAGAGAGCTCAAAGTAGTCTCCCTGTGCTTCCTGATCGGCCTGACGATTCTTCTCCCAATACAGAATCTAAACGGGAACTTCGATCAGCCAAACAGAAATTAAATGCGACTCCCCTTCTCCCTTCAAATGCGATCAGTCCTATTGCCATTCCTGAAGCGGCTGTGACCCCCTTTCCTTCATCTTTAGAGCAAGCACCTTCTGATGCACCGTCTGATGCACCGTCTGATGTACCCTCTGATGCACCGTCTGATGTACCTTCTGATGCACCGTCTGATGTACCTTCTGTTACCGTGTCTCCACTTATCAAGCCAACAGGTCCTTCAGACCCTGGACAGTCAAGGCAGAACATGGTTCCAGAAACTGTGAAAGAAAACACTGAAAATACTCAACAAGCAGAAACAGCTGGAGACGTGCAAAAGAACGAAGTGGAAAGTAGATTGGAGGTCAAACAGAAACTGAGATCTGCCAAAAGTACAGATGACAACAGTAAAAATGAGAAATGGCCACTTGGCGAGGTATCAAGTCTTTCAAGTAAAAGTCCGGTAAAGGCTGAAATGCCATTAAGAAGTAAACGGGTTCTTCGAAAAGAATCAGAAGCAAGTGATGCTTTGTTGCAGAAGCCAAATGTAGACTCTTTAGGAGACACAGGTGCAAGTGGAGATGAAGGCAGTTCTTCCATACCAGACAAACCTACAAAAATGCCTTTAAGAAGCGAGAGCAATAAGGCTGAAACATCCCATCAGTCTCTTACTCACTCACCACAAGCTAAAAACAAGAAATCAGCCCTGAAATCACAAAGGTCGGCTTCACCTTCTACTAGTGCTCCTCCTGTCGCTGGAGAACAGAATGATGTAGGTTCCCCTGTTAGAGTGATGCCAGCCAGAGGAAGTAAAGCCCAGGTAAAGTCCCCTTCTGCGTCTGCCGCATCTGTGTCCCACAGTTCACACACCCATATCATTTCGCCAAAACATGACCCCCCAAAACCAACCCCAAACAAATTCTATCAAACTATGACTGGAGAAAAAAGCCAACACCTCATAACTAATCTGAATATCAGGTATGACAAGATGCAAAAAGGTTGGGTGCAAATGGACAAAGAGGGTCAGCCAGCAACAAAATATAAAAACAAAGCAGACAGACAGGCAGCAATATGGAAAAGTAAACGCAGGGCACGGAAACCAAAGTCATCAGAGCATCAGAAATATTCTCCAGTCCAAATGCTTTTCATGAAAGGTTTTAATCTCACCAGTATTTGCCGTTGGTTTCTGGAATCAACAGAAACAAAGTCCCTTGTCATTGTCAAAAAAGTGAACACGCGTCTTCCGTCAGAAACCCAGTTGTGCTTCCACAGCTCGTCCAGCTCTTCGGGGACCTCTCAGGGGGTTTTCCCAAGCTTGCAGGCAGAGCGCTTAAAAAAACATTTGAAGAAATTCGCCATCGCTTCCCCTGTAAAAAGCAACCCCAAGAGTCAGAAACTGATTGCTAAAGTGCTGGAGCAAGAGGCTAATGCAGTCAAAGGGAAAGACAGAGGAGAGCTTCCTACTACTACTCAGACTTTGAATAAGTCATACTCCTCTGCCAAAGCATGTGCACAGATGAACGAACCCAAGAAGTCTTCTGGAAAATCGAAAAATCCAGCGAGTGCAAGGATCTTGAGAAAATATTCCAATATACGAGAGAAGATGCAGGTTCAGCAGACCACAGTGAGATTGAAGGAGGCCTCGAAAATCAGAAAAACCAAAAGCATTAAGACACTGGACGCTGCAAAGTCTCCCAAAAAGTCAAATGTGAAACAATCTCTGAAGGCACCGAAGTCGCCCCTTACGGTCAGCAAACCAACAAAAGAGACGGCGGCAAAAATGGAAAAAAGACAAACATTGGCTGGAAAAAAATCTGCAAAGCTAACTACTCAAGAGAAATCAGTGAAGACTCCTGGCAGCAGTAAACCTTCAAAATATATGACTAAAAAAGTGCTCCCAAAGAGGAGTTCTCTACGCCTTGGATGTACAAAGATATCTGGAAATGTTCCTACTGAACCATCGAAAAGTAAAGTTGACAAAAAATACACTGAACCGGAGAAACCAGAGGTGGAAAAAAGCGCAGTAACGATAGTGAATTCAGCAAAAATGCAAACAAAAGAATCATCGCAAATTCTAGTTGCTGAGCTCAAAGGTAGCGAGAAGGCTGCTGAACAGTCCAAGCAGAGCTCGGAGGCAAACGTCCCCACCTCACCCGACCAGGTGCTCACCAGATCCCAGAGGAAAATGGAAGCGGCGGCTCCTGCCAGTAAAAGCCCCAGTAATAATGCATTGAAGAGGCCCAGAAAGTCCACAGCGATACAGAATGCAATCCCGAAATCGGCCAAGAAAGCTGATGAACCTGCACAAACCAGGAGGAGAGCATTAAAGCCGGCTGCAAAGAGAAGTCAGGCTGTCTCTTTGCCACGCAGCGCCTCCAAACTGGCAACAAAGAGAGCTCAGGAGCTTCTGGAGACTCCAGCAAAGCGCACTAGAACATCACTGTCAAGATGAAATCAACTGCAGGGAAAGGTCATCTTTATTTGGAGGATTTGCTTTGATTTGTTTTATCTGGAATTTACTCAGAAGGACCAAATATGTCTATTTTGTTTGAAACTCTTTCAAGTGATACCTGTTTTTGGAGGTAACTGCACGAATGGAACAGAAAACGAGATTCATTTATGCTTTTGAAAAGCTTCCCTGTGAAAATGCAAATATGGCAAACTCTTTACAGAGTATTTGTTGTGTGTTCGGAAACGACCGACGAGTCCTACACACAGTCTAATAGGTGTAGTGGCTTTCTGGCGTTACGTTTCTGCACTCTGACATGGCTGGAGATAACAAGAGTCTCGCGAGCTGCATTTTAGAAGTCAGGATAATAAGCATTGGACATTCATGAAGTCATTGATCCTACGTTTCTGATCCTTTTTGTCTCGTTTTGTATATAACTAGAGTTGTAGATGATTGTGTGCCCGGCATTAACTGTCCACAGAGCTTGGATGAAAAGTGTTGCTTACCAATAGGAGGCAGTTTGTATCTCCAGCCTGTCTTCCAATCACAGCATTGTGAATATGTAAGTGTTGTGACCAGGTGCCTTATTTATGAAGTGTGATAGAATGTGTCGCTAAATGTGAAAACTCCCGTCTCTTGAGTTATAGAGCCACTCTCACTTCCCGGAGAAGCAGTCAGCTGTCTTTGGCTCTGAATATGTGTGCGAGCCGTTTCCGTTCCACGTCCCCTTCAAGTCCTTCTGACTAAAGTGTTCATTTTCTGTATCCACTTTATTGAAGACACAGTTTCCGATGCTGGAGCCCATTCTAGCTCTCTCTGAACAGTCACTTTTATTTTTATGCCCAATATCCCAGAGCATTAACATTAAGATATTGTTGTAGCTGTATAGATTTTGACAGGTGTGATTTGTATGTGTCATGACTTTATTTTTGTTTAGTTTGAAGACAGGTTTCATCACTGTACGTCTGCAGTCAGTTCACCTGTCACTGCATTTGTTGATTCTTTTTAATGCAAAGACACTTGGAGCCCCTCTGACAGTAATTCTACCCTGGTTTGTATTGAAGAATGGATCTGAATCAACTGTGGGATACTGATTAATGTAACCAGCTTCATTAAGAACAGCATCTTTAAAAGAACATTTGATTGGTCATATAGAATGTTGTTTGCATCATGAACACCAGGTATAAATATGGTTCTTCTTCTGGGGTAGTCCACTGACATGTCTGGGTTGTACTGTGTCACACTTCTTTCTTTTTTTAATTGTCACTGTCTGGCAGATGTTCTCATAATGTGAAGTTTGTTTACTTCCACAGTAGTAACTTGCATTAGTGTACTATCAAAGTAAAAAAAAAACACAAAAAAACCCTACAGTTTTAGCACAGTGTTACAGTTTTCATTTATGGCAGTCGTTTTCTTTCCATAAATGGAAAACAGGTCCATTATTGTTTTTAATGTTATTTAAGAACTCCACATAGTCTTTTGAATTTAGCAAATCTGCAAACAGCCCACCAAATATCAGACTTGAACATGTTTATTCTTTACAGTTGCTATTTAAAGATTTTGATTTTGTATATTAGAAAGAAAGACCTGCTTTATTTGAGGTAATCCCAAGGATGATGCATCTTTATGTTAAGAACTTTGTATTTTTGCTGGAGCTTATATAAAGATGTTTGAACTATAAAGTTGGTATCTTGGTTTTTATTTACCTTTCTATTTCTTTGTCTTCCATGCAGCTTTATATGATTTGCTGTGGGGGGAGGGGCATAACAGTCTCTGGACTGTCGGAGCAAACCGGAGACGGAACCCCATCATAGTTAGAAAGAGCATATAATCAGAAAGGGCCGGCACTAAAACGTCATTACTCTGGTTATGAAGTGAGAGTGCTAACCACTAATGCAATGCAACACACAATTATTTCTTATGCGTGAATGGTGAAAAATAATCATGTCAAAAAATCAAACTTTGAGTGAATATAAGCAACAGCAGCAGAACAGATAGTGACAGTCGTAGAAAATAAAAGGTGAAGATGTTTTAACGATTCTCATGTGTAATCAAAAACAAACTTATACTTTTGTTCTACTTTTGTAATGTATGAATAAAATATGAGCTCTGACAAGCGTCTGGAGTGGACCTAACTATTGTATTTAATGAGGGAGAGTATCTGTTTCTATCGGTTCCAGTTTTGTATGATCCATCCATAATGAATGCCCTCCAATGAGACGACGGTGTGAACAGTGGCCCCCGGTTCATTCGAGGTGGAGACCCCTACTTCCTGAACGCAGTGTGTCCACAATACATTTCACTATCTTGTGTCTGCAGGAGGGCAGGGCCCAGCGGCCTTCTGCTTTTTGTAACGCTCCTTCCTGTTGCTGAGCTTATCGATACGAACACAAACCGAGAGTGAGGCTGCATACACAACCTATGAACTTAAGTGGTTTGTTCTTTGTTGAAAAGCTGACATTTTTTTTTTAATGTTTGAGACATGGGCTATCTCCTTTATACACGTAGCACATTATCTACAGTTGTTAGATCAGTGGAGATGCAGAAGAACACTGTTGGTGGTGAAAGGGGAGGGAAGTCAGTGACCCTGCTATTGAAGAGCAGATTTCGGTTTGATTTCAGGGGATTGCATTGAAAAAGTTTGCTGTCTGTGCACCCTGAAGTCCACAAACACATGATTTGATACACACACATAAAAAATAGATTTGATTTCCCTCTTAGAGCTCAACACCTTCTGATCCTCTTTGACTGATAGCTCAAAGTTTTAGTTTGACAAATATCGCAAAATGTTGATACTTGGGCCAAAAATTAACATAGTGTGCTGTTTTTCACTTGCAATAACATATGTGTTCCAAGAACAATTTGTGCCTGGAGATTTAATTTGCATCAACCTTAATTACTTAAAGAATTTTTTTTTTAATTGTATCCATCTTGGCAGAGCCTGTATCATACAAACCTATACTATTAAGACAGACTTGAGATTATTCAAAATACTTATTAATCAGCAGGTAATAAAAAATGTCAGAGGTTATTTAGTAAACTACAAACGCTACTTTCCACAAAAGAGTCCTACTGAAGAAAAGAACCATCATACAGAACAACACAATCACATTTTGAACATATTTTCACCTTAATATTTTTAATGAAATGCAATTATTGAAAATTATGGATAAAATTACTCATATTAAGAATATTAAGAATGTATTCAAATTAAGTTTTCCTTCTTGACACTACATATTTAATATTTAGTTTTTTCAATGACATTTTGACTTTTATTTACATTAAAAATATATTTTGTTCTCACACTTTGTTCTTTACTTGCTTTACTCCCTTCATTTTAGTCTAGTATTTTTTTTTTTAGCATGACAGGGTTTGGTTTTTATTCTCAGTATTTTTTCAATTTTGATATTCAAAATTCATACACATTTGACTTTCACATTATTCACTTGAGTCTTTTTACTTAGTTTTCATCCTAACGTTTTAAATTTTTTCTTTACATGTATAGTAATTACATTTTTCACATTGTGAATTTGAATTGAAATACAGAATCAAAGCACGTTTCCTTGTATTTTGTTTTATGCAGATTTTCATCATTTTATCAATCTGTTTTTTTTTTGTTTTTTTTTAAAAAGGACAGAGGCATCTTTAAAAGCACACACATTTAAGTTTAATTAATGAAAAGAGTGGAGGTTTGGTAAACATTTTGTCGGTGGCACTACATACATTCAGCATTATTGAGTTTTCAGTTCAACCCCACCATCGGTCCGGTAACGTAAAATCTAACAGACAGAACCCAACTGGGAATATTTCTTAAGTTTTTGCACCATTTCAATACAACAGAGACATTGTGTTGTTCACAATAACATTTATGTATATAGTCCATAGGATGGAAAAATCTGTGTTTCTTGCCGCGTGACCAGACAACTTAATTACATCTCAATATAGCACAAGCACCACTAAGATGTCTACCAGGATGTTGATATGCACCCGTCCAGTACGGACCAGTGCGGAGGGAGGGAAGAAGACATAAAAAGAAAGTCACATTCGACTAAATATGCACCTTTACGAGGCACACAGCTTAAGCATTACAGTGACAGTTCATCGGTATCCTTGAACAGGTCTTGAATGTTATTGTACACCACTGGGATCACATCAACAGCATGTAAAACAAAGTTAACATGGGTAGCAATATGGACAGGAGCTCCGTGACGTGACGTTGTTGAACGGCTGAGATCTGCGTTTGCAGCCTTTCACACTATAAAGAGACTTTAAACATTTAGATCAGCAAAATGGATAAATATAATCCCAGTCTGCAGGGGGAACAGAGCCTCACACCATCCTGATGCATGGTCACCTATTCAACAGGATGCGATTTCTATATCTTACATAGGAAACTAAATAACAGCTAAAAGTTACCACTTCATGAATAAGCATAGGTCATATTTATCTATACACATTTATACATTCAGGTATGACTGTTCACTGTAAATTGGCACCATTTCTTCTTCGTTTTTTTTTGTACGGACAGTCAGAACTGACAGGCATCATAAAATGTCCAGACCTTGTTTGGAATCTGTCAGCAGCAGGCATGTAATGCTTCACACAGTCGCCTATTTAAAGGAGATCGAGGATGATTATACCTTTCAACATGTCCACAGAGGCAACTTCATCCTGTTTCTTGTGGCTTGACAGCAGCTTATGATCAGTTGAGCTTGACTTTTTTTTCTCACTCGGTTGAAATAAAAAATAATAATAATAATAATCCCAAAAAAAAAAAAAATTGAAAAAAGACAATCACTTTTCTAAAGATGGCAGATCTCTATAATCGTGGAAATGATTGAAATGCGCCTGAGCACTTCCAACACAAGGAAAACAATCAGAAGCCTTTGAGTGTGCTTGTGTGGGGGATTTTTTATTCTTGGCTCTGTCCTCTCCACCACATGCAGGAAATGAGGAATGTCTGAGCGAGAGAAGGGAAACTCTGTCATCAGCGATTGATGTTTCAAATACCGATACCTTTTTGCTATTTTTTAATGAGTTATTCTAAATCTTTTTTTCTGTTTTTGAACTTACTGCCAGTAAGAATAATGTTTTTTTTTCTCTTCCTACAGGAAAATTGCTTTGAGATCAAATAAATAAAAACAAGCACAGACTCTTATGAATAAGATGTGATATTCACATGGAAGACAACATATACAATAATAAACATATTTCTAGACCAATACTGCCTCTTATGCAGCAAGGCCAACCGGCTGCTGCATTTTGTTTTTTTGGCCAATTGATTCATTAATTAACCTTATGGGAGCACGTAACATCAACAAATAAAAACACCTAAAGAACCAAATGAATGCTTCTCCATCCCTCCCAAACATTTCAGAAACGGACTCTTTAACATAGAAAAATACTATACCAAAACGAAATACAAATATATATATATATTAGAATCTGTTAGGCATTTCTATATAAAGGGTTGAAGGGGAAGGTCAGGGCTGCTAAAGGAGTTAGGTTACATCATGAGACAAAATATAACAAAACAAAAATATCAATATAAAAAAAAAAAAAAATTAGACCAAACAAAACAAAATCCAGAAGACGATTCTGCCACCTTTTGTTTTTATAATAACATTTATAATGATTTTAAGAACTTCTATTTGTCTGCAAACTCTTCTCCACACATGCAACGGCACAAGTTTAATACTGCAGGCATTGAAGGGAGCCTTGGCGGGGTTACGCCAATCAGCCTCACCCTGAGGCGATACATGCTGCTGTGGGGCAGGGGGCGCCGGAGAGAGACCCGCTGAGCATCACCAGCACCAGACTGGTTGGCCCATTCCCCACGAGCCCTCTCGCCTTGTGTGGATGAATGTTTGCCATGCATGTGTGATCATGTACTTCAGAGAGGTGTGTGACTGCCGCCTCAGTGCTGCCAGTCAGTGCAGTCTCTTATCTTTTATGGAGTTTCTATGTTACAGTAGCTCACAGCCAAACAGCTGCGAAACCAGGCCACCTCGCCTCCAAGCCGCCACATCTGCATCAGATTATGTGCCACTCTCACCCTATGTTTCCTCTCTCCTTTGTTCGCCTCTACATGTGCATGAGTGGATGGATGACTGTATCCTGGCAGAGACGTTGATACACCAAACCAACCACGGCTTCAACTCAACCCAAACCATATCTCGCTCAGTCCAGGTAACTGAGCCAAGCTCAACTCAAGATAGCTTTGCCAAGTCAAACGGTCCAGCTCTCCCCTCGTGTCCCTCTGGGTCTCCTTTTTCCCCCTTTTTTTATGCTTCTTCTTCTTCTTCTTCTTCTTCTTCTGCTGTCCTTCTCCAGCTTTCATCCCACTGTCCTCACTGCCTCTACGAAATTGGATGGTAGATGGTGGCATGTCTGTCCGAGGCCTTGCAGATGGATGGGGAATTCACACTGGGTAATTTAGGTTGGAGGGATACTTCGTCCTGAACAAATTCTCTGGACTCCTTGGAACAATGTTGCAGATGGTTTTGTTGCTGTTGTTGCCTCTTCTACATTGTTGCTCATGATGTTGGTTTCTCTTGTGCTACTGTAGGTCACACACCCTTGGAAGGGGAGGAAATGTCCTATTTTACAAACATTGTTGTCCATAATATATAGATAGAGGTTTTATATATATTCATTATAATCTCTCTCTCTTTCTTTCCCTCCTTTGCTTCCCCTCCAGTCTTCTCTCTTCCTTCCTTCCCTCTTTCCTTTCGTTCCATCTTCTGCTCGGCAGCAGCGGTGGGTAATGTGAGCGAGCGGTGCTACATGCAGCCCACGCAGCCACACTTGATGGTCTTTTCCACCTCCTCACTGAAGGAGGTGCCATCACTGCACTCGAAGGTGTATTTCCGGCGTTTCATTCTCTGGCTGGCGCAGCAGGCCCCGGTGTCACACACCCCGGTGCACTCCACCCAAGAGACCATGCGCGTTGTCTGGCAGATCGCATAGCCTCGCTGGACCTGGTAGAAATCTCGCATGGGTTCCCCTCGGCACTCAGATTCTAAACAACAACAAGAAAAAAAAAAGAAAGAAAAACACCCAAATATGAGGGAGAGGTTGGGGAAAATCGAATATCAGTGTTTGGAAAGGATATTTTCTGAGAATACAAAGAGCGAACCAACCTGCATCACACAGTTCCCCAGTGTAACCACTTTCACAGTGGCAGTAAGCGTCTCCCGTGTCTGAGATCTGGCAGCGACCGTGTTTGCAGGACAGCCTACGGCACGGGTTAAACAGCTCCCCCTGTTGGTTACACAGGGCACCGCGGTAACCTTCCACACACTCACAGCGGTACGACTGGGCGTCCAGTGGGATGCATTTTCCATGGACACATCTGGTGAGAGACACAAAAGCCTTGATTACATGTTAAGCTCGCAAAAGAAATACACGATTGTCACATAAAAGACAAAAAGCCTCTGCTGTCCAGTCGCATCATTTGTCTGACGCTAGATGTAGTGAGTCTGTTAACTGTGTATATTTTTTTATAATAGCCAACATCTGGAGATAGGATTGAAATTAAACATATTGTGCCTCAAGTCCAATGAACTTTTCCCATTTCCAAACCTACTTGCTGCCCTGGCAGGGGTTGGTCGAAGGCTGGTCACAGTGCGGCCCGCTCCAGCCCGGCTGGCAGTGGCACACCGGTCCCTGCGCTCCGTCAGGCTGACAGATGCCGTGTAAGCAGTAAATCTTCTTGCAGGGCTCGCAGCCCGGCACCACGCCAGGCTTCATCTGGGTCTTAGTGAAGTCCTGCAGCTCGTTGTTGATGTACAGATTCTGGATGCAGCCGTGGAAACTGGAACCGTTCTGGATCTGCCAAAGACGGAAGGGGCCAGAGTGCACATCCACTGGCATGCCTGCAAGAGGAGCCGGAAAAGATGCGTTAATATAAGTGAAGATGCCCAAGCTGGGCCACGAACAAACGACTAACACGGGGCTGGTATGAGAATAATGGAAAAGACCATTTTCAAACATGTGGGTCCCATTGGTGCATTTACATTTGATCATTTTAATGTATGACTAGTTATTTGCCTGTGCACCAACAAGACACATCATTTTTGAAAAAAAAAAAAAAAAAAGACAGCAAAATGGAGAGAAGGTATGGAGGACGTATCTTTTAGTGTTATCCCAACCAAATACTGAACAGTACGACATTGCACCTCACAGCAAAGAAACAAACTGCAAAGATTATATGCCACTGTGGAACAAATCCCATGTAAACCCAATCATTGGGCCTGCGTTGCTTCAAAGATGAGCCAGGGTTTTGTTTTCCTATTTATCGCCCACTTTTTCACATTTCCAATGCAAGATCTATTTTAAAAGTGGCTAAATTACACATGAAAGTCATGACTATACATGCAAACGCCAACAAGAGAAGTGAGGACCGTGTCTGCCAGTTTTTATGCTACTACCACTAGATGGTGCAATTTACAAACGTAAAAAGACCCAACGAGGATTTCAAATTAAGATCCAGTGTTTTTGAGAGGTTTGCTTTTTATGATCTGTTTTCTCTTTTACAAATGTGTGCTTATAGCATATTGATACAGCTATGTCTCTATTTGTCCTGTGAGTTGATTGGTATCTCCTAGCAAACACAGTCACGACAGAAGGTGAGCTGATGGTATGTGAGGGGGACAGGGGACGGGGGATTTGGGTGGAGGTAGGACGGGGATGAAGAGGCGGGGAGGGGTGTGGTTGCGGTGGTAACAAAGCGAGGGGGGAGGGGAGGTGATTGACAGTAGTGTAGTAGTTAAGAGTGCCTGCAGAGGAGGGAGGTGTGTTCTGGAGAGGGCCCCTACCCCCCACATATAGTGGAGCCTCCCCGTTGAGGGGCCGCACCGCCCCAAAGCTGTCCATTGTGGTAGGGAGACCCCCGTCAATAGACAGGTTCACCATCTGGTCAAAGGTCACCAACTCCACTGTGTGGAACTGACCATCGTTGATAGTCTCAGTGCTGACGAAGCAAAAGACAAATTGGACAATAAATTAAGTCGCTGTGAATGGAAAAGGGAAATAAGTGTTATGGTTAAGTGAAGGTAATTCTGTCCAAGTCGTTTTACCTGTATATAGCGTGACCTGGCTGGCTGCCCGGGTCATAGCTCACTTTGACATGACCTTGGTAGAGCTCCACTGCAATATGATCATTGTCTCCATTGTACAACAGGATTCCGTTGTCCTCGGCGGTTGACACCTACAGTAACAATATTTAGTGTTTCAACATTTCACAAATGCGCTCTCCACAAACATGAAGTGACCCGGTAAATACCTGCAGAGTGATGTTTGCCTGAGGCCAGTTCTTCAGGTCAGAAAGCAATAAGTAGGAGTCTCGATCAACAAAGTTGACGCTGACCAGCTTCTCGCAGCGTGGCCCCCCAAACTCTGGAGGACACTGGCAGAGCGCGTGTCCACCTCGCTCCACACAGGGAGCATTATTCTGGCAGTCAGCCAGCTCACAGAGGGACAGTAGAGATGGGGGAACCTCACACAGCTGACCACTATAGAGAGAGAGAGAGAGGAGTAATTGTATTGACACCAAGGCAGCTCATCTGGCAAAATAATGCTAAATGTGTGCTATCCTCACTTGTATCCTTCAGGACAGATGCAGGAATACCCATTCAGCTCGTCAATACACGGAGCCCCATTCTGACAGCGATGCTCCTCACAGTCATTGTAGTCTACACTGCAGTCATCGCCAATGTAACCAGGAGAGCACACACACCTGCAATATCCCGACACACCACTAAATTCAGTCTGAGCACAAAGAAATCCGCTCCCCAATCTGCATAAAAAATCTGTGTTTCTTCTTTCCATTTTCCTCATTATTTCACGGTGAATTCTTACTTGGGTCCAGAGGAGGTGATGAGGCAGGTAGACTGATGTTGGCAGGGGCTTCGTCCAGGTGCACACACGTCTTCCATTTCTTCACACATTTCCCCTACGCATTGAAACAACCATTAAAACAACAGCCATGCAATACAGGGCAAAAGCCACCCAGTAAAGAATAGGGAAGAAAGAAAGCCTTGTGTGCAGCTATTATTCTTGGATCACCACATTTATTTTGTAATCCAAACCATGTTGCCATGTCAAGCTCTATTTGTTTTACATTATCAAACACTGTAAATAAAACTTGAGGTAAAAAAAAAAGGAAAGATCTGAAAATATAACAAAGTCGATCTCGTGACATAAAAACTAGACACTTTAGTTTTCAAGAGAAAAAGTCATGTCTCATTAACCTCCAGACTGTGCTCAGTTTATTTGGTTTGGATATTATTACAAAAGCGCTATAAGCATGACATTTTAGAAGAAATTCATGGCCAATTTTTGAAACCAAGATATGTCAACATTAGCTCTCCACATTTCAATAAATCTCGCCTGCTGATTTAAAAACATTCAAACCATGATCTTATTGTAAGCTGAGAGTGCTAACCACTACACCACAGGTTATTAATGCAGATCAGGTGCTCTTTAAATTGAACTGCCTTTTGCACACTGACCTGTGTAGTAGGGGGGACAAAAACAAGTGTAGTTGTTGACTCCGTCAATGCAGGTTGCTCCGTTCTCGCAGTCATTGTCTTCACAGTCGTCAGTGTTGATTTGGCAAGTTGGGCCCTCAAAGCCCAGTGGACACGTACAACTGTAAAAAAAAACAAAAACAAAAACAAACATCCTAGTTTAGGCAGAGTTTATAAGGATTTTTTGTTTTATTGTGTTTATTACAGAGCAGGTTGCCGTCACCTATATTCTCCTTCTACGTCCTCGTTCAATTGGCAGGTTCCTCCATTGGCACACGGGCTGCTCACGCAGGCGTTCAGACCCGTCTCACAATTCTTTCCCTGAGTCACAGAGCGTGGTCAGTTTTCTACCTGCATTGTTAAACAAAAATAGGTGGTGGGATTATTGCATTCTTACCTTGAATCCTGAAGGACAGCTGCACCTGTAGATCTCCACCAGGTCGCTGTGACACACGCCTTGGTTTAGACAAGGGCTGGAGAGACAGGGGTTACACTTGGCCAGCACTGCAGTGTCCATTTCACCTGGGGAAAATGCCGAAATGACAGGAATTATTTCATACAGACACTTGCGCTTCTTGGGAAAATGTATGCATCCACCACCAACTTACCTGTGCAATCAAACTTCTTTGCTGGTGTGGTGAGGAGCAGCTTTCCCTCCATGCCCTGAGGGCCAGCGCAGCGCGCGATGCCGGGCTCTTTGTATCCGGTCTTCACCCAGTCAGACAGCCAGCGCAGGTGACAGTCACAATACAAGGGATTGGCACCAATGGCTCTGAAAATACAGAAAACTTCAGTCAATTACTGACCTGATGGTTCAGGATGGCTGCCCAATGTTGTTGTGGTACTACTTGGAATCAAAAGACATGACAAGTAATTAAATTGTTCTAGGTGTGTGTCTCCGGTTCGATTCAAGTGGATACAGAAAAGGATGGACTGTTATTACACTTGACCACCAGCAGGTGTCTCTCCATCCTCACACAAAAAAGCTGAAAAGTCCAACTTAGTTGACTAAACAAATAAATCTCTACTTCTTTGAGAATAAAGCAGCTTTAAAAGTTAAGCGCTCAATGCCACTTTGTGCCATACATCATCTGGAGGAGGGCTTCTCAATTATAGGCGGAGGTGTGAACAGAAGGCACCCTTAACCACTTCTGTCATGGTGGTCGTGAATCAATGCGGCTCTGTCCTCCTCCTGGATGCACAAACACTCCTGAATCGATGCTGTTCCATTACAGCGGAACACAGGCTCATCTTTCAGGCCGGGCCAATAGCTGACACCTGACATCTGCTAACATGAAAGCCACTTGACTGTGACTGCGGATCAATGACTCCCCTCCATCCCTCGCTTCAGGCCCACTCTTATGCAGCCTCCACTCTCCACAACATGTCTTTGTTTAGCTCCCTCTGTCCCCCCCCCCCCCCCCCCCCCCCTTTTTTTTTCCCTCCACAGCCTTGACATTGATAGGTCTATTGATCAGTGACTGCCAGAGGATGATGTGAATATCTGGAGCTGGATTGATAGCAGACGGTCGACTTGCAAAGACACTTTTGTTTAGTTTCGCGCAGGTCGGCAAAGCCCATGCCGAGCCACATGATGGGTGCACACCACTCACACAAAATTACAGACATAAATAAACATGCACTAAAGTCTGCAGACCGTGGAGAATCTGTGTGTGTGTGTGTGTGTGCGCGCGCGTGCGGGTGTGTATACTGGTGTTTGAAAGATGTCAAAGAGCGATGAGACAGTGAAGGGGTCTGTGTGTTGCCTCTACCACAGAACTGAGCTTGATTTAAGGAGGGTTTGGCTGATGGGAAGCCTTCAGTACAGGACAACAGACCGGCCACTGTGAGCCACGTTTAGCTGACTGACCAGAACCTCAAAGCACCTGGAGGAGGTGTGTGTGTGTGTGTGTGTGTGTGTGTGTGTGTGTGTGTGTGTGTGTGTGTGTGTGTGTGTGTGTGTGTGTGTGTGTGTGTGTGTGTGTGTGTGTGTGTGTGTGTGTGTGTGTGTGTGGGCCTACATGCGGGCCCGCACTTCATTCAAAGGCATGTGTCACTACTTACAAATGGGAAAGCGATGCCACGTCATTGAAGATGCCATCAGGAAGCTCTGAGATCTCATTTCCATGGAGAGACCTGAAAGGTCACAGAGAAAAAAAAACGCACCATGAAAATGTTTCAAGAATGAAAAAAAAAACTCACCTATCCGCAGAGGTGGGAAGAGCCCTGACAATTTGTACTAAATTATAACTACAGTTACTTTATTGCTATAACTCCACCCAATTACTAGTGAAAGCACTCTAATTAGAACGGGACTTCATTAGAAGTGCATAGTATTTTCACTGAATCGACTCCAAATTTCAGATTCTTACTTAAATGCACTGTCAACAGGACTGGAAGTGCTTTATAAGAAATGATCGATGGAATTTACCTGCATGAAAAGTTAATGTGCAAAACAACTTTCTCAGACAAACATTTTGTTTGATGAATAAATATTGATATAAAGCAGCAGTTTTCTCAGTGAAACGAATAAACTCATCAAAATGCAGATCAGAATGAAATGATCTAAATTGTGAGTGTATGTAGCTGCACATGACTTAAAAAGTAGATTACACATCGTAAATTGTTCCTCATACCATTTTTATCACACCGTGTTACCATACTGAGTAAAACTACATATGTATAACAGTCCTGTAAAATGTGAGTATTTGTAAGTTAACACTTTGACCCCCATTTATCCTTCACAGAAACTGAGACCAAGTGCCTTCATAAATCACCAACTGGTCAACTGACAGAAAACAAAGGGTCTTATTTTATTAATGCAGATAAAACAATTGATAGTTAAAAAGTGTACAATTACTAAAAACTGAAATGTGATTAAAACAAAAGCTGGTTATGCAGTTGGCAAAGATCTGAAGCTCTATGAGTCTGGAAAAGACCGGTGTCAGGTTTCTATGTATGTCTGGCTGGCAGGGCCAACAAGGGCACATTGAGGAGGGTGAAATAACTGCTCCTTATTCAAGGTAGTGAAAATCAGTGCTGTAATCACCTGTGTGTTTATGTACACGTTGTAGGTAATGTTGGTGTATTTATTGTTATTTTCTTTATTGTGTAGCTACTTTCTACAGTAACAAGCCGACATGGCTTAATGGCTGAATGATTGATGGCTGCCGTAATCCGTCAGGTCATTACCACCTCAAACTCTCAGCTGACCGCGAGCTAATGTTACCGGAGCTCCAGTCCACAGTAATGATACGTGACATGTCCGCTCTGCATGCCTGGATGAAGACAACCGACGTATAAACAGACTTTGAAGCTGAATTTCCGCCCTCGTTTGATCAAACAATTACTGCTATGCTGCACAGGAGGATGAGAGAAGGATGTAGAGAGGCAAGTTGGTCAATGTGAGAGGACTGGAGGGAAAACACACCGTGTGAGCCATGTGAGACACTACGCTAATTGGCCCGTGTGCTGTGGAGAAGGCTTATTAGCGTAGAGTAGGTGGGATGTGGTATTTGAAGGATGCTGAGGGCGTGAAGCCAGCAGCAGCGTGCCAGCCAGGCAAAGATCTCCTGAGAGAAAAGGAGCCAGGGAGTCTCCAGGAAGAAACCTGATCTACTCTCCTGCAAACATTCTCTCTGCCTGTTTTCTCCGGCTGTGTATAATTACGTCAGTCCATACAGCGATGCCAACTCATCTCACGCCCGGCACAGTTTTCTCCATTGATTGGTCGATAAAATGATGATTTGTGACTTTCACAGAGAATTATTCACCTGCAACTTGTGATTGATGTTTGATGCTGGCAAAAGTCCTTTTAGCATCACGTGGTTACTTCAGCTCTGTCGCTCCCAGAGATGGTGACTGTCTTCTTGAAAAGCTTTTTTTTTTTTTCTTTTTAAATTCCCTTATCGCTTTCTTTCATATCTTCCCCCACAGGTTGCCACTCAAACCTTCACGCCCTGGCACTGTCTCTGCTAAGTCACCTCACACCTAATACCCAGCAGGCCAATTAGCAGCTTATTAATCCGCGGCTCAAACCACAACCAACGCATACACACACAAACACAAACACACACACACACACACACACGTTTACAATCGTACCAGCTTCAGACCCTTGGTCTGTTTGAAGAACTGAGCGTTAATGATTCTTCCCCTCTTTACTGCTGTGTAAAGCCAAAGGTGCAGCTTTATTAAAGCTTTGGCACCTCGGTGTGTGCGAGAAAACGCACGGCAGCGTCTTGCTCAAATCCGTTTCTGGCATCTCGCTGTGGTTTTGGTGAAGCTTCAAACTTTGAACTCTGAACCCTTTGTGGAGTCTTAAAGTTGAGGCTATTAAATGAAGCACATTGTCGCCTTACTTCGTGAGGGGGGGTAAAAGAAAAACACGCCATGGCACCAATTGACATTTAATGGGAGGCTTATGATTGATCACACCAGTAGTAAAGACATCAAAGTTTTCTGCTGCATTTGGCTCACGTCTGACTGAGACAATAAGGTAGTCCAGACAGTCTGTGTGTGTGCGCGCTTGTATATACTTCAGAGTCTGCGAGGCGTGTGTGGTTGCATCAAGGAGAGGGGAGGGCCTCACATGGCGTCTGAGTACACTTGCACTGGGAACACTTTAGAAGTGAAGGTGGCGTGAATGAGTAAGAGCAGAAATAACGGACGCTGCTTCATTAGAGATCAAAGCAGCGCGCCTGAACTCACAAGGCAGCATCAGCTAATGATGGCCGAGCTTCACTCTCATTCCACGCTAAAAGGACTTTTGCGCCTTTGTGTCTCATAATGATCGGGGGCTTTAGCCGAATCCCGCCGTTAAAAAGAGGCTTTGTTGTCAGTAATAAAAAGTGTGCCTGCTACAAGCACACATGGATGGCTGATTATTTGACTCCCACACACATACCAACAGGCAATGAGCCAGCAGATGACAAACATGTAGTCTGTGTACGCAGCAACTGATATAAGAATGGACAAACAGATGCATGCGCAATAGCATAAGGAGCGCTGCTGGGCCTGGTCTCACTTTCTGTACATTTGAGTTAAAAGTGCGAGACATCGGACTGCCGTATCTCCGGATACAGTTCCACAGGCTGGTTTCATTTCGTCATCTCTATGTCGAATGCATTTACATTCTACACCTCCGCTATTTAGCAGGCCAATGCTTCAACACGGAGCCCATGGTTGGTGAGACTGCACAATCAGGGACTTCATAAAAGCCCAGGGGCAGAATCAAAACCATTACGGTTTGCGGGGAAAACATTCTCTGGTAATCAGTGTCAGAGTGATTTTGTACAGTGGGGTTTTTGGGGGTCTGTAAGCTTGGCCCCGATGGTGGAGTGGTGATGAGTTCGGGACGCCTGGAGGTGAACAGGCAAACTGAAGAGGAACTGTGGTAACAAGAAGGAGCTGGAACAACTCTCCGACCTATTTTCTCAGTGTGTGTGTGTGTGTGTGTGTGTGTGTGTGTGTGTGTGTGTGTGTGTGTGTGTGTGTGTGTGTGTGTGTGTGTGTGTGTGTGCTTCTTCAGAAGAAGCTGTCATAACTGTTTAGGCTGTGTTTCAGTACTCTGGAGTCAATCAAACATTCTCAGCATCTGCCACAGCATCTCTGTAGCCTGTAAGCAGCAAAAATATCCTCCTTAATAACTCATTACAGTTAAAAATGAGTCCTCCCCTGTTTTAGCACTCCCCTTTCTAAACAACTTCCATTGTTTCCTGTGAAGTTGCTGTTTTCCAACATTTAAAACATTTGATCTGCGTGAAACACAAAGTGGGAAGATACATTGTGCATTAAAAATAGGCCGTTACAGAATGAGTCTTCAGCCAGCATAATAAAGTGAATTCACCTTTATACTATATTGAAGGTATTTATATACAACAACAACATGCATTTAACAAGTAAAAATAAACTCACAGCAGTCGTAGTGAATGCAGTCCACTGAAAGCCATTTTGGGGATGCAACGCAGGGAGTTGTAGCTCAGGATTCTGCAATATTGAAATAATTACATATGTATATATACAAAATTCAGCTGTTTCAATCCTACTGTCAGCATGAGAATGAAATAAATTCTTTACGAGACGTCTGAAGCTATTTAGGACTTACAGTGTGGTGAGCTGGCTCATGTTAGCGAAGGACGAATTGGTCAGAGAGTTAATCTTGTTGTTGCTCAGGTCTCTGGAAGGAAATGCAATGAAGCACACGTTCACTCAGCTGATGTGCACAGTGTGACCGACGAGGTGGACAGAAAGAAACTTACACCAGCTGGAGGTACTTGAAAGTCGACAGCTCCTTTGGCACAACGCTGAACTGGTTTCCATCCAGATACCTGAATCGAGAGACACAAAGTACAACACTGAAAAACCATAGTAACGTGACTATTCTGAAACAGTCTCCACATTAAAATATCTTCAACCAATGCTCTGTAGTTAAATGACAGTTTTGCTATTGTGGAAGCTTGTTTTAAATGACTAAATCTTCACTGTAGCTTGTGCTGTGATTTGTGTATTGTTTTTATCAAAACAGATAAAACCACTTACAGAGCTTATAACAGCTCCTTAAATCAATAAATGAGTGGTTTTTATGGTGTAAAGCCAACATCCCTGCTTGGGAGCTTCAGAGGGGACAACCACAGGAGATCGGGGCAATTCCTTTACCCAGTACAATTGTTTTCTTTTACTTCTACAAAAAACAATGCAAAAAAGTCACAGTCAGAATCTTCTAAATTGAAATGATAGGATGAGCTTTAGAGAAAAAGTGTAACACTGACAAGACACAGATTTAAGAATACATTATTTCATTGTAATTATTTGAACACAGAAAATTGAATATGCTGAATCCCCCCACCCACTCATCCTCGATTCCCACTTTGGCAGAGTAAAAGTGGATATCGTGGGATTGGCTGCTCTATATGGCAGCCAATCATTTCTCAATTCAGTTCAATGCTTTTTCCAAAAACTTGCTTGTTGTTTCTTGTCTTGTGCCCAGAAATAAATAGTGACAAATATCCAAAGCACATTACGAAGCACTCTTGTCTCAATAATTGCGATATTACTGTATATCATAAAATGTCAACGATGCAAAATTGTCAAAGCCCTTTTTAAAACGACAAGGCCAAAAACACTTGGATGTGCAATGCATGTGCACATGTGTGATAGCACATTAGCAACATAAAGCTCTCATTGACATCAGGCTTTCAGAGAGACAACTGCATTGCTGACTGTCCCCACAAAGTGTCCCTCTGAGTCTGGCTCTTTGATAAATGCTTGATTTAGGGCCTGGCCCCTCCAAGCAGAGCTGCAGGCTCCTGCTATTGTTGTTGCCTGTACACAGGGTGGGAGGGTGGAAGGGGGGGGGGGGGGGGGGGGGGGGGGGGGGTTATAGTTAGGAGGCCTTTGGGTTCAGAGTTAATGATAGGTAATGATGGTGCAGAGGACACTCAGGATAATGATGGAGTAGCGAGCTCGCCAGATGACTAGATGAAAGCACAAAGCAGAGGGGTACACCTGGTCACACCTGCTGGGACAATGACAGGCCTGAAGACTTGCACAGCGTGGGTGTGCATCTGTGTGTGTGTGTGTGTGTGTGTGTGTGTGTGTGTGTGTGTGTGCGTGCGTGCGTGCGTGCGTGTGAGCTTGTCAAAACTACTTGAAGCAGTATTGGAAAGTTCCAGACATATTCCACTCCCTCCCCTTTCTATTGAAAACTGCTCATTAAAATGTCCTGTTGATCTTCTGTGTCCCTGTGGACAGGCTTTTGGCCCTCACAGAAATATGTGCACGTGCACGTGCACGCATGCACACGCGCATGCACGCACACGCACGCACACACACACACACACACACACACACACACACACACACGCACATGCACACGCACACACACACGCACACACACACACCCACACACACACAAACACTGATCCTTGGCTCTTAGTGTGAAAGTGACATAAGTGTAAGCCCTGAAGGCTGTGAGGAATACGGGAGAAGAATGTCTGAGAGTGTAACTACAGGGCTTATTGACACCTTTCTTCATCTCTAAACGATGAGATCTGCCTTCTTTGTCCCTGCGCTCATCTTTTTTAAAGCCTTTTGTATCACATCAAACAGTTTTCAAGTCAAAGAGGCAAACACACTCGTAACACAAAGCAATTTAAATTACATGAGCATCGTTAATGTTGAGGAACTCACAGTTCAGTCACATTTCTTGGGATGCCTTTTGGAAGTGTGTGGAGGTGTTTGTTACTGCAGCGCACCACAGTCTCCAGGCAAGTGCATTCACTGGGACACTGTGGTCTGGGCACACAGCTTGATTCCTCTTGGCCTGGGAATAAAGAAGAGGTAGAGAGAAGGAAAAAAACCCGTCAGAATGACCTGGAGCACACAAAATGAATGGGGACAAACTACTTAAGCTGTAGAGAGATTAACCCAAACCTAAAAGCACAATAGGGCCAGAACATCGCCATCCTTCAAGCTGGCAAGGCAGTGAGACAATGAAGAAAGAGGAAGTGAAAAATGTGAATAATAAAATACAAAAGAGTGAGACAGAGACAAGCCTTGCTAATGTAATATCGACCGGCAAGGGCAAAGAATGGAAGCTGCCCGAGGCCTGAAGACAACTCTAGCAGTCATTCAGGTGCAAATAGGCTGACTGGTCAATAAGGCAAACAGCTCAATAGCTCCACTCAGCCCGGCATCGACCAGCAGCTTAGGAACTGCTGAGTAGCAATCTATTCAGTAAACAAAAGAGCCACACAATAACGGTCATTATTTAAGATGATCTCAGACACTTTAAGCAGTGCTTGTTCCTCACATATTGCGGAGCGGGGTGAAATGTTCAAATCTTCATCAGTCACTCCAGACAGGTTCATTTCACACGTGCTGAAGGTCATCCACTAAAGTGAAGATGCTTATCTCCTCTCACAAAGACAAACTACTGCAGATGTGGTAAATCAAGACAGATAGGAAAACTATCAAGTCTTTGCTGTGCGCCTTGGCTTTATGCGACTTACCCTCCTCACAGCGGAAGTCAGGCAGAGCCACATCCTGCAGAGGGATCTCTTTCAGGAAGGCCGGACGCTGGCAGCGAGGGTTGCCCGTCACGATCTTCCTGCTCCTCAGCCAGTCGCCGAGCCAGGCCAGCCGACAGTCACAGTTGAAGGAGTTAGCCAGGAGGTTACTGAGAGAGAGAGAGAGAGAGAGAGAGAGAGAGAGAGAGAGAGAATATCAGTGGCTGTAAGAGCATAATTAATCTGACATCAAAGACTGAAGACGAGAAGAGGCACAAGCCAGGAGTCTCACAGAGTAGAGAGTGTCTGCAGGGTGTCAAACGCTCCGGGAGTGATGGTGGTCAGCTGGTTGTCGTACAGTGAAAGCAGGCGGACGTTGTGAAGCCCCGTGAAACTGTCGTTATGGACGCAGCTGATCTTGTTGTTTCTCAACATCCTAAATAGGAAAGAAATAAGTTGCCCGTTTCTGCATGTTGGGATGTATGGCCACATGTGGTTCGGCGATTCCGCGTGTTTCTGCGTTACTCACAGCATCCGCAGTCCCTCGAAGCCACGAAACATCCCACTTCGTACCGAGTCGATCTGATTAGCTGTGAGGTGAAGCTCATTGACTGATGATGCGCCTTCAAACGCCCCATCCTCAATCTCTGTGATCTTGTTGTTGCTGAGGTTACTGTGGAAGGGTGAAATAAGCATATGGGGGGGATCAAATGTTTACTGTGAACAAAGGGAGGTCAAGACAAAGTCAAGTGAGTTCCACTCACATTTTCTTCAGCTGAGAAAGGTTCTTAAAAACTCCCGTAGCCTCCAGAGTTGTGATCTCGTTGTTGTTGAGGCGGCTTGAGTAAAAGAAACAACAAAAGATGAAAATGTTAATCATATCATAGCATCTTTTTCAACATTAGAATGGAATTCTTGTGTTTCTCTTTGTAAAATGATCAACTCTAAGGCCCCCAGAGACAACTTTTATGTCACTTATTATAAAATTAATTCTTCAAATAATCCACATAATGCTATTTGATGATGATGCAAACAAAAATATGATCTGAAAAAACATTAAAGTTTATCTTGCCAAAAGTCATCCTTAAAGATTAGCACAATTCATGTTTACTGTTCTTCTGCAGAGAAAATAAAAAAATTAAGATTTGGATGCAAATCAATATATAAATGTTCAACATAACTGTGTCTCAATTTTCTTTTTCCTTTGACACTCATATTAATTTATTTCTTATATTCATTAATGAGAGTCACTAAAACATTTGTAATATTATGTTTGTAAAGCCTGTATTTGTGTTTCAAAGTAATTTGAGAAATGTGCTAAAAAGAACAATTGTTGAATTTTTTCTTCTTCTTTAGCTCCTTACAGTTCAGTGGTGGATGTTGGGATGTGTTCGGGAATCTTGGTGAGTTTCAGGTTGGAGCAGTCCACCACGTTGGACTCGCAGCGGCACTTTGGAGGGCACACGGGATCACTGTTACAGGCGTTATTCAGACGGGTGTCCTCGGTACCTGAACCGGAGAAAACGCAAGCACAAATTCACTTAAAAGGACACGAGATGTTTCCCTTGCCACTCCTCTCCCTTCTCAGTCACGCATCTGCGCTGTTCCCATCTGTACGTCTGTGCTTTGTCCTTTTACAACCTCAGAGGAGGGTTCCCTACCTCACCTTTAGACTCAGATGCCCTTAAGAACATCTTGTGGTTCCCCTGCCATTCATAGGAGCGATGAATGGGTGTGGGTGAGTTATTTTTGGGAGAGGTGATGGAGTGGGAGCAGTGGGGTGAAAGGAAGGAAGATTTGGGCAGCGAGTGCTTCAGTGAAGCAGAGCGCCCAAGAGATAAAGGACGGGGAGGAGGGAATGTGGTTGAAGTGATGTGAGTGCAGACAGGTGGACTCAAAGAGGAGAAGAGGGCGGAAACAAAGGAAGGCAGGCATGAAGAACTAAAAGTATGCTTGTAAGAAGGAAAAGAAAGGAGGGAGGGTGCAACGGATGAGGGAGAACTCACAGGTGAGGAGCGGAGGTGCAGTGAAACGTCTGTCCTGACAGAGTAAGAGGAAGAATGAGGCAGCATGGGTAGTGCGGGACGTTTTCCTGCACCTCCTCCATCTATGAATAGATGTTACGTGCCAAAAAAGTGTACTGCCAGTTACATCATGGCTGCTCAATAATAGAAGAGCACAGGGAGCTACTTAGAACAGTGTGTGTTTGTGTCTGTGAGAGTGTCTCAGTGTGTGTGTGTGTGTGTGTGTGTGTGTGTGTGTGTGCATGTTCCATTTAGAGGGAACAGCGCGGCATTTTCTGTGCGGCTATCGTTGTGCATCACATTCCCTCTTGCAAGCTTGCATCCACTCTTCCTGGTTGTGAAGGTGACGTCAGCGGGACTCAATGGGGTATCCAGACCGCAGCCATGAGGAGGGAAACCTCAAACAACCATGACCAAATCGAAAAAAAAACTGAGTGTCAAGAATCTGTCCAAAGAAATAGAGTATCCGAAACCATAACTTAATCCCAAACTCTCAACGCTGACTTTATTAAGAGTACAGTTTGACAGCGACCCAAAGTATTACATTTAGAGAAACTACCTTCTTTTAGTTGCCGAAGTAAAGAGTTTTACTAAAGTTGTGTCACTCTTCAGAGTGGCTCTTTGGCGGGGGCAGACAGACACAGTAATGCAGGTCATTAAGCAACTTTCTCTCTCGTGGCCAGACGAGGGGGGGGGTTCCTGCTGAAGAGGAAGCAATGAAAGTACAACATGCTGCTTTGATCTAAAGGATGTGGAAGAGCCGGGGGAGATTGCGTGAGGCTGAGTCATCGCTGTCGTCACAAGTGCATGGTGGTGACACTTTAGCTGTCAGCATATTTACACGAAATCCTGAGAAAAAAAAAAAACGGAGAAAGGAGAGGGACAAGGTTTTTCCCTCTCGGTGGTGCAAAATGACTCATCAGTGGAGTGCTAGAAGTTCTCCTAATTCCCTGCAGCTTGGTTTCTCATTATAATTGTATTATGGAATCCCCATACTGGCAGTGATTGTGTGTGTGTGTGTGTGTCTATGTATGTGTGTGTGTGAGACAGAGAAAGACAAGAGCCTGGGAGAGCGAGGGCGTGCATGCGTGTGTTGTGGAGGCTTTTATTGTTATCATTCTGGGAGGGAAAAATTCTTATTAATCACATTTGGCTTTGATCTTCCTTCTGCTTACATAGTACTCCCATTTGTTCTCTAAGCCAGTGCAGAGCTTTATCGCAACTTAGCACACAAAGGAATATTAATTTATCTGAACGCGCATGAGTCGAGACACAAAGGCATAGGACACGAATGCACGCGCACGCACACACACACACACACACACACACACACACACACACACACACACACACACACACACACACACACACACACACACACACACACACACACACACACACACACACACACACACACACACACACACACACACACACACACACACACACACACACACACACACACACACACACACACACACACACACACACACACACACACACACACACACACACACACAGCTCCTCCTAGTTATTTTCTTGGAAGTGCTGTTGTTAAGAGGTCCGGAAACATCCGCTGATAGGAATCTGGGTCCTCTGGTGGCCTTTATTTTCTTTAGCTTTTTACTGATAGACGAGACACACTTTCCTTCCCCTCTGTCCTCCTCTCTTTTCCCTCGTTCTCTGTCCCTCTTGGTGACTGACTGTCTGTGCAAACGCCAAAGCAAAGAGACACTTCCTCCAGAGTCTATCTACTGAGACTGTTAGGAAAACAGAGCTGAGAAGAAACAGATGCTCTCGCACACATAGATCACATTGAAATTCTCAAACAGGTACAGTCAGCCACTCCCGGGTCCAATTAGCTATTCTCATACATAAATACATCAAGTGGCACCTCCAGAAACCTTTTTGCCAAATTTTTGCCTTAAAGTTTTTTTTTTCCTCCTTATGTTCCTTAATGCTCCATTATGAAATCACAAATAAAAAGAAAAGGAGAAAAGTAATTTTATTAACTGCAAATATAGAAGGCAAAACACATTCTTCACCAATCAAATATCTAAAAAGAGAAGTACTCAAAACAAAGTCAAGAAAAGTACAATCTTTTACCTACTGAAGCGTTAAAGTCTTTTTACGAATAACTTTGCTCTTTTTGCATACAAGTTGAACCACCTCTCCAAACTAAAGCCATTGTCAAGTTAGCTGGTTCACTTATAGCTAAGAGGTTTCTAGTTCTTTCTGTCTCTGACCTCACATTTAAAAGATGATTTAAAGAGACAAGCATTAGATGTTTTAAGTTTTCTGACAGGGCTACCAACTTCCAGGACTTCTGCTCAGTGTGAGACTATTTTGTGAAGGAAGGGTATTAAATGTATGTGGACGTACACGCACTTGCAAACACTGTATACAATCACAGAGAAAGAACAGCACTATAACTACATTTTAGAGTGGAGGTCAGAACTGAGAAAACATCATTTTGGAATTGGTTGATTTTAAGTAAAAGAAATATAATAAAAGTTGTAAAATATGCCATGATGTGTGAGTGTGACAGGTGAGCAGGTTTAAGACATTAAAGATCTCTGTGTGAGCATCTTCAGTTATCAACCGTTCTGCTTCAGGATTATCGATAGTGGTGACATCATCCTTTTTATGAAAACACATGGAGTTTCAATCTGAGCTAAAAGGTTATGTTTTGTGTGAGAAAAGGCTTGTGAGGTGTGAGAGCAGAAGTCTTACAAGAGTTGGCAGCCCTAGCTCGGATTTTGTCTTATTGTTTATTCTAAGCCTGTCATTGCATTAGATTGTAGTTGTAATATGAGTCTTTATTTCTGAAAAAACACCACATTGACAAACCTGATCTAATAAAGGAAATAAAGTAAATCATTTTGAAGAGTCAAAGTATCTTAAAGATCTCACATTGTTTCTTCCTTCCTCTTGACTGTAATATACAGTAAAACTCTCTAAACGTTTGAGGGTGTCTTTTTAAACATTGCCAAGATTGGAACTCTCAGCTTTTAATGAAAATAACAATATTATTACTTGTAATGGTCGCAAAACTACAAAGGCCCAGGCTGTAATAAACTGAAATTAGGTTTTTAACCTGTCGGTGATTTTATGATGAGCGGTGAGCAATGGAAAGAATGATGCTGCTCGGCTGGAGGACTGCATGTGGAAAATTAAAGAAAAGCGTAGAAGAATGATAGGTGTGAACATTTACGAGCCACTCACCTGGGATGACGTACTGCTCTTTGGCTGTGATGGAGAAAAGAAAGGTACGGATGTCAGTGAGAGCAGGCTGGGCTGCATAGCTGTGGGGCTGCTATGCTTCACAACAGTCATATATAGAGCTTATATATGACAACACATGAGTTCAAAGTATATGACGGTTAAACAGAGAAGCCCATGGCTATCTCTGAGCATGGCAATGTGGAGAAATTATGCACACGAGTGGTAAATATTTGGCTGTTGCTAAGGAAGGGATGAGAGCCGTGACATGAGGGAAAGAAAAAGATGGTGAGATAATTCAGAGGAAACAAGGAAAAAGTTTAAAAAAAAAAAAGGGGGGGGGATAATGAAAGTGCAATGAAAGAGGAAAACACACGGCGTCCCTTCACAGGATCAAGCCAAACAAACGAAGCTATAAATGGTGTGAAACCTCAGCAGTGAAGGGTGCCAGACAGCGTGACACAGTGCATAAACACAATAGTGGGTGGAGTGAGGCAGGTGGGGCTTTGGCTGGTGATGGGGGTTGAGGCGAGAGAATGAAGGGGCATGAAGGAAACCTGAGCCTGGCCAGCAGAGAGCGATGAGCGGGCAGGGGGAGATGAAGAGCTTAGAAGGCATGGGAGCTGGAGGCTGGCACATGGCAGGAGGACGGTGGGCACACACAGAAACCCAAGCCATAATACCAGCCTCCATGGGTGATCTCAGCCGACTGCGGTCTGTACGTGAAACCAGACTCATGATGTGGTAATACGGAGGGAAACTGGAGAAAGACTGCACGATCCCTCTCTCTAGACTTTGTCTGGCAAGTATTGATTGAGGAGCACCGGTGTAGCAGACGAAAGGTTGAACCAAACACCCTTTTCCAGGAATGGTCGCTCATTAAATGTTGTACGTGGTAGAAGAAACGATGCACAGATAAAAGCCACTCCCAGTGGGGAGAAAGAAGGAAGTTAAGAGGGGAGAGAGAGAGAGAGAGAAAGAGAGAGATTTGGAGACAGCGACAAGTAGCCATTAGTTTACCAGAACAGCGGAACTTCTTGCTCTTTATCTGTCCGATCCGTTTGTTTGCGAGTCGCCGTGGACTGGCACAGCGGGCGCCGCTGGTCTCGATGGGGTTGGATCGCAGGTAGTCTGCCAGCCACTTCAGATTACAGTCACATATAAATGGGTTCTGGGCCAGGTGGCTGGAAACGAGACAGGTAGATCGTGACGGGATAGAAATGGATGGAACTATGTTCACGTCCTCTCGTCAGGGCTGCAGGTTTACATCAGACTCACCTTTAAGAGCACGTCACTTCAGATACGTCAGCAGTGAACTTCAGTGTGGAGCCAGTTAATAATTCATTCTCACGATACATTGAAATGATAGATGAAGAACGTGATGTCTAAAGTTTTAGTTTTGAGAAGCGTATACCTAATTATTGATACATCACTGTATAGAGGGAAATCAAGACATGAGTTTTGACATTTTTTTTGAAAAATGGCAAATGTTATTAGATGTTGGGAGCAGGCAGACTCAGATAAGAAACAAGCTCGTACAGTTTAAACTGTGGATCTGAGCTGCCATGTTACACAGTTTTAACAAACAACTACAACTAACTAATAACTAAACAAACACTGATTTGATTTAGGTCTGTTTGATTATAGAGAAATAGAGGGATGTATGTCCATTATTAGAGTATAATTATCAACAATACCATTTATAATGGCATCTGAAAAGACCAATAATGCAATTAAGTTGTTTGTGATGCACAACGAGCTGAATTCCCCACACATCCTTTTCTCTGGCCAACACTTGAAAATTAAAGTTTAATACTGGCTAAAACATTTTATTAATGGCTTAATAACAGTTCGACTTTTACACCAGTCCAGCACAACCATAATATCACCTACTAAAAAATTTGAAACAAACAAACAAACAAACAAAAAAATCAAATGTGAAAAGTCCTACTCTGTCTAGTCCTACACACATTTAGCAAAAGTTACATCATGATGTTGGCATATTTAAATTGAGCACACAGCATCTCCCAGCCCATTAAACTGTGTTGCCATTGAAAATGTGCAGTCAATGTACTAGACAACAGACTGGGAGAAGAGATATGTTGTTATGCCTTCTTCTCATGGCAGGCAAAATAAATACAAATACAAATGAATCTAGTTTTAGCCTGAGACACATTAATCCTCTCATGGACATGTGTTGGCATGCGTGCGGTGAACCAAAGGGCATTGCTATCCGTCATCTTCAACAGGTGTCTTCTATGACATCAGGGGAAACCTTGATTATATGCAGCGTGTTTTCGACGCACAGTGTGGGGTCTGTATTGATGTAGTGTGGGGTTCACTTTGTTTGTTTGTGCATAGAAAAGGAGACGTTCATTCAAAAAGGAGCTGTTTCTGTGTGAGTAACAGCAGTGGAAAGATCTGGGTGTGGTGTGAGCTGCTTTTTCATCTGGCCGCACAAGTTGCCTGTGTGTGTGTGTGTGTGTGTGTGTCTGTGCCCATGTGTTTGTGAGCATGATAGATTTACTCCGCTTTCGAGCTCACGATTCCATTCCTCTGCTATTACGCAGACCTGTGAGTAAACAACCCCCTGGGCTGGCTCATGTTTTATAGTAACTGCTCACCATGTGTCAGAGACTTGCACGTCTGTGCGTTTTAACTCACAGGGTCTGTATCGCTCGCAGTGAAGTGAAGGTGCCCTTGGCGAGGGTTTGGATCTTGTTGTCGTAGAGCGATAGCAGCGAGAGGTTCTGAAGGTCCTGGAAGGCATTGGCACGAACACAGTGAATCTTATTGGCATTCAGCAACCTGGGAGACGGTGGAAGATGAGGAGAAACGAGATGGAGAGAGGGAGGAGGGGAAGGGGGGGTAGGCAGCTTGTCAGAGTTTTTTATGCATTCATTCATTATACATTCCATCTATAAAAGTATGCACAGGTACAAAGTTTATTTGAAGGTTACGGCTCCTTCCCTGAGTGGGAGTAAATGTGCCTGATATACAGTAGATGCCTGCAGAGAGTATCAGCACAGTGTCTGCGTGTGTGTGTGTTCCACCTACAGCAGTTGCAGGGCGTAGAGGCCATCGAATACCCCCTTGGGCAGGTCGGTGATCTTATTTCCATAGAGCACACTGAATATCACAGCAGAGACTTGCTTTAGACACAGGAAATGACAACCGAGTGGCTATTTATGCACAACCTCTGCTCAGGGCCACTTACAGGGAGTTGAGGGAGCGCAGGCCCTGGAAGGCATCAGGAGCTATCTCCGAGATCTGGTTGTTGCTCAGGTCACTGCAAAATACAGAGAGTCATTATAATGATGCATAATGAACATTATCAAGCCTATGATGATGGTGCATTTGTTCAAGTTGACTTTTGCTGTTTTAACAGAAGTTAATCCAGCATATGGTTCAGTGGGATTGTACTTTTTCTATTGAATACATGCTTAGGGTAAAAAAAACAAAAAACAATCCAACTTTTAAACTTCCTTGACTTGTGTTGCACTTTTGTTTATTTACTAGTTCAGGAGTTTCAAAACCCTTTGCATGATCAGGCACATTTATCCACGCACGCACGCACGCACGCACGCACGCACACACACACACACACACACACATCAATAGTGAAAAGTGTTATGCGTAGTGCCCATTCAACATTTAGGACCAACTTCAGATCGAGTGTCTTGCCAAAAACACTTCAACACATCAATAAGCAAAGATTGGTATGACAGTGACAGCTGTGGCAAGACATACAAAAGATGTGCAACAATGAAACTTGAGTGTGTGACAGTGAACTTGTCTGATGGTACATAAAATCTACTTTTACATCTCTATGATACCATTTATTACTAACTAATTTCAGTTCTTCTTAACTGTTAATGTGAAGAAAAGTATACGTAAGTGTGACCATTTTCACAAGATTCTGATTCATTAAAACCACAAAGGAATCACTCAAGACTTAGTTTGAGTTCTTTATTCAAGTGCGGTTTTAAACAGTAAACCATAAACAACTATCAGTTATGAAACTATCCAACAAACTTGCACTTTGGAACATTTTGTACTGCATATTTAAATCACACAATGATTGTAATATAAGAGCTGGATGAAGGGCTCTCGTTTATGACTGGTAAGAAAAGGAGGAAGCAAATGCAGTGTAAGCTGGATGAAGAGGCGCTCCAGCTCTCAAATCTGATGGTGCATCCCTTTTTGTCAGCTTTGTTGCCAATCAAAACATTTGCTCGTATTAGTTGTGGCCCACCAAACAACCCCCTGTTGTCTCACGGTGTGTGTGCTTGTGTGTTTGTGTGTGACTAAGACTGTGACGCAGGGCTGAAATCCAGGACGAAATCCAGTAGACTGCTCTGAACGTAGTCGTTGTTAATAGGATCCACAGGCATCTCCCCGCAGGACGGCCACTAAGCCTGTGTGTCCATCTACATGTGTGTGTTTTTGTTTGAGTAAATGCAACAGTAAATGAGGAACAGTGGGACAGAAAGAGAGAAAGACAGATGGAGAGAGCGAGTTAATGGAGTATGTGGACTGAACTCCAGTCAACTGGATACCTTTGAAGGAAAATCATCATGTGGTGAAGAAGAGGGATATTTTCTCATTTGGGGGTAACAGTTAAATAAGTACCCATTTGTCTTCTTGCAAAGGACTGGGGTTTCCTGGAAATAAAAAAACGTGGCGAGTGAGCCAACATATGCACTGGAGTGTGTCTGTTAACTCGGAGACCGGTGTCGGTGTGGCCATGTGTGAGGGCTGTTTCTGCATCTCTGGCTAAAGGACTGGTTCATGCGTAGGTCATCCAAACTGGGACAAGGTGGGAGAAAACGTGTGCGGCTGACATTTACTGGGAGAGGAAGACGAAGAGGTCAGGAGAGGCGCTGCTCATAAACAACAAACACATGCATTGCCGTGTGCGCTGGTCTATATGAGTGTCTAAAAAGTTGCCAAGTATTTACCTATTATTGTTATAGAATATCGCATAACTGAATATAACATATACAACATCTGCAGCAATGGCCTCTGGAGAGTTATCGTATCATCATGATGGATAGATGCTGTCTACACACTGCGAACTGAGGTTGCTGGACAGGTCCGGTCAGCGAGGGCCCGAAGCCAGCTGAACCAACAAAGACGACAAGGGTCAACACAGACATGCGGTCATGCATTGTTGTAGCTAAATGCAGAATCAGCAGAAGCAACAGCAGTAGCACTGATTGTTTGGAAGAACAGATGGGTAACAGCTACTCTACATATATATTGGCATTTTTGTCTGTTTTTTCTGGATGGGATTCACTTTACACAAACACACACACAAACACACACATTTTGTCCTCTATATTGTTGGTCAATAAACTACTTTTCCGCAGTTTTATAGCGTGATGGCTGTAAAAAAAAATTTCTTTTTCTATTGAACACTGTAAAAAAAGATTTGAAGCTCATTTTTCTAAGTCAGTTCAACTAAATGACAGAAGGTACTTGAAGTATATAATTCAGTTTCAGTCAAATGAAGGCATCAACTCCTCCCTTTACCAGGAGCCCAGCTGCCTCTGAAAGACGAGATGACATGCGGTCTGTATGAATCAGGGCGTTTTTCTGAGTTTGCATGTTCTATCCTGAGTATGTGGGTTTCCTCCAGGTTCTCTGGTTTAGTCCCACAGTCAAAAAAACATCCATGTGAGGTTAATTGGTGATCCTAACTGAATGCGTGTGTGGTTGTTTGTTTCTCTGTATTTGCCTCATGAAGGACTGGCGAGCCGCCCAGTATGTATCCTACCTTCTAACAGTCAGTTGGGATCAGGCCGTTACTCTGAATGGGATATAAGTGATGGATGGATATTTGGTGAAATGAACACAGTGCCAGTCCAGCAGAAAGAATATCCAGGTAGAAACATGCTACATTCAAATTCAAGAGAGATGTGTTATGACATTTTAAAAAAAAACTCCACATCCAAGTGGTGCTTTTAGCAACGGTCCACATCAAGACTGGAAGACCGGCTCCACCAATGCAGGCACAGCTGCTCTTAAGTTTCTTTGTTTACTTGGACACCCATTTTAAAGAAGAATCAGCTTGGTGCGTGTGAGAGTTTTAGATTTGTAGGATCTGGCCATTATAAATCTGAATATATGGCAAAAAGTTTGGATTGATATTTTTTAGGGAGTAACTGCTCTGTTTTGGTCATGATGTTTCAATCTTTCTGTGACAGTATTGTGGTTTTTTTAATGGCTTAATTTACTCAAACATAGAGACCAAGCTGAGTTGATTCCACACAGTCCACAGTTTTTTAAATATACAGTACAGTAACAAAAATGTATCCGAACCATAAAATATTTTCCTTGAGATCTCCCTGGAGCTACACTAAGATAGCAGCTGCATCAATCTGTCTTCGGCCCTCTGTTCACCTCATCTGAACTCCAAACTGTCCCCGGAGCTCGCCGATGCTGTGACCAGGCCTCTAAGAAGGGTAGAGAAACTCCCTGACCCTCTGTTTCCTCCTTCTCCCTGTCAGTCAGGTCCGGTGGTGTTGGAGTTATGGGTTTGGCCGGCGGGTGTGTGTCCTGGCCTGCTGACCAGACAGCTGGCTCACCGGGTGCAAAACCACTCAGTCTCAACCACCAGCCTGTCACTGTTCGCTCCCAAAGAGAGCGAAGCCTCAGCCCTCGTTCCAGCACACTCTCCGTCCCCTCATCATTTCCCCAGCTGGCAGTTTGCAGTTTGACCACGCTGGCACAGCACACACACACACACACACACACACACACAGACACACCACACACTGGACACAATGCTAGCCAGGGGAATACCAGTGTCCACCAATGAAAGATGAGAGCTGTTATTATGCTCATGTAGGATCTGAGTGCTTGCTTTCCATGCCACCCCAAGTCTGAGAACAAGAATATGTTCTTAAGGCACAGACAAAATAAATACTTCATGCTCCTTGGACGTGGAATAAGACGTCTGCCAATTGTTGCTTCTTTTTCCAGCCCTCAACTTCTTGTTCTCATCGGTATTATTTTGCCCCTGAGGTGAGTGCACTACTGTACTTACATCCTCCGCAGTTTCTTGTAGGGAGAAAAGGCTCCAGGAGGGACAGACTTAATCCCGTTCTGCTCCAGACGTCTGGTGAGGAGAGGACAGGAGAGGAGATACCATTAGTAAACCAAACAGTTCAGCTCTCCATGGTAACATAGCTGAGTGATCACCTCTGACCCTCGGTGATTGGACTGATTATATTAGCGGAGATCTATTCCCCAGCTGTAATAGGTCCAGCTCATGTTGGAGTCATAACATCCTCAGAACCAATAAACATAGACTCAATGCAAAAGTGCTGAGGAAAAGACCTGGAAAGGAAGAGACTTACAATGTGTGATGGCGTTAAGGCCTAAGTCATATATAATTATGACGTAACATTCATGGTTCCCAGCGCTTTTGTTGTCATACGAGATCCTGTTATCAATAATGATTTCCCGTATTCCTGTGAACTTTGCTATTATCCTCTGGACGTCTGCAGAACGCCCACTGAAACCTGGGCTGCGGTGAAATATCAGTTTCTTGAATTTACTTTTCCCTCCGAGTCTAAGACCTGCTGACGCAAAGTTGACAAGAAAATGCCTGACAAAGTCCCACCATAAAACAACTGTCGAAATGTGAAATGAATACACAGACAAACATGCACCCAGTGATTGAGTACGAGAACAGTAACCAACTCTAATCAGTCTCAGATGGTTGCAGGGAAGCAGACATCCCCAAACCCCATTAGTGAGGGCATGCATGTGTGTGTCGGGCTACTACTTAGGGACCCAGCTCAAGCCCCAGACCAATTCCCCGGTGTAGCTGGCAGAGGGCTGTTTATCTGCAGGTCAGTTCACAGCTTTTAAAACTGTCCTTACCGAGGCTTAGCAGGGCCCAGAGGGAGCCAGCTGCAAGCCTGTCTGCTTGTTCTTACATCCAGCCTCTCAGCAGAGGAACTGGCTGCAGACCAGCCACTATGGGCCCGTATGAGCTACAGACATCTAAAGCTTATCATGATGCGTTTTGTCACCATGGGAAAGTGATAAATATGAGGGAAAACTGCAAATTCGTTGGCAACCAGAGGATTTAACTTTAAGTAGATGAATTCTCGGCATTCCCACAAAAGTTAATGATTCAGTCCAGGACAGCTCAGAATTACTACATGCCTCCATGACCCCCTGCATTTATGTGTTTTTGGACTTTTCAAGGATGATAAATGTTTTGTTAAACATTAGATACAACCATTTAACAGTTTCCAAATGCTTCAATCAAGAATCCTAAACAAGCGGCCCACGTTTACGGGGCGATATAGGAGCGCAATTGACATTCTTCGGATGGCAGTGATTCCAGACCGCAGATTCCTGTGGTGGACATGCTCCCTCGGTCTGTTTTTGTCTGCCTGTCCCAATGCGTCTGTGAATTTACAGCAGAGTGACAGCACTGTGGTTCCCCCAAGTGGCTTTAGCGCCTTCTCTCATCAACCCGTTTGTCTGACTGGTCCAAACCAGTCTGGCACTCTGCATGCTGTTTGCATGCATTTCAGTGTCCTTGTAAGATCTGTGCGTGCGTGCGTGTGTGTGTGTGGTGTGTGTGTGTGTGTGCTGCAGGCACCGTGTGGTACACCGGTGTGTGTCGATGTGCAGCAAGACCCAGAAGCCAGACAAAGGTGTAAACACACAGAAACACACATGCACAGCAGGCATTGTCGCACTTTTATTTTCCTTTTAGCCTTCATGTTGTCACTCCTTGCTGATCAATATGTGCAAGTGACTTAATCCCTGCAATCAACAAAGGAGTTACTCGATCCAATTGGCAGAGAGAGAAAAAAACAAAAACAAAAAAAACAATCCCCAGAGTCGCCTGTGGACGGACAGTGGTCCCCAATGGTTCCCTTCCAATTTATCAGGTCTGTGTGTGTGTGTGTGTGTGTGTGTGTGTGTGTGTGTGTGTGTGTGTGTGTGTGTGTGTGTGTGTGTGTGTGTGTGTGTGTGTGTGTGTGTGTGTGTGTGTGTGTGTGTGTGTGTAAGCTGGTGTTTGCATCAGCCCAATCAATGTTCTTCATCCTTTTCATTAGGGTCTGGGCATGGTTTTCATTAAGGGGAAACACATTATGCCTTTGGGTATTCGCTCAGTGCGTGCCTGAGTCAGAAATAGATGGCGGGATGGTAGCGGTGCGGATGAAAGGCGGCGGGAGAATTTTACGGCAGGGTTCAGCCACTGCAGACAGAGACTACTCCGCATAATAATCTGTGCTGGTGGTGTTTTGGCTAACTGGGCCTGGCCTCACAAGAGAGGAGTGCAGAAACCAGCTCACGTACTCACAACCATAAACACAACACTGGCATTCATTAAGGGTAGAGTGGGGCAGAGGTTGCAATTCTCCGATTTGTACATAATGAGAGCAGCATGCATGTGTGTTTTTGTGTGTATGCGAGTTTCACAGTGCCTCATTAACAAGGCATTAGGCTGGCCTTGATACCCAGCAGCCCGCCTCGCTGTAATTGAACCTGATTTTATAATGAACTTCAAGCACAGATCAAACCTGCTGCACCAAGTTACTGAACGGACTCCCCAGCCACCAACCCCCCTGCTCATTTTTTTTTTTTTGCTGCTTATCTGCCTCCTTTAACCCGCCTGTGGTGATTTGGCACACTGAGAAAGATGGAGAGAGAAAATGTGAAAGGAAAAGCGTTGTGGGAATTTGACCTGTAAGGTAAGGCTCTGATGGGCAGGACAGGAGGAATGTGCATTATAAAAGTGGGCGTCTCAGCATTCACATCTTGTAAAAGATGAATCGGAACAAGGTGGAAGTTTATGAGCAAGACATGCTTAAGCACCTATTAGATGTAAAGGGCAGGGGAAGTTTTAATGCATCTGCCACACAGAGAGGATCTGCTGTCTATAAAATCTGTGCAAGTGAGAGCTACAGTATCTGACAGTGGTTTCCCTGCACTCCCATTACTGCTGCTGGTCAGTCATTGGACTCGTATATCATATAAGTTTCACCTGAGGAAAGTTAAACCAAGAGAGCACAATGAGGAGGTCTACATGCTATAAAGCAATAAAAAAACAAACAAACAAAAAAAAAAAAACCTTCACTATTTTCCTCTGTTTATTGGTTTCTAGGCTCATTAATTTACTTCTCGAAAAGCAAAATGTGTGAAGTTTGAAACCGAAGTGAAAAATTTCAGCTTTTCCTGGGTGGTCAATGGGAACACAGAAAAGTGTGAACTCGTAAGTCCAAATTAGGAAATTCAGCACAACACGGCACAAGAAATAGGTCAGGGTTGTTGGGGAACATGGGATCTGTGACTTCCATGCTAGCTGGGTATTTATAAACAGAGTCCACGGGGAGGAGGAGACCTAGAAACTTGCTGTGTCCTCCTCACAACACACATGCTCCTCAGAAGAACATGAAACACAACCGCTGGCTTTTCACTCTTCAGCCCAGCTTTTTCACACCATGCATAAATCCCAATGTTGCTTTGCCATTTAATGTAGACCCTTGTCAGTGGCATGAAGCGCCGCGATAAAGAATGCAGAAAGGACTACTTTGAGCCACATTCCCAGGAACTACAGTAGGCTGATAGCATGTGGGCTGTAAACGGTTAATGCCTACACAGATGTTGGAGGGCTGATAAAGTGAGGGAGGGATGGCAGCAAGGCATTCATATGTGGTTGATGGGCCCTCTGAGCTGATAAGAGCGCAGAGTCTCGGATTGAAGTCTGACTCAAGTCTGCATGTGTGTCTCTTGGAATACAGCTAATATGTGGACGCCCTGGCAGGTGACGGAGTGTGAAAGCAAGAGGAAGCCAGGGCACATAAAGCCAGTGTGATCGTCTTAAACCAAGTCAGTTTCGGCAGAAAGAAAAAAAAAACAATTAAATGGAAACATATTTCAATAATTGACACAGAGCTTCATGATGACATTTGACTAAGGAGGGGAAATGATGCAATGAGTATTTGTTTTATTTGTTTCTGTAGAGATGTCAATATGTTGTGAAAATAAAGTTGGCTAAATAAAATGTGACTGTTGTTCTCAACATTTAAACCACTTTCATACAAGAAAAATAACTTGAGAAATGCCTATGATGATTTATTGGCATGATCACAGAAGGAAAAGTTAATAAATATTGATGTGGGAGAACATTTCAATTGACGTTCAAGATTAATGAGTAGGGCTGCAAAGTGGAACAGTGGTTAGGGTTTTTGCCTCACAGCAAGGAGATCATGAGTTCAAACACCAGCTGGGCCTTTCTGTATGGAGTTTGCGCCTTTCTTTCTCGTGTATGTGTGTGTGTTTCCTTCCACAGTCCAGAAAACAAACATGTGCGGTCAATTGGTGACCCTAAACCACTCAGAGGCGTCAATGCAAGAGCACGTGGTTGCAGTGTGATGAACCGGTGACCTGTCCGGGGTGTCAAATTAGATTCACACTGTTCTAACAGTAAATGTATCATGCTCACATTTCGGCCATGCTGTCTGGCAGGTTGGCTGGGATGGCGATCAGACCTTTCCCTCTGCAGTCCACTATGTTGTTGCTGCAGGTGCACATGGCAGGACACGAGCCTCCCCCGATGCTGCACGGCTGCAAGCTGGAAGACTCCTGGTGTCCTGGAGAGAGAAACAGAGGGAAGTGGAAGGAGGATATGATCGACTGAGCAGCAGGGGATCTGCAGCTCCTACAGGTGGTTGAGTGCAGGTGGATTTCTTGGTTTCAGTGGGCCCGCGCGGCTTTGAGGAGGATTACAGGACAACGTATTTTGCGGGGAGGATTTGTGCAGTGACACGAAGCAGCTCTTGTTCTCAAGTAGAGCTCCAACTCATTCTGCTGCTGCTCATGTCATCAGCCCCTTTGTGCTTCATAAACCGAATATCAAATGAACACGCGCGCACGCACGCACGCACGCACGCACGCACGCACGCACGCACGCACGCACGCACGCACGCACGCACGCACGCACACACGCACACACGCACACACACACACACACACACACACACACACACACACACACACGTATATACATTCCCAGACATACTTTGACATTGAGAAAAAAAAAAAGAAAAAAAGCTCCCACTCCTGACTTCATTGTAAAGCTGTATATACTTGAGAATCTATGAGTAAGAAACTAGGTTATCTATCAAAGAAGTGACACAATGTATGAAGAGGAGAATGAAAGATCTGAAAAATAGAGTCGGAGCGGCAATCGAGGGCCTCCCAATAACATCCATTGATCTCTCCACAGATGTTCCTCCTGAGTCTGCGTTCTCTGGGTGGAATTGATGCCATTCAGCACATTCAGCTGTACCACCCCCACCTCTCCTACTCCATTTGTTCTAAAACACTTCCAACTTTTTCATTTGCATACAGAGCACACAACCCATCAGGCTGTCTCTAGATACCTGTTCAAATAGTTCCTGCTCTGGTGTGGTGACGAGCCGATGCAGCACATTTGGTGTGTGCGGCGCGATGTGTGTAAGTATAACCCAGATAAAATGAATAAAACAGACTTTTAAATGGCCTCATTTACACAGCATTACTAATCTGAGTTTCAAACCATGAATATTTAATTACCTTCCTATCTATCGCTCAGCTTGTGTGGAAAATGTTGGCAAGAGGGAGAGGTGGAGGAAGGGGGGGGGGAGGCACAGATTCAGAGCGTGGTAGACAGGGACAGGAGTTAGAGATGGTGAAAGTCAGCTACAGAAAAAGGCACAGCGCTCAAAAACAGGATCAAACATTACGGTTTACCCCAAAGCTCCTGCCACGAGCAATGTTTCAGGTCAGATTCCATATATCCAGTAAATCGTAAAGAATTACCTGAAGAGGCCCAATGCTTTGACAGACTCAGGAGTCAGACAGCAAACTACACCAGGAGTGTGAATCAACAGCGGCACAGTCGCTCAGCCCACGTGATCTGAGGCCGTGTGATTTGGGATGGCAGAGGTTTGACAGATCTGGGATCAGGTGCAGGGCAGAGAAAAACTCCCTTCTGATCTAACATGGCATATTTGACAGGCCTGGGATCAGGGAGAGTGCAGAGCGCAGCTGGAGCGGCCTTAACAATGACAGCTCCCTGACAGGTATACTTGAGGTGAATCTGTTTGATGTTCGTGCCTCCCCTGTTCTTCCTGGTGCTGTTTTCCCCATTATCTCTTTCCTTGCCTCCGTCTCTACCTCTCTATCTGGTTCCTTGTTTATGTGTTTTCCCCCCCTTCTCTATTTGCCCACTCTGCTTCTTTTTTCACTCCCTTTATTGTCATTGTATTTTGAATCCATCATTTGCAGCCCATTATTATTTCAAATATTTGCTCTCGCTTTATACTATTTGTCTTTTGTTCCCATTCTGTCACTTTTTATGGTGACTCCTTACAAGTTTTTTATATTAAGTTAAAAAAAAATAAAAAGTACTGTATTAATGTTGAAGATTATTTCTTCAGAGCAGTGATGAAGCTGACTCATCCAATTTCTGTCATGTAATATTCAAACTGGCATGTAACTTGTAACTTGGCATGCGGGAGCCACATGCGCAAATAGTGTCACCCTAAGGCTCCAACAGATTATTATTACAAATTTATCATCTGCAAAACTGTGCAATGCGGATTTAAGTTTTTTGTTGTCCATTGAAAGGTGATAGCCACTACGATGTACTCCAGTATGGCAACGTCATCATCTAAATATGTCACTGGTGCTGTCAAAACACAAATAAAAGAAACAAATCAAATCAAGGGACTTTGTTGTAAGGAAAAAGGTCAATATGGAAGTAAATAAAGAATGTGAAGTAGCTTACTTGCATGGGAATCTGCAAACTATTGTGAGATCACAACCTGTGGTTATTGAAACAGTCAAACCAACATATAACTGGTTTTAGACTATCAACACCTTTTTTTTTACTTTTTTGATTATCAACAGTTCAAAAGTATTTGGCAGTAGTATTTTGGTAAAGGCCATTATTTATAACTATCTCACAAAGAAGTTAAAATAAAACATTTTCACACTGAATTCAAAAACAAAGAAATATCAGTGCTCATATTTTCTGGATTTGATGAGGACAAAAACTGTTCTGTCACAGAGAGTTAATGAGCTGTTGTTTTTGCATCAGAGTCCCCCAAAGTATTAAAAAGCAAACATAAAAGCATTTACTATGCAGACGTGGCTCTTAAAATCAAAAATTTAACAGAAGTATCTGCTTTTTCTTGTGTTTTTGATCATCCGGTGCAGACGATTCACTAAATTACAATGGTTTTTTTGTTTTTGTTTTTTAAATAATGAGCTCTAGTTTTAAGGTTTTGAATATTTAACTTGAGTTTGATGTTTAAGGGAGATGATGACAAACAACTGGCCGGAAAAAAAACATTTGTCCCCAAAGCGAAACAGCAAATGTGTTCCTCTCCTCATTACTGGATGAAACAGTGCTGTTTCTCAGTTGGACACTGGGAGCGACAGTGAGTGAGTCATAATGCCACAATCCTGCTTCTGCCTCTCGTCTCCCACTTCTTTTCCCCTTCCAAGACAGCACCACTCCACCAAAATCCCCTGCAGGTGGCCAGTCCACACAGCAAAAAGTAAATGCAGGCACAACACCATCATGTTGAACATCCAAAAAATACTAAGGAGGAAAAAAAAAAAAAAGGATGCGTGTGTGTTTTCTGTGCCAGTGAACCAGTCCCAAATGAGTCCTTCACTGGGAGTTCAACTTCTGGTCACTAATTCTCTCAAGGAGAAACTGGGAGCATGTGTATCTGAGCGTGCATGTGTGTTTGCATGACTGCACGGCTGTGCGCTTACACACCCATAGATATGTCAGAAAACAGAGCGATCGATTTTATCTTGTTTTTTGGGCTTTTGTCACAAAAAGTAACGACTGATATTACCTAATAAGTGATCAATACACGACACCTTCGTGGATGAACCTCATGTACAGGCGATAAACTGCACTTCCGAACAAACTGAAACTTTCTGTGTTCACAGTCTTATTAGACAAACAAAACATTTCATTACACCCATTCTCCCTTTCCCTCTCTAGAATCGCTACACTCCCACGTTTTCAGTTTCTTTCCCTGGGCGATGAATAGTTAATGGTCTGTGCTGTCACGCCGTATGGCTGCATAAAAATCACAACCCATGAAGAGGGAGAGGTACACACACCCACAAACACACACAAACGTGGACACAAACACCCTTTGCAGCTGGTGAAGCGAGTGAGATGGCCTTGTGGGGAGCAAAAGTTCTCATGCTGTTTTTCCATTGTCCGGATATGATAACTCCGATGCACGCCACGACACACCCACATGCACGTGCGCTCTCTCGCTCACACAGGCACACAGTTGCACGCACACACACACATTTCATTTTTTTAAGGCCCCAAAAATCTTTGTGTGAGGAAATGAAAAGCTGTAAGCAAATGCAGTGGGGCTATTGTTCCAGCTGTGTGTTTTATATGTTGCGAGGTTACCTGGGGGCAAAGATACCATCATATGGCTGCAAGGTGAACGCACATTAACACAACCCCCCCCCAAAAAAAAAAAACATGGTTGCATGGCAGTGTCATAGTTAGCGCTCTCTACTCAAATCAATAAGTCAAAACTGGCCCGCATGATTGGCTTCAGCCTTGGATTGGATAAAACAGTCGAGAAGACGGATGTGCAAAACCAGACTGGGAAACAAGGAGGGTGCAGACAGTCTGTTTTGCTGAGAACCTGGGGACGTTGCCATCAGTGAGCTGATTAGATGTCTGACTTCAACATGTGTTGTGAAATTGCAGCTGACCACGAAGCGTTGGGAAAAGTTCACATTTTATTTTGGTAGAAACAAAATCTCAATGTAAAAAAACCAAACCTAAACATAAAAATATAAAAGTCGATCAAGCTGCTTTAGTGAAAGCAAAAGTAAATTTGCTCAGACTTTGAAATGCACTCATGAAACCCTCTGGAGGACATTTTCACTGGTTATTTCTGCTCTGCGTCAACAACTTCAAAGATTTCTCTTGAATGAAGCCAAATAAAGGAGAATATCACTTTTATCTGGTTCACTTTCAGCTGTGTTGCAACTGGTTCTCATTGTAAAAACATTACTTAACATTAATAGACATTAATGGAGGTATTTCTTTTGACAGATTAATCTTTTACAGCATTTTCATCAGTCTTATGTGAATGAACTGAAATACACTCATGCGTAACGGAAAATATTTTCTTTTCTTTGTGGTTTTAACTTGTCCATTTTAATTACAACTGATATTTATTTAAATAAGTAGATTTTTCTTCTCTCTCAAATTTAAACCGAAATAGAACTTGCTGACTGTCCTTAGACCTGTTTTGGTACTTGCACGCTCTATAGGCAAACCTTTTCTCAAGCGCCAAAGCAGCATGGAGGAGTCAGGTCACCAGTTCATCACAGGTCAAACACACAAAATCACACTGACCCCTTCAGGAAGGAGTCACCAGTCAAATTCAAATCCATATGGGCCCCACATGTATTAAACAGTACAAGAGTGGCGTCTTGTTCAAATGCAGATTATTGCGTGAAAATCTTACCTGAGCAGCTGAATTCATGTTTCTGTACTTCTGCCACGTTAAGTCCTCTGAGCTCTGAAGGTGCAGTACACTGAGTGAAAAGACCAATTGTGGGCCGCTGTCTGAGCCACTGGGCCATCCAGGAGAGATGACAGTCGCAGTTCAGATTGTTGGAGTGAAGACGGCTAATTAATGAAAAACATATAAAAAAAAACACAATATTCATGCTTTTAGCAAGCTTTACTTTTGCAATCTAAAAAAAAAAAAAAAACAGCAGTTGAAAACATAAATAGAAGAGCTTCTTGCAACTCATCACATCGAGTCCTTGTGGCAAAATACCCAAAATGATATGCTCTGGGGATAATTGTAAACGGTGCATTCTAAAAACACCAAATAGGCCTTTTCCAAAAGCAAACACCAAACACTGCATTCCTTCAAATCTGTGTCTGTCCAGAATAACTCTGACTGTGGTGGACCTCGAGAGCATGTATACTCACTTGCACACCCATGCGCACAGACGCACGGTTTACACACAAACAGAAATGCAGAGCATGATAACCCCACTGGGAGCGAGGAAGCCCAAAAATGTCACCACAAATGCAGTGGAGTCACGGCTCAAAGTTTCAACAGACATAATTGTTTTAATTTGTGCGTGATTTCAGATTTAGTAATCACGCTCAATGCAGAATAAACACTAGGCTTCTGGGTCTATTCTTGTGTATCTGGACCAGTTGTTGTCTTTAGATTGAGAGGATAATTGCCCCTGGCATTGCTACAGACCCTCCTGGGGTACTCTGTGGTTATGGCTGCTACTCAACATTGCCTGGAATGACACAACCTGTCTGCTCCCATCGAGATCACAGGACACGGCTACAACTTTGCCTGCGTGTGGGACCTGAGGACGGCTTTTTATTTTTACGAATAGCCCTTGAAAGGTAAGGAGTGTGTTGAGTGGCGGTTGTGACTTACAAAGTTCGGAGTTTGGGCATGTGGTTGAAGCTGGAGACAGGGATGCTGCTGATGTTGTTGTTGTTTAGTGTGCTATGAAAAGAAAAGAAGGACAAGCCACACTGTCAGTGCAAGTGAGAAAAAAAAAGAAAGTCGTTTGAAAAATCACAGCACTTCAAAAAGAGTTTTGTTGCATCGGTCCTCTTTTGTTCCATCTCTTTAAATCTATACCCCCTCGCTTTCCTCGTCTCTCTGTGCGCCCCACTGGGAATATAACACCTCATTCCACACAGATGGGAAGCCCTCACACCTCCCACGCATGCATACAGTCGTGCATGCAAATATGTGTACGCACACACACACACACACACACACACACACACACACACACACACACACACACACACACACACACACACACACACACACACACACACACACACACACACACACACACACACACACACACACACACACACACACACACACACACACACACAGGCCTGATCACCAGCAACCTCTACTTGTTCGAGAGACATGCACGCACATACACTTGCATGGAACTGTGGGCATCAGCTGCAGCAGGAGAATCGGGTCATTTCAATCAGCCTAATAACCCTTTACCATATTTCAACCTGCTCCCCCTTTGAACACAAGCTGTCCTCCTCCCCCATAAAAACCCATACATACAGACGGCTTCAAAACAACCCCCTATCCCCTCTTACACCATTATGACAACCCTATCACGGCATGAATTTATCCACGCCATGAAAGCAGCCTTTAATGTTCTTTTTTAGGTCTCACCACCCCTGAAACCCCCCACAAAACACACATGCACAGCAGTCTTTCAGCATCAGAATAACAAGGCTGTCAAAGCGTCTTTGTCTGCCCACCATGCACTGCTTGTGCACATTGTTTCAGGTGGAAAACGCTAACAGAGGCCTGTGATTATGAATTTTTTGACAAGAGATGATTAATTGAACGCTTAACAAAAAAAAAATGCTGAATTGATTACCATCTTGAATGGGATATTTTTTTAACAAGATGGAAGGATCCCTCTTGTCAGATGAACTGCCCAGGGCTGGTTGGTGTATAGATGGAGGGGTGGAGCAGTTGTGGGTGGGTGGAGGAGTGTTAATGTGATGTGAAGGGGGGTGCAACTGTCAACTCTGACTTAATGGAGCTTGGTTTCAATGAGGCAGGCCCCCCCTCATGAGGCCTGTGGGGGTATTCGGTACGATAAGAAAGGGCAGTTCCATGTATATTAGTTATGGTTATTAGCAAGGTAAAACAATGTCTTCATTTAACTGAGTGCTTGCATTATATCAGACAGATACTCACAGCACTTCCAATCCTCTCAGAGCTCTGAAGGCTCCATCCTCAATGCAGCTGATGTGGTTTTTATCCAGCTGGCTGCAGATCATACAGTGATAGAGATAGAGATAGAGATAGAGATAGAGATAGAGATAGAGATAGAGATAGAGATAGAGATAGAGATAGAGAGATAGAGAGAGATAGAGAGAGAGAGATAGAGAGAGAGAGAGAGAGAGAGAGAGAGAGAGAGAGAGAGAGAGAGAGAGAGAGAGAGAGAGAGAGAGAGAGAATTCATTAGAAAACACATGTACACAGCCATTCTTTCCTCCCCAGTGGTTGTAATCATTGATACAGTAAGTAGTACACTGATGGACCATGGGAGATCGATCCTGGTTTACTCATCTCAGCTCTTGGAACAACAAGCTGCACTTTGGGACTATACTGATTATCTGTTTACACCTCATAAATATATATATATAAATGCTGAAGATGTAAATCAATGCAGCCATCCTTGGCATTTGTGTGTGAGCTGGTTCAGATTGGACGATCCATTGAGCAGGATTTTACCTGATCAGATAAAATGTTTAACGTTCTGAAATGACACTCAACGGATTGTGAATGAACACCACTCTCTCGTCCACTTACAGCAGCTTTTAATGAAATTTAGTTGGCTGTGGATAATATTGATTCTTCATTGACATCCCATTGTTGATTTCATCCGTCAACGATAACAACATGAAGAATGGCGACACAATTCTCTTGTTACTCATTGCACAGAAATTATCCTCACAACTGACTTTGAAAACTTTTCTCTGATTTCTAAAATAATGACCATTATTTACAAGTTTGTGACAATCATACTGATACATTGAAATGGGCTCTGTCAATATACATTGGTCATTTTGTTGACTTCTGATAACAAATTAAATTTGGTGAGGTACTCACAGATTTTTGATGTCAGTAGCACCTCTGAATGCTTTTCTGGGGATGGACTGGATGAAGTTCTCACTCAGATCTCTGTGGAGACAATAGGTAGGTATTAGTTACAGTTGACTTAGTCTCTGAAAGGCTTCTTTTTTTTTTTTTTTGGAAGGGGGGGTTTCGACAGTGTGTGTGTACAATACAACCCTTGTTTGGAGGCAATATTAACATGTTTCAACAATTTCCTCTGTGAGGCTTTCACTTCCAGTATTGGAGCATGCTTTTCAACCAGCAGAGTTCACACTCTATTCGCTGTCACTGCCCCTTTTACCACACTCAGTGGTGCAGAACGAAAAGCTACGGGCATATTTTTTTACTCTCTCCAATGTGTGCCAACACCCGAGGTGTGGGACTGCATGGAGAACCCCGCTCACAGTGGAGTGGTTATGTTTTTTTTGGTGGCTGTATTATTCAGTGTTCACTCATGCTATAATTTGTCCGCTGTGCCTTGACCATGCTGCAGTGTGAAGGCTCCCACCTCGCCGCCTGCACACACACCAAACAAACAGAGACCACAGAGGGGTCTTCGCTGGTCCTGCAGGGTGGATTCGTTAGGATTCTCCGGCACAACGGACATTATCTTTTGGTATTAGGCTGTGTGTGTCCGTCACTTAACGATGCGTACAAATTAGGCATTGGAGATGTATGTGTGAGTGGAAAGTAAGAGAGCAGAGGGGAGGGTCGAAGAGGAGGGGTTAGGAACAAGAGCGAGCGAAAACACAAGTAGCCATAGTTTTAATTAGCAGCCTTTTCTTTGTCGCTTAAATGGGCCGCTAACCCGATTCAGAAAGGCTTTACCTCTCTTCCACACAGACACACACACAGACGCATACACACACACCATTTTCAGAGAAACTCTGGGGTGCTCCCAGAGAGGCTCCTGCTTTAAAACTTACGCAAGGAGGACTCCCACACTTGGACAGATGTAAACAGAGCACTTATGGCCACCCACAGAGAAGCTAAAGCACAACAGCAGAATCTATAAAACTCCACAACACAACTGTTCTGCATAAGACTTTGATGACTCCTTCTCATTCAACGTTCATGAACGCCACAGCACGAAAGGGTACCAAGCACACAATAAGTATCCACCCTGAAACCCCGTGGGGTAATCATAAAACAAGTTCCCAGGACTGGAACGACCCAAAGTTTTCACAGCATTTCCCCAAATTGGTAATGCTTTCCAAAAAACTTTCCCTGAAATGAATATTGCAGACATTGTTTCAGAGGAATACATTATCGGAGAGCAACACACCACAACAGTTTGTATTGTGCAATGTATCTAATAAATGAGTGGCTTTGTGTGTTTTTGGAACAGCAGATATTAAAAGAGCCCTCTGTGGGCAACTGCAAACACACCGCAATTAAAAATGGAATCTGTGTGTTTGACTTCATGGGAAGATTTACTGAGCAAGACGTATGTTGTAACGAGTTGGGACGCGCCCCTTGTTTACATTTGTGCCCCATTAATAGAGCACTGTGTGTATTTAGTTTGTACATGACGGATAACCATAAAAAGAGCATGCATACATCTTAAATAAACTGCTACGAGGCAAACAGAGTAACAACAAATGAAAACTTGAAAAGTTTATCTTAAAATTACAGTGGAAAATAAAATCGACATTTAAAATTATTTCTGCATTCCTAATGTTATAATTTGATTCTCAACAACATATTCCAATATTTTCCACAATATTTCACTTTATTCTCAACATATTTTCAATGATTTAGATCTTTCTCTCCACTTCTTGAGTTTATTCTCAATATTATTTTCAAAATGCAAATTCCAAACCCTTTAGTATATAAAATAAGACAGTGACATAGCATGGAGTTTAGAGAAGCAAGCTTCTAACCAGATGTTTAAGCATAATGTGGTGTTATAACTAGCAACTAAGCAGTGCAATTATCTAACTTAATCACATGCAGTATTTTTATTTGGACGTTGTTCTGAACAAACACAAAAAAACCCCAGTGTGCATGTACAGATGTGCACGTTTAACACACACGTCACTGGTGTGCGTTCAAAGAGAACATAAATCCTCCGTCTCGAGAATCAATTAATTTTACCATGTGAGATTTCTGAGGGTTTTTAGTTTCGCGGCAGATCTGCATAACATCTGCTTTCACTGACACATGAGGCAACACAGTTTGCCCGCAATTTAGGCAATTACACAACAATAATCTATCTAATCTGTCAGTCTGCCACATTCTACAGGATCATATCCCAAACATCAAACCCACATCGTTTCTGCTAACTAGCGAACATGGGAGCCAGAACAGTTGTGCGTCTTTGTTGTCTTGGCAAAACAGCCCGAGTGCCGAGCTGAAAGCTGAGTCAGCCTGGCGGCTGGGCTATGTCGGTGAGTCTTATCAAAGTGGCTCCATGTGAGAGGAATGCTTTTGGTCTACCTGCCCTTGAACTCTTGTCTAATTACTAATTAGTTCCCTCACCTTCTTCTCACCCTTCAGCAACAAACACATATGAAGATTTGGGGACGCTGTACTGCAGGCGCACAGATAATGATGTCTCCCTCCGGACATTTGGGACGATCTGCTTTTTCTTCTGTGTGTGTGTGTGTGTGTGTGTGTGTGTGTGTGTGTGTGTGTGTGTGTGTGTGTGTGTGTGTGTGTGTGTGTGTGTGTGTGTGTGTGTGTGTGTGTGTGTGTGTGTGTGTTCATTCCCAGCTTACAATGAGTTTTAACAGATTGCTGTTCTGCAACGGCATCATTTGCGCGCCAGAGGCTACAGTAGGGTAAAGGAAAGGATGAAAGACAGAGGCCGACAGGAGAAGGTGGAAAACAAGTGAAAGCAGAACGGCTCTGACATAATGAAGAGAATGCTATGTCTGTAAGTAGTAAAATAAAAGCTCACGCAGGGAAACTGCGAGCTAAAACCCTCATAATCCCATTACTACGCTATAATGCGATTGGCTGGGATGATGTATAAACTCCCACTGATGGTGTTCGTTGTTTTTGGGAAAGTGGGTATTCAAAAAAAGCCAAATGACAACCATAAATGAGGCTATCTATCATGCCAGAAAAACTGCCTTTATTCCATCACTGGTATCGCTCTTCTGCTTTGCTGTTTCTTTCCTCTGTCACAACTAACACAATAATTACGGTGGTCACGGTTTGGAGTCCATAGTTCTCTGTGTCCTTTAGGATTTATTGATGGATTCAACTCCTACGAGAGCCAGGGCAAAATTTAATTTAGCAATGCAACATTTCTGCCTTAAAACAGGACATCTGTGGGAGACTATGCTGTATTTTGCATAGTTGGTGGTTGCTCCACATAGTACTTTCTAAGCTCAGCTCCAACTGACTTGACAATCCTGATTAGCTTGAAAGCTGTTTCACAGAAGCAAAGGTCACTTTGATTATGATTATGTGAAAACTCTCACCACAAGTCGTGACGTTGGCAACTGCCGTCTCCAACTCAGTCATGATAGTAAATTTAATGTCTTGGCCCTTCAGATAATACCACAACAGTGCATTATTTATGTAGCAACATGGTTAACAACTTAATTGGCATGGTGCAAAAAGACTGTTTCTATTCATTTTCTCTGTTTTTAGTGAAATGAGACACTGGCTAATCCACACTTTCCTAAACATGAGTCTATATTTCATAGAATTTAGATAATCTCTGGATCATTAGATGATGAGGTACAGCAGGGTCAACCAAAATTATAAGAAGCGGGAGCAGTGGTCATAACCTCCAGACATCGCCGCACAGCTCCATTCAGGGCAAAAAAAAAGAAGGATTCATATCAGCCATCAGTGCCCCGTCATTGCCCAGCCTCCTTCCATGCACTCATTATGATCCTGTGGAGAATATCCTGAGGCAGAGCTTCAGCCTCCAGTCCCAGTCCAGGCCTCCAGCCATCTCACAGCATGCTGTAATGATGTCAGAGCCGCAACTTTCTGTCTCCTTATTTCCTGCACACAGCATGCGGACCAGCCGTTTTTTCATCACAGGTGTGTGAACCAGCACTCAAGTGAGAGAGTCTTCAAACAGCGTAGACCTGGTACGGATTTACCTTAATGCACTGCATACCTTGCAAGTGGGCAGTTAGTTCATTAATGTAGCCTGGCTCTCTCTATGTGACGTTGCTCACAGTTCATTCCCATTGTTGGCCTAATGATGAAGTAGCACACATGTTTTCAGGTGTGTCCTGGCTGTATGAACCACAGACTCTAAATCGCTGCGGTCGGGCTCTTAAGGGCTCCACTTATTTAAAAAAAAAAAAAAAAAAAAAGCCCAAACCCTCAAACACAGATATCATTTAATCAGTGTAAAGTACTCTGACAATAAACTTTGCTACCGATATGCCTGTTTACAAGACTCCCTACAGAGTCTATATCTGGAATAATTAGCAATGTTATCAGACATAGCTTAAGGCGCCTGGTCTAGAGATTAGCCACTTTATTGAAGGTAATGTCTGGTTCCTGTCTGATTCACATCATTAGCCTCTGATCTTTATCTCAGTACACAGCACTAATACTGTACTCCAACTCTCATCTTTCGGTATAATGTTAATGACACATCAGCTGTGGGTAACCCCACTATTAGTTCTGTTCTCTTTACTTATGACTGAAAAGAAGAGTTTCTCAGAACATTCAATCGGCTCGAACACTAGAGAGACTGTATTTTCAAGGTAAGCAAAATAAAACAAAAGACACAAACATGCATTCAAAAGCATGCATGAAGATGAATTACAACAATGGATTCTTTCATATCTTTCATATCTCAAGGATTTCATAACATTCGCCTTCAGGCCGAGAACAGCAGGTTACATGGGATCATAAATCAGTTGAAGTCTTAGTATTAAATGTGTTATTGAGGAGAACTAAACAGCTGTTTAGGTATTTATTGTGTTTGCATGATAACGTCTTTTGCTGCTAATGTTCACTCTGACTATTTCTTCTCTCTGGCTATATTTACACACTTTTTATGTTATTAGTATTACTCATAAAGAAAATGATTTGGCAAGAACAACTTTATCGAAACTACGGCTATGGATTTAATCTTTAATAGTGCTGGTAAATGACACATACAAAGCACAAGATATGCCATTGGCTTCTGTGACTTTACAGCTGTCATGTATCTGAAAACCAATAAAAAAAAGTTCCAATTATTCCTTCATTCAAAATAACATGTATACTTTGTTGATCTAGATTGTTTAATCTTTGGATCATACTGTTACAAGCTTATAGATCAGTGAAGCTCAGGAGATACAATATTTTAAACATTGCAGAATCGTATTCTGTGGAAAAGAGCTTGCTCTGGCCTCTGAGTATTAGATTTCATACCTATAAATAACTGCTGCTCCTAAAAAGAATCTGTCTCTCAGGTGCTCGTGCATATGTCCCTGTGTAAGTGCATCTATTTTAGTGGGAGTGTATCTAAAACAGTGTTTGTTTTCTTGATTTCTCGACTCGATTGCACGATAAGAAAATGTTAGTCCTGGCCAAATGCTCTTAATTTCATTCTGCCATTTAAAGAGGGAGAAAGACACAGAAAGACAGAGGGACATGTGTCTGATTACTTACTCATTAAGGGAGTTAATGAGGTGTGTGAGAGCTGTTAAAAGAATGGCAGTGTGCTGCCGCTAAACGCTAACTACTTTCTTCCTCCCTACACGGTCAAGGCCCACAAGGGGACACACACACAAACAACCACATACACAAACTGTCGACCTTTAGAAATAAGTTGGCGGGGAATGCATCAACAAACGACTCAAGGTGCAACTGCAAGGAAGAAAGCAATGGACTCAAATAAACAGACCAAACCTAACACGCACTAATTATCATTGTGCACGTTGCGGTGGCTACTGTACATGCTCTGTGTTTTTATAGGTCTAATGAACACCCAAACGTGAAATCAGCACTCAGATCACTTTCACACACTGAATAATACAGAGGCAGCAAATCTCCTTAAATTTGTAAGCAGGGATATAAATGCAAAAGACGGAAAAACTAGGATGTGATTTAGCTCCAATGACTTGATATTACATGGGAACTGATAAATCTCCACAGCAAAAGATTAACAAATAAATCAATAAATAGACAAAAAAAATCCCATCGCCAGCAATTAGAGAGATGCAGCAGTATTCTAGCAATAATCATGAACTTATCCGAGTACAACATATCTGCATTGGATGCTGTTACTTTCTCAGTTGTTTTGTTCATTCATCTTTTTGTCATTTGTCTGTGGGCTCTTTCTATTTCAAGTTTTGAATTACTGTATACCCTAAACTACATCCACATGCAATGGAGCTCTTGAAAATGTTTTTTTAATGACTGATTTTAATGACTAACTCAAACAGACTGAAATAACATTTGCGCACCAACATTTTACTTTTAATGGATAAAATCCATACAACGAAGGAGGCAGTGAGAGGCAGACGTTGCATAGCCACAAATGATGAATATGTAATTAAATAGATTTAAGAAAGTTCAGAAAAGTCATTGTTAAGGACTGTTCAATTGGAATCAGCAAGGCAATAAGGAGAAGTTACCGCTTATGCAGCTCACTGACGCCAAAAAATGAAAAGTAAAGATGGAAAAACAGAAGAAAGATTGATGGTAAAGAGTCATGTGGTAAAACCGTTGGTTAAAGTCATCTTGACCGGGAAAACTAAATAAACAACAGCCCTTAAAAAATCTCTCAGCCCTGCGTATTTTAACATGCATCATTTATGTGTAGACATGCCTTTGGTTCAGCTAAAAGACAATAAACCCTCAGTGTCAGGCAGATGGAAAAACGGGGGAAGGTGTAAAGATGGTGGGATGACATAACAAGATGGGGTGAAAAAGAGTAAAGATCAAAGCTGCAGGGCCTTTGAGTATTTGCCAAAACGCAGGCGTGCACTGTGTCGGTGAGTGTTTGTGTGGCCCGAGGAGAGTGACTGTTTCAGTGTGCGGCTGACTTTTTACCCTGATGTACACTCCATTTCTCGACCCTCATCCGTCTCCCTCTACACCTTCGCACATAGCTTTCTGTCTCACTGGAATCATTGTGAAGCACACCTCACAACCGCCTCTCCCCTCACTTTCACTCTTCACCCTGCCACCATTTGCTTTGTACCTCCGCACAGAAATCAGTGCAATCCGGACAAGGGAGCGAGACACCACTGCCACTATTATCATCGTCATCATCGTCGTAATTACCGTGATCATCCAGAAGTCAAAGCACAGTTCTAAAGTTTAAAATCCTTTATTCACGTACACAGAAATTAGTTTGTGTAGACACGCGGTTATAGCACAACAGTCACGTAGAGTGTGTGAGGTGTTTCTGTCGTCCCTTTGTGGTGCAGATGAGAAAAGGAGAGGCTGGATGAAGCGCAGTGGTAGGAAATGCAGCTTTTATAAAAAGAATAGACAGGCTGTTTGAGGAATACTCACACAAAAGCCCAGGAAAGAAAGTCTATTTCGCTCCGTGTCTCACAGAATACTAAATATAGGCAAAAAAAAAAAAATCATAATGAAAAACAAATACGGTACGAATGCAGAATGCAGTATAAGTCAATAGCATCTGTTTGGCTTTGTTGTTTTTGTTGTCTTGTGAGAGCTAACGTCAACACTGGTCCACCAAAACTTATAAAACACCTGGAGAAAATGATTGATGAAAGCTGCCTGTGACTTCACTCGTCCCTCGTTTCTCCACAGTGTCACTTTCTCTATTTATTTCTACAGCCTGGAGGAAATAAGTCATCAAGTTGCATTATCTCACTCCCAACAGACCTCACGGACATCTTACCAGAATGCTCATTTATACATTTAACCCTTCCATGTCTGTGCCGAAAAGAACAAAACAGAGACCATGTGGATGCATCCAGGGAAGGTCTGTGATTTATTATCATGTTAAAAATCACAGCTAACACAACACTCTCCGTCTCTCCTTTTCCTGTCATTTTGATAACACAACCACACATGCACGCCCGCAGACACACGCACACACATCCTCCAGACTGTCTCTTTTCGATGGGACCTAAAGGGGATTTCATGGATGGACTCCGCTCTAATCATCTACAGCTCGCCAACCAACGAGAAACACACAGCGCTGCCAGACTGGAACACTCAACAACCACCAAGAGAAAACACCATGTCAGTGGAACTTATCAAGTCCACATGAGGGCTGAAACACGCGCACACACACACACACACACACACACACACACACACACACACACACACACACACACACACACACACACACACACACACACACACACACACACACACACACACACACACACACACACACACACACACACACACACACAGTTGTATCGAGAATCAAGACAGGCTAGAGGAACTGTTGCTCACATCTCGTCTTTCACTGTAAATGATTCATGGTGTATCTGTAGGCTTAATAGTCCCGTCTGAGCAGTGGGCTGTGTGTGCACGGCTGCCACCCGCGAAGCAAAGGAAAGAGTTAACATGGCAAAGAAAGAACAAGAAAAAAAAAAAAAGGAAAATCTATACTTTCTTCAAGCTCCTGATTTACCCTAATTTCTCCCTGCCATTATATGCACTTTAGTTTCTCAGTGAGTCTATGCCTGAGCGATGGAGCGGGACTGAGCGGCATCGATCATGACAACTGCTCACGGGCACTATCAACAGACGACAGGGTGTGTGATAGCCTCGCTTTGTACGGGGACATAGCCGAGCCCTGTCCATCCATCATGATGTCTACCTGCTGGACAATAGCAGGAAAGTTTGAGAACAACAGAGAGGGAAAGAGGTTGGGCGAGGGAGAACAGACCTCTCAACAGGTCCATTATCACTGCCATTACCTACCGCTACATCAGCCGGCGGGCTCTCTCCTTGCTGGGAATAATGATCTCCATCTCTGAGAATAGCCTGGAAATCATTTTACCAGATTGGAGTAATGTTTTACACTGAGATGGGGCAGGAGTAAAGAGGGTGAGCAGCCATTTACAAAGACAACAACGTCAATCTGGTTGGCCGGTCTTGGTCTCACATGCACGCACTGTGCGGTCCCGCTAAACTAGTTAAAGATGCCTCTTTGTGAAAGGCTGACTACCTAGAAAGTGGAAAGCTGATCCAGGATATCAGATGACAGCTTTTCCTGGAAACGCTGGTCTGAGGTCGGCCTTATTGAACCACTGTGATGACAGATCCACCACACCTAACCACAGGCAGTTGATATCAGATCAGAGGACAACCACTAAGACACACACATTCAGTAGCTATTTCAATCAACAACAAAAACTGAACACTTAACTGAGTCCATGCAAAGACACTTTTAGGGGAAAAGTGCTTATCGGTACAGAGAAAGAGTTGCTGGCCAAAGTGAACCCAAGCATCGATCATATTCTTCCTTCCTCTTTTTCATAAAGTCTTTTTTTTTTTTTCCTCTGGAGCGTTTGAAACTGAATCTTCACAGTCATTACTGTGACCATTCACAGTCACATATCACACATGGAAAATATCAAGAGAGGATAGGAGACCTTTAAACACTCTTTTCTTTGGTCAACTTTTTCAGTTACAATGAAACCAGTAAAAAAAAAAGAACCATGCAACCCTTGTATAATGCTATTTCCAACTACAATAAATCCACAAAATATTTAACTAAAGAACATAAACAAATAATAAAGATGAGAATAATAAAGAAGGTTAAATGTGCATCTTTTCCCAACACACCACATCCGACTCATAGACACCAGCAAGCAATATCCCGCTCAGAGCCTTCACTGGTGCAACATAGAAGCCCAGGTTTGTTGTTCTTGAGGAGCGTGGAAGCTGAGTTGATTTAAACGAGAGCCGAGCCCCTCTTCCTTTTCCGCGACTGAAAATATTCAGGGACAATGCATCATGCTCTGTTCCCAACACCAGCCTGAAGAGGCTGAACTTTTTTCCATCCATAATTCCATAACACAAAAGGAATTTACTCAATATTGCTGGCTCAGCATGGTCGCAGGAGAGGAGAGGAGAGGAGAGGAGAGGAGAGGAGAGGAGAGGAGAGGAGAGGAGAGGAGAGGAGAGGACTAAGCCAGAGGGAAGGTGAGCACAATGGCTACCTTGACATTATGCCCCCTTCTCTCTCCAAATCCCACTGAAATTTAAACTTAAAAACAGCCCAAAGGTACCTGGCTACAATTTTTTTTTTTTTTTAAGTCAAGGACAAAATGTATAAACAGAAAAAGTTATCAGATTGAAAAACCACTTTTCTAAAGATTTATACATTTCCATTTTGTTTTCCGATGACATATGTATATGTTTACATTGTGTTGACAGGCTCTGATTTAAATATGCATTGTGTTGCTGTGAAAAAAAAAAGCCCCAAGGCACGGAGTGGGAGTGAGCTGTTCTGTCGCACAGATAAGAGAAGTGAAGTGATGGAAGAATAAAGACTGCAGACTCCTCCATCAGTCATCTGCAGTGCCTCTTGCTCATCATGATGTATGAGACAGGTGCATTGTGGCTGACATCAAGTCAACAATTCACTCTGAGCATATATCACCTTATCTTAAGGAGGGGGGGGGGGGGGTGTTACTCTCATGCACACAAACACACCCTCCATACGGCGCTTTCACTCCCACACGTTATCTTAAGGCAGCAAGACAGTGGTGTAATCAGCACCGGGTCAGGCCTCTCATCGCCCTGTTTCTGCATGCTGTGATTCACCAAATCTACCATATCGTGCTGGGAGATAGCTGAAGAAAAGGGGAAGCAGTACTCCTCTTGTCAATTTGTCACAGAGTAAAGGTGGAATTAAATCTGTGACTATCTTGCCATCCGTTCCTCTAGTGGAGAAAGCCCACTGTCAGACTGCACCTGTTGATGACACACTTCATAGATTAGCCAGAGAATACATTCATATCATGCTTTAATCTGATTCAGCTTGATTTAATTTGTAAAAAAAAAAGAAGAAAATCCTAATATTTTGGACATGATATTTTTCACAATTTGAGTAGTAATCCAATTTGTTCAACCTGATATTACAACGGAATAGTTTTAACAGCTGGTGTAGTATTTTGGATGCAGTACAATGAATGTATGATAGTTAACAAAGCAATAGAAGCAAATAAACTGGGGAAACCTTTTAGATATAAAAAGGTTTAACAGACCAATACTACTGGCTTTTAGGGTAGAAAACTAAAACTACACACACGAACAGTGGGAGCCAAACAAAAACCAGTACATGGACTACAGTGAAAGAGTTTGTATCAAATTAGTTATTCATCCTGTGTGGTCAAGAGAATTCATGTACCCTGTGTCTCCATCTGTTCAACCAGATTGTGCTGCTCGTCGCAGACACTCTATTACATAAGTAAAGAAGTAAAGGTTAACCACTGGTCAGCTGGTGTGTGTGTGTGTGTGTGTGTGTGTGTGTGTGTGTGTGTGTGTGTGTGTGTGTGTGTGTGTGTGTGTGTGTGTGTGTGTGTGTGTGTGTGTGTGTGTGTGTGTGTGTGTGTGTGTGTGTGTGTCAACAAATGTATTCATGAAGTTATGAATAAATGACTGCAAGGTCTCAAAGAGTATTAAACCCTCGCATGAATTTTACATGAGGCTGTCAGGAGTGCAAACGGCTTAACTCATGAACCAACCATGCACACCTTTATTCTGTAATCTTTATTCAACTTTGGGTGGTGAAGTTGCAACGTGGATGAGCAGTCTCAAAAGTATTGTTTCAAATAAAGGGTGTGTTCTTTCACACTCTGGGGTAAAACAGAACCCGCTCCGGCTGTTACTGTGGCCCATTGAGTCTTAAAAAGTAGATCAAGGTCCACTTCCAAACATATGCTGGTGTGATATGAATAAAATCTGGATGCATCATGGACCAAAGAGTTTCAAATGGACAAAACACAGAAGACGACGGAGTAAATAATCATTTCTTTCCAACTATAATCCAGAAACATACCTAATCCCATTTTCTAATTCTTCTATTGTTGTGTTTATAGCTTCTGTATTCGTGTTTCAATTTCTTAATTGCATTACGTTAATTTGATACTTATCTTTGACTTGATAAATATATATTTTTTAATCTTTAATAATCCACTAGGAGAGCCTATTGAGATGAAGATCTCTTCTGCAAAAGATTACATGTATTAAAATACCACAAACAATTGTGCAATAAATCACAGTCCAGACAAATAAAGCTCAATAGAAAATCAAGACAAAGTGCTCCTCCAGGTTATATATGAAGATATGATTGAGACTGCAGAGAATAAAAACAGCCTCTTCAAAATCTGCCCAAAACCGTAGCCCCCTCCCAAAATAGATCTGTAGCTCACAGTTTCAATGAATAAAAACACTGTACTCGTTTGGAAAAGTATAAAATGCAACGGCATACTTCTGTAGATAACCAGATAAATACAGATATATTAATGACTGGCTTTATTTTTGTAGGTTTGCCTGAATTTTGAGAGCACATTTTTAAGCAACGGGGAGAACTCAGCTAAACATTGCAGAGAGTCAGTGAGTCGAAGCCTCTGAGCGCTTCTTTTCTTTTCTATCAGTGTTCTTCATTAACTTCACAGCACAAGGAGAGTTATTTCACAAGGGCCAACGGCCCAGTGCTTTTCAAATTCAACTTCACTCGGACCGCAACTCAAAACACACCCCTCAACAGTGTGCGTGAGTGTTTGCACGTGTGTCTATCGAATCCTTGTGTCAGGATGGGCTTGCAGTCTAAACCGAGGGTGCAAGGCCAGAAATTGCAGAGGTGCTGGTTGCTAGGATACAAAAAAGGTACCCAGCTGGAATTGTGACTAAGCCTTGAGGGTACTGTGTGTGTGTGTGTGTGTGTGTGTGTGTGTGTGTGTGTGTGTGTGTGTGTGTGTGTGTGTGTGTGTGTGTGTGTGTGCACATTCTTTTAAGCGTGTGTTCTTGATTGTGGGAGCACGGCCGGTAGAGAGAGAAGAGGACAATGGGGTTGGTCCCAGCTGTGCTGTAGAGGGTGGGAGTCGTCCTGAGAAAAAGAGCCTCACAATGGATGTCAGTGACCGATCTGGATGTTTATCCTGCCCTCCACGCCGCACAAGAATACCCTCACACTCCCACACACACAGCCCACATACAGTGCAGGAAAGGCACTGAGTGAGGCAAACGATACAACCGTCATATTGTTACAAAAACAACTATTTAGGAATGCAAAGTACGTCCAGGTCATAGTTCATTGCGGTGTCCATGAAATGTTATCAACACCATGTGAACCCCGTGGCAAACTGTACCAAGGCATCAAGAAAATATATGAGGCGGGTTGTCTTATTTAATGAAAAACAAATGTCTCTTATTAAAACAGATTACTTAAATTAGCACATGTATTTGCTATTGATCATGTTAGTAATACAGTGATTGCATAGTAACTACAATTAATGAGATTCAAATGTGATAAAATTGACCTTACTGCTCCCCTAATGAGGGAAACCAATAATGTATTGATTTTTGTGGAGCCATAACACGGCTACCGACACGTGGACCCCTCAGGACGGCAGTTATACTTTACATGTCTAATTTAGTTGATTCATTGTGACCAGCAAAACTTTTCTACATATTTATATTAAGATTTGTTGCAAATGAAAATTGTTCAGAGTAAAATGTGGATCATATATAGGAGCATATATTGACTGTAATTACACAGAACTACAATTTTTTTCCAACAGCTCTGAAGCGCAAACATTAGCTTGAAAAACTAAACCTGAGCTTGATGCCACAAAGGGAGACGGAAAAGACCGCTCCTTCAAGATTAACTTTCACTGATGGTTTGACAGACAGCCTGCCTGGCTTATTTATTCATTTGGTGCAAGATATCGCTGGCTGGCATTTCTTAAAATATTTTAGAAGCATCACACGTGGCCTTGAGGTGTGTTTGTGTGTTCATTAATGAGTGGCCAGCCTGCAGCAGCAGATGTGATCTGCAATGCTCAGAAGACACAGACGAGGCTAGGCTATGGTTTCAGGATTAATGAAACCTTGCAGAGGTGAGCCCGTAGGCATAAATTATTACCACAGGGGCTGAGCACACACACACACACACACACACACACACACACACACACACACACACACACACACACACACACACACACACACACACACACACACACACACACACACACACACACACACACACACACACACACACACACACACACACACGCACGTACAAATATATTCCAGAATGAAGCGAACAGTCTTTCCTTTTTGCAACAAAGCCCAACACAATGGAAGCTGAAACACATCCATCATCATCCACAAGCATTAGTAGAAATGCTGATCACTCCCCAGGGCTGAGAGTCGTCTGCTGGAGCAATGAATGCATGCCAGTACAGTTAACATACTGTCGCTAACCAGATGAGGCCAATACCTTCAGATAAATTGCTGAAAGAGTGACAGATATGATGGATAAGTGGGAAAACAGTGGCTTTTTTGTTCCCTATCTGTGAACATTGAACAAAGTCAGTTTGCTGGAGTTGAACTAACATGCCACTGTGCTTGCTTGTGTAATCACGTCTCCGGCGGCATGTGTCTTTGTGTGCTCTTGAAAGCAACTTCTGGATCATTTTATTGCCATAAGTTCTGCATGGACGCCGACACATAGCCCGGGGCTGACAGCACGCATACTTTTGGCTTTCCGTGTGTGTGTGTGTGTGTGTGTGTGTGTGTGTGTGTGTGTGTGTGTGTGTGTGTGTGTGTGTGTGTGTGTGTGTGTGCGTGCGTGTGTGTCACAAAGCCGGCCTGGCACTCACTAAAAGACCAACTGCCAGAGCAGGGGGCATGAAATTAAAACTCACCACCCAGGAAAGGGGGGGGGGGGAGTAAAACTTAGAGGGAGGAGGTGGGGAAGGAGGAGTAGGAGAATAAACAAAGAATAATAAAGTTGCAGGGGGAAAACAGGACGCAAGAGGCTGGCAAATGTAAAAGTTACCCAGGTTAAACAGAGAAACAGAAGGAATGTGCAGCAGCAAAGTAAAAATGTGTTCCATATTAATGATGCATACCACAATTCTTCTATCCCATATGTGTTAAAGAGGAAGAAAATAAGAAAAAACAAAAGCAAAAAAACCCACAAGAAAGAGCATCAACTGTTTGGAGGAAAAGTGCTGCTGACCCTCAGAACTGCAAGTCATAGATCATTATATGTGTTGACTTGCCTTGTTGCCAGACATACATTTGGTTTGTGTTTCTTGTGATGGCAATAGATCACCGTTACCGGTCTAGACCAAATCAACACTGAAGCAGTGCACAGATGTGGCACGGACACATGCATATATTCACACACACACACATACATGCACACACAGACAGGCGTCTTTTCTACCATTTTCAACTCTGACCTCTAAAAAGAACGGGAGGCCCCAAGAGCCTATGATGGATATGCCAGACACAGGGAGTGTGTGAGCATGAGTGTGTGTGTGTGTGTGTGTGTGTGTGTGTGTGTGTGTGTGTGTGTGTGTGTGTGTGTGTGTGTGTGTGTGTGTGTGTGTGTGTGTGTGTGTGTGTGTGTGTGTGTGTGTGTGTGCGTGGAACTGCACATTTGTATGCTTACCTGACAATGCTACATCCTGCAGTGGAACTTTACCATTTATTTTCTTTGGTGTATTTCACTGCTCTGTGCAAATATTAAACCTCTCGAACTACACAGCATTCTTGGCACAGAGGTGTTTACAGAGAAAATATCACACTAACACATAAAGGCTGGAATACAGATATACACTTGGCTGGGAACGGCCAAGCGGATGTCCTCACCCCACGGTTTGTATCTCACCCTAGCCATGACCTTTCACCCCCACTCTGTGAGTCAGGATGGGAGGGCCCTGAGCGTGACCAATCCATTAAACTCTTCTGACAAGGATGAGGATGACATCTGAACTCCCAGAGGCAAGGGAGGGAAGGAGAAGAAGATGTCGAACAAGAGGACAGCGAGAAAAGCTGGAAGCACATCGGCTGAGGGGATAAAAGGGAGACGTCGCTGGCTTTACTTTGTTTTGGCTTTGAAATTGAGTAATGGATTCACTTTATTTTAGCTGAGCGCGCCCGGCCACAGTGATTAATTTTTTTTCTTATTAAGCAACGTGTGCGAGAGAGCACATCATATGAACCGTATCAAAGAAATTAATGAGATGCAATATGGCATTTGCTCGCAGTAAAAACAACACCTTCTTCTGTGTTTGTGATTATTGTCATGACGAATACAACTGTCACCAAGCCAATACAAAACCCATTTATTTGAATCATTTGAGTGGATGCAGGGAGAAATCGAAGACAGGCTGATGGCTGCAGAGTAGCAACAGACGCACAGGATGAGATGCACACTAACAAAGAAATGACAGAAAATGCCAGTTTGTTGCATTGAAAAACAGATTTCCCTTTGAAATGACCATTTTTGAAGGAAGTTTTGTTTTCAAAGTTTATTTATTTACTTTATACATAGTTTGTTATTGTACTTACGATGACTACAACAAATGTATTACTCAATAGATGTAGTATATTGAAGTTTACAACCTTTTAGTTTTGCAATTGAATTTCGTCCAGTGTAAAAAGCACAGCAGGAGTGTCAAACATACGGTCTAACAGCCTGCAAGGTGACATTGCAAAGTGCACAACGCACAAACAAACCCCACAATTTTCAATCAAAAGCATCTACTAGTCCTAATTCTTCCACTGGCAAGGGAGTTTGATCTGTTTAACAAGCAACAATCAACTTCATTCTCTAAACAATACTCACACTGTTGATACACTTTCCTACTTCCTCTGCAATCACACTGTTTTAACTTCAATGTGTATGGCTCAGTTTATGTGTGTGTACTCGGTGTGTACTCACTCGGAGTGACTCATGCAAAGATGCAAACACTTTTGCAGACATGCTGATACACATGCAACCAATACAAAGATGCATTCTGCTTCGGGGAAGTCGGATAAGATTTCACACATGACAATAACAGCAGAGATGCCTCGCGTCAAACTGAAAAGGGAGACATTGAGAGGAAATAAAAGAGAGAACGGGAGTGGCAGTGTAAAGGGGGGAGGCGGGGTGAGGGCTGGAGAGATGGAGAGATGGAGGGAAGAAGGAAGATGAGACTTTGAGGATGAGCGAATGAGAGTGAAAACCTTGTCTGGAATGCCTTTGTCTGCATGGGCTAATATTTGTTCGTGGATTTTGCTTTTTCCCCTTCTCTTATTTGCTGTTGACAGAAAGGAATGAAAAGGCAGATCGCCAGCAGGTTACCTAGTAGCGAGACCTTTGTGCGTGTGCGTGTGCGTGTTTGTGTATCTGTGTGTGTGTGTGTGTGTGTGTGTGTGTGTGTGTGTGTGTGTGTGTGTGTGTGTGTGTGTGTGTGTGTGTGTGTGTGTGTGTGTGTGTGTGTGTGTGTGTCCAGCAGGTTCCCAAGCAGCAGGTGGTGAGCAGAGGAAGGGGTATAAAGTCAGAGAATCTTGTTTGCCTGCTGCTACTCTGGGAGTGAACCTGCTCCAGAACCCACAACCACATGACATGTGAAACATGCAGCAAAAACATGTGCTTTCAGAGCGGACAAGGAAAAAAGGATGGAAAGACACAGACACACAGACATCTTACCCCCCCCCCCCCCCCAAACACACACACACACACACACACACTCCTCCACCCTCTCCTACTTCCCCTCCCGGGGTGTCAGGGGCTGAGGCGGCCAGGGTGTCTGCCTGAAGGCCGGTCTCACAGCGGGTCAGTCACTAAGGCGGCACTTTGATGTCTTTGTGGAAAGACTCTGAGCCTCATGTCCACGCTCATTAACTTTGTCAATGACAGATCAATGTGAGCCTGCAGAAGGCTGTGCGGCCTCAAAATTACAGCCCATTTACCATCCCGGGTCCTGACTGGCCTTGGCATGGCTTTGAATGAACACACAATGCAGCCAGAGATGGAGAGGACCTTCCCTCCTGATAGCACACATTTAATGAGTGCCGCACCCCCCCCCCCCCCCCCCCCCCCCCCCCCCCACACACACACACACACACACACACACACACATGCAAGGAGGATATTGCTCCATTTAACTCGAGCATCCTAACTTCCTATGGCTTAGTGCTCACAGACAGCAGTCACATCTCTTCACATCCTGCAGGTCCTTGTTTAATAACTAGGAGATTACAGCCCTTGTGCGTCTCCGCGCCCTAACGTCAGTCAGACAGATGCAGCCAAGCAGAGAGCTAAATCCCTGAGAGCAGTTCTGGCTTGTCTATAAAAACATGACCCACATTGTCAAGATGTAGCGCTTAACACCTTCCATCCGCCTCTTGAATGCTAACCCCTGTCTTTTGTTTTATCATTCACTGCATCTCATTTGTTTTCATTGCTTTCCTCTGCTTATCGGCGGCCTGAGTGAAGCCAGAGAAGGGTCCAATTTATTATTACAAGTGGAGAAGGTTTGTACTCTTTAGAGGGAACTCATTGCTCTGTTTTTTTATGTGTTGTTTCTTTTGTCCGTGTAGAACTTCTGCACTTATCAGGCAGGGAAATAGAAACGTTAAAAGTTAGACATATTCTTGTTTTTGGGTCACAGTTTAGTTGTTTTAAAACAAACAGACTCGTAAATTGTAAAACCATGCAGCCTCTGGAACATTCTTGAAGCATAAGGGTAAAAATTTGCCCTTTGAAGGACATTTCTGTTTCTATTCTGCAAGCGAAAGACTTCAAACAGTTTGGTTAAATAAGGGCATGAAAGGGAATGTGTTCCTACTCTGAATCAGTACTTCAGTATGATCTGGTTCACTTTAGGCCATGTGGTCACTAGCTCTCCCTGTCACGGATATTTCATTCAATCAGCACCTTTTCTCTCAGTTCAAGTCCTCTTGTCTGTTTCAATATGTTGCATTTTTTTCCCCATCTATTTAGTGTTTCTTTGTCAGACATTCACAAAAAGCCCTAGTGATGAATACACAAGGAGACATTTTATTCATTGGCTGCAATAGTCACTCAGTTTGAAGACATTCAGGAATGCAACAATTGAAAGAAGTCCTTCTAAATTCAAATTATGAATCAAAACGAATCCAAAGCCTATTTGGAAGGGCAAAAATTGCTGGCAACGGTGAAAATAATAGGAATGCAAAAAAAGCACAGACATCTGAAAACTATTTACCACTTTAAGACGGAAACAAGTACAGAAACAAATAATTCTCCATCTTGGAGAGAAGACATACGATTTGAGACTGCCTGTGCAATTGAAACCAAGGTTTTAAGAAATCAAATGTATGACTGTAATTATTATTTCACTTTTCTTGAAATCATGAGCATTACCCATAATAACCACCACAGGTTTCATTATTGAGCAAAAGCAATATTGTCGTTCACATGTTGACAAGCCTCAACACACACAACACATGTAATGTGAGACAAACACACATGCATCCACATAAACTGGCACACATACACATACATAGAAAGACACACAAAGCCTCATACACACAAACACATGCAGCCAGAGAGATCATCTGTACTGTAAATATTTAAAAAGCCTATTCCTCTGTCTGTAATTAAAACCACTGCAGCATTCCAAAGCTGTATCCCCTACCATCAACCCCTCTCTGTCATTCCCTCTCCTTACAGTCTGTTGTTCTCCGCTTCCTTCCTCCATTTTGACCTTTACTTCAGTTGCCTGGATATGGGACGTTTGAAAATCTTCTAAAAACAATGAAACTGTGGGAATCCTCTATGCCATGACTGCCCTCTCCTTGACACACATGAATCTGGCCCCCATCTCCCCTACCTTGTGCGCCCCGCCAACCTCCCACTTGCACTCACAACTCGTCTGCGAAGGCATGGGCTCATTTAGCGCTGGGAGAAAGTTAAAAAGGTCAGGTTTTGTCTGGATGGTATAGGAAGCAGGCTCTCCTGAGGAGAATGTTGCCTTTCCTGAGAGAAGTAATGATATGTTGGGACAGCCCGCAGAACAAACACAGGAACTGTGAGTCAGCGCCACACACTGTTTGGTTACCAAACTTGGGGCTTCTGTCATGCCTGGGCCTGTGGGGATACCAGGGGTAAATCCTCTCCTTGCCCCGCCGCTTCCTCCCATTAGAATTTGCCAAAATCCTGCCTTTATCACCGTGTTTGCTCTGTTGAGCTTCGCTAATGCTGCTCAGCCTCTCTCACAAGGTAGGTGTTTATATGCATGTGTGTGCGTGTGTTTGCGTTGGCCGGCGCGGTAATGCTTCCCATCCCCTTCATCATCAACACGGATGGAATTCGGAGTGTAACACAGCGGAGGCCTGAGAGTGAGAACACACACTTAGAGGCTCACAGGACAGACGTGTTCCTGGAAAGGAGAGTAACTGTATAATCTGGGTGTGCAAGTGAGTTAGTGCAGTCTGTGTGTGTGTATGTGTGTGCATGCAGAGATGTAAACAAGCACTTCTCATGAAGTGGAGATGGTCTAGGGAGAGCTGCTCTCATTTCAAACATCATTTATTTATTAGACCCCTGTGTGCGACATGCACACAATCACACAAACACACAAACACACATGCACACACAGTGACAGGAATCCTGCAGTTTATTCCATCACGCACCAGCGACCAACCTCATTCCCTCACTCGTCTATCCACCCCCTTTCCTCAATCCCTCCCTCCTTCCTTCCCTAAAATCGATGGAGTGTTTTGTCACCCAATGCTGCGTTTCGTGTAATATTCATCTGAAGAAAAAAAAAGAAGAAAAAGAAAAAACAAACCTCATCTCACACTCAATGAATTTTCATAAACTCTGTGTGGCAGTGATTGGTAAATGAAGGGCAATAGGCCTGACATACACCAACAAATGGGTACACACACACGCTCGCACACCAACAACCCCATTATCTGGGCTTCGGGTGAGTGCTTTGTTTCTTACTATTGGAATCTGACAGTGATTTATGGAGAAGGGGAGTCACACTACACCCAGATACACACAGCAATACAAAGCAAGGTTACCGGCCCAAACGTGGGCACAAAAAAAGGTTAGTGCACTACCAACAAAGCCACACTGACAGCAGAGCATGCTGTGGTTCGGGGTCAACGCCACATCAATCCAGGCCAATGCATGAATTTAGCCAACCCTCGAAATGAATGCATTGGCTCTTTTCAATAACTTGTTTTGATGAATTCCATGAAAATGAATTTCTTTCTGCTGCTTCACTCAATAATTCCTTAATGGCTCTTCCGGAAACGGCATGAGGCTCGGAAAAAGCGCCGCCAACTCTTCCAACGTTGCCCCGTTTCCAAGTTTATGTGCCAGTTTCTGGAGTCATTTTCTGCAGAATTACCGCTGTGGTTTTGTCAACGCTGTGAACCCTGAGAGGCCCGACACACCCTGCCTCTCAGCTCAGGTATGCCCTCCACAGTGCCAAGGTTTATTCAGCTCCTTCTGCACCGACATGTCAGATCTTCTTTATATCTGCTATCAGTTACTGCTCAGGTGAGGACATCACATTCCATCTGACTCATTATGACTGTCGAGAACACAAGGCAGCGATTTAGCTGGTAATTTACAACAATTTTAGCTCCACGGTTGGTTTTGGAACACACACATGCAAACGCTGCAGGAGAAAAACTCCTGAGGGAATACGAGTTTGTTGGGGGGGGTGGGGGGGTGGGGGGGTGGGGGATCTGCACAGCAGTCACAAAGCTTTTCTGTTACTCTTTTCAAAATTCACTCTGGGTGTGAATTTGGAGCTTCTCACATGCTTTACCAGATAAAACAGAAAGCTGTGATACACTTTAATGCAGAGGGAACTTTGAAAAAGTGTGGGAAAAAGCAAAGAAAAGGAAATAGCTGTGCAAGTATCATGTGCTAAAAAGTATAATGAAAGACACACTGATGAGTCAGACAAAATACCAAAGGTGAGTCATCTTCATAAAGCTTAATTTTAGAGTAAAATACTTTGTAGTTTACTCAGAAGTCCTCAGGGATGCTTAGCATAACAGCCCAACATAACAGTCGCAGGCACTATATAAACTATAACGTGTGAAAAGAGTGAGAGAAGAGATAAATAGCGGTGAGAATGGGCTGAATTTGAATAAGAGCTCATTTAAAAAAAAAAAAAAAAAAAACGCTCCCCCTCATTTTGCTCATTTCACCACTTGTGCTCTCTTGAGCGCGTTCGCTGTGGCAACAATAGTATAGGTCCGTGTGTGTGTGTGTGTGTGTGTGTGTGTGTGTGTGTGTGTGTGTGTGTGTGTGTGTGTGTGTGTGTGTGTGTGTGTGTGTGTGTGTGCGAGAGAAAGCCACTTCAGAGCTCTTCAAACTCAGCCAGCCAGCCGCAGCTAGTTTGACAATTGTGGATCGGAATTCAGGAGGCCGATTGACAAAGAGGTTCTCCCCTGGTGTGTGTTTTACAGATGGAGAGAAACACACAGTTTACAGATGAAAAGACAAACAGAACGAGGCAGAAGGAGAGTGAGAAAGAGAGAGATGAAAGCGAGAGCAGGTGTGAGCATCTGCAGCAGCACTGCCTACTCAAAGACAGTTGTCCATTCAGTGCGGCATAATTGTAGTTGCACTCGCTGCTTGTTTCCTTAATTTCCTCTTTAGAGCAATGCAGCAGTGCTTGTGTTACACATTAATTATGGTTTCTGGGATCCCCCCTCTGCCCCTCCCCCTCGTTGTTGACTGACAGCTCGGCTGCCTCCTGGCCCAGCCTGGCTCAGAGCAGCGGAGTGGGCGACTGAATAGGCTAATAAATAGTGAAGGAGGGGTTGGTCACACCCCACCCCATTGTGCCAGCTCTGTCACGCCTGACCCTTAACCAAACACACACACACACACACACACACACACACACACACACACACACACACACACACACACACACACACACACACACACACACACACAAACACACACACACACACACACACACACGCACACACACACACACACTTTGATGCCTATCAACGTGCATATGCAACCTCTTGCGTCGTCACGCATATTTGTGCTCGCACACACACCTTCACATCACCTCTGTCAGCCCTGACCCCCATATCCCATACCCCGGCTCCCCCCGTATCCAAGGTGACCAAATGAGGCCCCGACTATTGCTAGGCAACCAGGGAACAATGAGCTCCAAGGAGACGGAATGGCTTGAGCAAAGGGCAGGCTATTCTCCAGGGATGGAGGGAGGGATGGAGGGATGGGAGCCAAGGTGGGGAGAGGAGGGAACTAAGGGTGATGGGAATGGTGTAAGGACACATCTTTAACCATGTCACAAAGAGAGTGCCTGCCTGGGAAACCAGGCATTGCTTCTCTAACCCCACTGGACGTCGCACTACATCCCAGCTAACTCTCACAATCTGACTTCTTCTGGTTGTTCAATCTCCTCTCCACATCCACATAGAGAATGAGGTGAAGATGAGACCAAAGCTCGACAGTAAATATATTTAAATAAAAAAGAAATATTGCATAACTTCTTCTTCCTTTCTCAAGATGTCTGTCGGACATCTATTTGTTATTCTACGCAGACAAACCCAGGTTTGACAGCACTCTGACAAGTTGGCACAGCCTGAGAGACATTAAACTAATTTGGTTGTTGACACCAGCATCCAAAAGCTTTCACTTTACTTGTTGTTTTAGCAGAACCTTTTTTGAAGAGTTCTGCACCTCTACCCATGGTGCTGTAAGGCTTCTCACACACATGTATAACCATTTCTCTAGTTTTCTGTATCAAGTAACACTGCTCTGAATGGAAGTAAGGATGATTGTCAATGGGCCAAAGGGTAAATAAAAATGAGATAAAACAGCTAATATGAGCACTGTTGAAGTGTGTCTGGGTGTCGGGTCATCAGCCTGTGAGTATATGCAAAGTCTTGAATGGTACAGACTTTTTACAAGCTATTCATCGAGCAGAATCTGGCTAAAGGCCGATTAAAGTTTGCACTGATCGGTGCACAGAAACTGTGAGTCACTTTATATACATTATGCAAGTTGACAAAACTTGCCTCATTCTTCAGTTTTCAATAACTCTTAACTCAATATCGATATAGGGATGGATGGATGAGCTATTTATCTATCTATCTATCTATCTATCTATCTATCTATCTATCTATCTATCTATCTATCTATCTATCTATCTATCTATCTATCTATCTATCTATCTATCTATCAATCACTGGGTGCCAACGTATAGCCAAATGATCCTAACAGCAGTAATCCCTGTCTGTGGATTTAATAAACGTGTCATGGGAACTGGACAATAACGTGTGAGGCTGGGCATTATGGACATACATGTATGCACATGTGCATGCTCACACACACAAACACATGCACACAAATTGGCTTTGAGGGATTTCACAGACTGGGCAAGGAGAAATTGAGGGGGTAGCAAACATTCTGCTGGCTGAAGTCGAATCAAAGAACATCAGACTTTGTTCAATTATTCTTCCCTCGGCTTGACTTTTTTCCCCCCGAGGCTTATTCAAAGGGCAACTTTGTAAAGAGTTGACACACCCAGAGCGCGACCAGAGTAGGGATGGAAAATGTATGAGTTACTGTGTCTTCCGTTGATTTGTGCACTATAGTGTGGTCCTGCTCAAAGTATCTGACCTTCTGTGGTCAATAAATATCAGTAAAAGGTCTTGGGAATAATGCATGAGATGGAGGAATGCTAAAACTTTCACAAACTATAATGGTTCGATGCAGCCTTTGGACACTGTTGACTTCATTGGAAGTGTTTCAAGCTCCAGGCCTCACCTTGACTGAAATGGACATGCTTCTGTTCTACAAGCCAGTGCCGAGCTGGTGAAATTCACCTCACTAACACCGACAGCAACAATACTCCCTCCAGCCATCGGCTTGATCTTCACATGAAAGACTCTGCAAGCATACTATCACTACCTGCGGTTCATTGAGACCTCCAGCCCTGAGGGTCTTTTATAAGCCAGAGGAGATTGAGAAATTCAGCCAGGCGGAGAGAGGAGGAGATCTCTTATGGGGCTTGCCATCCAAGCATGCAGGTGTTGAAGATACAGATAAGACACGGGGAGAAACTAACAGAGTGGAAGCCAAGGAAAGTGAGAAGAAAGGCAAGACAAGGTAGAAGCGAGGTACAGTGAAAGTAGCAGAGGATTGGGGGGGGGGGGGTAATAGCGGTAGACCGGGGGAAGCTGACAGAAGAAGGAGGCCTTCAGCTCATATCTGTGTGCAGTGTTTCATCCTATGTAGGCCTCAGTCTCACTCAGGCCTCCTCCAGCGGAGTCCAGCTTTGAAGTGATAATGGGACTTTGGATAATGCTCAATTGCAGGTGTCCCTGGCTCCTGCTCCCTCCCAGCCTCCCAGCACAGCCCACACAGATGAGAGGAGATGGGAATCCTTTCAGACTCTGCAGATGAGGCCAATCTTTATTCTTTGTGCCTCTTTTTCTTTCTTCCCCTGTATCTGCCAACCTCACTTACTTCATCCCCCAAACTATATATATATATATATATATATATATATATATATATATATATATATATATATATATATATATATATATATATATATATATATATATAGGACAGAATATAATGAAATGTTGATAATATGTTTTGTATTCCTCTCCTTTCTTAGATTCGTTCTGCTCTCCAACTTTGACTTCTGTCTCCATTTTATTTCCTTTTTTTTTCTCCAATCGATGGTACCCCTTTCCAGTCTTTTGCTCTATCTGAGGTTTCAGATTGGTGCGGTGGCACAACAGGTATAGACACTGCACATGCACAGGTCTGCTTGCAGATTTCATTTCCAGAAGCGTTGGTAGAATGGGGCAGGTGTGAGTATACAGTGAAACAGCAGGGAATGGGAATTGATTTCATCTCCAACTGATTTCCTGTTAAACTGTGCAACACTAGGAAGGACAGGCATCTCCTGCAAAGAACATCTTCCTCACCAGGGGGCAAAAAAAAATCTCGTCAATAGGTATACAAACACACAGCGGGTCTAATGAGATCACAACCTCATGCCAGGATATCAGTAGGTGAGTATTGTGAGAAGGAGCCAATATTGGAAACAGATCGGTTCTTTCAACTGGTATGGATGCAATCCACTAAATCTGAGGTTTCTTTTTTTGTTCACTGTAAAATAATACTGTGCAGAATGTAGAATATAGATCTACAAGACAGCATGGTCTGCTTGGATTACATTTCAAACAGATGTGTGTTCACTCTCTATTCTCCAGGTGCTGCATGTTTGCCCTGGTTTCACCAGTCATACTGAGAATGTTTACCTGTGCACATAACTCATTTGAATGGATAAACAAGTCTATTTCAGTGTTTACATGAAACAAACAGACAATTGTTTGTTTGAAAAGCACTATAATGTCCAATAGATTTCGGACCATATGCGCATGTTTAATGTTTACGATCATTCTGGACAAATGAGCATAGAGCATACTTATATGTTTGCATATATTCTATAATAATAGTTGTGAATCATTATAAATCACACAGAATTTGAACAGATGTAGATGAATAATTGGTCGCTTTAGTTGGCATAGGTCTGTATGACAGTGTAGTTGTTGGTACTGTGGCCTCACAGTGTTACGAGTTCCTGGTATGAGTTCAGGCTGTGGAGTGTGCATGTTTTCTCTGTGCTCGTGTTGGGTTTTCTTCCACAGAAGAAGTGGATTAAAATCCATGGTCTTGTGTAGTATGGGTCAATGCCTGTAACAATGCCAGATATTCCTGGACATCCAACACACGACACTGTACAACTACCACCTACAGCTACTCACCAAACAATCAAAATACAGGAAAATATGATGCAATGATCAGGAAGATTCAGGAGGGGTACAGCATTTCGCACAGGCATCAGCCCATCATAAGAGACAGAGATTTGAATCAATCATATCACAATGACACAATGATCACAGGCTTCGCCCAATTAGTGACACAAACAAAAATTAATCATGAGCGAGCAGGAGAAAGTTTCACGAATAGAAACACAATGACAGCCGGTGTTCCCCTACTTCATATTCGGCACATGAAGCTGCAGGATTTTCTCTTTGTAAGGCGCAATATTACTTGCAAAAATAGTAAAACAATGAGTGGCTCCCACACTTTGGCAAGATTTGCCACCATACTTATGATTCCGTGGAGGTTGACATAACACAACAAACCATGTTGTCACACCCAAATATAAGAAATTAAATTAAGTGATGAACTTATAAGACTGCTAAAATTGTAAAGTCTGACGATAAAAATTTACTTCACAACAGCTTTGGTACTGAAACAAATTCTTCTCATAGATACGATGGTATTCAATAGCTGATGTGAAACAAGGTTAAAACAAGCTGAAACATTAAATAACTGGACTACATTTCACGCAGTGATGTTAACTTTAGTTGCTTAAGCTTTGAGTCACTGTACTCATTGGGACACTCAGCTGTTTCTTACGTAAAACACACACTTCTGCCATTCCAACTATTTGTGTGGTGTGTGTGTACAAGTGTCGGGAAGTGAAATCAATCAACATTTGACCACATTACTGATCAAAATGACTGCCTTCCTTCCCTCAATTAGATTTGTATAAAGAAAATAAAATTACATCCTCGGTGTTTCATGCAGCCTCGGGATTACATCACCGTAAGTGCCGATGTCATATCCTCTTTTTTCTATTGTGAGGCTTTGGGTTCCAAAACAGCTGCAGCTCCTTCATCTTCTGTTCATTAGCCAAGACCCAGCTTTCTGGCCATTTTGAAAACACCATCAGACATCTCACAGTGCAGAGAATCATAACTCACAAGTCCAAATGTTGAAAACTATGATCTGGCACATGGCAGTGACATGACATTTATGATAGGTTGTTTAAAAAGTATAAACCCATGCTGTCATTTTCAAGACCAGTGACAGATAAACGTTTTCGTTTGCTCAGGCGCTTGTGCGAAAAGGAAGACTTATGTAACATCCACCTGTAAAGAATTAAATGTTGCATCAGATCTGAGTCTTTAGGTTAGTAACTTCTCAAATCTATTGAGATTGTTTGACTCATACATTTAACTTGAAAATACATTATCACATATAACTACTGTTAATCAATGATGCCCAGTATATTTATTTGCTTCTTTTTTAATAAAAATCTATTGAGAAATTCATCCAAAATAGATACTTTTGTTGAAAGAAATGAACTATCTGGTCAGTATAATGTCTTTGAACAGATATTCAATGTATTATCCTCTGCACATTGCACATGAGAGTGTTTCACACTTTAATCTCTCCTTTGCATCAAGTGTTGTTAAAACATGATGACATGCTAATTTATGGCAAGATAAATCGAAGATTAAGTTAGTAAGTTAAGTAACTTTATTCTCTCAAGAATTATGTTTTATTGGCAGACGGATTAGAGAATACTTTGTTTAAATGACAAGTACATGTAATCAAAGCGTTATCCACGCAGCCACAATCAGCTCTGTTGGCTATTTTTAACAAAGGCAGTGGCCTGTTTATGGGCAGCTCAACATCAGCAACAACAAAAAACCCACAAACACTGCCTCACCAATCTCCGAGCGGACAATGAGGACTTTCTTGGCTGAGAACCAAACCAACAAACGTGTTGTTACAGGTTTGCCTCATACACCATTAACCTGCACTATCTTCACCTCATTAACCTCAAGGCAAACATAGCGTCATCTCTGTGCCATGAAGGACCTTTGAGAAGCAACTTTAAAGTCTGTGGAGTCACTGAAAACAAAAGCCCAGAAGGCATGCTGAGTTAAAAACAATAGGAATGGACCTGCTCACTGCAGACAGGCAGGAGACGGAGTCCAAAGTTCTCTCTCTCGCACGCGCACGCACGCACGCACGCACGCACGCACGCACGCACGCACGCACGCACGCACGCACGCACGCACGCACGCACGCACGCACGCACGCACGCACACACACACACACACACACACACACACACACACACACACACACACACACACACACACACACACACACACACACCAGACAGATATATAGCCACAGGGATGAGGAAGGAGTTCAACTAAGTTTCTCCTTCCAGAGGATAAAGGGATGCATCGAAAGCCTATAATTACGCACACATGCACGCACACGCACACGCACACATGCATGCACAACTAAAAATTCAGAAATCTCTTTCCATCCATTACACCACACTTTTCCCAAGCAATAGGATCAGTTTTCAATCAGAAAATATGAGGCGCTTTTTGAACTCTGTCTTTCGCTGTGTGTCTTCCGTTTGCTCTGAAAACATAAACAGCCCCACGAGTCCGGGCCCTGAGCATTGGTTGCTACAGCAGCACATCAGCAGGAGGTGGGCAAAGTGGTGTGCGCAGTGGTGACTGTGTGATTGTGTGTGTGGAGGCATAATTTTCCCTCCAGTTTGTTTGCTCTTTTTAAATCTCAGAATCAGAGACAGAGCCCGAGGCCACAGGATAGGGCTGGAACAATCATTTACTGTATGTGTGTGGGTTTGCCGGGCATGTCTGCTGGGCAATTCATGCTTGCATGTCTGTGTTTTTGTATGGGTAAAATTTGTGCTTCTTTGCAGGATGTTAGCAAGAGTTTTCAAACTTGCCTTCCCTCCCCACACTAGGGATGAAAGTTTGCGTTTGGGTCTGATTGGGTAACTTCCAATGCTGCGCTCCAGAGTCTCAAGTCCAGACCCTAACAGCTCATAACTAGAGGTTAGGCACAAATACTGTAGTCTTCCTGCTAAGCACCTCACAAATGACACTTTCATATGAAGATCCAGTGCAGATAGTGTTGATCGAAACCCCAGATCTTGAAGTTAACTGTAACGAGATGGACAGACATACTGAGAGCGGGAAACACCCAGTGCAGCAAGATTACACTCTATTGTGACTGTGATGAATGAGCTGCGTTTGTCAGCCTGATAGCTGCATTCGTAATCCACACTGCCTGACTGTACAAAGACTGTTACACACACATTTGACCACACGCTCATAAGCGGGACAACTGAATGAGCGCTATATGGGTTGTTATTCCTGGACCGGGACTGCAGCATTCCTCAAACCCTAGCTTTGAGATTCCAGTGTGTGTGTGTGTGTGTGTGTGTGTGTGTGTGTGTGTGTGTGTGTGTGTGTGTGTGTGTGTGTGTGTGTGTGTGTGTGTGTGTGTGTGTGTGTGTGTGTGTGTGCGTGTGTGCGTGTGTGTGTGTGCGTGCGTGCGTGCGTGTACATGAGGGTAGCCTTTTTCTCCCGTGTGTCAATTCCAATCTGAACCGTGCCAAGCCAGCCGTCACAGAGGAAAACTGTCGGCAGTGGCACATAGCGAGGAGGAGGAGGAGGAGGAGGAGGAGGCCTCCTTCAGCAGCTCAGCAAGTGAAATCCCTATGTGTGTATACTCATGACGGATCTAGACCACACTGTGATGTCTTATTCATACCATATCAATTCATAATGACCAGGCTAGTCCCTGATGTGAATACGTACGTACATGCACGAACACATGCGCACAAGTGAGCGTGCACATGATTGGGACGGTCATCCAGAAGAACTTGTGTGTGTGTGTGTGTGTGTGTGTGTGTGTGTGTGTGTGTGTCTGTGCACGCGCACGCTTGTTTGCTTGTGTGGAAATTTAGAGCAGCAAAGACGGTATAAGTATGTAGAGTAGCATGTACCAGACACTGGACACATAAGCATGCACGCACTTCACATCACATGCACGCCCGCACGCACGTTTAGACACAGGGACCACTGATGTCCCAGCGCCTTAGTGTGAATATTTAACAAGCCCCCAATCCATCTGTTCAATTATTCATGAAGAAGGACACAGAATCGTTAGTAAATATAAACAGTGCTGTTTCCGTCTTGCTGCATCTTTGCGCTTCTCTTTTGCACCTCTGACTCTCACTGGCTTTCTTTCTCCTTTAACTTTGTTCTTCCGTCTCTTTTTTTTTGTCCTTTCACTCTTTCTCTCTCTGTCTCTCTCTCCTGTTGTGCTGCGGTTGTGAATATTTCAGATGGCAGAGTGGTTTTTAAATTATCCCCTTTTGGCTTCCGCTCTCCTCACATGGTTTGGTCTGCATTTCTCTCTCACACACGGTCCTACTCGTAAAGAAAACAGTGACAAGCCATAAAAGCCACTTTTACCCACCGAGGAGTACAGGGGCAGGAAGAGGGACTGGAGCAAAGAGTTAAAGCTGGCCTGATATTTTTTTGGGTTGCCACCATGTCAGGTATTTCATTCAAATACAAACGTCAAGGCTCATGCGCAGCCTGTGGACTGAAAGTTGCAGGGGAAAAAAATACTCCTTGACTTAAGTTTTGTGGCAACTGGGAATTGTTGGTGTTGCTGTAACCAGTAATAAAATAGATACTTTCAATTAAACTCACAAAATGTGTCTCTGCTGAGAAACAGTAACCTTATGTTGAAATGAAACACAAATGCAAGTGAACTTGCTTGAACTTTTGGAGGTGTTTCACCTTCCAATGTCAATGAAACATTACCATGATTTTTATGGATTATGAGTTATTGTGAGCAACTTTTACTTCTTAAATCTGTGCAGCGACGTTATTTTACAGGCGGGCACCTCAATCTCCAAATAAAGCTAAACCAAATGCATTTGCTGCCGATGTAAACTGGGGAGCGGTCATTAATTTCAGTGAGCTGACCCTTTCAGAAGGTATTTTTTGGTGAGTTACATATTTTGCTTTTCCTGTGTCTGAGGTTTGCTTAATAACCGAGTCTGTAGTGTCAGCGTTTACTTCAGACAAACCACAGTCCAGGAATCAGGGTATGTGCCATTGATGGCAGAGAAAACCCCTGATGAAGCTGGGTTGCCATGGGGATTACTGGGGTCCAAACAGTTTTGCGAGAGAGAGGGAGAGAGAGAGAGAGAGAGAGAGAGAGAGAGAGAGAGAGAGAGAGAGAGAGAGAGAGAGAGAGAGAGAGAGAGAGAGCACATGGAGGCAGGTCATTCATCAGTTGAGACAAAAAGAAGGAAACGACAAGACCAGCTCAGAGCATTAACAGTCTGCCAGATGCACACACACATGCATGCAATGCCTCACACACAGATCCGTATTAGACAAACACTTAAAATCAGTCACAAAGCGAATGAAAAGGTGCATTCACATTAGTCTTTCATGCAGTCATACACACAAAGTCAAAAGTCAAAAGAGTTAATTTGCTTGCTTTGTGGCACAGAACCTTTTGGAAGACCAGAGCCAGTTTACAAGCCAATCATTGTGAGAGAAAATGAAAAGGGAGGAAAATACTATATACTGAATGACAACAAGGTGAAAAACAAGTGGGGAACACTGTGACACGGAGATGATTTATAGGTTTAATGATAGTGCACATTATTTATTCTAAACCTCCTTCCCCCAAACAACTCTTTCTTCTCATAGCGAGCTACCGTTCCCTAAGCATCCAGCTATCAACAAACACAAAACACTGCATCCCTCCAACTCAAACACAGAAATGCGGCTCCGCGGCAACACATAGTTGAAGCGGCTCTTTTATCTACACCCAAAGCCATATAAAGAACACAATCCCTTGTGTGTGCATGCCATCCACACATTAGCACACACAGATGTAATTATAGTGTTATATGGTGTGTGTTTGTGTCTAATTAGTGTTATTTACATTTCCCTCTTTTTTTCTGTGTGTGTGTCTGTGTGTGTGTGTGTGTGTGTGTGTGTGTGTGTGTGTGTGTGTGTGTGTGTGTGTGTGTGTGTGTGTGTGTGTGTGTGTGTGTGTGTGTGCATGCCTCTGTCCCAGCCAGTATTTAAGTGTGTCGTTGGAGTTAGTGCACATTGATACAACTGTCAGCCAGAATGAACTACAAACCAAAAGAGATTTTATTTATTTTAATATACAAAGATTTTTAAGAATGATCTCTAGCTATAGTTTATTCAGCTCCCCTGCAGTGCACTTTTTACCGCATCAATGCCTCCATCAATCCCCCCTGGGGAGACGCCCAAGGGTACATTTTAGCCATCACCTCACCCCACCTGGTGATGTGGGGGGAGGGTAAAGATACTGACCAATAATGAAAGTAACACCCTTTTCAAACAAGCCTGCACTGTGGCCGGTATTTGTTTGTTCACCCCCCCTCATTGCCAACCTGAGCAAAAACCAGATGCTATTCCCCGGGGGCAGCCATCAGGCTAACAGCTCTGCAATCCTCCAACTAAGCTCACCTATCCCTCTTTTTTCCATCCATCCCGCGGTCCTTCCTTCCTCCCGCTCTCCCACTGCGTAAAGACACTAATTACAAACACGGATGAGTAGATTAGAGATCTGAAGAGCGGTGGAAGTGGGATAAGGAGAAGTGAGGGGTGGCGGGATAGGGGCAACAGGTCTTTAACCATGATGGATGTAACTCTATTTTCACTGTTATTGTTCACTTATGCTGTGCACAGTGCCCCTCACCTCCGTGCCACAGTTCCAATTGCATTCTGGCTGGTGCAATCATTCATAGGCAGCTTTAACTAACTCTTACAATCTCTAATCCTTTCTAATCAATTCCAATTATCTTTTCACTGCTCCTCATGCATCAGTGTCCCTCGTATCTCTCAGGCACAGGAAGAGACAGAGGAGCGGGGGTGAAGATAAGAGGGTAGAGCTTCTGTAAACAGAAACCCCTACTGGTTTAGCAAAATACACCTCTTCAAGATGAAATTTCTATTTTGAGCACAAGTTAAAAAAAAAAGAAACTGCTTTGGTCATAACTTGTTTCAAGCTCAAGCAAAATAATTTCTTCAAGATTAAAAAGAAGTACTTCTCATTTTCTTCTTGAAAGATTTCAGTCAAACCCACCTGTGTGCAGGCTCTTCATCTTCCCTTTGTAGTGGAAGCTCATTACCCTGTAAACTTAATGACTGCATGGGATCAAGTGTTTAAAACTCCCCACAAAACAACACTCCTCTGCTCATTTAACCATCAGCCTTTTATTAACTTGATAGCTTTTCCTCTAAACTTTAATGAGAGCAACCATCTCATCTGGTCTTCTTGCTCCTCTGCCTCGCTTCCTGTTATGCTCATGACCAACAGCCGCAACTACCTTTCTTTCAAAAACCCCCTCTCTCCAGAATGAGCAAAAGAGAAAATGGAAAGAGAGCACGACCATAGGAGATGGACAGAGTCTTAAAAATGAAGAAAACGGGAGAAATTAATCAGGTTTCCAAGAGAGTGGGAAACCATCTACGTAAGTGATTCACCTGAAGGCAGGGGATTTTCACGTTAACCTTTCCTCGTTGAGATCATAACGGCAGACCCTAACAAGCTACTGCAAAGTCTCTCTCTCTCTCTCTCTCTCTCTCTCTCTCTCTCTCTCTCTCTCTCTCTCTCTCTCTCTCTCTCTCTCTCTCTCTCTCTCTCTCTCTCTCTCTCTCTCTCTCTCTCTCTCTCTCTCTCTCTCTCTCTCTCTCTCTCTCTCTCTCTCTCTCTTGCTCTCACTCTCTCTCTCTGTCTCTCTCTCTCTCAGTTGTCCGTAGATACACTCAAAAATGCACACGTAAAATAGCAGCGAAAGTCTTCCTCTGGGAGATGAGGACCTTTTAAGTCCATTAAAAGCTGCTGGCGAGAGCAGGACACGACTGTAACCTAACCGCATCCGACTGCAACCAGAACCCACGGTGTGGCCCAGACACAGCACTTGGGGATGGGGAAACATCTCAGGAAAAACCTTTGTCTTCCACTGATGTTCCAAAACTCTCCTCATTTTTTAAAGTCTTTCAGCTAATATTATCTGTCAATGAACCTCTGGCACCAGAAAAATTGCGTTACTATCAATTCCATGGCTCTGGATTGTACATTTGTTTAACTTTTAAATAATGAGCAGTCTGCCACACCTAAGAGCTTCAAGGTTTCTCTTTATTCCTGCCAAGAATGAAGAACAAATGAGTGTATACACAGACGCATAACAAATCGATTAAGAAATGTTAAACAAAGTCTCCTTCTCCGTAAACGTGGCAGAAAAGCCCGTGTTGGGTTCAGAATAATGACCATGAAGTTCGATTGGATGAAACAGGGGCGCTGTGATAGAACAATCCTCTGGCTTTTGGCAAGGCTCGCCCCTCCAGATGGACTAATCACGCTTGTTCAAGGCCATCCGCTGGTCTGGAAGGCCTTGGTCTGCTCGATGTCTGTTCCAGCAAGACAGGCAACTCAGTGCTGCTCAGTGTTCGCCAGCCACAAAGAGGTCAGCCTTGCCTCAAAGGATGAGGCTTTCCCCTAAAACCCGGGAGGGTGACTTTGGCATAATGATAGGTGACGCGAGGAGATAGTTGTGAGGAAGTGACAGATAGATTCAAGATGGTGTTAAACATCAAACAAAAGATAAACAGATGGAGAGCAGAGGCTGGGATCATGGGTTAGTAGTACCACGATGTGGATATAAGTGAGGGAAATTATTTTTCCATGTCCCACTGTTTCATTATTCCCAGATGCTCCAGGTAATCTGAACTGCAATAATGGAAGCTGGAATGATCAGCGAGCAACAGGGACACTGATTATCCTGAAAAAAGTCAGAAAAGTCTGAGCCTTGCTACGGATGAGAATAAAAGTTAAGCATTACTTAGGGATGGTCTTCGCTGCATGAGGGCGCACAAGTTGAAAGCTGCGCGAGTGTGTGCGACACGGCGGGACCAGTCTTAACGAGAACGAAACCAAAACTGTGACGACAAAGTCTGAGTGCACTGGCAGAGTGAGAGTCGGGAACTTGACATAAAATGACCTTATTATGTAAACCAGACATTCTTTTACCTGGACCCGAGTTCAAAGTCTGATGTGTCCCAAAACTCAAGTCTCACTGTCACATCAGCTTCCTGTCACCAGACAGTCCGACGGAGAAACTGCAGATGACTTGGTTTTAGATGTATGAAACCCAACATCGCATTTTTTCCAACCTATATTTAACCAGATGAGTTCCATTGAGATTGCAAGATCTCTTTTTCAAGATGGCGACAGCACCAAGATATACATTGTAAAATATACAGCAATATTTTCGCAAAGCAAGGCCTAAACATCATAAATTGGCGAGGAAGGAAAGCAGTTACACGCTCTAATAGAAATCTGCCTCCATTCCTTTCATCACGTTTTCAAAATTCATGATCGGTATCAGCTCTTGTAGCTGGAGTTCAGCCTCCTAGTTATTCCAGGCTTGTAGGGGCAGAGAACATAAAACCTTTATTCACCAAGAGCAGCGCAAACCTTGGGGACAGTCAATAAAATGATGTCATTTGAGCACAGACAATAAATGCTGGTTCCGTGTAAAACATATCTGCAAAGGTAAGAGTGTGTGAGTCTGGTCAGGGAGGGCCACTCAACTGTGTCGTATAAGATGCAACGGTAAGCTAGAACTTTGCAGCCTGGGACAAACCCATGGAGCTATGGTATACAGTGTCCAGGCAATGCAAGCAATCATACCATAACTCTGGACAAGTCCGGATCTCCAGTCCAGGCAAAATACGCGTGTTAACTAGAAATCCTTCTTTAAATGTATTTAAACCAAAGCCCACACTCATCAGCCTCATATCTCTGAACAGCACTGGTGGCTTGGTTAATACAGACAGGAAGAAGAGGGATGGCATGTGTGCTGACAGAGAGACAAACTGCTCAATTGAAATAAAATAGTGAATGTACTTACAGTCGAGACAGTGCTGGGTTCTTCTGAAAAAGTAACTCAGGAAGCTGCTGCAGTTGATTACGGTTCAGCCGCCTGCGGCAGGGAAAACGTACGATCAACCAGTGAGATTGTACGAGTGTGTCCTTGAGAGTGTAGGCTGTGAATAATTTCTCCTAGCTGCTGTAGAATCAGCTCAGCCGCAGGCTATTGTGTTTCAGTGCGCACTGAATGTCACATAAATATCCAACTGGAAGTTCAGGGGAATTAAACTGCGAGTCGGAGACAGTGCCGTAAATTATCTCGGCACAGTTAAATTACCATGTTGTGTCTACTTGAATTCATAGTTCTGCTGACTTTCACAAAACAACAAAATAGAGGCATTTATATTGAAACAGAAAGGTCACATCCAATAGTTATACAAACATGAATACATTTTAATCTGGAGGCAAACGATCAAAACAAGATGTTTTTAAATAAAATTAAGAGAAATGACTGAGCCTATGCAAGCCCAAGGAAGCACTGACAGGAAGGGTTGGCAAAGGACTCCATGTCAAACGACTAACATCCAAGACTGGCAGGCTTTATGCAAATACAACAATTAAGTCAATGAGGAACAGACTGTTGCTAATCTGTTGGAAACCACAACTCTCTCCTCTCTGAATGGCCCATTGGAGGCACATGGGAGTGAATGCAGTGACTGTGGCACAGAGAGGCTGCGGATCTGAAAGGGAGGCCTCTGCCCGGCCTCCAGACACATTCAGGCAGATGTTGGGATCTGTGCCACTCACTGTATACACTGAAAGGGGGTGCCTGCCCAGCCGAGGTGGAGACTCAGTGCATGATGGACACAAACTGAATACCATTGCTCCGCTTACACTGAGCCGTACCTGCTGGTGGGTTAGTGGCTTTAAAACATTAGAGAAATGAGCCACTTAATTTCCACATTGGTCTGGCACATGGAAATGTCTACCCAATGTTTGGGATCGGTTGAATATGAAAGACGAGGAGGAAAGGCGAGCTGCGCGCGGCCTCAAGTTTGGTTATGTAGATTGTTAATGTGGGTTTTAGATGAAGGGGAAAGACTTTTATAAGTCAACCGCCATGTCTGCATGACAGCATGTGTTCATAAAGTCATCTGCTGCGCAGGTTTCCATGTGGCTAGCACTATTGATTTACTAATGAGTGGGTGGAGGTGTGGTTGATTGTGTTTGTCTGGGTGTTTTCCCAGCCAGTTTACAAGCTGTGAAGGAGTCCTGGTGCTGTCCAGATGAGCCAAGGTCTGTGGTGGAGGAGGTGGGGGGGGGCAGGATTTTAAGCCCACATATCCCACTGAGGGCATTCCTGCCAGGCAAAGCTAATAAAAAATACTCCGGGCCCTTAGTGTACCCTCTCAGCACCATCCAACCACAGTGGAATGACAGGGAAGTGCCTCGCACTTGATACATGATGAGTTCCTCCTGTTTCTGTCATTACTCTCAACTTACACAGGCACTGGAAATGATCAAGAAGAGGGCGGGATTTTGATCTCAGGTTCAAGTTTAGAAAAGTAATACAAATGTGCTCAGTGCATCTACAGACAATTCCGGATGGTACTCACAGTCTCTCCAGCTCCTTCATGTCATCGAAAGCCCCGCGCTCGATCACGGTGATCTGATTCTCCATCAGCTGCCTGCAGAAGAAAACAGAGGGAGAACAATATAAGATATTCATTAAAGCCTGGAGACAGTCAGTATGGTTTTAACACAGTATAGGAGGTGTGTGACAGTAAGTATCTCAATATAGGTGTAGTATATTCAACACTCCCAGCTACACGGAGAGGGCAGTGGCGTGGACTGAGGGTACAGTGTGGAATCTTGGCAAAGGAAGCAGAAATTGCAGCCAGGAAAGTTTCCAAGGTGGCTCAAGTTGTGTGGGTCTGGGCTCTAGTGTGGTCCACAGCAGCAGCAGCTGGGTGGAGACGAAGCGAAAAGTAGGCAGGGGGTCAGAAAGTGTGTGGTGGGCTCCAAGGTTTTTACCACTGGCATCATCAAGTGAGTCCAAGACCTTACGTGTTTGTTTGTGTTTGTGTTTGTGTTTGTGTGTGCCTGCTGGATATTACGACTGACGACTATCGGCGTTTCAGCAAGCACATCAAGGCCATTGGTTATACGCAAACAAACATGCATAAGCACACAAACTAAACAGACTCACGCCCCTTGCCTCATTTATACTGCCAAAGCTAATGTGCAAAAAAAAAAAAAAGTGGCTCAGATAGTTTTGGAAGTGTTACAACAACACAAAGTCAGAAAGGAGAGAAAAGTGTGCAGCGGATTTCGAAGCAACAAGCACTTTCCTTCATTACGTATACAACTGTTCTGTGTTGAAGGAAACCTCTGATGTCTCCTGTGAGGCCGCGGCACACTGCAACTCAGCAGTCTGGGCTTCCTCCCCATCGAATATAAATGCTAATCACAGTTCACACTCCATAAACATGGAGAGAAAAGTGCAATTCACCTCAGATCTCTTACTCATGAATTTAGATGGAAGGGGAAAAAAAAACAACTGATGAGTTCTTTTGATTTGAGAAACATTTTGTGAGGATTGCCTGAAGGCGTATTATCTTCTGTTGCTGTGATAATTCACATTTTCTTTTCTAGTGGTTATTATGTTGCATTTTGTTTCACAGATCAACATATGCACGTGCACGTGCGCGCGCACGCGCACACGCACACGCACACACACACACACACACACACACACACACACACACACACACACACACACACACACACACACACACACACACACACACACACACACACACACACAGCTGATTGAGAAGCACTGAGCACCCCGTGCCAAATGAATGGAGCTAAATCAGCTGTGTTGATTTTAGGCTGACAGGATAGATGGCAGCTGACTGTAAAGATAAACCCCTGTTCCTGTTTCTTTCCTTCTGAGGGTTGCCCAGGGGTCAGCAGGATCAGAGATCAACCCACTGTTAGTCTTAATGCTGCTGCCCCACAGAGACTTTTCCTGGTGGCCCACACAAGCAATTTAGTGCACATATGCCATGTTAATCATGCATTATGTATATAGTTGGCTGACATTTAACAAAAAAAAAAAAAAAAGCAGCCAGGCTGTATGTGTGTTACATGTAAGTGGTTTACAGAAAAGGAAATTTCTTCATTAGAGTGCTGCAAGGAGTTGTTTCCTTCCTACTTGCCGGTGACAAGCTGGCGACATGAAGGCATTTAACCTCAACGTGGAGGCAGAAGGTGGCGCAGAGAAGGAGGCATGCATGAGAAGATGTGAGGTGGGACCAAAGTGGGAAACTGGGAAAAGAAGTAGAGTACAGGGGGATGGGCAAGTAATGATGAGGAAGTTGTCAGGTTTGTAGGAATTATGCTCAGCTTGTGTTACATTTAAAACATGTTGGGGTCTAAATGGCTTCCCCTTCAGCTGTGTTTTAGCACCTATGGCACCGCTCACAAATGCATGTGCACATATGCACACATATAGACACTTTTACAACTACTTTATAACCTGAAGTCACAAGTGCTGTTTAATTTCACCAGAAAGGGAGTCAATGACTTCACCTGAACGCGTTAAATGTGTTGAGAGCCTATTTGGGACAGGCTGCGTGTGAGCACATTTTAGGTTGATGTGTGGGAACAGAGGGCAAGTGTGTGTGTGTGTGTGTGTGTGTGTGTGTGTGTGTGTGTGTGTGTGTGTGTGTGTGTGTGTGTGTGTGTGTGTGTGTGTGTGTGTGTGTGTGTGTGTGTGTGTGTGTGTGTGTGTGTGTACGGGACAATAAATGCAACTACACCAGCCGGAACACAATGAGAGAGAAGTCCATTATATTACTGGCTGCAGTCATTCAGTAGCTTAATGTACTTTGGAGTAGACTCTTGACGAATGTGTTGCCACTTCAGTGGGTTTATGGTAATTCGAGCAGCCAGGCAGCGTAACTCCCAAAACAACCACTTTTGATGCTGCTCAGGTATATATGCAAGAATAAATAAATCCTAATGTAGTCCACAGCTTTAAATGTCTCATGATCACATATGACGGTAAATGCAGGTACTTACAGAACTCGAAGGTACTTCAGTCCAGCAAAGTCACTTTTGGTGACACGTGTGAGGTTATTCCCATTCAGCTCCCTGAAAAGAGAAAGATGCAAACATGCATTAATATATAATTCATTCTTCTCCAGACCTGTTCAGCTTGATGACTAAAGGAGCAGACAGTGACATGGAAACACATTAGTCTATTGATACTAAAGCCAAAATCTTCATAATTCTTCATAATTTATGTAAACTTACTCCCAGTGTAGTACATGCTGAAAATATGTTTGAATGCTGTTGTAACACAATTTAAAACAATTTCATCTATTACAGTATGCTGGTAATGAATTAAAATGGGAAATTTAACATTAAATCTAACTCTTTGGGGAAATACTAAAGAGACCTGGAAAAGTTTTGGTCAGCTGCTTGTTTCTCTACTTTATTCCTTTCCCACTAACACTCACAACAAAGCCCACTTCCCCCTCTGTCTGCCTTGTCCCACAATTGCTAGGGATTAGCAGGAGCCAGTGAAGGGGATTTGAGTAGGGCCACAAGGCCAGAAAGCTAAGTGCTTTGGATATAATGGGAGCCGCCTCCCTGCTGAGAGCTGGTCATTGCCACAATAGAAGGGAGTGATAAAATTTAACAAATTACGACTGGAATTTTGTTAGTTTTTCTATTGCCTTACAATGATCATTCTCAGGCCTGACAACAACATAAGTGATTTGAATTTGATAATGATTCGTCTTGACTTGCATAAACTTGACTGTGAGCCTTGACTGGTTTGTTGGATTCGATTTGGTCACAAAAATGTATTTCGTATCTGCAGATTCATATTCAACCTCAGTAGCGGAGTCTATTCTCATGACAGAGAAATAACAATGCAGGTTAAGCCTGCAACATTGCACAATCTTCCAAGGAGGCAAAAGAACTTGAAATATGCAGTTTTCCCATTCCGACGCACTTCCTTTGCATCATGTGTCCACCCTTCCATGACCCTCCCGAAGTAACATTCCCAAAAAACTGTCTGCAAATCTACACTGAAAGCTTTGGTCTCCCTCGCTCAGTCACTCTCTTGCTCTCTCGTCTAATGACCACTCGAGGGACTGTAGCACTATGCAGTACGAAAGAGAACGGTCATTATAGACAGATGGTGGGCGTGTGTGTGTGTGTGTGTGTGTGTGTGTGTGTGTGTGTGTGTGTGTGTGTGTGTGTGTGTGTGTGTGTGTGTGTGTGTGTGTGTGTGTGTGTGTGTGTGTGTGTGTGTGTGTGTGTGTGTGTGTGTGTGTGTGTGTGTACACAGGTGCATCGACAGGCCAAGGGACAGAGCCACAGGAAAATAAATAATAAACCGGGCTTCATTAGACCGGGCTCTGAAACACACACATGTGGGGCTCATTACAGGTGCTTACGCAGACACACACACATACACCCACACATGCAATCGTTATCTTCAGGGTGGTCATTGCTGATGACACCCAGACGACATTAATGGAGAGAAAGAAAGGAGGACTGAAGATGAGGAAAGAAGTTAATAAACTGAGAGGTGGCATGAAGTTATGAAAAAATTACGCACGCAGACAACTGACACCACAAATTTCTCCCTCAGCACTGATGTCTTGCTTTGTCCTGTAATAAATATCAATCCACGGTGTCTATATGCACTGCAGAGTTGCCTCATTAAAAACACTATACACCAAAATCTCTGCATGGTTGACTGGTTAAATTGTCTAAACATTTGTAACATTTTAAAATGATTTTGCACGCGTCTGGTGTAGGAATCATCTTATTACATGCACCTGTTCAGCAAAGCTGTGACATTTAGGCAACGCTCAAATGTCAGCAGCAGCCTATGATGTTTCACCTCGTCAGAATAGCCATGTTTATGACATATTTTGACCTTTACCAAGACATTTTTGGAACATACACGATGCAGTATTTTAGTAAGACCTTGGAAAGTGAAAATGGAAACTTTGAACTTTTTGCAGGTAATATCACTAATACAGAGTCTTTCTTTAGGCTGTGCATTGTGTGTAACCTTACATACAATCATCTGCAGTAAATGCCACAGACAGCTGCAGAACATGTCAAGTGAGTCTGCACTTTCTTTTTTTTTTCACACAAAGGAACGTTTACCTTATAAATCAAATCTTGAAAAAACAAAACCTATATGTATGGAGTGTTGCAACACATACATCTGATACATGTATACACACTCACATGTATGCACGTACTAGAAAAATGAATAAATGTGTATGACTGGGATGGTCATCACATTAGAACTTCTAATGAGAAGCAAGGAAACTTTCTTAATACAACTGGGATAAAAGAAAAAAATGTATGTAGTCTAGACTGTAGACTGCAGTGCTACATCTAAGAGCAGTGTGTGCCAAAAGCATATTCTTTGAAGGAAAAATCTGCTGTTTATTAACTGCAATATCATTCACCGCTGTTTTCTTTGTTTTCCCAATCAAAGACAGTTAAGAAAATGGCTTTGGAGTAGCAGCAAAGGCACGTTAACTTTTTTCATAGACAGATGTTTTCTCATACGGACTCTGCTGGTTTTCTCATGACGGTACAGCAGTTTTATTTTGGTGGCTGAAAATTATTAGGTATCATTCCGGGGTTCTGCAGCTCAGGATTTCCAACTTCATCTGTGTTCAGTCAAATCTATTCCATCCTTCGGAAACTCTGCAAGAATTCCCTCCGCTGACACACTTCCTTTAGAGAAAGTGGATTTATGACATCACTATGTGATCCTTCGCTGTCCTAAGTCCCAAGCTGATTGATGCCTGAGAGTAATTCCTAGTCTACCTTCCCTCGGGTGGACGCGCGGCAGCTTTGCTCCGCCGCACTACATCTCTATAATTCAAAGGGGGCTTGGAGCATGCCTACAATGCAGAAAAAGTCATTATGTTTATTTCTGCCAGCTGCTGGGGTCCCTGTGCCGAGCCTGTTCCAGACCTGTTTCAAATTGAGAAACATTACATCAAATGAAATCCTGAGACTGGATCGAAAAATACTCAAATGCAGCGTCTCAACAAGGCGTGCATACAGATCACATACACTCATGCACAAATATCCACATGTTTTCTGTTTCTTACTCAGGAACTGATGTGCACCTAGTGCCGTGCACACGTTGTGTTTGGGGAAAAGGAATATGTGTTTTGTTGGGAACTGACCGAAGCCAAATCATCCACACATGAGAGGGAAAAAAAGAAAAGAAATGTCAAATGAATGTAAATGCTTTGGAACAACTCATAGGTAAACAAGTCAAAAACAAGAAAAGGTGACCAATTAAAATTCTGTAAAGGAAAAGAGAAACACTGAAAAAGAACCATAACTCTCAAAATTGGTCTTGTTTAATCGTTTATCGTTTAGTCTTGTTCGTTCAACCAGAAAACAACTGGCACCACATAATTACCTCAGGCTGTGAGAAACTTTTAACACAAACATTTCTCAAAACAATGTTTTTACCCAATCTTGAAAACAGAGCTCAATCTATTAATCTGTCCATCCATTCTCCTTTTTGAGGCAGGAGTTGTTCCGAGCTGAAGGCGACACTGGGCACAAGGTAGGCTGTACATCTTCTATCAAGTATAATTCACTTTACACTGTGCTATTGCAACACTCGTTCTCCCTTGTTTCAGTTAGACACACAAAAACACTCCGAAACCGTATGATTACTCTACTTCAAATATGGGGGTTATTTTATGGATTGATTGTTTATTCACATAAAACTTGAGATGAGACGAACAAGTCAAGTCAGTTTTGATGCTGGAGAATTTACTTATCATGATGCTTATATTTGTGCAGTACAATCACTCTGTATTGCTGCTGTGAGCGCCACAGGACCATTTGTCCTGAACAGCTTTCGCCTGGCAGGGAAGGCAGAATTCAGCTGATGGAGGATCAGTATCGTGGGGCTATCCAAACTCCTCTCTGTGGAAACAATCTGATGACCAAGAGACCAAAGCTGCTGAGCCCAAAACATGAGTGCTCATTAACCACAATCACACACTGTTAATGCTATTTGACCGGACTAGTAAGCACTCTCCCTGATGAATGAGGGGAACAGGTTGCGATGCTGTGAGGAAGCCAGGCATTCCTCCTCCTGCCGACTCCGCAGCATATGGATGTGACAGCCGTGAAGCAGGCAGGTGGAGACTCCGATAAAGTCACAGAGAGAGACAGAAGGAAGGACGAGTTGCTTACACAGTGTTGTTAGCTGTCTAAAAGCAACGGCGTGAAGCAGTGTGGTGGAGTGTTGCAAGTAGCCGTGAAGTGTGAAGAGCTGACGGGCTGTCTGGGATACGTCGATGGCAGGATGAGGCCTCGAAGGCTGGGAGACGAGGAGGAGGAGGAGGAGGAGGAAGTGACCAACATATGATTGGTCAGACAAAATATGGAACAAGTCAGCACCATTTAAGCTCACCACACAGACAGACAGAGAGAGAGAAAGAGAGAGAGAGGAAGGAAGGAAAGAAAGAAAGAAAGAAAGAAAGAAAGAAAGAAAGAAAGAAAGAAAGAAAGAAAGAAAGAAAGAAAGAAAGAAAGAAAGAAAGAAAGAAAGAAAGAAAGAAAGAAAGAAAGAAAGACCACTATGACCAAACTAACATTCTCTTAAGTCCAACTGAAACTCTTCTATCCACAGTCAGATTTCTGCTCAGCTTTCACAAAACCTTTCCTTTCTATTCTAATGTGGCTTTTAAACAAACAGTTAACGTCCTGAACTGTCCATTTTTAGCTTGTGTCTGTGTGTATCATCCATTTCGGAGTGTTTACCCAGCTCCTGGGCTCCTCAAGGGCTAGTTAGTTTTCATTTTGCTCAGTCAGGCCTCGAGAGCACGATTACTGATAGGAAAGTTAAACATCAAGAAAGATCTTGCACACACATGAACCACGGATACCCGGCTCCCCCTCGGAGCCTTGACCCATCGAAAGAGCTTCTTCATCCTAAAGAGCCCCTCTCAGTTTCAAAAACAGCTACAGGTAGAAGGCCGTACACAGATCCATGCAACTGTCTTCTGCTAGTTTTACGTCGCCTTCACACCATCGCTACAACCTTGACGAGTTCACGCGACAGCAACAACCTTGAGAAGGAGATAGCTCAGTTTGTGATATCTCGCCAGTGCTGCTGTAAGCAAATATATAGCGAGGGGAAACTGGGAGACGGGAAAGAGCCGAGACAAGAGAGGAAAGTAGCACAAAGACAATTTCTGATCAAACATAGATAACTTATGACACTCTCTCAGGCTGAAGTGAATCAATTAACCATCTGTTCCCTGTAGCCCTGTGCACGCACGCACGCACGCACGCGCACACACACACACACACACACACACACACACACACACACACACACACACACACACACACACACACACACACACACACACACACACACACACACACACACACACACACACACACACACACACACACACACACACACACACACACACACACACACACACACACACACACACACAGTAGCAGAATCAGATACTGAGGTATTGAAGGCTCTTTCATGGTTTGTACTGTATTTCTGTAGTTTGTTCAGTGACAGACTTTGAGGTTCTATTGTGGCTTTGTATCCAATATGAAGGCATTTGGGCAACATGAGTGTGTACTTGACTGGAAAGCTGTATCGTATGGACCTAACATCTGCTCCGCCACATCTATTATGTTTCAGTTACTCCAAACAGAGGACTATTGAGAGAGTTTGCTTCACAGATGTGCATTGACATGGAGTAATGTGATGGATGCTGCATGTGTGTTTGAATCTGTCTGTTGGTCCGCAAGAATAAGATTTGCTCGACGTTTGAGCCTCACCCCCCCGCTGAGCTGCAAATTCACTCCACTGGCTCCTTCCAGAGATTAAACTCATCTGTTGGCTAGCCAACAGCGTTGCCACACTTACCTTGTGAAAGTAATCCGACTACTGATTACTAGTTACGAGTTATTTAACTGATTATGTGCTTTTAAAAGTAATTACGTTACTTTTTTTCATATGAGAGTGACGATACTACGACTAAGTAACGCGTTGCCAGCATCGCTGACAACCAACGCTACAAAAAATATAATTTTTCAGTCAAAACAAGGTGATTGAGTGCTTTACAATTATTAAGTATAAACTATTGTAATTATCATTTTAGAATAGTTTTTTAATAGAACAGAACAGGCTTCAGTTGTTTAAACAAATCATTTTCTAGTTTGATAAAGTTAAAAAGCTGCAGGCTCTTTTCAAAACATTTGTGGGATAGACACTTCATTAGCCTTCATTGATTTTTAACTGTATCATTATAAATTGAAAAGCTTAGCTCTAAGACGGTCCTGAACTGAGCACTGGCATGGTGAATGTTCAGACTGATGCTCAAACACATCTGGAAAGTTGCCCACAGTTTGCTCTTAGAGCGGTCTGAACAGAAGCGCCTCAACAAGCATGAAATGTGGAAGATGAAGGCGTATCTATAATGTCAGCAGAGCGTTCACTGAGGTGCAATTCTCTATCTCTCTCTCCCTCTCTCTCTCTCTCTCTCACACACACACACACACCCACACCCACACCCACACACACACACACACACACACACACACACACACACACACACACACACACACACACACACACACACACACACACACACACACACACATGCTCACACACCACACAGCATTATTTATGGTCTCCGCTATTTGATACGAGCCACTCACCCCAACATTAAGCATCGGAAGTAAGTCCTAAACCATAATCATCCAGATCCTTAGCCCCAAATCCACATTTTAACCCCTAAAACATTGCGCAGTCCAGCATTTTGGTCTCCACAAGTTACGCTGGACCCCCACACAGGTACTTTAAAGTTTCAGGCTCCACAAAGAGAGTAAGACAGGAGCAAAACACACACACCACCCTTTCTTCCCTTTCGCATCCCAGAGTCTTATGGCTATCCAGGGGGGTTAAAAGCAAAGAGGGTCTTCTGAGAGATGAAAGGTGATCTTGGTGGATTCTCCAAATTCGATTTTCACGGTCTGCTGAGATACTTAGATAGGCGTGCAAAGCAATCATGCCTGTACGCTCGTACATGCACATGCATATACATCTTACTGTATCTACAAATGTCACACGAGTAAAAAAAATAATAAAAGTGGAGGCAGTGGTATCGGATAGTGCTTTTTGACACACATATCATATTAATATGGTAGTTTTGTAGCTCTCCTGGGTGCAATTACACACCGCTATAGGATAGTTATACTCATCAGGAGGGCGAGGCAGTGGATTTGTGCGATGCATAACGACACACAGCAGCTGGCTTTAATGCGCAGCAACTAACCATCTTTCTGCACGGAAAAACAACACACTATACAGGTGTTAAACATAAATTGGTGACTTAATGCTTAAGTGAAATAGAGGATTTACGCAGCCATTAAACTACTGTAGACGGAAGTTGTAGACGATCCACTTCAGTGAGCCATAATAGGAAACGGCTCACAGAACAATAAACTCAAAAAAGCAGCGTTAGAGATTAGCATACAGTACAAGAGAAAGGACCACAGCTGTGTGTACAGGCAGTAAATTGAACTAACTCAGTCCCAGGCCTGTAATTTCACAATCCTCCACTGTGCATAAACATTCTCTGAATGATCTTCATTCCAGGCATTATCACTCCTCACAGGATTACCAGCAACGGCGGATGGAGACATTAGAGTATAACAGTACGTGACTGAAATTCAAGCTGCCCCAGGGCAGGATCCACAACGCTCCTTTATATGATAAATCAGTTAATCTTGTTTATTCATTAATTAGATGTGTGGTTGAGTTGCACCTTCACAGCTCTGCGCGGTAATCCCTTCATTAGTAATTACTTCTTCAGTTACTGTGCAAGCCCAACATTGATGGGTTTTTTTCCTCCTCCTTCTCTAAAGCTATCCAGCTCCACCCTCACCACATTTCTTTGTCTTTTCCCATCCTGTTCTCTCTACTTCAGTCACGTAGCTGGAGTTGGCAGGTAGTGGGCAGGCTGTGTTCAGTCTTGTCAGGTTAAATTATAAATCAGGTGGCCGGCGAGCTGTCTGTTGTACCAGTATGTGTTGGTGCCAAAAACACTGCAGGCATTACCTGGCACATGGATGTACACCTCCTACCTCCCACCCCCCCACCCCCCCAAAAATACATTAATGTGGTTCTCAAATCGACATCTTCAGCCACTGCTAACCCACATATGTTTACATGAATGATCAATTCTTCACTGCACACATGCAAAAAATTTAAAAAGAGACACACATATAAAAGCACATATTCAACTCTATGAATCAACAAAAGTGAACATCAGATTTATCCAAGCATGCACAACACACACATATGGTGTGCAGCCTCTACCTCCTCCATTCTGGAGGAGCTCCAACATGCCTCTGAAATCTCAACGCAAGGTATTTTCTGGCACAGAAGAGGCATTATCGGTACAACAGATTTTCAGCAATTAGATGAAGGTGCACAGACTCCAAAAGAGACACAACTCCTCCCTTTCTCATCTATGCACCAAGATCCTAAACAGCCAGGGTGTTAGGAAGACAAAACAGGGGAGAGAAGGGCTGCAGTTCTGTTTGATAACTGTCCAACCAAAAGCCAACTTAAAACCGTCACTGTGTTCAGCAAAGCAGTTGTCAATTTTGTCTTGACACAGCCTGATGTTAATTATCATTTTGATTTGCATTCTTGGAACAGCATAATAAAAAAATAAAGTCTCAGAGATAAGTGGAATAAGAGGCAAGAAAATTGACGAGGGTGATTGGATGCGGAGAGGAAGCTGAGGGGGAAGGAGCGGCCAGTGGGCCGTACACAGCAGGGTGTGATTTTAACACGTGGAGCTCACAGCCTCATTACAGGCTTCAGTTTGAAGAGTGCAGGGGTCAGACCTGATCCAAAGCCACACTGACAAGTGCAAATGGGATTCTGCTGTCTGTCTCATCAGCCTCCACACACACACAGACACACAGACACACACACACACAAAAAACGGCAAACCCCCTTTTTACACCCAGGTTAAAGCATCACTGCGCAGGAGCACAAACACACACACATTTACAAATATCCACAAACAGACGAAGGAGTTGAAGCACTTTTTTTGGCGTGCTGCTGCCTTCCTGCAGTCTGCATCCGCTCTCTTTTCCAGCTTCAATCCTACATCTTTTTCAGCACGATGCATAATTACACAAGTGATATTTATAAAACCACCAAGTTGATCCTTTGTTTTCTGGATCTGGAGTGCTAACAGCAGCAATATCAAGTTTCATTTAAGTACTTAAATGGTCCTCATAAAAAAATAATAATAATAATCTGACAATTCTTAGTTTTCTTTAACACACTCCCACCTATGGATCCAGATGTTGTACTGCACCATAAAAAAAGTTTTCATCTATAAACATTACTGCAAAAAGGACAAAACCTATTTAACATTGAATGTTAAGGACGAAGGCCACCAACCGCTGGAACATTTGTAAAAAAAAAAAAAACACAACAACGTCATTACTCATCTTTGACCCTCGTGGTGGTTGCGCTGTGTCATTCACATAAAAACAGGTTTTCCAGATACAAACACATAAATCTAGCTATGCACATGGGACCATCGTGTGGGGCTGGGGTGAGCGGTGCTGATTTGCACCAGCACCTTGATGAATCACCCTCCGTAACAACCCACAGAGGAAGATTGTCTCTATTGTTAAGTTCAACCTCTCAATGGGAATTGGTTATTTTCTGCACGACCTACACACACACACACACACACACACACACACACACACACACACACACACACACACACACACACACACACACACACACACACACACACACACACACAAGTGACACATGCACATGCACTAACTGAAAAAAAGGCTAACAACTAAGGAATAAATTACATGTGACCTTTAGGCACGCTGTGTTTAAAATGCAACGTCCTGAGCAAGTGTTTTTAGTTTTTTTTTTTTTTAAGATGCAGTGATGCTAGAACGCTGAGATCTTGGGCTGTACATGACCTACAAATGCACAAGCAACTTTTAACTCAAAAAATACTTCTGAGTAGAGGGGCAGGGAATATTTCCAGTGTGAATGGCCATTCATGTAAAAGGAAACCACAAAATGACTATGTTTCCTCCCCGGTTCACTGTTAAACCGGCGTGTGCACACATGCAACTTGGAAACATGTAGCCCGCCAAGCAAAAAAAAAAAAAAAGGTGTTCTTAGAAATTAAATATGAAAAGCATAAAATATGCAGCCAGCACGGCTCCCACTATACGAACGCTGCCTCTGACACAGGCTTTCTCTCCTCCGTTCCCACCGCATGTTTTATTCAGAGCTGGTATTCTAAAAGCTGAAATAGAACAATCTATTTCCCCTTGCACTCCTCACTTCTGATTTACTGATGAATATTTCAAAGGAATGTCAGAAAAGACAGAGAAACTCCACTCTGCAAGCCAGCGTCTGCCTCACCTCTCCCTCTCTGTCTCCCATCCTCCCACCTTTTTACAAGACAGCTACGTGATCCTCACTTAAGTCGCAGATTTGCTTAATTTTCTACATGATTTAACAATTTGTGGAGTGAGTGTTCGGGGTATGAGAAAGGGAGTCATTGGCCCAGAAGTGAACTTTTTTTTTTTTTTTTTTTAAAGGGGAGAGACAGAAAAAGAGTGACAAAGTACTGCACAGATAGAAGTTATAAAAGAAGAGAGCGAAACACATTCCTCATTATCATGACGAGCTGCGAATCTAGTTGTTTAACTTTATGTGAAACTTTACACACTGAAATTTTAACAAAAAATGTTTTTTTCTATATTTAATTAAGAAGAAAAACTGAACTGTTGTCCATCTGAAATCAAAATTCAGGAGAAAAATTGAAAACTGTAAGGAGCAAGTGTAAATAAGTAGGTTAGTAAATTATGGACACATGTGAAACGCACACATCTGCGCCGGCTCTTTTCCAGTCCCTCATGCCTATTTATACCTGACTGGAATGCCAGCGAGTGACTGACTGACTGACTGGCTGACTGACACACACACGCATGCACGCACGCACACACACACACACACACACACACAGAGAGATAGAGAGCTTTACAGGCAGGGCTATTGTTCTGTTTTACTCTGGGCAAAGTCATGTGCACTACTACAATAAAGCTGAGTGAAAACAGTGGGGGGGGGGAACAGGCGAAAGCCAGAAACGACGCAGTAAGGAACTTTATCACGCACAACCGTACAGAGCAGAGGTGGTACTCACAGTCTTTCAGTGTTGCGGGGGATATTCCTTGGCATGGTTTTGAGACCCAGTCCGTGGCAGTCTACTGTGGTGCCGCTGCAGGTACACAGGGCTGGGCAGGCATTGGCATTGCCAGTGACCAGGGCAGAGAGCATCACCACCCACATCCAGAGTGGCTGCCCGGCCAACGTGCCCATGTCTTCCTCAAAAGAGCTACCTCTTATGGGCATATTCACCACCGAGAGAGCTGCTCTTCTTTAACAAACCTTTTACTTCCTTCTGTCCACCTTTTTTTCTTTCTGCTTCGCCTCTTCCAAAGTCTTGCTACAACTCACAAGTCCACAAGAGTGATTTTATTTGTAGTGCATAAAAATACACAATGAAATATAAATAGGTATGTAGAGAGAAAACAAATGTTAATATGTTCCACTCAGCTGTGCAGCCAAACAAAATCCTTTTTGTTATTGCAGAATTCTTTTGTTGAGGGTTAGATATCCACCACAGTTTGCTGATGTTTAAAAAAAAGAATAAAAAATCCTGCTTTCCTGCTCTTATGTTCTCCTTTGCAAACTCTTCTCCTCTCTTGTCTTTGTGGAGTTGCTGTGCTCTGGTGTGCACACGTCTGCCTCTCTGTCCTCCTCTCACTCAGTCCCGCTCTGCTCTGCTCGCCTGAAGAGAGAGGGAATAGGGAAAGAGCAGAAAGAAAAAAAAGCGAGTCTCTCTTTCTCTCTCTCTCTCTCTCTCTCTCTCTCTCTCACACACACACACACACACACACACACACACACACACACACACACACACACACACACACACACACACACACACACACACACGCGCACACACACACACACACACACAGTCATCCATCACAAGGATCTACAAATAGCAGAGCCCCCCGACTCCACCCCTACCCCTCCTCTCCTCTCCCTCCTCATACAACACCCCCCAGAACCCTGCCTGAACTCACTCTCATTCCCGAGATCTCCTTTTCACTCCCTTGACTCTATTCACAATACAAATCTACTACAAGTATCTTTCTTTCCCTTTTTTTTTTTTTTGGTCTTTAAGTTTTTACCCCACTCACTTCATTTCTTTTCTCTCATGTTTGCCTCCAGGCGGACCCCCAGAGAGAGACCTAACCTGCATGACACTGCATAACCACTGCCCGAAGGGAGAGACTGCGGGGAGACCGGGCACTGAGAATGTATACAAGTAACGAAGGACTATCCACCAGGGAGCACAGGAATCAACACATTGGTCCAGAGAGTCAAAACAACTGCAATAAATAATCAGTAAGCAGGAGTCTGAACCTGCACATCAAGTGAGGCCACACAGACTGAAGCTATAGCTGAGAGAAGGGGGTGAAAAGGACGTACACACACACATTCATGTTGCCTCCGCAGATCATGAATCTCCCGGGGAGGCAAACCACAGCCATAAAAAGTAAGTCAACACTATATTTTAAGCACAGCATGAACACATAAGAACTAAGATTGGAGTCTAATTTATGCAAATGAAAAGATAAATGGCTGCAAACACAATCATGCCTGCTCTGTGTTTTCGATTGAGGAGAGCCACTGGCATGCAGTTTTTCCCTTCAAGCCAGAAGCATGGGTTCCAGAAAATGGACCCTCAGCATCGAGACAAACCGGACCTGATGAGAAGAGAAAACTAAACAATAAGCTGCATCTGCAGCTCATTAGCAACTTTAAAGGAATTCCCAATAAATGTTATTTCTGCAAAGCTTGACATTTAGCCGAAATAATGTATATATCGACTCCAGCCTTTGCTGACAGTGTACTTCTTGCATTCAGGAAACTTTTCCAAATACTGATTCACACTCAATAGATTTTATATCAGAAACTGTGCTGGATTATTACAGATCTGCACTGAAAAGTAGTTTTTATTATGCAGCATTGTTTTTAATAAAGCTAAGCAGGGCAAAACAATGGCACAGCACCAATAACCACATCCGTTATCCACCTCAATCCTGGCTGTGCTCAACTCCAGACTCCAGAGTTTCTAATCTAATTCTGCACAGGGCTTTCCTGACGGGTGGATCCCTCCCAACATTAACATCAGCAAATCACGCAAGCTTATGAACCCTGTTTAGTTTAACTGGCAAAGTACACAGGGAAAGGATAAAAGAAAAAAAGAAACAGGCAGGGAAGATCCCAGAAGAAATATTGAAGTTTGTTGGGGTTTTTGTTTTTGTTTTGTTTTGTGATGCCTCTTGTTTGCTCTGTTGCCGGATCAGTTTACAACAACTACATATGCATTTATGTGCAAATGCAGAGATACACATACCTCGGGGGGCTCCATCTGTCCCAGTAAAACTGTTAGTGCAATGTAGATCTTCCCTCGATGAATGGCTAATTAAAGAGGAGACAGTGGTGCTTAGCAGTAATGGGGGGTCGTAGTGACATCCCTCAGCTCTCACAGAGCTGTGATAGGAATGCACACAAATGCACAACAGGAATGATTCTGCTGCTCAGAAAAGCTGTGGGAGCACATGGCAGCAGCTACAATGGTCTGGGAGAGAAGAGTTGGCAAAACACAGAGACCTCATCCAAAACTAATGCAATTAAGGACTTGCAATTAATGTGGAGTTGGTGTCGCTTTCAATACTTCACAGCTCTTCTGAAGTCTGTGAAGTTGAAATAAATATTTTTGTTGAGCTCATTCTTACTTTAGAAAAGTTAGTCATGGCAACAGGTACAGGACGAACAGAGGATTGGACTTCTTTGCTTCTGTGCGCTTGACAATGGGAGCAAAGAGAAAGAAACTAAATTAGAAAATTCCACAGCATGTTCCAGACAAGAGTTATTTGTATTTCATCCTCAAAGGGCTCTGCCTCAAAGGAGAAAGAATACATCTAATGTGAAAAAAAATAATGTTGGAGTCTACACAAAATTGTATGTGTTTATGTTTAGGGTATTTTATAATATAATCAGAAAGGCTCCCTGGCAAAGGCATTCCACTACATACATAAAGCAAAGTCACATCCAGCGCAAAAGAAAACCCACAAACATATATGTCTGTGGGTTTGAGAGTACTCCAGATAATGTGAAGTTGATTACAGTCGGACAGACTCATTTTACAATCAACGTGCTCATTCTGGAGGAAGACGACTATATAAAACTCCCTCTGGAGCTGGAGCAGTAAAACAATACTCTTCCTATCGTGGAGGCTGCCTGTTGTATATTTACAGAACCTGAAGAGAAGCAGACCCATTCTCACAGATGTTTACAACATATACTTACAATACCGAGCATGCATTGACATGGACACCATAATGACACACTCAGACATTCCTGCTGTTGTGGAAAGTCGTATTCACCCGTCGCTGTGCAGCCTGTCTCTGCAGCCCTCCAACTCCTTTAAAGTCCTCACTTTCTGCATATCATCCACTAAAAATAGACAATCCCGTTCCCATTTGTGATCAATTTATGAAGCGTCTTTTGATTTGTGCATTTGCCAAAAATAGATTGAAACTTACCTTATTTGTAGTTTTGTCAGGCAGTCAAAAACAGCTCAATATCAGAACTCCCGATATTCTCAGACCCCTACTGTGTGTAATCTAATAACGTACATATGTTCAGGGCAATGTGGACGTAAACAAACCAATATGGGATCTTTTCAATGCGATCTCTCTATAAAAATCGATCTCCCCGACTACACGTGGACACCTCAAAAGAAGCCAATTTCTATGAACCTGGCAACCCTGGTGCTTTAATTCAATGAACTCAGCCTGGAGTTTAAACAAAGCTGCTAATAGGAGTTTAATACCGTCTGTCCAGTGAGCGAAAAGTTATTGAAACTATATTTTACACTTACCACGTGCTATATCTAGTGTTTTTTTTCTAAACAAAACAAACAAAAATGTAAAAATACATTTAAATTAAATGTATCAACTACATATATTGGAACTGCGTTTGTCCACCGTTCCCAGTATTCGCAGCTAAAGAGCATCCCCTTGTGGCGACAAATAAAACTACAACACACAACATCAAAAACCCCGGCTGTAAAACATACAAAAAGGTGGAAGGAAAGAAAGAAAAACAAGCTTCATGATACTGTTTGAAGCTAGCTATTCAGCTATAGCAATTATCCCTGCAGTACAAGCAAATTAAAAAAAATTCAACAAAAAGAAACCAGTCAGAATGTGGCTGTCTCTTTTAATGACAGTGAGTTGCATAGGTTCATAGAACACCAGTTACATTGTAAGACAAAGCACGCAGCAGTTGTCACATTATAAGTAAAAAGTAACAGCTTTGCAGAGTATTATTGAAACGGTAAGACATTACAGTGCCATTCAAAAGTGGCCAACTCTCTCCCAGAAAAACAACTGGATACACAGTAGAAGGCAAACATCTTCGTTTGCTGAAACGAACTGAAAATATGTAACAGCAACGCCAATAAAAACACATATAAAAAGAACCTTATAGATTAACAGCATACAAAGTTGCATAGGAATCAAAACGAGCCTGAGAAATAAAATGACCTCTCAATCTTTTCTGCTGCTTCATCCTGAGAAGGTCGCAGTCAGAAAAACAACACACAGCTTAAAGTAGCAGTAGTTTTAAAGCATCACAGTGTCGACATGCCAAATTCCCTTTCAACTACAAAAAGAATGCACAGGTTTGTCCTTTGAGTCTTTCATCATCTCACTTTCTGTTCCTTCATTTTCTTTGTACTGACATGCAAAGTCATTTTTGGAATACAATAAATAAGATAAAGCTAGCCACTCAAAATAGAATCACTTTAAGGCACATTTTGGGAATTAAATTCACAATAGCTTAACTTAAAAAGAACTTTAAAAAAAAAAGGAAAAAAAAGTTGAAAACTTGCATGTCACTTTAACTCATGTTTTGCAGCAGGTTCAAGGCCTCAGAAGAACAACACATACAACTGCAATTAAATACAATTTGCTGAAGCCATTGTAACATTTACTCTTGAAGACTGGTAAACTTGCTAAAATAAAGCATATAAAAACTCAAACTGTTGAAATAAAAAAAACAACGGGCTACACACGACCGTGCAATACAGAACACTGTTCAGTCTTTGATGAAGCCTCGAGATGATCCATTATAAACTCTGACAAAATGTTTCTCCAAGTTGCGTCGAGTCCATTCCTTTGAAACAATCAACTCAGTCCTGGAGAAGACAAAGCAAGAAAATAAGGGGGGGGGGGGGGGGGGATGAATTAGTTGAGGTTGAATCCTTTAAGCGGAGCACAGGCATCAGGCATCATTAGCAATGTAAGCAGTGCGAGGTCAGACGTGCCGGCGGTGAACCGCAGACGGAACGCCCACGAGCCAGAAAAACCTCTTCGACGCCGCGGGGAGGAAAACGACTTGCACACTTGTTGCCGACAGCTTTAGGAGTGAATTGCGCCGTCTCGCAACATCACGGGGGCGTTTTAATTGGCTTCGGTTTGGATAAAAGAATTACGGTTAAGTGTTTCACCAGACATGCAGACCATCATCGAGGAGATTTCCCCCGTCATAAAAGCCTCAGTTCGTCTTCCTGACACCCAAGTGTCAAGGACTGCAGCAGTTCGGTGCAAAAACGTTCAACTGCAACTTGGCAATTGAAGGTTTGTTACACAGAAAATATATATAGCTTATGTAAAAAAAAGAATTAAATAAATAGAAACAATACCTACTACTGCACAGTCGCCGTTTTCTCCCCAGTGGCCTTCAGTGGCGCAGTCTGGTACAAACTCTGTGGTTTGTTTTCTTTATCTGCTGATGTTTGGCTTCCCAACACCTTCCTCTGTTAAATAAGAAAAAAGTGATTAATAAGTGTGTCATGGTACTTTAAGACGCTTTAATAAAACCAAACTGGAGGTTTCTGATTGTCAAGGCAGTCTGCATTTGATTGAAACTAAAAAGTATCCATCACACTTGTCTTCGCCGTTGCAATTCATTGCATGTTTTTACACTGGATGCCCAGAATGCACAAATGTGTGTGTACGATTAAAACAAATGTGTAAATTCTTTCATGAAAGAAACATTTTACATCATTAGTACCAGCAGTTGGAAAAGCACAGAAAAGTGATTTCTATGACGATTGGTACGATTATCTCTAAACTTAAGCTTTAAGTGAGAATCAGAGGTCAGATGCGTTTTATATATATATAAATGCTTATTGAAGGTCAAACAAGCTCATAGATGTAGTGTTGCCACTTTAACCTCGAGAGCAATTTACTCAATCTATTGCCCATCTGTCATCTTTGACATGTACAACAATTTGCTGAGCAAGTTCCTGTACGTGTCAAATCTTCTTCAGGGTCAAAGGAAAAATTGTTTGTTGAAAAATAGAGCACTCAAGTACCCTTTCATTGTGGAAAAAAACATCAGCTTAATTGCCAGCAGAGTGTGGGAATAACTACAGTAAATAACTTCGCTGTGTATGTATCTGGAAAATCAAATTATCAGATTACATAGAAATCAACAAACCTTGATAATTCCACCCAAAGATCGCGAACGCCAGTGGCCCCTGCGGAACGGTGACCCCGAGTCAGCGGATGACGTCAACGCTGGCTGCTTTTCCAACTACAAAAGCAAATACTCACTTATATAAGTTGGTTACGTATGTCGTTTATCTACCCATAACTACCTGTCTGATGAATTTCTTCTTTTTAGTAGACTCGGGCATATTGGCGACTTGCTGGTAAAGCTCTCGGAGGGCAGTTTCAGTGTAACTCTGATCCTCAGACGACCTGCCGGTGCAGCTGCTGTCGGCCTCACCGGGGACCGTCCTCGTCGACGGAGAAGGCGAGGCGGCAGTTACCGCGGCCCCCGGCCCGCCTCGAGTCCCAGAACATAGCGACATGTCGTCCTACGAGTGTCGGAACACAGCGTAATCGTCAAGAGACATTAGAAATGGCGTAAGCTCATTTTAACAACATTTTCGTTTGAGAGAGGTTGAAACAAAAATATGTGGAGATGTGAATGACGACGAGTGTCATCATCAGACTGAGAAACTGCAGCTACTGAGACTGATCGGAAAACAAAGCTTGTATAAAAGGTGTGAAAGCAGCATTATAGCTAAATTAATTTGATGCGGTACCGTCTAACTAATGGCCAACAGTGAACAAGACTCACGTTTGACTGAAGAGTTTTTGAGCCGGTGAAGCAGAAGCGAGCATAGTCTTTTATATATGGAGGAGCCTTGAAGAGAAATAAACACGTGTGATTAAACAAGCAGTCCTGTTTTGTAAACGTGAATACATTTGGTACAAAGTGATTCACAAAGTGAGTCACACACATATTTCCATCAATAAAGACGGGAAGGATTACAGGCAAAACGTGGCATTTTAAAAAGAGTCACCACAAAATCAATAACTAAATGCATTCTGAAACTGGCAGCAGCAGTCAGGAAATCTGGAACGGGATATTTTCGTCAGAATAGTCATGACAACACACGGGTGCTCGCTCAACCTGGACACTTGAAGAAAAATGTCAAAGCAAATGGATGTGTAGCGAAAATGGAGCGCTTTCAAAGTGATTTCAGGAGGAAAACACAGGCCGATTGGGAACATAGTGGCTCGTTATCGGTTTGTCTCTGTGTTTCACAGTGGACTGAACGTCCAGGTACATACAGTGCAGCAGCGCTCCGTTATCAGCGTCTCACCTCTAGAACTCATTGGAAGACATTTCAGAATTCGGCTCGGGGACAAAACCTGAACAGTCGATCAAAACAAAGGACAAGGATACAGACTATGATGGCCTCTTTACCAACTTTTCAAACTTTTAACATGAAGCAATATGCATTTTAAAGGAGCCTTTAAACAAAACTTGCAGTAGACTTTTGTTTTGTTACCATCCCGATCACCTTGTAACCCTAATAATACTAACCTGTGTAATTGCATAGACCTAGATATCTTATTCATAGTTGAAGTTCTCGATAAAGAAACTTTTACCTTGAAGAGTTTCTGTGAGTGCCTGATGAGAAACGCTATCCCAATATTCAGCCTTTCTATGTTTCCCTGAAGGGCACTTGCCATTACCTACAGTGAGGAAAAAAACAACCACAAAAAAAAACTTTACTGAAGAGTTAAGAAAAAAAAAAGCTCTAACTAGGGTTGACAAACTTTCATCACTGCAGATAAATAAACAGTTGGGAGGTGGAACCAAACAAAAACGCGTACATTTTTGGGCCAGATTATATGCGGGGCAAACATTGTCGCTAAATTGATTGCAGACATCTTGTTCATCTTCTGATTGCGAGCAGTTTGGTACAGCAAGTCCAACAGCAGCTTCAACATGCTGCGGTTGGCGGCTGGGAGCAGCATGAACAGCAGCTGGAACGCCTCGATTTGACGCTCCTTGTCCGGTACGTCGCTCTTATCCCCGTTCTCATCGAAATGAGTCAACTCTGTACACAGGACGGTCACTTGTTACTTTTTCAACTCATCTTTTCGTGATTGGACGACAGGTATCTGTGCAAGGGGCGTACCTCCAATCTTCAGGTGAGCGTGATAGTGCCTGTGTGTCAGCAGAGGCTCTGGCAGCTCCCCCAGGTACGCCTTGAGCAGCGTGGCTGCATCGTTTGGGTGGAAGTCACCCGTCTCCAGGTCGATCTCTGCCCCGGCGTTCAGCATCTCTCTCAGGGCAGCCTGCCTTAAGCTGTGACCCGGCACACGGAACAGCCCCTCCACATGGAGGTCTGAGGGCCAACAAGGGGAATAATGAGGAGGGGGAGAGACGGGTGGCAGGACGGTAGACTCAAGCAGGCGCAAGAAGGCAAAAGGCACAGAAGTGAGGAAAAAGACGGAGTGAAGGAGAAACCAGGAGCAAAGTGCTTTCCGATCAATTATTGATGTGAGCACTTGCTCCCAGTGTCCACTTTCAGTGAATGACATCACAATGTTCTAGAAATAAACCATGACCTCATGCTTATTCATTGTTCTCCAGCAATGTGAAAGAACAAGTCGTGCATGTGTCTCGGCACAAATCAAGTCGATTTCCTAAAAAAGTTAAAACTTCAGGTTGGATCATGTTTATCCCTCAATAGTACTTTAATACATTTTCAGTTGATACATAAAGGTGCATGTGTCCATCAAGAAACAATAATGACTATCAAAGAAAAGTTCCCTTTAAATCAATTCAATAATAAAACTATCTATTTGCATTTTAGGTGAACCAGTGGCCAGGCCTTTACAGAGCCTGCACACAATATGTAATAAAATACTTATTTTTTTATGATTATCTCTGCTATATACAACTGCTGCACAACAAATCGCCTTTCAGGGGACAAATAATTAAGTTGAAATCAAAAGTGAAAAACCCTCCTGGAAGAGGTATGACCGTGGTGTTACCAGCAGATTTATATTGACCCAACAAAGCTCTTTGTTTTCCACGGAACTAAACAAACAATAAAAATAACAATTTCAAAATGTATACTTTTTAGGATAAATATCCCAGACCCTAACATTAAAGTATTTTCTAAGATCAATAATCCAATTCCAAAAAAGTCCAAGTGGTGAATTATGCACACACAATGCACTTGTACCTTATTTGCATAAATTACTGCACTACTGCAACATGATCAAGGCAACCAGCAAGTGGTACTGCTGAGACAGCTTTGATCGCAGCATTTAGCTTATCTGTCCTGTAGTTTTCATTGTCCCTCAACTTCCTCTTGATTCTCTGTAGGGTGCAGGTCATTCCAGACCAATCAGACGCTGTTATGGCATGGCGAGCAATGCAGTTCTGAGGAGTCTTGGCACTGCTGGCAGGAGCAGAGTCCCGCTGGAGGACAAACTCATACTCACTTTTACTCAAGTATTCAATGAGCTGATAGATCTGTGCTATTCCTTCTTCGGTTAATGGAGAACCAAACACCACTCCTTTGTCTGAAACACACCAAATGATATCAGTTATATCAGATCCTTATAGCTTCTGGAAATGCCATTCTTTCTATTTGCACTTCCCAATGTTGCGCAACATCAGATCAACAATATACAGCAGGCAATGGTGACATTACATGAACAAAAACTTGAACAACAAGAAATATGATGGCCATTGCAGAATTTTACAGGATATATATTCAATAAAAATAATTGTGTTAATTTATCCACAACTATCCAAAGCCTTAAGACCCAATAGTTTTGCCAAGCAGACCATTAGCACAAGCCACAGGAAATGAGCAAAGTGGTCTTGAGGAGAAAGGAACACTGCCTTGTCAATGTTACCTGTCAACATAATGGATTGAAATAATATAGTAAGAATGGAAAGCACTCATTCCAACCATTTCAGGAACCAATGATTTCCAGTAATCAAACACTCTGTAAATAACCAATGACAAATGATTTATCAGAAACCTTATGGCCACTACTGATTGAATATGAGGTAGTTTTCTTACCAGGACTGTATCCTTTCTTCGTAAGAATGGTTGTATTGTACCAAGACTCATAACATCTTGTGTAGCAGCTGCGTAAGTTTTGCAACAGAAGCTTGAGATACACAGGTTCCGTGACCTATTGCAAAGGCTTTAAAGTATTTGGGATATACTGTACAACTGAACCGACAAACTGGCCGTTAATTAAAAAAAAACACTGGTTCGAAAAACAGGTGCTCACCTTTGCGTCTGAGGAAGTTGAAGGATCGTAGGAAGCCACTGGAGGAGGCCACTCTGGGCTCAGACTCCCCGATGAGCTGAGCAAACTCATCCCCGGGGAGATCGATGTGTCGGGTGATGTTGCTCAGAACCAGCTCGGTGAAGACCTGCGGACGCTCGTGTCTCAGCCTCTCCACGAAGAAGTCCGGGTTAAAGACAACAGAGTGGCTCGGCTTTTCCTGGCTGGTAAACACGCTGCATGTTGTCCCCCTAACAGACAGAAACGGAAGTTCCACTTGAGACTATGTGGAAAGCACAATGCGTCGACACACAGCGGTGCAAATGATTTAGTCGTCGAAGAATTAAATACATCAACGACGGACAATCGTTGAATAACCTGTTGCTAGGAGCTAATGCTAGCAAATGCAGACGAGTGTCAACATTATGATAAAATGGGCAGCCTTGAATCACACTGATCATTTGCAATACAAAAGAAAACGTCTGTCACCACGTCATATCTTTGGTATTCTCACTGAATCGACAAAGAAAACCAGCAAATTGCTTTACCTTCTGTCTAGTTTGTGATTATTTAGGGAACAATTCACCGTCGCCATTTTCGTTTTGAATCTTCCGCTGGTCCGTCCGGAGCCCCACCTACTTTATTGTGATTGGATGATTTGTTTTTTACGTCACAACAATTGCATTTCGTGTTTTTATGCCCACCGGGGTCAAATAAATAAATAAATAAATAAATTACAATAATAATGATACCCACTACTTAAATTATAAACACACAATAAATAAATAAATAAATAAATAGATAAATAGATAAATAAATGTAAAAATTGCTGAGTTCCCTCTTTTTGTTTGGTTTTGTTTGTTTCATATTGTGTGATTTACATTAAAATAACTGATGTGGTGCATTGAAAAACAAATATGATTTGTCTTTTCGTCCAACAACAAGAAGCATTGATACTCAATTGATCTTGTGCTTTTCCTCACCTTACAAATGCGTGTATAATAGTCATTCTTATGTAAAGTGAATGAGGAAAAATCTCATGGATATTCACTCTGATTATTTGAGGGAAATGAAGCATTAACTGTTGTCTCCGTATTGATTTATCATTCATGCAGACTCTTTCACATTATAATTATTCATTTGATGTGGGTTAATGTATGATTAAAAAAAAAGAACCTGAAATCTTCTCAATGTCCACATTGTGTCCTCTTAATCAGCTTCTGTCTAAAAGCAAATGCCCACTGTGTTTATATAAGAGGAATTTTAATGAACGGTGTTGGCCACCTCATTATTCGCCATTAAATAATATTACTAACAGATCTCCTGAATTCAATGAATGTTTTGGCTGTGTGGATTGTTTATTAATGATTTGTTGTTACTGCAAATAACTCAAATGGGAGCTGTGAATTGTTTACACAATACATTCCTAAAGTGGACATGGTTTGTGCAAAAGCCACATTTTCACCAAACACAGAAAGTCTGCAAAGGCAATTATAACAAAAACCTGCTGCAGCTATGCAACTATGATGATAATTCAAAAAGCTGTTCTCCTGAATGGGGCAACAATTAACATGCCAGCAAGATACTTTAATTAACTGTATTTATAGATGGTTCATGTTGGCGTCACATATCTTCCAAAGACTACCAACTTTAATGTCAGCACATTTCCAGATTTGGTCTCCACATTAAAACAAATACAAACACATTACAGATCTGATAAAAGCAAAACATTTGAACAACGATCTTGATCACCATATTTGAAGCACCATATTAATGACATAGTAATATACACGTTTTGTCAAGGGACTTTTGGAAAAGTAACATCATAATGAGCGTAGCTGGTGTTCATGTTGAAAGAGTTTTTCAGGCTCATCTGTTTCTCTGATTTGACAGGTTTGTGACTGTAATCTTTTGCTTTCCAGTATTTTCTCTGTTTGCTTTAGCATCAGTCCTCTCCCTGACTGTTGCACTCGCTTCTTCTGTTGAGCCTCTCTGCCTCAGCCAAGACATGTTCCCATACTTCCAGTAGCAGTGAGGCCTGAGCCTACCCAGAGTTCTCCAGCATGCTCTTCGAAATGTATGGGAAGAAATACAGAACAGGAGCGGGTCCAGAGCTCCGTTGATGTACCACAGGGGAAGTGACAAATAGGATTTCAGGACTGTGTAGACAGAAAGGACTGTGTCCGACCACACAACCACATAGACTTGCATCAGAGATGAGGCGATGTCTGGAAAATTGCAAATGAAAAAAGCCAACACAACTGCACCTGGAAATAAGAAGAAAAAAAAACACATCAGATACTGATTACTTGTTTTTAAAAGTAACTAAATTAGACTACAAGTTATTTTTTAGTTACTTTCAGCAGCTGCCAACAACACCCCTACCTTCTCGAAATAAAAATGACAACTGGTTTAGCTAAAAACTCAGTGCTGATCACTGCCTGGCCTCCTGCACCATGTTTATACATCTTTTAACCTTTGACTTACATTCTTTGTTGTATTTTTGCCTGACTCATGATCAGATTTTTACTATTACTGGTATTTATTTACTTGGCGATGTAGTTTTAGATTGTTGTTGCCCTATTTATTAATTAATTTATTTGCACTACCTGCTGCATTACTGTATAACTTTAATCTGATTACTGGTTTGGAAATAGTAATGCATTAGATTACTTGTTTCTGGACATATGAGAGTAACACTTTTTCTTTTTGTTTACATCACTCACCCATTAGTTTCAGAGCTCTCTTTTCATTCGAAAGCAGTTTTCCATGCTGATGGCACTGGATGTCTCGTCTGCCCTCCGGATTTGGACCAGGCCGCATCAGACCAATGTTCCTCCTTTGACTAGCGTTTCTCCTCAAGTAGAGCAAGATGAGCATGTAGAGAGTAAATATAGAAACCAGTGGTACCTGTAAATAGAGAGGCAAGTTGATCACCAGTGTCGAATGCAAACCTGTTAAAGACAAATTGTCGCACCAGAAAGAAGAACCCTGCTCTGAGCAGTAAAGCTCCTTTGTAGATGTGCGCTGGGTCCGGCTCTGTCATCTCACACATGGTGGAGACATGGAATGCATCTTTGTGGGAAGTGGCTGTGTAATCCAGGATGCAGGCTCGGGCCTGGTCATATACCATAGCAAAAGGTATGGCAGAGATCAGCGAAATTATCCATACAAGGAGAAGACATGGCAAACGGGATTTCTGTGGGAAAGGAAGAAGAGATTAATAGGCCAAAAAAACAGGAGGAAATCCACAATTTTTCAAATCAATTTTCCTTGAAACAAAGCATGTGAGGCATCAGAGAGGGGTGCAAGGGCTTTAACTACCCACACTTGCTACGGCCTACACTTACTCTAATAGCTTTCATATCCTTTGATGCTAACCCAGGGGTCAGCAACCTTTATGAAGTTTCAATTACAATTTAGGATGGTAAACATTTCATTACATTTTCAGCTGTTTTTGTACTTTTCTTTAGAAATCCTTGTCATTGTAGAGGTTGGGTTTTTTTTTTTTTTGTTTACTCACTTTTAGGCTGGAAACGGACCACATGGTGTGGCAAATGGCTGCGTAACGCTCGGTGGTGAAGGTCACAATAACCCAGCTTGTGGTGGCACAGTACAACTGGCGGATCATGAAGTACGCCTTGCACACGGCTGAGCCCAGACGCCATGGATAGCTCTCCCAGTAATACCGGTACAAAGTCACTGGGATGGTCAATAACTGCAGGATGTCTAAAATGTAAATGATTTAAAGCAAGTGAATGATTTGACTGGTTTGGAAATGTTGAAGTGAAAACAGTTTGTTGGAGTACAGTTTACACATTCTCATTATAGTCAAAAAACATTACTGAAATTAATTGAAATAGAAGTGATTCACAAGACTGAAAAGTGTTATTCGCCTGTTTATATTTGTTTGCTTTGTCCCACTTCCATTTTATTTGGTGTTACCTCTGAACACATGTGGTGTAATATAATGTGTACACAGACAAAACTTAAAAATATTTATAAATCATATATAATCACAGCAGGTATGCACAGAATTTATTAAGGGGAAATGTCCATGAAGACACTGCCTCAGCCTGGCTCCACATGCATATTATCTTCCATGGCAACCGCATAGCAACCTTCCTCAAGCAGAGTAAATTTTTCCCAGGGGAACTGATTCATATGACATTTTAAAAATCATTAAAGACTTTCAATATTAACCATACATCTTCCTTGATCATGAACTCTCGTTAAAGTAGTGACAAAATGCTCCAAGAGTATATTTTAAAGTTCAAGTCAGTACAGAATATAAAGTATAGGAATCATTTTAACACAACAATTATTATCAAAATGATCAATGATTAAGGTATTCCATACATAAGGTACGAGGCTAAGGAAGTTGGAAGTAATTGTAATTTTCAGGCTGAATTAAATCAGAATCACTCATTAAGTGCAATTGTGTGTACCTGAAACAACCAGACTGAGCAGGTAGAAACGAATAGCACTGACTCTCATATGCGCATCCATGAGGAGGGTCAGCATGCTAACACCATTGAACAAGACCTGTGGAGAATTTGCAGAGGATTTAGTGGACAGATGATGGTTCAGCATGGTGGTCCTACATTACCTTTCTATAATTACTTTCATAATAATTTGGACTTGTAGTCTGGAAAAAAGAATATTCATACTCCAAACAAGAAGATGATGCCGTAGAAAATGGTCATTGGAACAGCAACTGCCAATGGCTCCCTTTGGGTGACACTAATGTCAAGCGCTGGCATTTCACTTGGACTGACGTTACAGCTAAAGAAGAATGAAATCTGCTCCTCTGAGGTGTCCATTATGAAGCTGCAGTCTTGGCACTAGAAAGATGGTATAAACAAATAATAGATTAATTCATGATTAAGAAGTATTTATAATATAGATATAGCGCTTCACTTCACAGAGTGCTCACTTTCAATGCGAAAAAGAATGTTCTTGAAATGTAATTTGTCAGTAAAGTCTTATATTGTGGTACATTTATGCATATGTGTCAAAGCGAATATAATTGCCTTCTTAAAAGAAACTTTAACTGATCTCTGAGTAATCTGGAGGTAAAAATGCAGCATGACTGTAGTTGAAAACATGCTTGAAATGTTTTTATTGTAGTAAGATCTTACATGAAACATTTTGATCACCAAGAATACAACATTTCTATGATTAAATTGTTTTACCTGATATTAAATGTATACAGACGTCTAATAAATATCTAAGGTCACAATTCAAATCCTTTATTCAATAAGAGACACATCCATTAGTAAAAATGAGAAGGAGATAAACGTTAGAGATCAGCACGAACCCAAATAGTCAATAAAAATTGATTTTCCTGGACAAACATATTTTCCACAGATGTCACAGACAGTCTGTATTATCAAAGCACAAATGATTATGTGTTTATGAAAGGAAATTGACTTGTCTCGCAGAAGAAAAGGTTGTAATTCAGGGATGCAATAATTGTCCATCCAAAATCCCTTAAAATAGAAATCTGGCCATTCTTGATGAAAATCTGACAAAACACACAAGCAGTTAAGCAACCTGCTCAGACACACTGCAGTGGTGAAACTTGTACAACAGAAATGCATGCACACACACTCACATGCAGTGCAACCTGTTGCATTATCAGCTTTGAAATTCTACATTAAGAAAACTCCAGTGTTTGAGTCCCAATAAAACATAATGAAATAATTGAAAGTAGAAGAGAAATTTAGACTCACCTCCTTGAGGGAAAAAGGGAAAGAATACAAACCAGAAGCTTTCTTCACTGGCAAAAGACTGCTCCTTGATTGTCTCCCTGCCACCACTGGTGACTCTCCTAATGCTCACTCCCTTGGAGACCTGCTCACTAGAATCCCTCCCTTCTCCATCTCGTTCTGTTTCAACCTCACACTCACATATATGAGACAGTAGGATGAGCTGCTATTACCAAAGATAGTTATTGACATTTTAATCTGATCTGTATCAGATTCCTCAGGAGCACCACCTGTTTAACAGGAAATGTTCATCATTTCTCAAAACACTACATTACAATCACCAGAATTAACAGCAAAGCTTGAAGGATTTTGGAGTTTTTGACATAGAAGAGGTTGACATGTCATTCACCTTTGTGAACATTAAAAAGACAGCAACTATGATTCCAAAACTTATATCTATTTACAATGAAGACAAATAAAATGTGTGTGTGTGTGTGTGCGTGTGTGCGTGTGTGTGTGTGTGTGTGTGTGTGTGTGTGTGTGTGTGTGTGTGTGTGTGTGTGTGTGTGTGTGTATGTGTGTGTGTGTGTGTGTGTGTGTGTGTGTGAGAGAGATGGATCTACAAAACAAGATGGTGGATCACAATAAACTACATTCAGCCTGGTGGTTATCAGAGAGCAGGAAGGCTGTCCTCAGTCTACACCATGTGGTGGGAGAACAATAGAGAAACTTGTTTTTAGCATCTGTTTCCTGTGTGTTTCTTTTAAAGACCCAGTTCTAGAATGATTTTATGTGAATGTGATTTGCTTTGTAAACCGTCAGGAGTCGTCAAATAGTGTTCAGTGTCATGTGTGATGTTGTCTTTGATGTGATATGTGTAGGATTGCGAGTTAACAAGTTAGTAAAGCAAAGATTGGCATGCAGATCCTGTGTGTCTGTGGCAGAGCTAACATTGGTGGACAGGTTAATAACTTCTAATATCATTATCAATAGAACTTAATTACTGTATTAGAATCAACACATCTTCAAAACAGTTAAACAGTTCTATGCATAGCATCAGGTTTAACTAATCTCAGGTATTTGCCCAGTTGTTTGTTACCACTTCCTTGATGTCTTTGAAGAAGGAGTCTGGTTGTTGTTCAGGCTGGAGAGAAGAAGACGAAGTTGATGATTCAGGAGCAATCTCTGCAGAGTCCTGGTTGTTTCCTTGTCCAGACCGGAGGAGCTGGCCACTCGGGTGTGTGGTGCTTTTCCTGGTTATCGAGGGAAAGGCACAAAGAGGTTCTGTGAGGTGTCGTTTCCCAGGTCTCGCCATGGGGAAACTGGTTGGTCTTCCCTGGTTGATGGGAGATCAGACACTGGGTGTTGGTCTCTGGATCGGAGGGAAGTTCTGACCCTCGTGGTCAGGTCAGAAGAAGAGTTGAGGCCTCCGTTGCACTTCCTCCGTCGAAGAGCAGCAGAAAAGCTTCAAGAGGGAATCTCTCTGAATGCTTTTGGTAAGGTGGGGCATTCCAAGGTGTAGAAACCTGGAAACCTCCACCAATCGGTGACTGACTGAGTGCATGCGGGGGAATGTACGGAAACAGCAGCCCAGTGAAACATTATGGTGATGGCGCACCAAGTGGAGACAAAAATCAAACAACCCTTTTTTTCACACCTTTTTTAAAGGTGTGAAAAAGACGTCCCTGCAGGAAACCATGCAGTGGAATGCTCAGTCACAGTCCTAGGAGTCAGACTTCACATGTCATAAAACTTATATCATGACAAATGAAGATTAGCTTTCTTAGATTATCTTAGAAATTAATTACTTTTTCTGAGGTCTTGTGAGATCCCAACAACATGAATTGACACAAACTCATACCCACTGGCAATTCAGTCACTAGTTAACCTTAATCAAGCAAAATCTTCACCTTGTGGTTCCTCCATCAAGTAGACTAAATGCTTAGAACTTGACACAAGTCAGATTTTCCCATGTTCCCACCCTATGTATCCTTAAGAAAACCTAAATCTTGGCCCTTATAGCACATGGATAATTTGCAAAACTGTTAGTCTTCTACCAACATATATGCGAGTGACAAACAACACAAAATCCAACACAAAGGGTGTGACAAAGACTTTACAGCACCAGAACCACTTTATAGCACCACTTAATAGATTGTTCAGTTTTTTGGAACCACGATTTTGCAGTTTATTGCTCCAAAGAAAATGATGGACAGTACTGATTGTCAAATCAGTACATGGGCCAGTTAGGTCAAAATGGCCGGTTAGGGCAATATATACACACTATAGCTCAAAAGATATAATAACATGTTGGACCACTATTATCAGGTCAGAAATAACTCTTGTAAAGGAAAACGGTGATCACTCAGAACTGTGTATTGATTTTCATCCACAGTTCTCTCAAATAACTGAAGTCCTTCTCGGAAAATGCTTTCTAAAGCATAGCAGACCTGCTTTCATGGATCCATTCAGTTTGGATTAAAGTAGTGTTGAATATAATCAACAATGGCATGTGACCATATTTGATTCCACATTTCTGGAAAATAAGCTAGGCTGTTTTTATTCCAGGGTGCATTTATCCATGTAATCAAGGTTTGTGCACTACAACTCCCATTTCTGTGTCATGGCTGAAATGCTCATTTGAGGTTTCATTCATTCAACATTGACATTTTCAGCTGCACTTCAGAAAGATTGACACTTGTCTTTCCTGAGAGATGGCATCTCTTAGCAATCATCTTCTGCATCCAATGTCGGATAACCGTAGGCTTTTCACAGCTTTAAACACAGGTGTCTCATTTGCATTTGAACCAACAGCCAGAATTTCTTGTGACTAAAACCTTTTTAAGAATAGTCTTTCAAGAATCATGTGATATTCTGCAACTCTTTTTTAATTTTTAATTTGTAAACGTGGCACTGACATCCACTATCATGCCTATTATTGATTGCAGGGCACAACAATCATTATTTTCAGGAGTTGAAATATTTTTGTTGGGAAATTATCTGATTAAAGTTGACTTGTTTTCATTAGCACACTGACGGAGACTCTAAAGGCTGAGCGTTACTTCTTTGCTGACACAATGCAGATAGTCCAATGTCTATTCTGAAGTTCTGTGTCAGTTATCTACTGTGGTTGGTAGGTTCGAGTTTCTGAAGCGTTTCTTGTGGATACGGGACAAAACCAGAAAAGCAGAGTACTGAAAAGAATGTCGTCGAGTTGACCAATCACAGCCCTTGTGCAGATGAAATCCAAGTGCATGGATATAAAGTGTTCCTTATATGCAGTATATGGATGAGTAGTGGCAGTCCTCCCTAAAGGTGACAAGGGCAAGTAGGTTGCCTGAAATGCAGTCCCCAAAAATTATCCCAACAATTTTCCCACAAAAACATCAGCCAAAGAAATGTGAAGGCCCAAAATGTGGTCTGAATTAAAATATTTAGACTGAAACTGTTGCGTTGCATTGAGAGAAAAAAAAAAAAAAAAGGTTTCTCATGAGTCTCCTGATGAGAAACGTGTCTGGCAAAACCTGATGGCACTCCTCATCAACAAGGTGGTGGCTAAGGCATTTTCAGCACATAAAGAGAGATTTTACCACTCTTAAAACTATGGAGGACAAATTTGGAATTCTGTCAAATTCTCAAGCCCTCCACACATAACTAAACAATACGTTAATAGACTGTGTGTGATTGTGGGGCCTGGGGAACTGATAAAGTCAGATATCAGTTGTTTGTTTGTTTTTTGTTATTTTTTGTCCTGCAGACAAGTACTGTAGGTAGGCCACAGCCATTTGTAGTAAACCAAACTAAAGTCGGTGATTTTAATCATTAAAATACCTCCATCAATAAACTAATAGACGTCAAAGCACTGGATTCAGTCATTGATGTGTCGACTGTCTATATTTGAGATGAGAAGATTTACATTCAAACAATTCCACAGGCTTGATACTTAATATTCAATCTTCAGAAAACTACAGTACTACTTGCATAGCAGTGGTGCAAAGATAGAGGGCTTGGTATGAACATTGGAGAATAAACAGCAAATAAAACATAAAACAATTTATTATGTCCAGATCTTCTATCATCATGATTTGTACAAGTATAATTTTGCAGATGTACGTATATGTTGACCTTCACTTGTGTATGTAATGACTCACACCTTCTATTTCTTGTCATACAGACTGAACAAATGTGTGCATATGTAAAACTATATATTTTGACATATGCGATTTGGATTGTATAGTTAACCGAAAATTCACCAACTAATTGATTACCAGTATTTGTCTCACTGTATCAGTAAAATTCATTTGAATGATTCGAGAAAGATCATTTTACACAGAGACACACCGACACGAATGATTGAGTTATAGATGTTTAGCTAAGGCACAATTGTTTATTGAATATAATATATGTACAGTACATCTCATTTTTGTTTGTTTAAAACATGTTTTAAAAAAAGTGATCTTATACCCAGAAAAAAATATGTTACACTAATAAAACCATTCAGATAAGACATCATGTACATTCATTATATGATTCCTTGTTATTGTTTCCCATAAATAAAATAAACACAAAAAGAACCAACATGTAAACAATCATCTGTGCATAATACATAGATCTCACATAGATCTATACATTCAATTTAGAGCGATGTATATTGGTTTCGTTCTATCCCAGCATCCTTCGCCATGGCATAGAAATGCCCTTTTTGTGAAAGCAGGTTCTGCGGGGAATCAAACTCCACAATTTTACCTGCGTCAAGCACCATTAACCTGTGAGGGAGGAAAACAGACCAAAATATAAACTGGCTGTCAGTGAAAACTTATACGCGGATAAACAATCTACCATTTGATAGAGACACGATGACATGGTTTGTGGTATAACGCATATGAGGACTAAATTAAAGTTAACGTTTGTGAATTTTCGAGGGGCAATTTAGAGTCACCAAGAAGCTTTTAAAGACATGTTTTGGATAGTGGGAAGGAACACAAAACCATGCACACACAGGAAGAGCATGCAAACGCAGCACAGAAAGGCCCAGCCTAGAATTTAACCTATAGCATTCTCACTATGCAGTGATATACAGTTTTCATTATGCCTTAAAGGTGTGATATTCCTCTTTAGCAAATCAAACAAATATGATGAATAAAGTCATACATTGTGCTCCTGAATCCATCTCCTATTTTCTTGAGCTGCTTTTGAATAAATAAAAAGCTACTCTCATTTTAAGGTTCACATTTTCTTTTCATGTGTGGGATTTGTCGAATCACACAGCTGCAGCCACAAAGCCTTTGTTGGATCACCTCACAGACACATACTGTCTCACACTACCCCATTGTTTGAGACAAATACATGAAAAGGATCTCAAAACAATGTATATAAAAACACCTAAATAGCCTGAACAAAAATAAATTCATAGAGCTATGATAAGTAAAAAAGATAGACGGTTCCTTGATAACTCACAAATTACTATCTGCTGTGTTGTTTATCTGTCAAATGCTTTTAATATCAAAGGATTGTGACTATGTATTGTCTTGCTTAATGACAAGTATGCAGAATGTGGTTACAATGTGTTTACAGTTATTCGGGTTTTTCCATTGTTTAATTTTAAGGTGTTTTATATCTTGTCCATTTTTTGGTCATAAATGTTTGACCTATACAGCAGCAAAGGAATACAATTTATTGTTGAGGTTATTAGTTTCTTTTTGTTAATTCACTTCATAACATTTGGTATCTTATGTATGCTGGCACCATGTTTTCAAAACTATGACAGATATTAACAAGTGAAAAGTATAAATATTATGCTTTGTGTGACATTTTTAACACAGAAATTAGGAAGAAAGTGGCACTAAACGGGAATCTGCTCCTTATCAAATCTCTTTAAGGATTGTGAACATACCTGGAGCTGTCCATGACACTCTGCAGACGGTGGGCAATGGTCAGAACGGTGCAGTGTGAAAACTCTTTACGAATGGTATTCTGAATCAAATCATCTGTCTCCAGGTCAACGGCTGCCGTGGCCTCATCCAGAATGAGGATGCGAGACTTTCTCAGCAGTGCTCGAGCAAGACACAGCAGCTGCCTCTGTCCAACACTAGAAACAGGTCGATTCACATTATTGACAAACCGCATGGTCTTAAAAGTAATTTACGCAATAAAGGAGACATTTTTGAGCACATCCAAACATCCAAACAGATCAATAATAAGGTTTCATTTGGTTTATGATAGCAGAATACAAGAGACGATATGAGCGGTCGTCTCCCAATCGGAAGGTTGCAGGTTTCATTCCTGTATCTACATGCCGAAGTGTCCTTGGGTAAGACACGAAACCCCAAATTGCCTGGGGAAATGTAGTGTGAGAATGAGTAGTGAGTGGTAGTCGGAGGGACCGATGGCGCAGATTGACAGCCTCGCTTCCATTAGTCTACGTCCGAGCAGCTGTGGCTCCATACCTAGTTTACCACCATAGAGTATGGAGTGAATGAATAATGCAATGTAAAGCGTCTTTGAGTGTCCAGAAAAGTGCTATATAAAACCTATGCATTAGTTTGTCAGTAGTTTGTTTTGAGTCTTTCTTTGTTATTGTTAGACCCACCTGAGGTTCTCTCCCCCTTCAGAAACTTCATGTTGTAGTCCTTCTTTCAGCCCCGCTGTAAATTCCTTCAAATGAGAGAGCTCCAGCACTCTCCAAATATCTTCATCACTGAATTTGTCAAATGGGTCCAGGTTCATCCTCAGAGTCCCACAGAACAAAACTGGATCCTGAGTCAACAGATGTGTATAAGTCGGTGTAGCTTTTAAAGCTTAGTTTGTCCATCTAAAATTGTTTGGCCTACCTGTGGTATGATCGTGAGGTTTGATCTCAGGTCGTGTAGCCCCAGTGTAGCAATATCTATACCATCAATGAGGATCCGACCTTCAGCAGCTTCAATAATTCTAAACAAGCAGTTTGTCAGACTGGACTTTCCAGCTCCTGTACGGCCCACGATACCAATCTGAATGCAAGTTAGAAAAAAATTAAATAAACATGGAGTAAATATAGAGGCAAACACATTCTGTCAAGATATCACGCAAACTTGATTAATTTACTCAACATTTGATCCTAGTGAGTTTGTACTTTCAAACACATAAAGTGAAACAGTAAACAGCTAATGAGTTTGTGAAGTCTGAAAACACCACTATATCAGCACAAGTTTAACAAACAACCTGCAGTATTTCTTTTCAAAGTCCAGAGTTCGTGAAGGTTACTTTCAGCTCTGCTTTGATGTTGATATTTACTGAGCTGCAACTGAGGCCAAATTACAGTCGGTCAAATATCAGAAAAGATCAATGACAACAGGTGAAATATGACAAAAGAGGAACACATATGTATATTGTTTCTTTTAGGAGCTCTGTGTTTACCATCAACTGTTCATTAATTTAGTTAGAGAATGTTTTTTTCCTTTGACACAACTGGTTTGAATGTAACCAAAGCTTATTTTTCAAGTGCAACAATTCTCATCAATATAATACTTTGGGAAATATTACTCAATATGTCATCTCTGACACACACACACACACACACACACACACACACACACACACACACACACACACACACACACACACACACACACACACACACACACACACACACACACACACACACACACACACCTTTTCAGCACTGCTGATGTCACAAGTGATTCCATGCAGCACCAGGTCTAATCCAGGTCTGTACCGGACCTTGTAGTTTTGAAATTGCACCCTTCCAGCCTCCGGCCAATTCTCATGTGGCCGAGTGTTTGTCACCCACTCAGCCTGTAAAAACAAAGAACCACAGGATTGATGTGTGACAGTGCATAAGCTTTCAAGATTACTCTAAAAACCTCTGTATATTTTATAACCAAGTGCCCAGATATATTGAGAACATTAAATTGAATGCATGATAGGCCAAACAATGCCTACATTTCACAAATTCATGATGTTACCATATGAAGCTTCATTAAAACTGTTAAAAAGTCATCATATGCAGTATATTCACTGAGTACTTTCAAAGAAAAACACAGGAAAAATAGTTTTCCGATTTATAATCTCAAGGGTGTATCAATCACAATTCAACAGGAGCATATCAAATTCAAACAGACATACAGAATTCTTTTGTAATGTGAAGAACCCTTGTTTCAACGTACCTCATTATCAATTTTGGTGTATTCACTCACTCTCTCCACAGCCACAATATTAGTCTCCAACTCCGAGGTCATCCTCACCAGCCAGTTTAGGGTCTGTGTTACCTGCATCAACAAAACCCCCACAGGAGATTTGTTGTTAACAACCCTATGCAATACCATTACCACTCGAAAAAAAATAAGCAGTATCACTATGTGTAATGACAGTGTGCCTGTACAGGGAACTCACATTAAGTGCATAGGATATAGACAGGCCAACCAGGCTGCTATTAATAGAATCTCTGGAAAGGACGGCAAACAAACTGGCAAAAAACACCACCAGGTTTCCAAGGAACTCCAGACGGATAGCCAACCATCTGAATAAATAGATATGTGCAAATATCACCATACAGAAAAACATCGGAAGTATAACATGCTGTAGAGATACATGTGCTGTAAGTTTAATAGCAAACCTGTTTGACACGATCCATGGATAGACAGTCTTGAGATTTTCATCAATAGTGATTTCATTATGTTTAAGAAACCGTTCTTGATGATTGTAGGCTCTTATCACTGACAGGCCCGATACTGTCTCTCCAAAATGGGAGTATATAGGTGAGCGAGAAACAGAGTCCAGGCGACGCAGCTGTCTTGAAGTAGCTACATAAAAACGCTATATGTGGAAAATACAAACAAAAAGAATTATCATAAGGGTTTGAAAATTCACCAAGATTTTTTTTTCCTTCTGCTATCTGGTTCAACCTACCTGTACAAAGTAGTAGATTATAGCCAGAGGAATGAGGATGATGGTAAAGAAAGGGGTGGCCAGACAGATGACAAACAGTGTCCCCAGTACACCCAGCAGACAGAGCAGCCAGGACTTGAAGGAATTAGGAACAGCCTCATCTATGGTGAAAATGTCCTGCAAGACCAATGTAGGCATAATTAGTCCTTCAACTAACCTGTGACAATACTTTCTCTTAGACTACATTGCCTAGTGACAAGCTGTTATCCATTAACACAAAAGGAAACTCTTCATTTTTGGATGATGAACATTTTATCGTACGCTGATTTGGACTTTTGAGAGAAATGGCAAACTGCACAAACAGAAGAGATCAGGTTCAGAATGCTTTAAGGGCTTTAACTATGTATGTGATCTTTATATCCTAGTTGGTTCATCGGGAGCCATTGAATCTTAATAATGCTACTTTAACAAGTACAATGAACAAGCACTTTGACTCGAAATATAACAACCATGACACAATCAAAAGATTAAATTAAACGGACTGAATGTAACATTTGAGGTCAAAACTGAAACTGGGATTGCAACTTTTGAATGGAAGGAATGCACGCACACGCAGAGTAAAGAAAACACATGAACCCAACCTTTGCGAAGCGATTGACAACTCTTCCAATCGGTGTAGTGTCAAAGAAAACCATAGGAACCCGCATTATGTTTCTCAGCAGCCGTGAATGCAGGATACGGGACGCAGCAACACTCGCATTGGCGAGGAGCAGCGTGCCGAAGAACACAAATAAACCTGCAACACAGTCATATGCAGTTATTGAAAACAGAAATAACAACACTGAATTTTTACATTCCCAAATGCTAAACAATACAATTTTATTTGTACTAGAAATCCACAGATAGACATGTTTCACTGTATTAGGTAATGCTACAGCCACTATTGTTAAGAAAATATTTAAAAGATAGTTTATAAAAGCACTAAAGTTTAATACAAGTGCTAAAACATTGCAAAAAAATTAAAGCACCTCTTTGGACAAGGACTTTAGTGTCTTATTTTCTGTGTCTGGAAAAGATGACTTTCGACACAAAACTCCTTGTCAAGGAAAACCATGATATTCAGTGTTAAGATGTTGGCTCTACCATGGTTTACATATCCTCATGAATCCCATAAGATTAAATATGTTTTAGACTTCAGGAGGCATCATTACAGTGTATGGTGACATATCAGCTAAAATAAAGTTGAATTACATTAAAGGTTAACTTAGCTCCTGTGCTTTAATCTGCTATACACAGCATGGACTGAATTGTATTGTGGGAATCTCAAGTGGCAGGAAATGTACAGTCTCATGTGCAGTTATTGGCAAATTAATGGTGTAGCTCCAAAATGGACTCACTGACCTCTGTCTTAGTAATGCACTGCAAAGTTGGGATTGAATTAGTCTGAAACTAAATAAAAATAAATTCATGTGAATAGTTCACTTACAGCATTAGAGTACATAGCTGTGGCTCTGCACAAGATTGTTTATAAATCACAGGCATTCCGATAGTTCAGAGAACATAAGAGAGACATCCTTCTTCTAAACCTAAAAGCATTTGTGAGAAAGGATTGTGTATTTACCCTGAACCACTCCCAGAGCTCCGAACACTCCCACTCTCAGATCCCTCATCGATGAAGGGTATGTCTTGTTCGCGTACTCAATTGCATCATCAGTCCAATCACTTAGCCACACGTTCTGGCCAATAAAAGCTACATTCTGAATGAAGTAAACCAGGAAAACCGTGACAGTATATCCCCACCCCATGGCTCGCAGGTACTGGAGGAAGACTGTAAACTTCACCTGTACATCAAGAAGAAGAAAATACATTCAGGACACAACATGTTGTTTTACACCCTAACTTTGTACCATTTGTGCAAATAAAGAAACAATTGTTGCGTCAGAGCAGAATCCTATTATACCTGTCCTGTTTCCATTGTTTCTTTCTCTATTAGTTTCTGGCCTTTCTTAAATTCATCGTTTTCTGTTTTTTTCATAGAACTGTTTTTTCTTCGTCTGATGCTAGAAGAAAAAAAAAGAGCAAAATTAGAATGACAAAACACTCAATTTGCTCTGAATAGAAAAAGAACCAGAGAATAGAGTTTTTCTTTTGTATGGGTCACCTATAGATTACACTCATACCTGCTGTTACGCTGGCTGCGGCGGATACTGTTTTCTCTCTTCAAAGTAGAAGAAACCGTGTCCTCCAAGGGTGAGTCAGGATGAGTGTCCTCAATGTCAGGGAGGAGCTCTAAGTCTTCTATAACCTGGCTATGGCCTGAATAAATATCACATAGTGTCTCTTATGTATCTGCAGAACAAGCACTAATGTGTATATTTGAAGTCATCATGAAAAACATCAGCCTAAGCTTTAGGTAAAATATGAAAAAGGGCAAGTGTATCAAAATGCATTGCGGACTCCATGTAGCGTTAGACTCCATTAAGCAGTAAAAAGGTTGTAATTACCTGACTCTGACTGAGTTCGGTTCCTTTGCTCTTTGACATATGTGTCAAGAAACTCTGAGAAAGCCCCTCTGCTGGCACGAAGGCTGTTGTAGGACCCGACCTCCGAAATTACACCATCCACCAAGACGACTATTTCATCAGCATAAGGCAAAAAGCTGACTCCGTGAGTCACCAAGATACGAGTCTGTAAAGCACAAAGACACATTGAAGAGAAAAACAAAGACATTGCATTATATATGTAACATGTTTATTAAATACTTTATGTTTATTAAATAGATAACCATACGGAGTCTTTTCCAAATATTCCTTGACTGTATCAACGCATAAAACACAAACCTTGTTCTGGAGTATTCCTTTGGGACCAATAACTTTATCGAAAAGGTGCTTTCCTACATGAGAATCCACAGCAGACAGCGGATCGTCTAATAGATATACATCAGCCTGACTGTAAGCGGCCCTGGCCAAGCTCACACGCTGCTTTTGTCCCCCTGAGAGGTTGATACCCTGAAAACAAACAAACACACACACACACACACACACACACACACACACACACACACACACACACACACACACACACACACACACACACACACACACACACACACACACACACACACACACACACACACACACACACACATTTTATGTTTTATTCAGGGAAGCTCAAGCATATTCAACAGTAGTACAGCCCAGCCTAGTTTGAATTAAGGAACATTACATTTAATAGATGGTGCAGCAGAAAATTTCAATAAAAGTTTTAATTTTTTTTAAAATCATACCTAATTAGGTTAGAAATCACTTGAACTGAACACTTGAACAATCCATTTATCGGTCTGGAAATTCTCATTTGCAGCAGGGATCTCAACACAATGGAAAGAGCAATTGCTTTGAGAAACCTAAATATCACATTCAAGTCCTTTCAACGTGAAACACTCGACAGCTCACCTTTTCTCCAATTTCAGTGAGGATACCTCCAGGCAGCAACTCCAAGTCTGGTTCAAGGGCACAAGCATGTATTACTTCATTGAACCTTGTTTCTTCATTGGGATAGCCAAACAAAATATTGTCCTTCAGAGTGGCATTTTGGATCCAGGCCTGTTGTGGCACATATGCAAGAGAACCCTGCATAGAAGTACAAAATAAGTCAGTGAAATCAGTTTGACAAGTGAGTGAAATACATCAATCTTGATACATAGTCATCACAATAATAGCATTAATAAATGTAACTGAAATATTATGTCCACAATAGAATCATAATATTGTTCTGAGTGATGAACATTAGTGTGCATTAAATTTACAACCGTACTGCCACTGTGTGACATGGAGACAAGAATAAGGCGTCACCTGAATGTTGATAAAGCCTTTATTGCTGTGCATTTCTCCCAAAAGGGCTGAAATGAGAGAGGACTTCCCTGAGCCGACAGCTCCCACCACTGCCACTAACTGACCGGGTTTAATTTCCAAGGACACACTGGAAAACACACAGAGAATCCTAATTTTAGTATTGGAAAGTAAAATATATAATATGAGTATGTGTCCAGGCATACTTTTTTAGCAGTGGCTCAGCATCTCTTTCCCAAGCAAAGGAACCATCACGTATTGTAATAGCAGTGCCTGAAAGATAGAAGGAATAGAAAAAGGTGAGTAAATAGAGAGCCAAGCTATTATCTAAAAATGCTAAGTAAATGCCATGGCTCAGGGGAGGAGCAGGTATGAATAGTAAAGGTTAACATACTGAAACTGGGGTCATTGGTCACAATGTCAGCTTTAAGGTCGTCCCCTGACAGAAACTTCTCCAGGCGCTTCTTGGACACTGCTGTCTGAGGTTTCAAAAAGCAGGTTAAGACATCAATTTTCACAGATTTAAAATTTGTGAATGCCAAGTTTTTCATTCTCCTCTTACTTGCACAATAGCTGCAATAAGCAAAGGCAGCATGGACAAGGGGAATCTGAGAATGTTGAAGAGGGAAATCGAGGTGAAAGCTTTCTCTGGAGTTAACACGTTGTCTGTACTGATGCTGACGAACACCGCAAATGAGGCCACAGAAACCTGCAAAAAAAAAAAGAATGTGTCTAAAATAGATTGGAAAGATCACCTCTGATAAAGTGCTCCCCTCATCCCCCACCTGTATGACTCACAAATGCTGGCGCACAGGTGAAGAAGAAGGTGGAGACAGATGACAGGTAGGCAAATTTCTTCATGACTTTCAGTTCTTTATCCCTGATGTCTTCCACCTGTGTCTGGAAAGATGGCTCCCAGGCATATAGCTTGAGAATCTGGTGAAGAATTGGTGACAGAGGCAAGAACATGATGATAAACTGTATCGTGATGGGCTTCAAAATGACGAGACAGAGGATTATTATGATCTAAGGCAATGGTTACAAGCCAATAAATCCTTGGTGGTGATTGGGCTGATAAAGATGTACCAATGCACGTTTCACACAAGATAGGTCTCTATAAATGCTATTCATAAATACGAGCACTCACCTTGATCCCATTGAGTACTTCATTCATGATTTTTAATCTCTCATCTTTAAACTTCATGTTTTCTATCTGAAAGGGAAAGAAAAGTATAATTATGCACTAAAATGTGACTCAATGCTAACCACAAACACACAATTGCAGAAAAGTTAATACTAGGTAAAACACATCCAAGTGAAGTGTTCAAATAAAATTCTTTTATATGGTTATTGAATGCTAATTTGACACTATTTTGCCACATTAAAAAGGATGTTAAAAGCAGAACATCTCCTCCTATTCAATGTTGACTTCTCAAACAATGGCAAATTCTGACAATGACGCTACTTTAAAGCATCTCCGCTTTGTTTGTATCATTAATGCTGCACGCACTTTTTATCAAGTGAAAGCAAAACAGCACTTGGGCAAAGCTTTGGCAAAGCTTATCTGTTTACAGAGTTACTGTAATCTCCTGGTAGTTGTTATGAAGACTTTGAACTTGATAAAACATGGTGGAATAACAGCCCCAGTTGACTTTGGAGCTAAAATTGTCACTTCACACTGGACTTAATGCGACTTGGATGTGTAGCTCCTTCACTCTTTCTCCACACTCTGGGACCAATGCAGTTCTGATAAAACAGCTCAGAATACTGAGCAACAGTCCAGTTCTCATCTGATCACGTCAGCTTCAGTTCATTTCTGATTGGTTGGCAGTCTTCTCAAGTCTGCTGTCACCACTCATGCTTGTAATTGCTGTTCTACCAAATGTTGTGCTTTCATTTCATTCAATTCCCCATGAATCATTTGTTAGTGAGCTCTCTTTGCGGAGACAACTCTTTCTGCAATAACATACCATAGCGTCATTTCATTGTGGACACCTCCATTATTACACAACCTGCCCAGGAGACTCGTGCTATTTTCACATGCAAAGATACTGTTGTTTACATCAAAGACTGCATGCTTTCTCTACACAATTAAAATTTAGCTGACCTGGAATATTCTGGCCTTGGCAGCTAGAAGACCATTTATTGGCACCAATAGCACCATGACAGCCAGCCCTGCGAGGACAGATGGTCCTAACTCAATCCACAGGAAAGCAATGGATATGACGATCTGCAGAGGACAGGACCACAGCAGGTGGATGAAGTTGGTTACGTCATTGAAGCGCTGGGCATCTGCCGACATCAGGTTCACGGTTTCCCCAACTGTTGACTCTTTACGAGTGTCATTGGACACCAACAATGCCTTAAAGAAAAGGAAAGAAAAGAAATGAGCGAGAAAATCTTTAAATAAAATTACAATAAATAAACATCTTTATTAATCTTTATGATCTTCGATGGAAATTGCAGCCGGAGGCAATCAATGCTATAGCAATCGATAAACACGGAAGTAAAATCATTAGTGAGAGCAAATTGTCCGATGCAGTCTGCAAATACCAAAAGTGCAGTTGATGCTGCTCCTGAGCACATGAAATTAATTCCCATTATACGATGCTGTCATGAATGTCATGAATGGCACAAATCTCAATTCCTGACAGTGAATCACGATTTTGACCTGAATTATATCTGGGTACACAAATGGGTATATATATAAGGCTCCACACACACCGTAGTCATTCTACCATCAGCTGCTGAACAGTTCACACGTTCCAGATTGAGCCTCATCCAGAATGTGACAGGGATGATGGGAAAATTATATTTATAATCCATCGTTCCGATGTGTAAACACACCTTAAAACCTTCTTTCAGTTTTGGCAATGGTGTGTCTTTGTGGTCAATACCTTTTTGTAAATGGCATCCATGAGGGCAGTGCGAACTTTCATTCCCAGCACAAAGCAACGCTGAAAGTACTGCTGCAGGAACAGAGACTGCAGAACTGCCACCACCAGCAGCAACACTGCATACATGTAGCCTTCCCAGACATGCCTGGATTTGTCCTGAGTAAAGGAGATCAACAATCTGAAAAGATAAATAAATAACATTTTATGATATGCCATCACACTTCCAGCATTTGATTACAGTGATGCAATCTTGACTGCGTCAAATGCTTGTTTGTTTGTTTTATTAAGGACAAGATAAAGACATTGGACATGAAAGAACAAGCTAAAGACTTTGGACTTCTATGAAACAAGCTATACTATAATGGATCTCCTTTTGGAAATTATTCCTCAGGTTCTAATCCAGCCTATTTATAATTAACCTTAACTACACACACTGTGAGGAGTGGGCTGGGAGCAGAGAGGGTCAACGTCCTTGCTCAGGTATCCACAGTGGTAACCTGTTGGCAGCTTCAAATAAGAAATGTACACATTTTCTTAACATATTTTGATGAACATTGCTGCATGTCAAACATAATCCAACAAACTAAAATGTTACTTTGAAGTAGGAAAATCATTGTTATTGTCAACATACACAAGAGCAAAACTCTCAAAAAAATGAAAAATGTCTTCTCGTCCTGCTGTCATGACCGGACCTTTGAAGAGCACACAAGTTAGCCTTGGTCCACATTAATGATTGCTAGCATGACACAACCATGTCTCAGAGCAAATATAGGAAAAATCTTGTGACTGATAATGGGTTTGTTAAAATAACAAAAAACAAAACAAAATGAAACAAAACCCATATCTTGTGATCAGAAAAATGCTAATTTACATGAAAACATCTAATGTTATTTCTAATATATATATATATATACAAAGAGAGAGAGAGCAAGAGCAAGAGCAAGAGCAAGAGCGAGAGCGAGAGCGAGATAGAGACATTTTTTAAGCACAACTGATACATAAACATACTTGTGCATTTATCTGCAGTTTTTCTGACTTACTTGAGGAGTTGAGGACTGACAAAAGCAAGTAGGTCCTGCAGAAGTTTGAAGAAAGCAGATTCAATCAGAATCCATTTAAAGGTCTTGTAGATGGTTGAAACCAACCATGAGTTAGGATAGTCTTCTTCCTCCTCTTTCTTTTTCTTCTTCTTTTCATCTTGTTTCTTTCCTTTTTCCTCCTAAAAGAAGTTTTTGTGATGAGGCACACAATGTACAAAAAAACAAAACAACAACAACAAAAAACACCTGAAGAAAAAGAGCATGCACTGTCGATTTATATTGAAATGCAGCTCTTACCATCATCAAGACATCCTGACTCACACCTTTCCCCAGGCCATTAGAAAGGCCTTTTTGAAAACCTTCCTGCTCTGCTTTGTCTCTGTTTGAACACTTTTTCAGCTTGTTTTGGTATCGGACCTGAGCTGCACCCAACTCAGATTTCATGTTGGACTGGAAACGCTGGCTGATGTATGTAGTGGTGTCGGCCTCACTCAGATCGAACATGTCCTCCTGAACCAGGGCCTTTTTATAGCCTTTTATCGCCATGCTGAAAAAAAAAAATCATAAAAAAAAAAAATAGAACTTGTGTAAACCAGTTGAATTTGGGTTAGGAGAATTTGTGACAATATTCCTTTTTGACTGTCATGTCGCTAGTTTACCCGGTTATCCAATTGAAGGTTATTCTGCTTAAAAAAGCAGCAACTCTTTCAGGATTCTGTAGGGGGGAAAAAACAAACATATTTTGAATTTACAGCTGGTTTGTGGTGAAGGTGCAATAGATAGCAGTGAATATGGATTTCACTGTATCAAAAAGACAAAATAAATCTACATGGATGTGAAGGTACCTTTTTTATGTGCTTGCTATCCTCTGGTGAAACATCAGCAACAGCAGAGAGGATAAGGGCAAACAATTCCAGTCCAAAAGAGATGTAGAAAAGGCAGAAACGAGGAACATCCGTGACCTTTCCCTGGTGTAAAAGGTCATTATGAGCAATTTGTTGAAGGGTGAGAAATACAGAGTGTTACACCATATTTAAAGATATTTGATGTCTTTTATCATACCTGCCTGAGTGCCTCTCTTAGGAGGGTCTGAAAAGGAAAAATATCACAAAGAACAAGGAGCAACCAGAAGAGAAAGAGAGCAGCCGAGTCTACAGCTCCTTCCCTCCGCCTCACTCCTTCCTGACACAAAAGAAGAAGGATCTAACAAAGAAAAAAGAAAACAGATGCATGTCACAATATGTCTTATTGAGCACTAAAACAAAGAGTATGCATAGACAATTATCCATACTTACCCATGTGACAGCAAACAGCACAGGGTTCGCATAGTATACAGCAGCACTTTTCTCTGTTTGCGTTGAGTCTCTGTTCGGACCGTGGTTCTCTGCTACCGTGATTGCCAAGTATGCTATGGCCGTCAGGAACAAGAGAGACACCAGAAGCTGGGGGACAGACAAATGTGAATATAGAGAGTGATGTAACATGAAGTTTGTCAGCAGTTTTAATACTCCGAGTGGTCGAGTCTCACAGCAGAGCTGACATGAGACGTCTCCATGATAAAACCTCAAGCTGTGGCCATTGAAGGTGACTTGGTCAAACTTTAAAGAAGCTGCTCATAAGGGCCGCACAATGAAGTACTGTTTAGTCCTGGTCTGTTTCGAGGTGTTTTTATGTGGAATTTTCTCCCACAATCCAAAGACATGCTTGTGAGGCCATCTGGTGACTCTAAAGTGGCTGCAGGTGTGAATGTATGTGTGGGTGTACTCTGTCTTTGACTAATTATCAGCTCAGATAGAGTTCAGCTCTCCATGACCCCAGGCTGGGTGAAGTACACATGTAAGATGTTAGTACATAATCCTATTGCTTTATTCTTTTTTTAGATCCTTTTTTTTTCTTTAATTCACATTGTATTAGATTTATAGCTTTTCCAACTTGTCGTGTATGACAATTAATGTCCACCAGGAGTAACCTTTGTTCTCTATCTATATATGTTTTGTTTTGATTTTCTGTCTTGTACTTGAATTTTTCATATATTTACATTTGAAAACTTGTGTAAATAGGAAACACAAAATTCTTAACAGAATCAGATCATTGACCACATGGAGTAGAATATTTTCATAAAGATGTTCCCATGCTTCGTGATTTAAAAGAGCTTTTCCTCCTGTATTACATTATAATTGCAACTGTGTGGTTGTTTTTATTGGGTATTTTGTTGCGTGCATTACCTGCTTGAAGAGGTATAGCTTGGACATGTGTTTTTTGCGTGTGCCTTTGCAAAGGGAAACCAGGTGTTTGGGGGCACAGAGCCACACGAAACCCAGCGGGATCCAGACGAGAACTGTCTGCTCCAAACATACTGGGAGATCTGGAGCCGCTTTGTCCACATATGATGCATTCTGAAGTGCAAATACAAACACACACACACACACACACACACACACACACACACACACACACACACACACACACACACACACACACACACACACACACACACACACACACACACACACACACACACACACACACACACACACACACACACACACACACACACACACACGTTACATAATCAGGCTGAAGGATAATGGTAAACACCCATTCTTTACAACCTAGTCTAGCTATCACAGTATAATAAACCACATAGATGACTTGCACCTCTGTGCTCAGAAGGGACCTCTATGTGATTAAATCCTGAGTCTGTGCTTATTGCTGGACATATGCAACAGCATAAGTAATGTGCCTTTTAAAAGAAGGCAAAGATGGAAAATGTTCAACTAATAATGACAGCATAAAAAAGGGAAAGCAGCAGATACATACAAAGCATAAATCAAGGTATGAACAAATGACCTAGACACTTGTGAAGCTTTTAGCAGACTAGAGCATTTATTAGCATCTCAAACTCTTCATATTCAATTACACCATATACCGGTAGCTTTCTGATGTGCATCAAGCCTGTCATCAAAAGAAATATATATTTTTTTATTATCCAGGAGGAAATTTAGCAGGCAGACTGCTATTTGTATGAATCCATATTTTCTATGCTGTACAGGCAACATTTGTTAGTGTGAAGTGTATTTTATTTGGTAAAATGGGGACTGCATATAACATGTATTTCATTTTAGATAAACTTTTTCTCAATTAGTTAGTTATTTGAACAATGAATATACATGAGAAAATGAAAATATTATTTACTTATGCCCATTTATTTATTACTAAGCACAAGCGTTTTTTTAAACATGATAAATCATAAGGAAAGACAGCAAATCATTCAATTTTAAAAAGCTTAAACTTGAAAGGTAATCAAATTGTTGTAAAATGTGAAGTTGCATTTACTTGATCATCTATTTAATCTGTGCAATAATGTTTCAATAAACATTAAGCAACTAAGCAACTAAACTTTATAGATTTCCCTCCGTTTTGTTACATCTACACTGAACCCCATAAAATTGAAAAAACAAACAAAACAACAAAAAAAGGACGGCAATGTGACAATTTTTAAACTATGTGACCACGGAATATGCTGAGTCATATGTTGGGTGAACACATAAAAAGTAAAACAAACTTTTAACATGAAAATACATAAAACTATTCTGTGGTGTGTAACGCAGGTAAAAGTGGTAAAGAGCTGGAAATCCTTGGCCTGTGTGAGGAAGCTTCACTTAACTCTGTTTTTATTTCAATCCTACAACTAATTTGTTGTAAATGATGGAAAAAAAAAAAACTGCGAAAACAAACACCAACAACTTGAATGTTCACTTGACAGACATCTGTAGTGTTATATTGTGTTGTTATGTCCATTCTCTTTAATACTCGCCTTCACACTTAACAATTGTTTTGTGAAGGTTTCTAATCATGGGAATGTGTCAGATTATAGCCCTCTCTCCTTTTCATTTAATTCAGAAGTTCAATATATATCAGGGATAATGAAGAATCATTCAATATTTAGAACATCTTTGCAGCCAAATGAATTGAACTCACCCAGAAGACAGAGCCACAGTACTCTTCTAGAGCTGCAGCACACATGGTCCACAGTGATTGCTTCTGTCCCGTGAGACAGCAAGACGCCTGTTGTCCTCCGGTCTTCAGCTACTGGGGCCAACTCAGAGGCTGCTACCGTCTCTTCTATCCACCCACAGGGCTGAGACAATTGTAGGATGTAGCTTTGAAGGACTTTGATCCATGAAACTTTGAAGCTGAAAAAAAAAAAAAAAAAAAAAATTCCCCCCTCCCTGTGCAGTAAAAAAGAAACAACAACCCGTGAGCCACTGAACTGCCGCGAACAGCTACAAATTAACAAAAGTGCTCAGTTTTGTGTAATGTGTTTTGACACAAAAGTCTGTAGAGATTTGTATACAAAACGCCCATAAAAAGTCCTCCTGATAAAATCATATGAGGTCAAAAGTCACAACAAAATGAAGGTTTACCTATCAACAGGAACTCCTCGACCCTCACGTGTATAGACTTGGACTCTGCATCCAGTTGTGAATCAGTGACGGAAACAACTCCATAAGCAGAATGACTTGCAAAACTGCAAGCAGTTACCCTTGTGTTACACAGGACAGCCCACTAAAAGGAGGGAATGTATTGAGTTAAAGGGGAGTGGACTCATTAGACCCCCTTTTCCTGTTGTTTGGTCGCAGCATGCCTGGCTCTCTCTATGAACTTGGAGACATTTGTGGAACTTGAGTCAGTTTTAATCATCCTGATTATATTTAAACAGTCACGCATTGGAATGAGGTTGTGGAAGCACAATGTGAAGAGATGCAAATTGTCACAAATGATCATTAACCAGGGTATATCAGGAGGAGGGAGGTGGGTTGGCTGAACAGTCCTTTGACTTGCCGTGTATTACTGAGGGGGAGGGCTGGAGACCAAAACCACAATACATGCTGTGAGAGAGTCAACTAAAAGTTGACCACATAATACTCTTTGTGCTCTTTATGTATCTCTCTACACACTAAGGAACAAACAAGGGCAGTAAGACAAAATGTTTTTGTGTTTGACACAAGACAAAGAGTTCTGTTTTAGGTTGGGTTTTTTTTTCTTCTTCTTTTTTTTTTTTTTTTTACTTTATTTTAGATACATTATGAATGACAGACAAAATTCCTCAGATTCAAGCAGGACAAAATCTGGGAATGGGTCATCAGTCTGTAAAACTGTCTTATAAAATAGAAGAGCTGGAACTAAATCCCTCTGAGCAGAATCAGAAAGAGAGTGCATATTACACTTGATTCACTGCACTGGCAACCCATGTGTAGCAGAATCAATTATCGAGATTCTCTTGTTGGTTCTTAAAGCTTTGAATCGTCTTAGTCCATGGTATCAATTAACTTTGCTTTTAGTCTGCTTGCCATCTCAGGTCCTCAATTAGAGCAGTTTTTTTTTTTAAGTTAGGGTTTTTTGTTGTTCAAGCCATCTCTTTACTTTTTCTATTGTTTATGTTTAGTAAGCACAGAATTGTATTTATGTTGCACTACATCTTCAATACTTTAATGCTTATTCTTCTTCTTTGAATTACTTTAATATTTTACATTAGTTTTTTCTTTTTCTTGTTTTTATCTTCATTTCTCTTTGCCATGTTAGTTAATGATGTTGCTGAAATGTGCAAATAAATCCTGCTCTCACACTGATGTTTGAGATCATCTGTGTTCCAGCTGGAACATACATGATTGGACTGCTTCTGCGGTGTCATATGACCCAGTCTATGTGTTTGATGCGCACAAATAATGACAGCCCAGAGAGATATCCAGAAGTCTTCATATTTTTCACTATTTGCATGTTATACCTTGTTTGAAAGTTTGCTTTCTCTACAAAAGAAATATTATGTTCATTTTATGATAAAAATACAGCCCCTTAAAAGTAATAAACAATGATGCTGTGTAAAAGGTCCAACATTTTATCAGCTACATTTATTTCTGGGTTAGATATATATTATTATATCTGTTTATTATCTTTGAGAGAGAGAGAGAGAGAGAGAGAGAGAACTGCTTATATTAGTACGTTTGAAGCACTTAGTGTTGAGTTCTGTGTGAAAAAGTGAGATACAACAAAGTCACGCGCTTTGTCAAAATAATATAAAGTCATTGACTCCACACTACATACAACTACATATAAACAACACACTATGTATCTACCAATCTGTTTAAAGTTAGCTTGTTCTGTTCTCAATTTGTTTTTTAATCTTTTTAATCATTCTTTGTCTGACTGCTTTTCTTTGTTCTTCTTTGTTTCTGTTTTGTATGTTTTATTTAGTTTGTCTTCTTCTTTTTTGAGTTTTTCATTTTCCCCTAATTTGACCTGTTCATCCTTTTTGCGTCCGTGTGTGTGTGTGTGTGTGTATACATAGAATGTATATATGTGTATATATACATAAAGAAAAAAATAAACTAAAAAAAGTGAGATACAATCAATGTTTATGTGATCGATTGATGGATGGAAATCAACAATAATGCAAAACGAACACATCAGCATGACAAAGGCAGATTAGCCGAGTGAGTTATATATTTTTAAAAACCCAACCTTTGTTAGTGTGAGCAAGGTGTGTGAAAAGTCATCTGCTGAAGGTGATGATCTCAAAACAGATTGCTCAGACCGTTTGGTGGTTAATCATTAAATGCTTGATAACACAACATGGTCACAATCCAATTGCCCTGCATGTAAAGTTTCAAGGGTAGTTGTGTACCATGTGATGGGAATGAATGCATGATTAACTAATACTGCAATCATCTGACTAGTATACCTGTGGTTTCTTGATAGATGATTATTAATCTCGCATTGATAGTGAGCACGACCGATGACTACTAGTATTGAGTCAGCCAGACTGTGATACAATAAAAATGTAATGATGAGATGAGGGAGGGCTGAAAATGATAAAAAAATAAAAAATAGACATCAAATGAACTGAAATTACAGGCTTGAAATGAAGCAAGTTTTATATGGACAATTCCCCAAGGAATCATAGATACAATGGCTGCTATTCAAATAAGCATACAGCTGTCTCTAATTTAAATACTGACAGAAGCTTGTCTTCTTTGATGCAGAAATAATTAATTTTGCTTTCACCATCGAGCAGCATGTTGACTATATAGTTCCACATTGTTGTACTGAAAAATATTGAACTCCTTCACTGAATATAGTAAGTAATTACTTAGCAAAGTGATTATTAAACTGCAGAATCATTGTTTTGGTGTAGCTGGGTCACGTCAGCTGACTTGTCAGCGGCATGTGGGTCAGTCAGAAGTTACATCAGTGACAAGGGAAGAAAATGTTAAATAGTGAATTAATGTTTACAGCTCATGAAAGATTCAAACTTACAAACTATTAACAGTGAAAATAAGTAGCAACACAGCTACTATATTACTGCATTATAATTGTGATGCCACTTACACAGATATCTCTTTTACGCTGCAGACAAAGTACTGAATTAGTCCAGGAATAATGAGGTGCCAATTTGTTGGAGTTCAGTGAAATCTAGACAACAGCTTTGGATAATGTGTGAGGCGACTGTCAGCTTGTGACAGACATTTCTTCATTTAAATTTCAACAAGCTGTTGTCACTGTATTAATATCTCAATATTACTAATCAGTTCCTGTAAAAAAGAAACAGTGAGGTCACAGAAATGTGTTGATTCCCAAAACTATGGTCATGTGATAAATATAAGGTGTGGACATCACACAACAAGAGCAATCACACATTTCTGACTTCTGCCAAGGGTAAACATGGATGCAGGGAAATTACTAAAATATAATCCACATCCAGATAAACTGCCTCTATTCATTTATTTAGTTTGGTGAACACATGACTTTGTTTCATAATTTGAAAGAACACAAGATACAACAATATATTGCTCAATGAAAATGTTCTATTATAACAATTATTTTTGATCAGCACCTAAATTTAATGGGTTCCTTCTTTGATCAAAATTCACCTGTGGACCAATTTCTAAGAAGATCCGCTCATTAGGATTGGAAACATCTTGTTATATATAACCTCCTTGGCGGAGGTAAATAAATAAAATGTGTTATGAAAGTTGAGCAGAATGTCTTTCAAGCTGTATTTTATTGACATAATTGTATTGTGACTCAGCTCAAGTTGTCAGGGTTTCACAAGTCAACATTTGTGTTTTCCTGAGTTTTCCCATCGGCTCATCTGAGGCTTCATTTATTTCCTGACAAGATACTGCGGCTGCAAACTTTTTTTTTACCCATTATATTTCAAACCATCATCATCACAATATTGCGACATAATATAGTGACACTGCATGAAACAGTTGTGATTGACTAACTTATTATCTCCCATACCAGAGGCACAGCCACTGTCATGTGATCAGCTTTACTTCATGACACCAAAGTCCATTGAGCTGTGACTTCATTACCACCTGATGCATTTTCTCACAAGATGAAGTCACTTTACTATAGCGTCTTTAATATGGAGAACTGTTTCTACCTATTCTGATTTTGTCCTTTGTTGAAATAACACCCTCGTATATCTCATAACCAACTAAAATAAAACATCTGAGGCAAAATCTCCAGTATGATTTATTATTTGAAGCAAAGTAATAAAAATACACATTTAAAGATTGGGAGTAGTCTGACAAAATAACAATAAAACAATGTGCACTGATGAAAAGTCCCAACATCGTTTTGAGTGTGAGCAAAAAGTATCAAACCATGTTGTCATTGGCAAGACAATCAATTACAGAAGGGCATAATTTGTATCAAATTCCCCACTGTCAATAAATGTTGCCAAAAAATTTTCAAATGAGCAGAGCTTTATTATTAAGAAAAACAGAAAATAGTGAATGTGTGAACCAAACTGTGAGGTCTGTTCTCACCATTATATTGTTAAGATTTTACTGTCTGACATTGTCGCATCCATTTTAGATAAAAAAGTATAGTTTATATTTTCAATTACCTTCATAAGCTCAAGTTGTAGTTTCATAATGAGAAACTGGTCATTCATTCATTCAGCCTTCGAATGCCTTTTCAGTCTGAATGTTGTTGTTTTTTCACTTTACCCTGAGTTGATAATCAGAATTACACATATAAAAGCAGGAATACATTTACAGATCTTTGTCCACATTGACTACATTTTACTCTTTTACAAAAGCCAACAGCTTTCTTCACAGACACTGGTGAAAGGCTTTCTCGCTCTGCACAAAAGGACATGTAAATTATTCACATTCTCCAGCTCTTTGTGATACTTTGACAGACTGATCTGTCCCTGAGGTCCAACATCAAAAACATTATTGATCTGAAAGTTTGGTAAAAAAAAGATTCTGACATGTAGAAACACAACTGACCACCCATCAATCTAGTGATTTCTTATGAGGCGTCAGGATTATCAAGCATGGGTTCAGAAGGTGTTTCTGGCTATTGCATTAAGAGTGCGGACTTTGCTCACATCTGCCACCTTGAGGCCGTACTCAGGTGCTGAGAAAGCAGCTCCCATCGTCACACAGGTGTTCCTGCACATGGAAATAATATGAGGTGGTTTTAAATTTCTTGTTGTTTCATCTCCATGCAAAAACCCAAAGTTTGCCCAAAGCAAAGACCCTGACAAATCATAGGTTAAGAATAATAATAAGGTTGAACACAAACCTGAACTTCATTGCGGAGTCCTTACTGGAGCGGGCTGAACAGTGAAACTCTTGAGCTCCTGACCCCTCGATTATTCTCTGCAAGTTTCGGTCTGTGATACCTCCTCCTGTAAACACATTGGTAGGTAGGTGAGTGAGTGAACAAATGAAGCAGACACTGAATAAATAAAGCAACGAGGAGGAATAGGCTTTAAAGGCACTGACCTGGCATTATAGCAATTCTCCCTTTAGCCTGTTGAGCGGGTAATAAGAATAGTGCGATTGACCAAACTGCACAAGTCAAGTCAAATCACATTAATATGTCTGAATGTAAACATGGACATAAGCCGTTAGTGAATACCTACTTGATCAATGAGCCTTTTAATGAGAGGAAGTCCCTCCAGAGCTGAGCTGTCACAGCCGCTTGTCAACACGCGCTGAAACCCCAATGTGACCAGAGCCTCCAGAGCAGATGCAGGGTCCTGAACCATGTCAAAGGCTGCAGTAAGATCAATATCTGCTTCATTACATGGGCTCAAACTGTTCTATTCACTATATATATAGGCAATGATGAAAACCCGCTCAATGATTTTCAGTCCATTGAGAATATTGGAAAGAAATGAAGACTTTCAAAGGATTTACAGGGGGGGAAAAAACTCACCTCTGTGGAAGGTGACAGGCAAAGGACGAGCAACCGCTGATGAGCGAGAAAGAAAAATGAAAGTGTCAAAGAAGCTGGACATCCTGAAGAGTCTTTTATTCAATGCTATTGGTGCTATTCTGGAATGAGATCTGAAGATTATTATACCCTCTATATGTATGTCGCATACATACATGTGAAGATAAAAAGCCTGTACTTGGGTGGATATGTGCATAGTAGGGTTAATATACTAATATGCAGGTTAATATATTTTATGATATTGAGCTTTGTTGGGAGATGTCTACATATCTAACTTCATTATCTGCACATCAAAATGTATATGAAGGTATTTCACAACATTTTTACAATGTTGACCTGATTGGCACTCTGGGGGCTTTCCTGAGTGTAGTTTGCTTAAAACATTTCAAATAATGCAACATTTAAGATTATGATATTATAGAATGTTCCTCCGTATAAAATATAAGATATGTGGAAGGAATTTAATCTCTAAAAGTCCAACATACACTTTAGTGTGGATGGCTTCCTTTCGACACTGGATTATATGAACGCCTGGATTTTGTTGTGAGTGTAAACCTGTGAGGTCAGCAATGACGAAAAAGGCTACAGGGTAAACTAGATGGTGATAAATGTCGGGAGGGATGTGTGATAGATGTAAGTGTCCAAGTTCAGCTGATTGGGAAAGAAGACGATACAATTGGAGGTAGCAGAGTTACGAGTGTTGAGTTCCCACTGGGAGTGAGCAGAATGGGCGGCATTGAGAATGAATATACTGGAGTGACAGTGTGGTGGGAAATGAGACTGAGATCGTTTGGACAAATAGGCAAGAGAGATGCTACCATCATAATCTGAAGATTGCAGAGAGAGAAGAGGAAGGCCAGTAAAAAGGTTGTTGAATGCAGTGCGAGGATATACAGATGATTACTGTGAGGAAGGAGGAGGGTATTCAAATAGATAATCTGAGTTGTGTGTGTGTGTTTCTTTGTTTTTTTTAGTTTGTTTGTTTTTGTGCCCAACTTTGCTTCAACTTTGGACTTTTTTTATTGAACTACACGCCACCTTTTTCTGTTTTTGACACTCATCAGGAGTTTCTATCTTGTGTTCAATGTTTTCTGACGAAGAAATGTTGTAATGACTGTTGGCATGGAAACCACTTGGCCCAGTTCCTGGAGAAGATTGCATTCCCACTGTGCAGTAAAAAGATGACTTGTTTTCTTCCCCCAAGACAATAATCTTTGTCCAGGATTTACACTCCTCACTCTCATCAGTGAAGCTGCTGTTGGTCCATAGTTGCACCTACTTATTGTGTTTATATACTCAACTGTTGTAGGGAAGTAAAATAAAGTTTCTTAGCCTCCAATTAGTTGGACTATACCTCTCCCTTCTGTCGATGGATTGTTTCACACAAATCTAAATGGCAACTCATAATTAAATCTGACACATGCATGCATAAATTAATGCTGAAATGCCAGACAGCTGTGGGATCCATTTAATAGCCAAGAGTGTTATTGTTTTTGAGCTCGCGTATGTTCATCAATATTCTTCTACATACAACAGACACACAACGTTCCTCAGAATAAATACTGACTCGGGTCATAATGAATTATAAGAGCTGCATCTGAGAAACTGAAGACTTTGTTTGGAGTGGTTACAACGTATTTTGATTCTAAATGTGTTGTTGTTTTTTTTAAATACATGTAATAGAGAAACCAACAATACCCAATAACTCCATGCAGAGCTCTGTGTCCACCCGTCCATCCTCTGTGAGGGCTCCCAGCACCAATCCATCTGCTCCTTGGCCTTTCATCAACTCAATGTCCTTCCTCATCACCTCCACTTCCTGATCCGAGTACAGAAAGTCTCCCCCACGAGGTCGAATCATCACATAAACTGGAATCTTGACATACAGTTTCACTATCTGTAGAAGGCCTGCAGGAAGAAAAAAATTAATGATGGTAGTTGATGAAGTATTGCATGCCAGGTCTCAGCTTAAGACCAAGAGCTTCGGTAAGAGTTATTGGACAGAAGTGCTCACCAAGACTGGGAGTGAGTCCTCCTTCCAGAAGACTTGAACAAAGCTCAAGACGACATGCACCTGTTAGGAGAAACAAGACACACCAAGGATGTAGTGATTAGAGTCAGTGGCTAGAATGAACCTAACTGATGTTGATTAAAAACATGACTCAAATTCTAAATTAATCATCCGCATCCTGCAAATATAAAACTAAAAAGTTGTCGCTTGGGTATTTTACATAAAAAACATTGACCCCTTGATTACAACACCGCACTTAAAGGGTTAAATAATCTATGAGATAAGTGAAAATAAAAATCAGGACTTGAGAAAAGCTGCACGAAGATTTTCGAGGACAAGATGTAAGAAGGTTAATTGCTGATAGTGTATCTGCATTGTATTAAGACAAAAGCTCTGCAGTGAAACTTAACACTATAATAAATCAACAACTTCTGTAAATGTAGATCAAGTCTAATATGTGACTTTTTTCCCACCTCTTCTGTAACCTGCAGCTTTTATATAGGAAAACAAGACTGCTCACTAATTCGTGTCAGACTGGAGTTCATGGATAAACACAGTACTGTGAGAAGAACTGAAGTTGTTGACAGACACCAACAACTGACTTCGCCTTCAAAAAGCACTTATTATGTTCTAAAAACCTATAAACAGAGTATGTATGTATGTATGTATGTATGTATGTATGTATGTATGTATGTATGTATGTATGTATGTATGTGTGGATGGATGTATGTAAAACAGTCACTAACTCCACTCTCACCAACCTCCACGTTCAGCATTGACAGCAGACTCCACGGAGTCAACGCACACTTCCATCAAAACGCTTTCTGCCATAGTGACAGTCTCAATGAAAAATTAAGCTGCAAAGAATAAACTCTACGACAGACCACTGTTCAATTCTATGCATATATGGAACTCAGATACTAGTACAGGACAGTACTACGAGCTCCTGCAGCGAGTCACGTGGCTCATCGCTTTCCGGACTGTTGAATTTAACTACTGCTGACGCCGAGGCGGGCGGTGGAGTTGGTGCGTCTATTATTATGGTAACCGTGAACTGTGCCCGCCCATGCTGGATACGCCATAGAGCAAAGCGTGCGCCAACGACACAAAGGTTCAAACCTTTTAGTTTCTAAATGACCAAAAATTGATACTCTTCAAGATAATTTAGTTATTGCTTTTGGGTATTTATTTCATTGTTGAATCAAAGAATAGGTAACAAAAAATAAGGAAAGGCGTGCTCTGTGACGTCAGGAGGTCAAAGTTGAATCTCTTCCGGTGAAGCGGCTCGTAACCAACAGGCTTTTATAACAACACTGCGGGACCACCTGGACGAGTCGTCTCCGGGACACAAAGATGTTGCTCTCGTCATTGCGGACAACAGTTTTGTGCGGCTGCAGAGGCGTGGGAAGGAGTTTTCAACACCGCAGCGTGAGTACAGTTAGCTCCGGCTGCTAATGTTGGCTAACAGGTTAGATAAGCATGGAGGAGGTCACTCAGTGAGAGCTGTAATTAAAGCCATAACACGATATGGAGAATACATAATAACCCAGCTACAACTGTTTCTGTTCAGCAGTCGTGTCGTTATTAATGTTTGGTTGGGTTGTTTGTTATGGTTGGACACAGAGGCAGTCAAGTCCAGGCATATCATCAGTTGACAGCCGCTTTACAATGTCCCCGTCCTCTTAATGTGGTGGGTTTTGTAATCTCTAAATCTAACAGTCATTAATTAAAATATACTCAATATGAAATGTTTTCTGATCATATAGCAAAGAAGGCTTTAATCTGCCAATTCAGACTGTTTTGATTCATGCACTCAGATGCAGTAAACGTGTTGTTGATGATGATAAACCTTCAACATCTTTCCAACGCACTTTTAGATTTGTGAAGTTCATTTAGTAGTCAAAATGCACAAAATGTAGATCTCAGTTTTGTTTTCCGCAGAACACAACGTTGGGTGAGATTATGGTACTGTGGAAAAAAACATGCCTTTTTTTCAAGAGCATGCATGTTCTCTTAAAATCTCAAAAGTTGAAAATGCAGCATTTTCACTGTTTGTCTCAAGTTCCTCATAACTTTTCATGAATCAGAAGCGGTTATTGTTTTTTGGTTTCTGTCACACCAGTTGCAGAAGCTTTGTTTATTATGTACAGGGTTAGGCACTATAAGTTATACTTCAGCCTAAAGCCCTTCAGTCTTCCTCTGTTTGTTTTTTCTTTTTATTGTTGCATTTTCTGTTGCTGCATTTTGTATTTGGTTGGCTGAATTAACTATTACTAATACTACTAAACACTTTTGATATAGTTTAGATGAGTATTTTAGAGTTGTTTGCAGAACCAACAATTCTACACAGCCAACCAATCGGCCACAGATCAGAATCCTCATGTTACATCACAATGCTATGCTGATGATTTAACACTTCCTTACTCATATCGGTGTAACAAGTCAGGAAATTGTAGATGTTAGTAATTGTGTCAGTTTCAGTGCCTGTATCATACTGTGCCATTTCATTGCCTCTCTCTCTGCTCTATTTTTCACAGCAGCAGCAGGGTCCACATCTCCGACAATGGCTAGTAAAGAGGGGCCAAAGCACCGTCACAGTGGAGGCTGGAGCGACATCTGCTCCTTCGGCTGCGACTGTCCCCAATGCGGCAACAAATCGCATATTGGGTCGCTGGTTGCTTGGATGCAGTGGGCTTGTGGTTGGAGCTGTTGTCCTGGGCGGCGTCACAAGGTACAAATGACATAAAACACATTTTGTTTGTAAATAAAACAAAGCCATTTTGATGATGAGTTAGTGTATCTTTTCCTTTTCTTCCAATAAGGCTGACAGAATCGGGCCTTTCCATGGTTGACTGGCATCTAGTGAGAGAGATGAAGCCACCGCAGTCACAAGCAGAGTGGGAAGCTGAATTTTCAAAGTACCAGCAGTTCCCAGAATTTAAAATGTAAGGACCTATGCTTTGTGTTCATGTTCAAATAACAATATTTCACAGTTTTAAAGGAACCTTCTTCTACTGATTGCAACTTAAAGTTGAATGTTTGTCATTTTAAATTGACTGACTATCTGATTACACTTAAGTTTGTATGTATTTGCATTCTGTAAAAAAGACAAAATAATAAATCACAGATTAATTATCAGTTATTTTTGTTCTCAACAGAATGAACCATGACATGACTCTCTCAGAGTTTAAGTTCATTTTCTACATGGAGTGGGGACATCGTATGTGGGGCCGGCTGGTTGGACTGGCCTACATCCTCCCCACCATGTACTTCTGGAGGAAAGGATACTTCTCTCGCTCCATGAAGGGAAAAGTGTTGGGACTCTGCGGATTCGTTTTCTTCCAGGTAAGTTAATAAAAAAAAAAAAAAGGCCATTGACATATTGTCACTACATTCTTAAAGCATGTGTGTCATTTTGTGTCCGTCAGGGCCTTCTGGGGTGGTACATGGTGAAGAGTGGGCTGGAGGAGAAGCCCGAGTCTTATGACATCCCTCGGGTCAGCCAGTATCGTCTGAGCGCTCACCTTGGCTCTGCACTGCTGCTCTACTGTGCAAGTCTCTGGACTGGGCTCACTTTGTTGCGGCCAGCCCATAAGGTACAAAGGCATGTCGTGCCTGAAGAAACAAAAATAACCATATTACAAAAGCATAAAATCATTTATTTTAAGTTCTTCATCTGCGTGATAAAACATTCATGTTTTTCCTAAAAAATTCTATGATACCACTTTCACAGCTTGCAGAAACCAAACAACTCTTGCAGCTCAGGCGGTTTGCAAAGGGTACTGGGGCCCTCGTCTTCCTCACGGCTCTTTCAGGTACCTTTTAAAGTTTTGAAATGTGATGTTGCAAACGGATTATCAAAGCATTCACAGGCTTTTTGTATGAATCCGCTTTGGGGTTACAAACAGATGCCAGTTGAAAATGTTCAATATTAAATGCTTTAGAGTAGGGGTACCCAGTCCCGGGCCTTGAGGGCTGGTATCCTGCATGTTTCAGGTCTCTCCCAGTTGCAACACACCTGAATGCAATAAGGGGCTCGTTATTGTAATGTTCATTTATTTATTTATTTTTTACAAGCTTGATTATGACATCAACATTGGATTTATGCGTGATTAAGCTGTGAGAAATCAAAACTTGCAGGGCATTGGCCCTCATGGCATGGATTTCAGTAAGCCCTGCATTAGGCAAATGTAAACAGTTACCTGGTTTTTCCACAAAAATGGATATTTACTCCTCCAGGTTAAAAAAAAAAATCAAATCTTCATTGACACAGACCTGCATATACACCTGGTTTAGATCAACTATGAGCATCCCATACCTGTAGGGAGCAGTGGAACACGAAGCCATGATAGACAATCACAATCCTGATAATAATACATCACCACAAAATGTGATGTAAAGATGATGTGAATGTGGTCTTCGTGAATGTGGTTGTATTCTGAGGTCTCAGCTGGTAAAAACACTGCTGCCCCCTGCTGTGCAAAAGGAAAATCACGTGGTTCGCAGTTACTGCAGTATAACTTGCAAATGTTTTTTTTTTTTTTTTTTTTTCCATAGGTGCTTTCGTTGCTGGTTTGGATGCAGGGCTTGTTTACAACTCCTTCCCTAAGATGGGAGAAAGATGGATTCCAGATGACCTGCTGGCTTTCTCTCCCTCCCTCAAGAACTTTTTTGAAAACCCCACGACTGTACAGTTTGATCACAGAATTCTGGTACGTTAACATTCATAAACCTACCTAAAGCTGGTGGTAATATTTTAATGAAAGTATAACAGTAATGAGCGGTTTTTCTATCCCCCCCCCCCCCCCCCCCCCAGGCGATCAGTTCACTGACTGCGATCACAGGACTTTATATGTTCTCACGGAGGATGGTGCTACCTCGGAGGGCAAAGATTGCCATCAGTCTCCTGGCAGCAATGGCCTACACACAGGTAGCCTCCCAGACAGATCAGACACTGGAGTATGTATATAAACAGATCGGCTTCCTTTCAGTGTAATTAAGTGGGGTTTTTTTTGTTTATTTTTCTCCTCAGGTTGCCCTTGGAATCAGCACCCTGTTATTGTATGTCCCCACTCCGCTCGCAGCTACTCACCAGTCTGGCTCTGTTGCTCTTCTCACACTGGCCATTTGGGTTCTTGCAGAGCTCCGCAAACTGCCCAAGTAAACGCCAGCTCTGGCTTATGGACAAATGCAATCCTGAGTAGCCACACGGCAAGCTAACAAGAGTCAGTCATTTTGAACGAGGCATTCAGAGAACATGGGGGGGGAATCTGAGGAATGGTCTTTATTTAAGACTGGACAAGTACGTTGGTGCTGCAGTGTTTGTCACAGGGTGTCACAGAATAATCCTCACAAGCTAACAAATTATTTTATTCTGATTTCAAAACATTTGTTCTTGTCGCTCAGGACCGATTGACACATTTGGAGATTATATGAGTTCCTTTACTATGCGAGGAGTTTAAGAAAGACATTTGAAAATGAGCTTTGAGTCACAACATTACAACTGACGGGTTTACCGAGTTTGCAGGCAGCTGCAATATTGCAGGTTTATCTTAATCACGCCGATGTTTTGAATAAAAACATCAATGCCTTGTTTATGTACAAACTGCCTTTTAATAGAATCAGATTAGGCTACTGGGATTATATGTAAAATTGTGTATATTTAAGTTATGAACTGTTGTTGACATGCTGATGGACTGAAAGGTTAAATATATGAAGTACCTTTGTACTTCATTCCTGCTCAGAGTTGTCTTATTTCAATAAATATAATTATGTACAGTCACACACGGATCCATTTTGCATAGTAACTGTGATTTTTATTGTCTCTGTACAAAATATACACATTTGGAATATTCAATGCAACCAGTTGAGGCTAGCTTACTAGACAGTCTGCACAACAAGTTAGTAGGTTTCCGTTTTCTAGACACAGTACATGCGGGTATAGACGGGTTTTATTTGTGAAGTTAAAAACTATTGGCAGGAACAATCAGAGCTAAATCACTTTTCATCCCACAAAAAAAAATATAAAGAAAAGAAAAGAAATTCCTTGAAACAAAGCAAATTTCAAATTGGAAGTGCATATTTTCACCAGGGCCTTAGTGCAACCCTATACTGTGCTCTGAGTGGATGAATGGGTGAAGGATTCATAGTCGAGAACATTATTGCTATTTCATGTTAGTCAAAGACACTGAAGCTGATTGGGTTACAGCCTGGGACTCCCAGAGCCCCTCCATTGTGAGAAGAATCAAATTCATAGGTGGTTGTAAGTTATATAAAAAAAAAAATATTTGTGGGTTTGCAACCTAAAATGAGCTCTTTATCTGGACTGTGCAGGTAAAGCATAGTCAGCCTACATCATTTATCTCTGATTGCCCTGTTTCCAACTCTGTTAATAGTTTCCCCCTCTCTCTTCACCCACAAGTGGGCTCGATATCCTAACATGGAGTCTCTTTAGGTAACTTCTTCTCTTTGGTGTTACAGAGAGAGGGAGAGGAAGAATTGGGTGTAGAGTTGTGAAGGGGAACATATAAATAATAATAAAATAAAACTCCAAATAAACCATGTTTCTCATTAAAGATACACACAAACATTATATGCCTCTTTGAAACTGAATTAACCTAATTTAATGACGAGGGATTTGAGATGGGATTTTTTTTTTTTCCTGCTACAACCATAGGACGTTTCCGATCACAAGAAGTTCACAAGTACAATCTGCAATCTAATAAATTCCCCACTGATTGTATATTGATGGACAAGTACCACGGTGGTATGACAGTCTTGTGTTGAGAGAAGCTGAGATGATCGATAACAGCTCATCAACTAAAGTGCAATTACCATGTTGTACTGCCTAATATCACATCACTGGGAATGCTAGAAAAATGTACAACAGTCAATAGACAACTATCTCGAGGACTGTAATAGTTTGGAAGGCCAGGAGTTATTCTACCAGAATCCCTTGGATGGAGGATGGCGGTGTCCCACTGGGGTCTTACATCGGTAAGATGGATGACATCGCTTTCTGTTACACATGCACACACACGCACACAAAGGGTGAGGCACCTGTGAATGACTAGGGACAGCAGACAAACGAGCAGACTTTGGAGTATCTCTGTAAATACATATTTAAATATTAGTGACATCATGCGATATTGAAAATCAGTTCCTTCGATCCATCTGTCAAAACGGGCGCTCATGGATCTTATTTATTGAGTAGTCCCTCGTGAAGTGTCTTTCTCTCTCTCGTCCGCCAGGTGGCCGCAGATTCATTTCTATTTTTATAGCTGGGGTAATAGCAGCACTGTCAAAACGGCTTCGGGGAGGTGTTACACACACACACTGAGGCAATATCAGATTCACAAATCTAAATCAAAGCCATCGCGGTGAAGAGGAGGGAAAGGGAACCTTAGATGGAGCCACTTCTTCCTTTCTGAGTCCAGCCGTCAGAAGCTGTGATAGTCCCCCCATCGGTAAGAGCAGTAAATCCAAAATTAAAACAGGTGGGGCGTGCTGATTGTGCCGGTGGCCGGGAGCCTACTGCTCGCCTTTGTCTGCATCTCTGGAATAAAACTAAGGTTCTGCATGATGAGGATGGGAGTCAGGGAAGCTCCATTGTTGCTTGGAGAAATGCCACTGGGGGTCCAGGAGGAGGCTGAGGGGCCTCTCTGTTTCCCTCCGAATTCACAGCTCTCAGGATAGACAAGCTTGCAACTCAGAAAATGACCACACGCTCACATACACATACACACACACATACTATTTCGCTCACGCTCAATCTGGATTTCCTCTTTCACACACAGTTCCCTCCTGGGTGCCAGTGTCCTCACAGGTTCAGATTTTTAGATGACGTTGTCAAACAGCTGCATGGACTGCATGATGTTCTCGTCCTTGACAGAGACAAAATGTTTGGTTAAGAAGATACACTTTTGTTCTGGTGTAACCCAAATAATTCATACACTGGGAACAATTATGGTGTTTAGCCACCATTTAGCACATTGCTGGAGTTATCTGTGCTTCATAAAAAGGTTTAAGAATGCACCCAGCATCATATCCAAAGCTTCTCAATAAACACAGTATCATACAAACATATAAAGAATGATGATTTGTCATTATGGCCTGGTGCAGAGATTTTCTGCTGAGTTACTAAACATCTTTTGATAGTTGTACCACAATCCTTATTTTAGCAACATGTGTAATGTGGTAATAATGAAAAATGTTTGAGTAATCCTTTAGGATCATTCAAAATCTACTGTTCCCTCCTACCTTTTTGCATGATTCGATAAACTCCTCTATGGTGACCACCCCGTCTTTATTCCTGTCCATTTTCTGAAAGAGAAACACAGCAGCCAGAGTTTTAATTTATTTGTTTCTCACATGTCGCTACATATTATTGCGTGTGTTTTTAAACAGCCCTTCAGTTTGAGGTGAGAAAAAAGAAAAGACTGCAGGGTTTGACCTGAAAGAAGCTCTCCACGTGTTCCCTTGGGGTGTCGTCCTGCATAGTGGGGTATGTGTACTTTCCCATCATGTCATAGATGGACTTCATGATGTCTAGCATCTCCTGTTCAGTTCAGGGAAAAAGGGAAAAAAATAGTATGTAGGTCAAAGAAGCTGAAAAATCCCAGCCCTGTCACTGATAGACTTTAAATACATCTCACCGATATTGAGGGTGGGTGTGAAGTTCATTCCTAATGTCTTTGCTTTGTCTGAATGAAAATGACCAATTAATATGGCACAAACTTGTATTTTGGTATTTTAATTACTGACTCAAACAGCTACAAGAACTGAAGTATACAAGATGAGATATGCTTTTGTCCTAATGGGGACAAAAAGTGAGTGAACCTCCAGTCCTATTAAAGATGAGTGGGGTGAGAAACAATTTTCTCCATAAGTCTGATGACAACCTGCTCATAAAGAGTAGGAAAAGACAGATAAAAACCCCCAGAAACATCATGGCAGTTTATGCCAGAGAAGCAATCTGAGACCTCAGCTGCACTAAGACATCGCCATATGAGTGTTATATAAGTATATATGTACCACAGGGTATGGTTAACAAAGTGGAAAAGCTAAAAGGGGAAAAAAAAAAAAAGCTTCCACAATTTTAAAATACTGTGATATGAAGGAGAAACTGATATTTTCAGACAAACACCAGCTCAGCTGTGTCCAGGTTGTGTTACCTCTTTAGTGATGCAGCCGTCCTTGTTCAGGTCATAAAGGTTGAATGCCCAGTTTAGCCGGTCATTAATGGTCCCTCTCAGGATGATCGACAGGCCGAATACAAAGTCCTGAGATAAGAAGAGCAAGGGTGACGATACTTTGCAGTGTTTTGACATTTCTTAAATGAAGCCAGTAAATGAAATCAAATCTTTATCACTTTCCATTCGGTGTTTATGTGGCTACAGCATTGGTGGCTCATATCTGCTTTCATCACTTCATCACAAAGAGCTGATAAAACACAAGAACACAGCTTACCTCGAAACTAACCGAGCCGTTCTTATTAGTGTCGAAGGCTTCAAACAGAAAATGTGCATACATACTTGAATCTGCAAAAGTAGAGATTTACAGTCACCTGTGTGCCCTCAAAACATGAAGAGAAGCCTTTGAACAGCTAGGATTAGCAGCAATCTAAATATAGCGTAGATAAAAATATAATTTCAAATACAACTGTGGGCGAGTGGTTAACATTTCATCAACCTAAATATCATGAAATGAAAAAGAGCTTTGCCCATCTCCACTGCAGTGTAGTTCAGCAGAGCAGATTTATAATGAGTTAATTAAATTCATTTCATTGTGATGATAAAATGCTGTGTGCCCTTACCAAATCAATATCTGCTTCACATTTCCTTTGAATATATATTAAGAGATGAAGATATATATATTTTTTAATTATGTAAACATAAGTATTAACTCAGTTGGACTTCTTCAGGTTTTGAGGACGGAGAACTCACCTCCCTGAGGAAAGAACTGGGAGTAGATGTTCTTAAAGTTCTCCTCATTCACCACACCGCTTGGACACTCCTGGGACATAAAAAGCGGGTTGAGAAAGCTCATTAATTCCCCTCCAGCAAAGGAAAAACACCAGGCTGTGTGGTCACATCAGCACCAACAAAACTGAAACAGCTTTTAAGATCCCCAACAAGATGTCTTGGGTTGATTATTTTCATGCACAGTCTGCATCTGTGCATCGTCTTCTGCCAGACCTACATTTTTGAAGCCCCTGTAGAGGACTTGCAGCTCCTTCTTGGTGAACTTAGTCTGTTCCTGCAGCTTGTCCATGCTTTCGGGGCGATGGCACACGGTGGATAACTCAAAGTCATCTTCCACGCTGTCTGTGGGCAGAAAATGTAAGTTAGCAACCACTGTCATAATACAATCCTAATCATAGGGGGACCTGACCGATACCTTTTATTATCTTAGACACCAGTAATTAGATAAAATTTCTCGCAGCTATGCAGAAGATTGTTTGATGCATTTGAGCACCACCCTAAATATGGCTTAATAAATGCATTGAGCATGTGTGTGAAACTTTGCACTAATATCATGTAGAAAATGTTTTGTTCAGACCGCTTTTTCCAGTTTATTTACATCATTTCAAATCATACGAGCCAATCAGGTGGACTGATTGGAAGGGAAAAATGCTGAAGCAGAGTATATCAGCATCACCCATCTCTGCGTTTGTATAACTACTAAATTGTGTAATGCAAAGTTTGAAATAAACAGGATAAAAAAAAAAAACTCAAATATAATCACTTGCCAACGTAGGGACAAACCATCTGTGTAAAAAAAAAAAAAAAAATATATATATATATATATATATGAACAAGAAGGTAGTCACCAAAAGATATCCCTGTAGACCTCCACAACCTTGCACGTACGCACGTACACACGTACGTATTTCACCGCCCGGGGGTACGACGCAGAGTTACGATCATAAAATACAAAACCAGGTCTGACCTATTAGCTGCAATACAGAAGGCTGCAGACTTTGTGGAGTCTGCAGGCAAGCAGCTATATTTATGTGTCTGGTTTTGTGTCCACATGACAGCATCCACACCAGAAATGGTCCAAAATCCCTCAGCCCCTGAGAGGTGCTTGGAGAAGACAGTAGGGATGTATAGAAAGAGAAGAAGCACTTGCTTTGACTGATTGAGGGGGGAGTCGTAGGGTTGCAGCACGGCAGCAGCTTGAGGAATCGCTGCTTTATGGTTTTTTTGGTTTGGTTGGTGGAAGGGTTCCCTGCAATCGCCAACCATAGTACAAATGTTAGATACACACACAAATCTGTGATTTACTTTGTTTTCAGACACACATGCCCACGACATGCAAAGAGCAGATGTCACAACAGACCGATTCATGCCGTTTTAGACAAAGTGGCAAATGCCTGCTCGCTCGGCTTAGCAAAGGGAGACCACGAGTCCCGCATAAATAGGGGACTTTTTACCACAACAGCAGCAGCAGCATACTGTAGCTTGACCCCAATCAGATTGTTTGTCATGTCACCACGTCACAGTAAGAGTGCTCTGGAGATCACATCAGAGGGCATTAAATAGAAAAAAATTATCCCAACCAGAGTTCATCAGGCCTACATGGTGCCAGTTCACCTTCAAACAAACAAGCAAACTTCATGTTTCACAGAATGATACCGAAACACATTATCCCAGTACCTGACTCCGAGTTTCCATGGAAACAGTCCCATAACCCCTTTTAGGAGGACCCCAGCAGTCTGATGAAGGCCATGAACACAGGAGCTCCACTCTCTCACCTCACAGCGCCTGTTGTCTCTCTGCTCAGAGAACGTTCTGGTCCCCTCCGACCTCTGCATCTACCCTCATTCTCAACCAGAACAGAGCCAGCACAATGTCCAAATAATAACAGATTCATCCATCCAGCTGCCTTGAATAGACCCCTATTTCCCTGTGGTCTGTATGTGGGTAAGTAATCTTATCTTTTGGCGCAATTAGATGGCATCTGTCCAGAAAACAAAAGCAAAAACATAATCAAGCATTTCAAAAGTAAGAGCCAAGAGACTTCCTGTGTAGTAACTACAGCAAATAGCATCTATGTGCATCTAGAACAAAATTTTATGACCCTGACCTACTAAATCCACCTTGAAAGGCAACTGTTTCATCAGCTATGGTATCCATTGGTTTAATTTACAGTAAAGCGATGCGTCACATCTGTGAACTTGTTTGTTCTTGATAAATAAAGTCGCAGCCAACATTGCAACTTGTTCTACTAGCCTAGACAGAAAGTGGTTTAAAAAAGCAAAACAAAAAGAAGCCATGAAATCTTAGTTCCTGTGTCGTGCATGAGGACTGAGCCTGAAATACTTATGAGGAAGCATGAAAGCAGAATCTGGTGGAACCTGTCAATAATTAGATGTGCCTGTTTTAGGTCTGAGACACCTTTTCCTCCGATGCTGTCTCACAGCCCTCTCTCCATCTCTTCTGTTTCTTTTTCTTTATTTTCGTCCTTTGCTGGTGTTGAAACTTCTTCCTTGTTGTGATGTCTGAGTAAATGTGCTTCAGCTTTCGTGGCCAAGCCTCTCTTGGAATAAACATATTTGATCACAGAAGGATTAACCTGAATATGCATCAGCACATCTGTGGATCTATGCATGTTTGTATCAGTCTATGTGTCGAGCTGGGAATGACATGATCAATCCATTACACAATTGAATACAGAAATAAAATTACAAAAAAGGTACCGGTACTTCAGTGCTGGATACTGATGTTGTCTCTAATAAAAACACAATGCTGTTGTTCAAAGAGCTTTTGTTGAAAATAAACAGCTCCTCGAGCTCCTGGGAAAAAAAAAAAAAATCTTGTGATCTTTTTTTTTTCCCCTCTCAAATCTTTGGAGTTAAAATTGTATTATTTGAGTGGCACCGACAACACAGACCAAAAAAAGACCAGACATTAATTCACTTATGCCCAAGTAGTCAGGTGAATAAAAACAACCTGTGCTTTCCACCTGGGTTCTTCAGCATTATAACAATCAGTGCAGCATTATAACAATCACTTTCAACATGCCCTGCCATCATTGTGTAGTTAAAGTTCAATAGTTTCCCCGAGGCGAGAATGACAGAGCATTACTCATTAATGGAAAAAAAAAAAGAAAGAAAGAAAGAAAAAAAACTATATAAAGCTTGATGGAAACACCTCTTTTGTAATATCAAGCAACTTTAAAAACAAGTTTGTTTCAAAAACACATCAGAGCTGACGTTTTCTTCAATCACAGTGAAACCATGTAATCCTTTAACCGAGGTCAACACCACCAACACTTTCAGTTCTAGTTTGGAAATATTAAAACAGCTGAGCAGGTGCAACACTGATTACCCGTGATGAGAATTTATGCCCCACGACATGAAAAAACGCATTCATACAAATATTAGTGTGAAATCTGAATTTAGATGCAACCATCTGATTCAATCAGTTCTCTCCATGTCTGAGTTTGTTAATGAGTCCTGGGCCATTACCTGCTGTCGCCTTCTGCTTCTCCTGCCTGACTTTGCTTATGCTAATTTCGGTCACGCTTGTTTTGGAGTTGGGAGATTCACAAAAGACCAAAAAAAAACCAACAACAATTCCCCTGCTATAAATCTCACTAGTATTCAGACTATTTTTCAGTTGCGGTTGTGGGGTCTCAGGTTATCCTGGTGGCACTGTAGTGAAGACGTGTTGCTCAGGGGGCAACTTGTTGGTCTTCTTCATTCATTCTACATTATGCTTTCCTTTTACGCACTGTACATTGTTCAATAAATGACATCATTGCCTCGCATTTACAGTATGGCTCCTGAACAGAGTAAAGTATTGTGATGAATTCTCAGTATTTGTGTTACTGGTGGTCATCATTTTATTCAAATATTAGCTGAAATTGTTTTTGATTTACTATTTTCCCCATGTGTTTGGGCCACACTCTGTTTTCAGATGGAACTGAAAAAGGCACAGATGCACAGCTTCATTAACTTCATTCGTTTCATACAAACTGAAATATGCCTGGATGCGCACGCACACACGCACGCACGCGCACACACACACACACACACACACACACACACACACACACACACACACACACACACACACACACACACACACACACACACACACACACACACACACACACACACACACACACACACACACACACACACACACACACACACACACACACACACACACACACACACACACACACACACACACACACACACACACACACACACACACACACACACACACACACACACACACACAGAGTCTATAAAGCATGTCCTTGTTTCAACTTTCCTCTACAGTGGAGTCAAACACCTCATATGGCAAGTAAAATAACAACAATTTACAAAATCAGTTTGGAAAAAGAATAAAGCAATGCCATTGCACGCACGCACGCACATTGTCAGCTGTGTTTTCATCGTACTGTCTTCTCTTCGCATTTTTCATTTTGACTTCACTTGGTGCCTCCCTCTCGTGCCGTCTTGCCGTTTCCCTTACCTTCCATGGAAAGGTCGATAAGCCCCAGAAAGTGCATCAGTTTCAGGGAGCTGCAGACCACCAGGAGGATGCCCACAGTCTGTAACCCCTCCACCTCCCATGTCTCTCGGAAGAACAGATACATCTTTTAACCCTTCCTCGGTCCAAAAAAAATAATCCTTGGTTTGCCTTCGGGCAACCACGTCCACACCCCACCCCACCCCCCCCACACCCCACCCCCAGTTTCCAGCCAGGGATGCACAGTGGCTTCTTTTTTTGTTCCTTTACTCTCTCCTCTCAGTCTCCCTCTACGTGCCGATGCTCAGCCATCCCAACTCTCCACAGCTCCCACCCGCTTTTGTCTCTCTGAAGGTGGATTGATATTCTCCTCGTTTCTTCTTCAAGAGTGTGTGGCAGCAGGAATGTCGACTGGCTATGCCGCCCCCATCTCCTTTGGGGCCGTCAAAGGTTGTTTAAGTTCCAGGTGAAGTTCAGACGATCCACTGTGTGTGCTGGCAGTTTGGTGGCGATTGTTTTCTGACTCCCTCCAGCCCCCTCAAACTCTCTCCACTCTCTGTCCTCGCTCTCTCATTCTCGCCTTACCTCCGTCACTCTCTACTGCTGTGTCCCTCCCCATGCTTAATTGGGTCAGTGATGGGACTGAGTGAAGGGAGGGAAGAGGAGGGGAATGAGAAATGGAAACAGGGGAAAGCATGAGGAGTGCTCCTTGTATGTTAAGTAGGCAAATAGAGAGAGGGATATGTATAAAAGGCAGACGAAGGAGATGCACTGGGAGAAAGAATGAGGAAATGAGGGAGGGTCAAATGAAAGGATGCGTGGGACAAAGACAGAAAAGGCAACCAGGAAGATCAAACCCAAAGACAAATAGTAAATCACTAACAATTCGCAGGCGAGAAATACATGGCAGAAATTCTGAGAAGAAGGAGCAGAGAAAGGGAGGAGGGAAACAGTGACGGCAGAGAAGTGAAGCATCTGACCCAGCAGCGACTGTGGACATACTCACAGATGTGGCAATCTCCCATGAGTGTAACATCAACACACGTGCAGACCCAAACACACGGCCTGGAGGTGAAATCTGGCTATAAGATGAACTGCATATGTAATTCAGGGCAGTGGGTAAATATTTCAGTTGGGATGTAATACATGGCTGCCACATCTGGCACATTTGATATTTTTGTTCAGACACACAATCTCTGAAGAATTTGAACTGAAAAAAAAAATAACAGGATGATGTATCTGATGATGAGTTTGGACATTTTTGTAAAATGCTGGAGGCATTTCATTAATTACAAACAATATCCAATCCTTTGAGACAGCTAAAAGGTGAGATTTAGCTACACTAGAGAAGACCCAGCACCACATGCTGGATCAGTACTGGGCTCAATGCAGACTTTATTACTATTACCAGATCCAGTATTGTCTGTGATGTGACCAATCCACATTGTCATTGATTTCTTTATCCACTTAAAATAAAAAATTATGTACTGGGGGTTACATTCAGCTGACCCCTAAAAATGAGTGTCATAAAAAAAAGTGATTGTAATAAATTAAAATAAGCTTTTAAACCCAAGAAAAACAAAGTGAGCTCCCACACGAGAGATGTACTTTTCAGCAGTCATGGCCTTAACATAATGTTTAAGGACTGGGAATGTCTGACGCTGGATATATATGTGAATATCAGGAGCATAGACAAACTGCAGCAACTGAGAGTAAGTGATTGGTTTGGTATACAGCAATAAATTCAGCTAAAATGAACAATATGGACAAATCATACTTATTTTTAACTATACATATCTGAGTGTAACTCAAGTTTCTCTCTTTAGTGCTGAGGCCTTTTTCTTCCCCACCTGAATGGTCAGATGTTGACTGCCAATCACAAGTCTGGTTACATGATTGTGAATCCATACGATAAATGACTTACTAGAATTAAACGTCAAAAGAGGTCAAAGTATTGGATGCATTTTTATGAATCACTCAGAGTGACTGCCATTCAAGTTTTTTATTGCTGCTCTTCTGCCAATAGTTAAGAAAAAAAGAATGACACCACTTGAAATTAAAATATTCCTTTTCCTTCATCCTCTCCTTAAAATATGTCCCATTTCCTGTCAATGAATGTTTGAAAAAAAACAAATAAAAATCTTCAAGATTGTTAGATGAGGACCCTGTGGATTATTATTCAGATTTTGACATTTGTTCCCAAGGTATTGCACCATATACTGTATGTATGTGTGCTTCTTCCCCGTGGCCGGTGCTTGTGGAGACGTTGGGTCACTGCCAGACAGAAAGGAACCAGAAGATGGAGAGGAAGGCAAAAGCGAAGCAGTTGGAGACACAGAGGTTTCCAGAGGTCTTGATCTGTCTGTCGTGTGATGAATGAATCTCAGAGTCAAAATGAGACCGAGAGCCGTAGCGTAGCTGCTGACACACCTTGGAGCTGCCTTGTGAGACCTAATGACCTGCACTCCATCAGAAACAGACTCGTGCACTTTGCTACGCAACATGACAACAGACAATGCAACTCCTTTTCTATTGAGTTCACGTTCAAAGTCAGAAACTGGGCCAGAGGATCACTGTGATTTAACACCACTAGATAGAAAAGGAGAGGAGTTTAGATGACTCCTAAGAATATGCCATTCAATTACATGTCTATTTGATTAGTAAAAACTAACAAAGCCTTATATTTCTTAATATATAGATTCAGGAACAGTGTGCCACATCAGTTCCTAAACATGGTGACACATTTAGGCCAATAAACTCGGAAACAGATTGAGTGAGTAAAAGTCACATCCAGGATGAAAGTGTGAGAGAGCAAAGCTTATCTCACCAACTGTCATTTACAGTTTCATAAAGTATGAAGACATTTGCCTTAAACTAAAAGTGAAATGTAAGATCAATTTGTTGCAGACAACAGGGTGGGGTGGATCCACCCTTTAACTTGTCGTCTTTCATAAATCTTTGATTTCCAGGCAGTGTCCTCTGATCTTGGTACTGTTGTGTCTGCTTCTAATAATGGCAACATAAAACGTACTTTACTGTAGTACGGCACTGGCTGTAACCCCAGTGTGACAACTGACAATTCAAATAATGTCGAGACACTATGGTTTCTCTAAAAACAGCAGTACAGGCTTCTGTTTCTGATTGCAACAATAGAACTCTTATTACAACAAGTCAGAACATGATATGCAACTGAAAACAAAACATTTGTTAAGAGAGCATCAAGAGTTAAAGAACAAAACAACTTTCTGACCTCAGACTCACCCACACCCCCTTTCAGAAAAACCCTTGACTAATGGACAATTGACCCTGTCTACAATGGAGCAGTAGAGCCGAGCTCATAACATGACTTACATCTAGATTTAATGTCTAACGGCACCTTGACTGTCACTATGTGATCAATGATAGCCAGCAGAGGAGAGCTGTGGTTCCAACGTGACTCTCACTCAAATAGACACAATATTCTGCTCATCAGTAAGTGAGGGTGCTCATTTTGGAACTTGCGCTACAGTTAATAGGATTTTAAAGCTCATGAAAGCATTCTTCACCAGCAAGTGTGTGCTGGGGCTGACAGCTGAAATCGGTGGTGTTCTTACCTGTTTTTATCTCTGGCTTTTACAGCTCACTCAATATTTGGTTTCCCAGCTTTGCGGTTTTGCAAGTCTTAGTTGTTAATGTTTAACACCCAAGGGTTTAGAGCTTGTGTTTGTGGATCTGGCCTTGGACAATGTTAAAAAAACAAAAAAAACAAAAACAAATGCCCCCTGACCGGCCGCTCCATAGTTTGTTTGCTCAGTTTCACTCTGCATCTGAATGACAGAGTGAAAAGAGTGTTATTTATTTCAGAGGTCGTTTTGAACAGGGGCGTCCAACAAAAGCCCCATCAGAGGGACCTTGAAAATTTTATAAATTACAAATAAAACCATAATTATTTGGTGTTACTTTGTTAGTGGAGTAGCATTAGTGTCAAATCCATACAGTAAAGATGATATTGAAAACTATTTTGTAAGTCATGCTCACATCAGTCTGAACAGAAACACTGTGGCAGACATGGGATCACATCTTCAAGCATTTTTGCCCAATGAAACACAAACATTAATCTCATGTGGTAATTCTGAATGCACATATAAGGGATAGGGTTTGATTTTTTTTTTACATGTCACAGTGACATCAGATATTTTCTTTTATTAAAAAGTTCAAGGTTTTTTCAAATTTTGCAAACATGTTTAATGAGTGTCGACCTTTTCACAATGTACCAGTATATATTTCGCAAAAAACACAAAGCTAGAAATTTGAAGAGTAAGTTAAAAAAAAAAAAAGAAAGAAAAGAAAAAAAAGGGTACCTCAAGTAAAAGTTTGGAAACCACTGAGCTCATTTGTCCACATTTGTCTTTTTTCAATGGACATCTCCACATCTCTTGACCAACTAACTTCCTCATCGTCAACAAAGCGGTGCTTCTCTGGGTATGAAGAGTCGGTAACCAACAAATTTACCATCAAGCACTACCCATGACAGCTGCCTCTGTGCTACGAGCTCTGTGCTACCTGCATTTTGCTAAAAAGGGAGATCAGTGCTTCATTTACTCAGAGTCTGCGTGATATAATTAGCAGACCAGCAGTGAGCTGACAAAGCCACTTCAAGCCAAGATCATCATGATTTCTCACCAGTCTTTGGTGTACTAATCACCTCAAAAGGTCCTGTCAGGTCAGACGGGTCTATCAGGACAAAAAAATGCAGATGAACAATGGGAGCTTATTTTAGCCTAAACTGTTTATGGCTCATTCACACGAGGAAGTGACAGCTGAAATACGTCCCAGGAGGCACTCTGATCTTATAAAAATTAATTTGCCTGCATGGTAGATGTTGACATTAAAACACACACACACACACACACACACACACACACACACACACACACACACACACACACACACACACACACACACACACACACACACACACACACACACACACACACACACACACACACACACACACACACACACACACACACACACGGTAATAAAACATTAGGTCAATCAGTCTTAGTTGATTAGCATAGTTTGCCCGCAGCCAGACACACCATGTAATTGAAATACCTCCATATTTAGATGTCTACCTGGGCAATTATTTCTCTCAAAACTGATTAAAATGTCTAAGCGAGAAAGAATTGAGAGCATGATAGTGTGTGTGCGTGTGTGTGTGTCTGTGTGTAATGAGACACAGCGGAGGTCATTGACAAATGGGGCTAAAAATTGGCCAGTGTGTTTCCAATTAGATAAGTGAAATAAGAGATCCATTTCCATAGATCATTAGGTTTTGGGGATATTTTTAAAATGGCAATGTGGAACAAAACAGGATTTCCTTTACAGAGTCCCTTCAGTTTAAAAGGACAAAACGCACGAATCACCAGGAAAGACAGTAGAATCGGACTGATCTTGCCTTTTGCTATATCAACAGTCGGATAGATATTTTCACCCAGCATGGATTTAAAATGGTATAATTTACAGTGGAACTTTAAAATGAGTTGATAACACTTATATATACCCAAACATGGGCTACTTCACATAAATTCATGAACTTCCTCTTGTACATCACTGTTCTTTTTCACTAGATAATTGATACAACACAGTGCAGGAATACATGTATCTTTCATATTTGACTCAGACAAAAATCTAAAACATATTTTTCAAAGCTTTCCAGTTATATATCTAATATTTTGTGACATTTAAAATAAATTCCAGAAAGTTATTTAATTAAAAAAATAATCATCTGATTATCTAATAATGGACCCAACAGTCGTAGAAATCAAACTGAACAGGGCTTACTTACTAAAGGTCTTGATGACACAACCAAGTACGAGATCGCTGACCTACTCGGAGCTCACATTGCAGTAATTAACTTCTACACCTGCAGAGGGCAGTAAAAGGTAGGACATCCGATTAGCAACTCACTATTCCAACAGTGATGCTCATCTCTGCTCTCCCTTCATTTAAATTCAGCTCCAGAGACAGGTCAACAGTGGGAACTAATGAACGATCACAAGCTATTAAAAGGTTTCCAGAACCAGCGTGCACACAGTACTGAGAGGGGACAGTGTCAGCTTGGTTGTTAGAACATGGTCTAAGATCAAACCCACAGCGAAGCAAACAACACTAAGTTGTACTTTGAACTTCACTTTGGCACTTAGCTGCTGTTATGCTTTTCAAGTGCATCCTGAGTTTTTGAGTGGTGAGAGGTCGTCAATCCAAACGCGATTTGCATCGTTCGCAACAATTTTCTGAACCTTTTTCCATCAAATAATAAACACTCTGCTAAGCAGTTTCCTGCCAGAAGCCAAATCAGAAAAACATCCTGACAGATCGATACTCCAAACAGGAAGAACAAAAAAATGCCCCAAAACAAACAAACAAACAACAACAACACTGTAGCAGGTACAACTTTGAAATCTCAGCCCTCCAGTGGTTTGCTTTTAGCTGGTGAAAAACACATTTCTAAAAAGAACACGATGACAAAACGGGTAATTACTGTCACTCAAACTACATTATGAAGAAAACTAACTACATTTAGTAACTACAGAATAACAAATTACTATGTCCCTGTCATAGTAGCTTGTTATTCAGGAAATTTCACAATGTCACAAGCCACAGTGTAATGTTTAGGTAAACGTCACCAGTTTTCTTGTTTAAAAACAAGTTTAAAAATGCTACTGAAATTAAATGATTTAAAAGATCAGAACAGTAATCAATGACATAATGATAGAACCCTTAAATTTTATATAGATGCTGTAAGACTGGGTGATCAATAGCCACATTTTATTATCTTGTGCATATACTTATTTATATAGGTCGGCTTCAGCGTGAACGGCAAAATAAGAATTTCACTCTCCGTGAAACCTGGCTTTTACTGGCGATATGACGAATAAAAACACCTTGAACCTTGAACCTTGAACTCTGTCTCCAAATGAATTGTTTGGCGATAATTTTTTGGTCTTTTCATACTGCGTTGGGCAAAAGAAGAAAGAATAGACAAAGATATATGGTGACGGACATTTTCAAAAACGATGACTGAAATATTCAGAGTTTAAGTTTGTTTCTTTTGGTAAGGAAACATTTAAAACTTTCAAACAACTTAAATGCATCAAGGTCACTCCAAACAATAGACAAGGATACACTTTAAGTAATAGTACTATTCAGAAGGAATTTTAGTCAAATGGAATGGATTTCGAAACACGAGTATAGCATAAATAGTATGGTCGTGAGATCACATCACAGTAGCTGGCATTATTTTGTCAAGAAACAGTAGCTTTACCCAATTTTTATATTTTATTTCCAAGAAGTTATCTTTTTTTTTTTCTTCCCAGATTCAATTTCCTTTATTATCCAGTTCCCTGTCTCTCCTCTATAGGATGTTTTAGAAGATACTTACATTAAATTTTCATTATTCATGACCACTTACCTTGACTGGCTACCCTTAATACTCTCAATGTGCCTAATGAATGGGGCAATATTCTTGACACTGCAGCTTTACCGCAGGTAATGGCCGACGCTGTAAACATCACTGGTGGCAGCCCATGGACTTCGACTGGTATTGAAAAGATAAAACTTAAGCATGATGCTACTGAAAAGTAAGAACGTTTCAAAGTGAAAGTAACTCCTCATATTGAGTCTGTTGCACAATTTACCAATAACGAAGGACAAGCTGAGTTGTTCAATGTACACATTGATCGTCTGGAAATTCAATACTGTCTCCATGTAACAGATTTTTTAATGTTTTCACAGTCATTGCCGCTTGTGGGAAAGATAATACATTATACTCTCAGCCAATGATTAATCTGGGACCTTGAACTTTGTTCGTCTTCGATTTTGGAGCTTTTCAAGTCATAACTGCTTTCAAAGCCATCATATCTACCTATTGTGCGCTTTGCTTGGGAATGTTGCCTTTAAAGCTGGGAAATATTATGCCAATATTTCTTACTTGTTTTTCCTGTGTCTGAAGTTCTTCCATAGAAAACTAAACACAGCTTCACAAAATAGCAGAACAATTATGGGTTAAGCTGCTTTGAGGAAAAATGTCTTCAGACATTCTGCTAAGCTGTGCTAATGCAAATCTTTCAAATTCTAATAAGCCAGTGAGGGATGCTTTCAAGGTTGTTTGTGTGCATGCGTGCGGGAGTGCATGCGTGTGTATGTATGTGTGTATTCATTAGTTTGTTCTCAATGTTATCATCTGCTTGCAGACGTGCGTTAGAGGAAGAGCAAGAGAACGTCAATGACTTGTGTTCTTTCATCCACAGTGCACCTGCATAAGAACACGCACACACACACACACACACACACACACACACACACACACACACACACACACACACACACACACACACACGCGACTACTATAATCAAATGGAAGGAAGGGAAACCAAAGGAATGGTAGATAGAAACAGAAGACAGGGAGAGTGAGAGAAATAGAGAAAAGAAGAGAGAAACAGGTAGAGAGGAATGAAGGAGGATAGAAAGAAAGAGAGAGAGAGAGAGAGAGAGAGAGAGAGAGAGAGAGAGAGAGAGAGAGAGAGAGTGTTGCGTATTAAATATCCTCTTGTCTGATCCTCCCGTGTCCCAGGTTCTCATCTTCTCACTGGCTCGCTATCAGAGGGGCAGTGGAAGAAAGCGCTTCAGACAAGGGCAACAAGGACACTCTCCCTGCAGTTTTATTACTGTTTATAGTGTTTGCCACAATCGGAATACCTGTTGTCTCAACCACTTATAGAGGCTACACTGCCTTTAAACCTGCCCTTGTTTCAACTTTACCCAACAGCATAGAATCAAAACTCCTGGAGTTAAACGCCTCATACATGTGGAAAACAAACAAAAACTCAATGTGACGTTTAGAAAAATGTTTCTTGAAATATTAAATGCAATTTCCATGGTCTCAAAATGCCTGTGTCAACCAGCTAGCACCGTACACAACAATACCATGAAAGGAGTTTAGAGAGAGAAAAAGAGAACACACACACACACACACACACACACACACACACACACACACACACACACACACACACACACACACACACACACACACACACACACACACACACACACACACACACACACACACACACACACACACACACACACACACACACACACACACACACACACACACACACACACCATTGTCCATTAGCCTACCTAGCTGAAGGACAATTACAATGAGGGTAGATGGACAAGCTTGGACACAAATGGGTCTTCTGCTGACCGCTATGCAATTTACCTGCACTTATCCTTCTCCTTCATACTCTCATCATACTGTTGCTCTCTCATACACATATATGCTCGTACACAAAACACACACACACATGCACGCACGCACGCACGCACGCACACACACTGTTTAGCCAAGTGTCTCAGGCAAATGTCCTTCTGAGCAGGAAAAATTCTTTGTGGAGCCTGATTGTAAACAACATAAGGATGTTGTTCCGGAGTGGGCATAAAAATATGGCATTTACCCAGAGACATAAATGTATAAACATCAGATTATTCTGATTTATCACTGAACATTCACAAAATAATAGCTGTTATATAAAATTGTAGACGTCAATGAGGTATAACTGATCTTTCTTTCTTTCTATATTGTACACAATTAAAATATTATGTCAGTTGTGATCAACTGCAGGGTGGGCCTGTTGCTTTCAATTTGAGGCAACAGGGTAAGTGATGCACACACATATTGACATATTTTTTTAGAGATGTAAAGAGAAAAAACTGTAGTAGGACATATTCACATCTATAGGGAAAATAGAGGCACCAGTTTGCCTCAAATGTATGTTTTTGGACTATGAGTAGGAGGAAATCATGCAAACTCCACACATGATTATGATGTTGTTCTGTTGATAAACTTACAGTAAAATACTTTTTTTCCCCCAAACACCCTGTGAATGTGAAGACATACTCATAGTATGTCCTAATGGAGGAGACGCACCAACATCATTTCAAAATGTTTTATTTATTTATTTGTTCTTGTTCAGACTCTGGTTGTCTCCTTGATTCCATTGACTCCATTGCTCTCTGAACCAATTAATCCTCACATTGTTATCTGTAGGCTGATGTGAAACAAACAGAAATGGGAAAGCAAAGCCTCTTTGTTTAAAGTCAAATAACACATCCTCTGAATTTTGGGAAATATAATTTATATTCTGCAGCTAATCTAAGATACATTTTGATATCACAGCATTAAAACCATAGAAGAAGTGATAAAACAGTGCTTCAGCATGCCCTTGACATCTGCTCCATCATCAATTTCTGTGCCAGGTCAATTTCCCCTCAAATTAAAGAGAGAAAGAACCCGCAATGGATATGGCAAGTAGCCACATTTTGCATTCAAGAAATGAGTGACCAGAAACACCACAGTGCATTACACCACAGACAGGAGACCTAAGCTTTTAAATAGTTTGTAATTAGTAACATATACCCACAGTGCGACAGGAAGGAATAAACCTCTGTCAGGAGCAGGTAGGAGGACACAAACTACTATATTTAGTACTGCCAAACACCTTAAGAGAGATTTTTGTTTGTTTATTCCTCAAGTCAGCTAAAATCAACAAATTCTACCCAGGGAACAACTGTAAGCAGGGGGAAAATGCTGCGTTGCTAGAAAAAGACTTTTCTCAGGCACATTGCCATTCAGAAGAGTCCAAAACATTCCTTCAATTTCTACCTCATAAACTTCTGAAGAACTCAGTCCAGCCACCAGCCATTAGCGTTGAATCTATCAGGACCTCGTAAACATTCACAACAGAGTGCTCCTCACATAGACTGCATGCATCCTCAATCACACCCGTCCAGTCTTTTTTCCCCTATTTACCCACCAAAGGATGAGCATTCAGTATGTATGTGTGTTTAATCAGTGCAGGTTCAGCAGCACAGCTCATTAAAGTAATGGGAATCGCACTTTCTTTATTTTACTTGTCTCGCTTGGTCTCCTCAGAACATGACTCAGAACGGGTCTGGTATAATGAGCCTTCCAAGGAGGCAGAAGAGAGTGCATTTCAACTACAACAAATACTTTATGGCTTTTTACTCTCCTTCCAAAAGGTGGCACTTGATTAGTGATGGGTTACAGATTCAAACATTTTAACCTTTGCAGGAACCTGTTTGTCGTCCTTCTGTCATGCATAGACCAAACTCAACAACCCACCTGACCAGAGAGGAAAACGGTGGGGAAAGTGTCAACAAGTTTTCAAAGTATAAATGTGAACAAAGTAAATGAGCTGCCCGGTCGACCAATATATGATCAGAATAGTCTCCATATCCAGAATATGAGCTGGGATTTTTTTTTTGCTTTCTCTGTGAAAGAACTATGAATTCTGCATACATGAAGTTACTGAACCTTCCAGTGATTTTGCAGATACTCAGACAAGTTTAGACATTCTGCCATCCGGATTTCACTCAGCCATTAAAAAAATTCATTAGCTTAAGTACTTGGAGAGTTGGCACAGAAGTGGTGCCCCCCCCCCCCCCCCCCCCCCCCACACACACACACACACACACACACACAGACACACACTTATTAAGGCAGCTATTTACTATAAAGTATGGTCAAAATATATTTCCGACTGATGCTCAGAGTATAATGGAAGCACACATTGAACCCCAGTGAGTCTCTGTGTTTGTTTGAATCTTGCAGCATGTTTATGGAAAGTGCTGTGGTATAGACAACAGAAAATAGTTTTTTTTTTTCAGATGAGATGCACTGTTGGCACACCTTCACTACTGGGTGCATTCCAGCAGGTACATCAGGGATGGAGATTTCCTATTATAGAGCAGTGTCCAGAATAATCCTTAAGGTCACTTTTTAATCTACTGAGTTTGTACTCTATGTTTAACTGAACAAGGTGCAGGATTGCCCCTCAAACCATGACTCAAACGTATGATGGCCAGTGCTCATGTTCATCTTGAGAAAACAACTAAAAGCCCTGACAGAGGGCTACTTTCACTTGCAGGACACTCTGGACAATGAGCAGAGAAAAATCTGGCGATAAGAATCCCATCTGTTCTGTTGTCACGAACAGATGAGAGATAACTGTGTGTGAATAAAGCAAAGAAGATTGGTCTTTTGGGGACAATACATGGGTCATCCTGATAAAACTGGCCAAACAAGGCCTTGGAACGTGTTGACGGATCTTGGATATGAGCCAAAGCAAGACAAGGAGTTTTTAGTGAAATTTATAATCACCTGCAGTTAGTATTGATAGTGAATGTATAATTCAGAAATAGACATTCACTGATCAAACTATGCTCAAGAAATACAGCTGGGAATTGACCTATCTGCATATACGGTTAACTCCTAATTAACCACAAATCAATGAGGGTCCCTATGAAGCTATGCCTGTTTTATAGTTCGTAGTGTGATGACATTTATTGAGAAAAAGGCATCGAAATACAACAGTCCATCTCAGCCAAGTATTTTCCCTCATTAAAAATAAGCAATAATTATAAGTTTACACACATCCATATTGTGACTGTAAGCTAATGCAAGCACTAGGAGTAAGGCTGACATTCAGTCAGACAAGAGCATCAGCACAGCACTCAGACCCATTCTGTCCATAGTGTTATCGATTAAAAGGTAAAAGCTCACACCCCTGGGGCAGACAGAGGCCACACACACAGCTAAAGTTACTCTCTATGTATGTTTGAGGGAGACGGAGAGAGAGAGAGAGAGAGAGAGAGAGAGAGAGAGAGAGAGAGAGAGAGAGAGAGAGAGAGACCCTTAGTCAGGACTACAGCCTACTCAGGAGTGAGTGGGCAGAGCAAATAAAAGTAATCTGTGTTTATGCACAGACCTGTGCATAAACTGTCCCATTACAACCCTCTCCCTTCAAAAAAACGAAAACATTACCTTCCCCACCGACAGGCTCGAACATCCCAAACTGCTCCAAGACTTTGATGAAGAGACCCATGACCACCAGCACTGCGATCATCTCCAAGCCATCCAGAGTCAACATCTTGGGAGGGCAGTGTCTGTCATCGCCCAGCGCTGTACCAACAAGCCCCGTCTGGTTGTTCCAAAACTGGCCAGCAATGCAAGATCCGGCCAACGACACCCAACCTGAGTAAACTTCACAACTTCAGCCGACAACCACCTTCTGCCTCGCTTTTATCCACTGTTCAGATTCGGAGACTAAAAAAGTTGGTAAACTACAAGAATATGAAAATCTCAATCTCCTTGTCTATCACTAATTTGCATTTTTCTTTCGCCATGCAAAACTTGGTCTCGGATAACCCTTTTATCCTTTTGTAGGTATCTACAGGTAGCTACAGGCTGCTGAAAAATAAAATCCAAGTTGCTGAAACACCTGGGGTAAAGTTTTTAGTTTTTTTTTAATCTTCCTCTATTTCTTCTTTCGGCCCAACATCAAGTGATGGAATCTGGGGATGTGTTGCGCCTCTTAGTCCTTTGGCAGTGGTTGTCAGGAAGCGAGTGTTGTGAGGGGGAAAGAGGGAGAGAGTGAGTGAGAGGGAGAGGTAGCAGATAGAGGGGGAGACGATGAGTGGGAGATGGATGAGAAAATGAGAGAGAGAGAGAGAGAGAGAGAGAGATAGAGAGAGCGAGAGAGCAAGGCAAATCACGCAAGAGAGGGAGGGAGAGAGAAAGGATCAGAGACCAGAGATGCAGACACACAACATCAGAAATGGATTGTTTCAGAGAGGGGTATAGTTGAGCTGTGCTTATCCTCTCAGTGACATTACCTTGATTGATTTGCCTAATGTAGTTTCCTTGGAAACTGGAAAACTGACTTCACGGCAAATTCAACCAATGGAAAGAGAATATATTTACATTAAGTGAAATACCATCTCAAATGTGTGTTTTTGTTGTATTAAGACTGCAGCATCTGTTCTGCACTGCCTCTGGCAGTCGATACAATGTCTCATTAACTTTTTAAATGTGTTGCTATCAGAGATCAATGGGCAAGTGACCGAGTGATGCTGCTCCCGTGCTGCAGCACTGTTTTCAGTGTACAGACTGGCAGGTCTACAGGGGGGCAGCCACACAGTTGAGGTGGATCTTGAGGACCACAGATCATCTATCCTCAGATTCATCTTCGTATGTGCCGATGATGTCACCAGCACCACCAACCCAAACCGGACACCCTGGTTTAATGCAGAGGTCAGAACTCTGCTGAGAGCCAGGGATGCTGCCTTCAAGGCAAGTGATGCACCAGGACCAGTGGCCAGCTGATGGCAGGCATCAAGAGAGCCAAAGCCACATATGCCCAGAAAATCCAGGGTCATTTATGTCACCAATGACCCTGGGAGCATATGCAAGAGAACCCTCTGTGCCTGAAACCGTCGACAGGTTCTACGCTCACTTTGAGCCGCTTTGGGAGGCTGGTTATCGTCCTTATGAAAGAGTCCATTGACATCGCTGTGGACCCTCATCAATATGGCTACATGAAGAATGGCTACTTTGATGATGTCATCAGTGGTCCACACAGCTCTCACCCACCTGGTGCAGTTACTCTACCTGGACCTTTGATCGGCCTTCGACCCATAGGCTGTACTTAGATTGAGCCCTCCCCCCCCCAAAAAAAAAAATCATGTAACAGTGTTCTGGTATGACAAAATGTTTTCGAATCCTTGAAAGTCTTTTTCACAGTTTTACAGGTAATTGGACAAACAAATATCATGCATGACATCATAAACTTGACATCAGGAATTCAGAGGAGCTGTATTCACAGCTCATGAATAAATGTTAAATTTATCTTGCTGTCTTCTGCTGTGTACATGCTGATATTTTATATTTCAACTGTTTGGTTTCTCTCATCATCATTAGATGATGAAATCCATGTCTTTCAAGAACAGGTGTTTTTGTGCAGAGTTCTGCATGACTGCTGAAAACTGTACTCCACTGGAGCACTTACACTTGAAAGTCAGTTAATTAACTCAAACATTAATAGAATAATGTTTGTTTACCGCCATCTGGATTCCTGCTAACTGATGTAACTCCAGCAGAATGAAGTGATTACCATGCACAAAAAAACTTGCACAAAACAAGATCATAAGTAGTAGTTACTTGAAAAAAAATCTGTATCTGACTTTAGATTGTGTAGGTATAAGCACATTAAGGTCATTTTATAGTTTGTCGCAAAACTATGACACGAGGCTGTCAATTAAAAAAAAATAAAAAATATATATATATATAAAACAAAATACTGTGAGAAAATTGGGTAAACATTGACATTTTGGTAGAATTTCTTTGGACAAAATAATCATGTAATGTCCTTTGAAAAGGGATATTATGCAAGGCCTTCTATATTTATGAGGAATAGCTAGCTTCTTTGCCAGCTGATTTTAAAAACTCATACTGTACGGTTTGAAAATAAAGCATTCTTTTGATAGCAGGCAAATATTCACGCACCAATGTTTTCGGGTGTTATCGCAGCCTCTTTCTTTTACTGCCATTTGGGCGAGAGCGTGATCTGATACAGCAGCAATGTCATTGGCTCAAAAGCTACTGCTGGGTGTAACATGAGTCGAATATGGAAAAGTCCCCACAAAGGGTTTGTGAGTGCAATGGTTGGGCAACAAAAAGAACAGAGCCAACAACAAAACTCAGGGGGAAAAAAACTGAACATTTAGCAAAATTGGCAGGTTCATGAAGAATAATATGAACTGTATGCTGTTACTGACGTTACTACAGATAAATACCATGATGTACTAAGCACATTTTCTTTCTTTTTAAAATGTTTTTTAGTTTTGCATCTATCAGAAAGTAAAGTTAAAACATTAAAACAATGTCCTAAGAATTCATGTGTCCCTCACTAAAAAAAAACAATGTTGAAGGGAAGCGAGTACAAAAGCGTACAAATCCATTACATTGTTTGCTAATTAGATTCTATTGATTTTTGCATAAACATTATGTACTTTTTTTTCTCCTCAATGTATCATCGGTTACAGTAAGCCTGGGAATCTGTGGTTCAGCTATGATCATGATCATCATCATCATCATCAAAAATAGGGGATTCCATATAAAACATAAAATGCTATTAGGAACAACATAATTCAATTTCAACCAGGAGTGAAAAAGCTCAAGATTAAGACAAAATGTAGTTAGCTTCTTTATCACATCCTATGCTAAAATGATCAGCTGTCATCAGAAGATGCAGGCTCTGGGTGAGTCATTCCCTGTCTTAAAAATCTCTTGACAGTCATCAAGTGAGACTGAAATAAGTAAAGCAGTTACAGGACTGTGTGCAGGCTGCTGCCATTACCCAACATCTGATGTCCTGCCCCTCCCAGCATGGTTCCCAGTGAGGGTATCACTTCCCCTTGTGCTGCAAAAATAACAACGGAGGGAAAAGCATGGTGTGTTCCCTCTTTGTCACACTCTCCTGCCCAGTTTCCCTTGGTGCTCCTTTTCCTTAAAAAGAGGGCTGGTTGAGAGAGGTGAGGCAGCAGGGTTTTGACAAATGTGCAATGTCTGCATTCACTTCTCCTGTTGTTTCTCTTTCTCGACATTTCTGCTGCTGCATTTCCAACAACAGCGGCAGGCCTCATTATGGAGATGTCTGTCATACAAGCGCCATCAGCACGGACCATGTGGGTCACTGTAATGTCTAAAGACACACATGCGCAGGCACACATCAGTACACACAGTCACACAAAAGTCAGACAAGATGGCAGGAAAGCTGATCTTGTTTGACGTCACGCTTCCCATATATGTTATGAAGTCAAACACACTGAGATTTCTCTCCACGGCAGTAATGTACACAGGAGCGCTGAAGACAGGGCAGATGTAAACAGAGAATTATTGAACCACACGCGCACAAACGAAGGTAAGACAGAAAGAGAAATATGGCCGTGCATCGTGGGTTACAAATGATTTCTCTGTCCCCTCATGTATTGAAGAGTCATCATTCGAAGGGAGAAATGGAGAGGCTGGAGGAGTGAGGAAGGAGGGGGACGGTAGGCGCTTCAGACCCGATGGCAGGGGAGAGAAATAGGAAGTAGGAAAAGACAGAAACAACCCATAAAGGAACAAAAAGAGGACAAAGAAGCTGGAGTGGCTAAGGTCAGATTCCTCTGTGTACCGATCTGCAAAGAACAAAAGCATGAGGCATCTATTCTTTATTACCCTCCAGCATCTCTGCTCCGGGAGGATTTTTCACCTCATTCAAGCTGTCAGCATAGAAAATTGGACCTGCAGATGCGTCCTCTGCTCCTCCACTATCTTCATCCACTACTTTCTCCCTTATTATTTTTCTATCAAATTTACAACTCGGGGAAAGTGTTTACACAAGGTCAGCAAACAGATACTTCTAATTTCAAGAGGAAGGACACAGTCTCATCCTAAAATTCAGTTCAGCTCAATAACTCTGTTGGTTTTCTCTGACTTTACCAAACAACTGAAAGGACATAGTTTTATGATAAATGATTGGACACATTCAATACTTTCTCTTTTGGTGCGACAAAGGTGAATATTAAACAATATTTAGTGGAGACCAATGCTGGGAGCAACGTGTTTTCTCATAACACATCACTGTAATGCTACTAGTTTTGGTAGTGACACACTGGTGAAAGATTGCTATTGTAAAATGTAATGTCTTGAGTGAAAATACTGAAGCATGTTGCTCTTATTTCTGTCACAGCTGTTGCTTCTCGTCTTCCTGCCCCCTGTGCTTTGATATTAGGATTAACAGATTATTTCTGAACCAGGGGTGTCAAACATGCCGCTCCTGGGTCATGGCCAACCCACAAGGAGGTTTCGTCTGGCCTCTGTGAACTCTCTTTCTTTTAAACTCCACACTGAATCTTATGATAATAATAAAAAAAAAATAAAAAAAAGAGAAATTAAAACCGTAATTTTTCTTTCATAATGTTTTACATTCAATGCCAGGGAGAGGCTTGTTGCTGCCTGTCTTAACAGGACTACAGAGATACTATTACATGGACGGTCCTGCCAGGTCCTGATAAAGGCTTTATGCTGTTTTCATGGAGCACTTAGATTCATAACAGGCTGCAAACCTCTTACACATCACTGCAGTCTGCACTCTCTTGTCAACTTGGTCATTATTATCCATATGCAGACGTCTATACTGGTACATCTTCCTTTTCAAATCCATCCTTGGTCTTCTGCCATCATATTTATCTTCTTATATTGTACACCACCAGAACAGTCATAGCCTACAGTCCCTGGACTTCTTCAGCGTTCCCTCGGTGCGTAGTGAGCTAAGTTACATCAGGATCTACACCTGCCCACCTTCATCCTTCATTGCTGGTAGTTTTAAGCTCTTTCAAGAGACTTTGGCGAAAGCTACTCTGGTTTGTTCCTATTTTTAAATAATCAACCGGTTCAGCACTATGTTTTGCATATATCTATCTATATCTATAATATAGATATATATATGGATTATACTGGATACTGTACTGGATACTATAGATCCATATGTTTATTACTAAATGTCGTCTTCTGCCCAAAACAGGTGTCTTGTAAATGATCTGTAATTGGACCTGTACAGATGATGGTTAATAAATAAAATCATCAAAACTCAGTGATACAACAGAGAAGGCTTGTGATCATATTGCTAGAGAAATAGCATTATCAAGTCATATTGTGAGAGTAAGTTTGAAAACATGCATGTATAGGCTGCAGCGTTTCAAACTCAGAAAATGAGAATAAAAACTGCACAATTGTAAAATATTTCTTCTTTGTTTAATCCCAAATTGAAGGCATCCCATCAGGAATCATCCCAATAACTCACCAGGCCTTTTCTATATCCAAATCAGTCATGTTATCACTCAGCACAACAACACAGTCTCTCATGTAGTTTGGTTTAATTACAACATCAAACTAGAGTTGACACAACCTCATCAGTAAAGCTATAAAAACGCGTGGATGGTTTGTTAAAAACAACAATTCTATTTGTGTTTCACTTACCGCAGTGAAACTTCATGAATATATAACATCAGAAAATCTAAAAGCTTGCAATTTGTATTAAAGATTAATGACCCAGCTGAAGGTGTAGCTCTTTTTTCCCACTCTGACTAAGAGCAGCTTGAAAAATTAGTTTGTACTGCATCAAAACAGAAGCTCAACAAGAACTAATTTAAATGAGTAGCTTTGCAGAGCCAATTATAATCAATGTAGTTATACACATCAATCTCCAGGATATTTCATACAATATTAATGCTAAATAGTTTTATTAGCTGATATGAAAGAAATCCAGCCTAAAATCCAGAGTAAATCCTAAGGGCTTACCTTGTTTTATAATAGCAATGGACAATTATGTCATTTTCTTACACTTCCTTAATATATACAGAGCCTGTGGTTGTTCTTTGTGCGTCCCGCTGAGAAATCTCGCACTAATGAATCCTTAAAAGCAAAACATCCCAGCTCTCTTTTGTCTGATATGACCTATTATAGGAGGCAATCGAAATCAGTCAGCTCTTAAGACAAAACGCAACAAACTTTCCTCTCAGCCTCCTATTGATTTTTCCAAATTTCTTATGCTGCTAAATATACTGTAAGAGATGCTGTGAGATGTGATCACAGAAAGGAAGTGAGTCAACTGATATGTGCAAAGCCGTGAATTGCGGTGTTGACATTTGTGCTGATGGCTTCACGAGTTTCATGGCAGGCTGAGGTGAGTAATTTTATTTACTCATGTCTTTGTATGTCAGCTCTGGCGGAGGATGTTATGACTCAGTGATCTTTCATTTGTGCTCAAGCAGATCAGTTCAGGTAGAAGGAATCCAAGGGGAAAATGTGAAGAAACATTTCTGACAAATGCTACAGTAGAAATCATTTTCAATTTCATGGTATGATACAATGACAATAAATAATAATCTATTTATTTCACATCAGGATCAATCATATTGAAAGAAAATGATTTTTCCACGGCGTTGAAGGTCAAAGCTAAATAATAGTGAAGCTGCTTTTGTTGTGCGTTACAACATAGATCCTCGCGTCCTCTTATCCAGGGAAAGTGCTAATTGAAGAACATGACTATTGATCTCTGCTTCAAAAAGACTTGACCGACTGCGCGGAAGAACAAGTGTCCTCACAAACACTCACTCCAAAACAAAACATGGGTGCAAATGACTTCTGAGAGCATACAAGTTGTTATGATTGTAAAGATCACACGCTCACTGCATCATCGTGGTATGAATGTAATTTCAGCTGACCCTTTTGCATGACACGAGGGCACCAATGAATGTACAGCACAAATCAATAACAAGCTGGCCACCAGGTCGAACATGTCATCTTTGATGTCAATGAGTCATTGTGAGCAGGATCAATATTGATGTACAACAACAGGAGAGAAACAATTTGGGTGGAAGACAAAAACATGTAGTTTGTCAGTCCTAGATTAGGCAGACTAGGACATCTAGTGGGCACAAAAGGCAAGGATTAGTCACTGTGCATCTGGAAGGTTTATCTGGAGGTAAATCATATTTATCATTTGAAAAATTTAAAAACAACTCAAACTGAAGAAAAGGGAGTTATCACATCATCTCAGTGACCATATTCTTGATCCAATGTCATCATTAATGACTCACATGGTGTGGTTGTTCTTATTTATTCCACACTGCATTTTTAAGGGAAACCCCTTGAGCTTAATTTTCCATCTGTACTTTGCTGTATTTTAATTTCTGCTTCTTTTTACCACCATGTTTGCACTTTCAATGCCTTGTATTTGTTGTCCATTTCCAGTCTATGCTCTAATGATGCAATAAATATGACTTTTTGAACCACCGTGTGCCTTTATAACATTATTTGAGAATTATCCACAACAGACGTTGAAGGATAAAAACAAGGTAAAAAGGCATAATAAGATCATGACCACAATGATAAAGCACACAACTGGCCACATGAATAAAACCAAGTTGGAGACAACACATTCAGAGCAGCAACATATTCTCAAAGATGTCAGCTCCGCTAGCACAAACATCTGGTGGAGATGTCAATCAAATATTTGCCTGCATATTTCAAACATTTGGGAACGTTTCAGGATCAGTATCTATTAAACAGGAACAAAATAGGCAAAATAGGAACAATCAAACCAAAGCATGTTTATCAGATAATGCTGGCTCCTACATTCCTGCTTCCAGAAAACACCACTCACCTTTCCTCAGGCACAGCCAGTAAGAGAGTGGGAATATTGACATGAGGATGACTGCATAAAAACCTCCAATTCCCTCCTCAGAGCCAATCAGGGTGACCAGTGACTGAAAAGCCCACATTGCCAACACAGGCGTTTGATTCCAATTGACCTGCAAGTGTGTAACTCTTTGCTATATTTAGAGGCAATCAGTGGCATTGTCAGATTATCTCCTCCTTCTCTGGATGTAATCACATATATAATGGTGATGCATACTACGTGTACTTATACATGCACAAACACGTTACCATGAAGCACCTGCTTTGATAAGGTAAGCTCTGTTTTCCACTTATGATCTAAGTAAAAAGCTATTTACTTTCAATCAGCTATTCATCCAGTGTGAATGAGGCCTTCAGTATCAATCATTTTTGTTTAACTTGTGCCCAGACAGTCTGTCATGTAAACTGCCGCCGCTGTATTAGATGCTGTCATGGCTCATGGCAACACACAATTAACACAGACCTGTGACACAAGTGGACCAGCTCAGCATACAAACAAGTGCAGTGACAGAGCATGACAACAGAGTTTGTTTGGAAAACATAGAGATAAGAATATTGGAAATGTCTTTCTTTTTTTAACCCCAAGTCTGCAAGCATACATAAAAGAACAAAACCACCATTGCGTTGCAAGCATGAGTTGCAATAAACAATATATTATTTATACTGTGAATCTGTGAATGAACTTTGGATTTCTCAGGTGCAGAAAGGCTGAAAATCTAGTGGGACAGAAGAAACAGAATGGAGAAAGAGGCTGTGGGAAGAAAAAAAGACAGATGAAACACAAGACAGGAACGAGAATCACAACCTATTCCAGGGGTAACCGAGACATGTAAAGGGAATTAAGATGGTAGTGTACTGAAGGCATACTGGCAGCATATATGACACAAAAAGTAGTGTCTATAATCAGTAGATGAAAAGACAAATGCAATATCAATGTGTTTCCACTAGAGGTCACTGTAGATTTATATAAACTTATTTATGTTTATTTCAAGAACAAACACACATATGCCCTCTGGCTTCTTTATTCACATGCACACAGACTGGAACATGCAGTTCTGGTAGATGGTCCCTCAATGCTTTGTTTCATGTGTCTTTCAGATGTTCTTTATATATCCACTCACCTGATGAAAGCATGCAGTAGCTTTGAGCCACTGCCAAGTCTGTACCTCTATCTCATCAGCCAAGCTTTTAATAGAGCTGCATATACATGCTGGCAAGCAGCTGGGTGTGTTGGTGTTGGGCCAGATAAGGTAATAACTCAAAGTCAGTGGTTCGGATTTTCAGTTTATTTATCATGGGTAAAAGACGTGAAAAGACCTTGACCTGACACGGCTCAGATGCTCTAACTACGAAATGCCTGAATTCAAACGCATGCATGAAGAATACCAAGTAAACTCCTAATCAACGCATGTGCAAGAACCTCTCCTCCTTATCATCTCCTCAGCTGAAGAGCAGACAGCTCAATTAATCATTTATTATTTTGAGTGACTCACATTGGTCTAGCTAAGGACAAATTATGTTGCTCGGCTCACAGCCCATCCGCTTGTATGTCAAAGAACATCTCGGTGGAAAACAGAACAATAGGACAATGACAATGTGCCTGTGATGCTGTGGGCTGATGCTATGCTGATTCAGCAGCTAATCAAAAGGCACAAAATGATCCAACATATACCAAAGGACAAATATGCCTGTGGCGCGCACACACAAAACCTTGCAAAGTCACAGAGGGCAAAAAAGCAGACTATTGATAAATGGGCATAAAAACACATTCAAGAACACAATCTCACACACACTCGATGGATATCAGGAATCTTTACCTGCACAAACAACCAATTTGTTTATGAATCAATACGTGCAACCAGTTGTTTGCATCAGTGAAAGAGCATAATGAGGAGAGACTGTGATTGTCGCTGACACACAGTACCAGCCCACTGCTCCATTGTGTTAAACCTGTCAACTGTCACCAAAGAGGGCAAGCTAGGAGGAAACAGACAGCCAGAAAGAAAGAGCGAGAAAGAGCGACAGACGGACTGTCGTCATGGACACAACAGCATCAATTCCTTAGGTCTGAGTTCACACACACACGCACGCACGCACGCACGCACGCACGCACGCACGCACGCACGCACGCACGCACGCACGCACGCACGCACGCACGCACGCACGCACACACACACACACACACACACACACACACACACACACACACACACACACACACACACACACACACACACACACCAAGCTACTCCATCTATCTTATGTATTGGTAAAAAAAAAATGGCACAGACAGTCTTTCTCATTTCATCTATTATATTGTGAGAGTCAGTGTATTGATCCAGCATACACAGAACATATACGAGAACACAAAGTGAAGCACACATGCAATGCATCATGGTCCTCCGCACATTCTGAAGTTTCTGCACTCCTGTCTCTCTCATATTACATTGTGGACATGACAAACCTCATTATCATGGCAATGCAGGCAATGAAGCCCATTAGTATTCCACAAAGCAGACGCACCAACAAGCAGATACAAACACATACACGCTCTCAGAGTGGGGTTATTTTGTATAAGAGTTGAATATACCTCCCAGAGGGTAATTATTCCTAATCTCTTTCATGCTGCTCTCACATCGTTGAAGTAAATATACAGTTTTACAGTTTGTCTGAAGAGACTCCTGTTTCTAAGCCTGCTAAATCATACCGTGGCGACTGGAAAACAGCTGTTATAGTTAGCCATTATAGTATTTGAGCCTAGTCATAAAATATACTAGTATTGTCAATGTTCAGTTGGTTTTCTTTATACTCCACATAATAAAAGAATCTACTAAAATCAATCTTTATTTATAAGCACTTTTTCATACAAAGAAAAATTGCAGCGCAAAGTGCTTCACATATAACTAAAAATATCTTATATATCCTGCAGTCCTCTACAGCTAAATGCCTGACAAGGCTTCCAAACTCAAATGTTTGCTCCATCTAAATCCCATCCTAAATCCCTATTTTATCACCTACCAGGAGCATCAAGCCCCGCATACAGAAAGCTTTCTGCCAACATCCCAAATCACTGCAGGTGAAGGCTACATTTCTGTGGGACTCACAGTTTTGACCGAGTACATTTTAACATTTAAATAGCAGTGTTACTTTCTGTAATCATTGTGTGCAGGAGTCTGGAAAAACACACGGACCGAGCTGGAAACAGCCTTCTGGAGCTACTTTATGCTGAGGAGCTACTGTGGCTGAGCAGAATCCTGTTGACGTCTAAGTGTGGATGCAGCCTAACAAGCACACAGAGATGCCGGTGAGATATTGAGCACAGCAAACACATTGTATGCACAAGCGAAGGTGGAAATTTCCGGGACAGATATCCCCAAACCAAATGCCCTCATTTCTACCTCCTATAAATCACACGTGAAATTTATAAATTCAGTTACTGTCATTCCATCAACCATTACTGTAATCAGACATATCAATAAAATAAAGTATTTTATTCAACACTGTGCGTGTACAACGTGTGCTCGAGGACAGGTCCAGGGTGCAACACACAACTAACATTGGCACTAACTTAAATATTTTAGTCAAGTTGGACAACTGAGGGAAGGGCTGCCGCAAAACAAAACAAAATATTTAACAAGTTTTAGAGCAGTAAATACAAGCCAGCAGCCCATTATTTGAATGCATTAAATAGAAAAAAAATCACACTAAAAAAACTGTTGTGGAGCAAAATAAAACATGTTTCAGAATGATAAATCAGACTCAGTCCTACAAACTTCACAAGACAATGTCTCAGACTAAGCAAACAATACCTAAAACTCTAGAATACTAGAACAAATGCAATAACTGTTGAGCTGTTCTTTCTAACTGAAAAGACTCCCTGAAAAACACAACAGAAGTGAAGCATTAGTTGTATGTTGTATTGTACAACTAATGTATACATTAGTTGTATGTTAATCAGTGACAACTGTAACAAATGCATGTAATTTGCTATTTATGCTATTCATGCTATTTATTCAGTTGAACATTCACTACAGCAGATTATTTATATGAAGCATTATTTGACAACTTGCTGATACTTCAACATAGTTGTGTTTTCTGTAAAACAGACCTAAACAACTGTCAGTAAAGACATACGTCTCCTGTCCTCACCAAATATTGTTTAACTTGATAGCTGTAAGTGAGACCTTTTTAAACAAAGTAAGGAAATCCATGGTTGGCAATTTTTTTTTTTTTTTTTAATTAAAAGAATTGTGATGCAAACCAGATTTTCAACAGTATATCGATCACCCAGAAACAAATCTACCTAAATGCAAATGTACTTACTTTTTCTGCCATGCATATTTAGACATTGGTCTACATACTATCCAGCTGTCCATCGTACACGTCAGTCGAGCATCTTTGCTTCCATATGTATATTCATGTAAGCATATGGTTGAACGGCAAGCTGTCACATATGCCGAACCTGCTGTCTTCTCATGAGGAACGAACGCAGCAAAACTACATTTTTGCAAATGGTTCTCACAAAAAGTTAACAGAATGAATGAACCCGAGTTTCCTGCGATTTGTAGAAAACTGCCGTGGAGAGAACACAGAAATACAGTTTCACACCTGATAAAATTGCTTTGTTATTTGCTCCTTTTACACAAAAGCAGGCAGGCACACAGGTCATGACGCGTTACAGGGTGGAGTGGGGCTCCACAGCTATAAATAACCTGAGGAGGAATCAGATTTGGAGAACCGGAGGTGGGAACTGATGAGATCACACATCCCCATATGTGTGAGTGTGCGCGTAAGCGTGGTATACACATGCGCTCACGCAAAAGGCTGGGATCTGAGGAAATGGAGTTGGAGACAGACCGGCACACAAAACGACGGTAGAGCAGCAGGACAGAGACCTGGACGAGGCTGAGCTCACCACTGTGACTGAGAACGGGGTGCGACGTGACACTGAGGTGACTCCCTGGTGAAAACACACTGCGGTGATGAGCAGGAGGATGGCGATGAGACGGTGGGAAAAGCATACACAAAAATAAATTGAAGAGCTTATGACACACTGTTACCTTTTGTACAAAACGTTGAGAACCATGTGCACTCAGGAAGCTCTTTTTTTCAAGGACATCACAGTATTAATAACACATGAAACTGTATGATAGATCTCTCACATGAGTAAGGTCTGTTTTCCACATGAATATGATTTGAATATGTTTGACTTTCACCAAGGGTAGGGAGCTTTATCACTGGAACACAGCCAAATATACACTTTGGGTGGAGAACAGGGAGTAGCTTTGTATTTTACTCAACTGGAATCAGTGTGATAATAAAAATAATCAATATCATTTTGTTGAAAAATAAGACTGCAGAAAACCAAATCGCTCAACATACAGTAGCCATGCAGGTGATACAAAATCATACAATGTGACTGTGATTGTTTGATAAAAAAAAAAAAAAAAAAAAGTACAAACCAAAAGAATAAAGTACAAACTTGTGTTTTTCCTCACAAACAACACGTTCACCTCTCAAATGACACTTTCCTTCCGTAAATATTTCTGTATTCATGTCAACCTGTGAAGAGACAAAAATTATTCAAAGTTGTCTTGAAATACCTCGACATTGCTCATCTGCCTCGAAATCTGAACTCTCCTCATTTCCCCAAACTATTAGACAAATCACTCACAGCGTAGACATATGCACCTAGAGGCCCGGGCACACACACACACACACACACACACACACACACACACACACACACACACACACACACACACACACACACACACACACACACACACACACACACACACACACACACACACACACACACACACACACGGCAGATTGACAGACATCAGAATGATTCAGAGCAAAAAGATGACAGACGAGTGCCACTTGAGGAAAATGACAAGCAAGTGACATATTCACAGTAATAGAACGAAGGGAGACATCGAGCATTGTCAGTCAAGTGTGATAGTGATGAAAGCTCGGAGCGGAAACGTTATATTTATTCGCCTAATCGGTAAATTAATAAATATGACTTTTACCCCTCTTTATTTATGTTCTTCAAAAAAGTAAAGAATGTTAATTTGGTTCTGATGAATTATCATTGAAGTGAATGTCTAATGAATGAATGGATTATTATCAAATGTGTAACATTGGGACTTCATCGTTTTCTTTAAGAAATTAATGAATCATATCTATAATTTAAAGAGAGAAAAACAACCACACACAGTCACATTCACAAAAATGAGTAATTCAGAGTCGCCCATTAATCTAAAATGTATGTTTTTACACTGTGGGATGAATCAATCAATGAAATCATAAAATCAAATGCTATTTTGAAACATTTGGGACTTATTTTACCCACTTATTTAGATTAAAAAGTGTGTGACAACCTTAAGCATGTGCCCGGTCCCTGCTTTGGCTTAACTATACACCTTTTTGCCTTCTCTATGTCGTTCCTCACCAGGACACACTGTGACTTCCACAATCCACCCTCTTCTTTCTATTGCCTCCTTCCCATTGAGCCACTATCTTCATCTCACTCTCTCATACTCCCTCTCTCACTGGAGGTCAGCACTACAGTTTCTCAAGGTTGAGGTTTGGCCTCCTCATGGCCGGGTGGATGAGTAGAAGCGACAGCTTTGTCCCAGTTGGGGCCCATCAGACTTTTAGTGCCTGTGACCAGCGGGCTCCCTGGTGGATAAACCTGACGTGCACCCGTTCTTTGTTCCCAGCCACTGCTGTCCATTACAGAGAGTGTGACATTGGCATACAGGCAGGCAGTGGAACTAAATAAGTAGCAAGTGGGAAAGCAGATTAAAGTATTCTAATGTTTATTTAGATGCTCCTTAAATAATAAAAGGAACGGTTATATTTGTATGTATCAATCTACATCTGTGGTGTGTGCGTGTGGTTCAGTAGCAGGAAAACGCTGAGGACCAAGAGATGATGACATTTTCCCCTCAATGATTTTCCCTTTTAATTTTGGCATGAAATAATGACTTCAAAAACAAGGTCAGTGTTGAGGTTGTGATAGCTGCAGACAATACATAAAGACACATCACATATTGAGAATTGAAAACCTCTTATTAGTATAAAAAAGTGTTATGCCTTTTAGTGCTAATGGACATGTACATGTTTTTTTCACATTGTTATTCCATCCATGTTGTGTAAAATCTTATCCAACTTAGGGTCCTGGATGGCTGGAGCCAACAGCTAACAATGGAAGACAGATACAGAGGTAGAGGAGGATCATTCTCTTTTACTTTGACAACCTCTGCTGTACAATTGTTATTTCTACTTTGGTCAGATATTCTTTCTCAAGAGGAACAGTGTAGAGACAGAAATCTCATATGCCAACATGGTTCTCTTTAACTCATTCACAAGTTATCCTCCCTAATCTGGGTTTCTTTAAGCAAAATATGCCATTCAAACAGCTGCAGACAATCTGGCTCGATATGCAACGTCTCTGTCATCTTAAAGGAGGACAAAAGTATGATTTATATGTGGTGACAAAACAACATGGACCAGTCATCTCAAAATACCTCATTATTATTTAGGTCATGATAACCATTTTTCAATCTGGCTCATGTGTCAAAGACCTTCCCCTGCCTAGTATTTTTATAGTGACACTGCTTTGATGGATGAAGCAGACTTGCAGTCTTCATTCACATATTTGATCTTGAGCTTACAAGCACAAACACAGTGAAACGTCCCTCTTTGATTTGTAGTATATTATTGCACATTGACTCTTTGCGGTCAAACTATTCAGATGATTAAACAGTAACAGAACAAGGGATTTATTCACAGTGTCAAGGTTTTCCTAAAAAAAATTCAGTGTTCAAATAAAATAATCCCAAGCTATTTTAGCACCAATGTTTTTTTTTGTTTTGTTTGTTTTTACAAGCAAGGCCACTGGAGAACATAGTTAAAATCCTGCCCTTGCACAGTCATACAAATTAATATTGTGTTATGTTAATGTGTACATGTGTATGTACAAATATAAAATAATTAGTGACAGACATAGTTTGATATCATCTATGTACCGTGGTGCTGCAAAAGATTATTTTTCTGTATCTTCTCTAAGAGTGCAAAAAAAGGATTTAATTTAGTGCTGACAGAAAAAAATTGGGGGTACACAGTCTGCACAGAGCAGTGGGAATGGAACCAAGAGATCCCTGAGGTCTTTAAAAGCTATAGTTAGCTTAGATTTATTCACTGCTCTGATAGCTATAGTTAGCAGTAAATTTATCCACCTGCCACAGGAACATGTCAACGAAGGGTGGAAAATACACTCCCTGTGAGTTAGTTAGCCTTTAATGACTGAGGGGCTGGCTGGAAAGAGCTGATTAGAAAATTAATTATTTATCAAAATACTACTAAAAATTTCGACTGAAAACTGAAAAATTGAGAACAAGTCATTAAGGTGTAAATTGAAGGTTCTGGAGGTGAGACAGGAGCTACGAGTCTTCATGTATGAACATGTGTGGAAGGTGGCATTTCACGTATGTTTGTATGCACTGTGCATACACTTTATACATGTGAGTATCAGTTCCAGTAATTTGAAGGAAGGATCTGAGCTGTAACTGAACCTGCGCCTGTGCTTAATGCCTGATAGATGGTGTGTGGAGTATCTCAATCCATCCTTTCTCTTCACCTCCCATCACTCCATTTTCTTTGATCTGGAGTCTTTATTACATCACTGGATAATGAGGTACACTCGAGCAGGAGCTGTTCAAATATCTTCAGAACTGTAAGCTTTCAAGTATTTAACTTCTGCACCTTTTTCTTTTGGTTTTATGTACTTAAAAGTAAATGGTAAATCGACTTTACTAATACAGTTTTCAACTGTGTGAGCAGTCCCAACGTGCTTTACATCATTAATCACATTCACCCATTCATACACACATTCACAAGATGGTAATCAAGCTTGCAAAAGTCCTATTGGGAGATGACCAGTAAAACACCAATACAACAGTTTGAAAAGTGTAATCTAAAGGTAGAATAACAGTCGCTAGGCCTTGTAGCTTGATAGTGACATCACAATCTTAGTGGAGACTGAATTGTTCTTTTAAAGAAACATTGCTGCACACATGCTATGTATTTCTCAACATTTTCAAACATTCACAAAATCTATATAATAGCTAAACTTCCCTTTCTACAATTTCTAAATAAACTGTTACACATCAGAATCGACCCTGCTCCGACAGTAGTTCCTCTAAAACTGAGCATTAAATGACTTGTTGCTTGTTCCCGACACCAATCCTACTTCATGCTTTCCTGACTTCACATTACTGCTTTGCATTCAACACTGCTCATCATTTTAGTGAATAAGAAACATCAGAGCAGCTTTAAATGGATTTTAATCATGTCCTCTCTCAGGGACACTTTCTGTTGTTGTAGGGGATTTAAGTACATTAAAAGGTGTCTTTGGCGTTCTCCAGAGTGGCACCCTGGGGATCGCATATACATGCTGTCACTTTAAGTACATTTTCCATTAAATGTAGGTATATGGCTTTGAGCATCCGTATCATATCATTTCATATAATGAATGAAGGAAGGTCATGAATGCATCCGCTGTGTTCAGGAATACCGTGCAGTACGTTGATTAATACAGTTCTACAAAATTCCTTTAATCATATATAGTGAGCACGGTCTTTCACATCCTGCTTCTGTGAGCTTGATAAATCATGATAATGGATGTTTAAATCAAGTAATGGATGTTTCCGGCTATTAAGCAACAAAAACTGTCTACTCAGCAATATATGCATATATAGGAGAATGTACCACATCAAAATTAAGTAACAATGTATTAGGTAAAGTCTTTTCATGAAGGAAAAATATTTGATGGAAGCAAGAAATGGAGGAAATGAATGAATAATGAGCGAAGCAGCACTTCAGCACCAAGGACAGCACCACATGGAAACACACACACTTGCCATGTTGAGCAGAGGTTAAGGGAATATGACTAGTTACGATTAACCATATAAAAGGTTAATTTTGATTAATATTTTGTCAAAAAGTTTTGTTCAGCTTCTTAATGAGCCCGTTTAATAAACACAATCATGGTTTTTGCACTTTTACGATCAAAGTAAACTGAACTGAATTTTAGATAACTTTACTTTCCGACATCATGCTGAACATTATTTAAAGACAACATTGGATTTAGCTTTCAGGGAATCTGCTCTTGAAAGAACAGGTCTGAAAAATGGATTGCTGCAAGAAAGAATCATTGTGGATGATTATTTCTCCGCCCTGTAACAGCTGATGAACAGGCGTTATGATTTCAGGTTGTCCATCTGTCTGTCTTTGTCCAGAGTAACTGAGGAAATTCTGTACGTGTTTACTTTTAATAAGAGCTTATTTTGTATTGTTTTCTTAATATGACAGCTGTAGGATTGTTGGTGATATTTCTCAATCAATAGGGGATTCAACATTACATGCATATATCTACATGAATAGAAATAGTTTGTTTTATTTAAAGTCAAATTTTGTTAATATTCATTAATTTGCATTAAAGAACCGTCTAAATCAGTTTTTAATAGATTTTATAGTTCTCGATATGTGAAAACGTGAAGTAGAACTGACAACTAAAGTAACTTTGACTTAAGAAATGACACAGGAATTATAGCACCGCTGTCAACAGAAAAGAGTCTAAAACAATTCTACTCTTCATTCCTCCATCAATTATCATCCTTTTGCTTCCTTTCTCATCTTGAAAGCTTTTAATGACCAAAAACTCAGCATTTCTGCACAAAAGTCTACACAAAGCTACAGCATATATCCCCACATTTTGAAGAAACAAAAAGTTTTAGCATTTCTAAAACTGCAATTAGTTTTTTCCTCTTCCCCTCTGCATGTTGCTCTAAATATTCTTCCACCTTTCTCTACCCATCATTGCTAGTTTTCTCCTCCTCCCCGCCCCCAAATTCAGACTGCTACTAATAGGAGTTTATTTTTAGCACATCTGAGGTGGGTGTGTGTATGCGAGTACACACATGATGGATGAAGGTGATGTTTCACACCTTTCTTGTAAGAGACAAAAGGATGGAGGAGGCATGGATGGAGGTGAAGAGAGTAAAGGTTGAAGGCAGGGCAAGAAGCAGTATCGCCCATGCCGGGACAACAACAGGAAATGTGGAGCAGAAGGTTGCTGCGATGATTGTGTCTACTTGAAATCTCCACTGACACCACAATCTGACCTACGAGCAGCTGAGGATCAACAAGCTGGTCTGGATAACAGCAGTCTGCTTGAGAGAGATGAGGGGTGGCAGGAGCAGCCTGACTTAGCACCATCCAATTAAAACACAGATCAGACTGGCCATAGCTTTGGGCAAAAACTGAAATGTAATCATACATCATTTCTCTCTGTCTGTCTTTACCTTCATATCTCTCTTTATATTCCCCCTGTCCTGTTTGGCAGCCTTGCCTAACAATATTATGCGATTGAGAGCCTTCCAGTGTCAGAACAGTTTTTGCTCTTGCAACTGGAGGAGACTTGGAGTCTCCTCCTGTTGCAAGAGATCCCATCCTCCACTATTAAAACTGCGTATGGGGAGCAGCAAAACCCCAAAGGCCGGCTTTAACCCCTCAAAACCCGACGTGACTAAGTGCAGTTAAAATTGTGGGCGGTGCAGGTGAGTGGCCAGACTGCAGTTAAGTGGCCTTGACCTCCCACCCTAGGCACCGCCTCACTGAGCCCTATTGTTGAGTGAGGTGAGATGAGGTAAGTTAAGGGGGGGGTTGAGAGGCTGGGAAGTCCCCCCATCGCCATGACCAGCCGCAGGCAGGCTCCAGCAGGACCCCCGTGCTGCCCCACCTCACCCCCAAGCAGCCGGCATAAAAGTGAACGTGAAGAGTACAAACTGCAGACAGTGCATCGATGTAGAAGGCAGGGTACCTGACAAGAAGTGCAAGCAGGAGCACCGACTCAATCAGTTTGTGACAAAGCGGAATGTGAACAGCATGGGAAAGATTAGGGCTAAAACAGTGGGAAGGATGCCAGAAAAAACAAAGGATAAGAAAGCAAGCAACAGATACACAGAGGGATTATTCAGCATACACAGAGAGCACAAATAACTACAAACCAACTGTCGCTTTTCCTTTAATAACTTGATCTGGAGTGCAATTGCATGTGCATGAAATTGGTGAAAAACGATGCACTTTTTAAATATAGATCCTCAAAGATGGCATTTTTTTATGCTAATGTTCTGACCTTGAATTCACCCAAGGAAGTTATTTTTGGCCCACTTTTTTTTATCAACTTTGTGAATGTGGGAATCAGGAGGTGTGAATAACAGATGGAAACAGATCAGCACGAGCAAGATAATTTAAGTGAGAATCTTCACATGTCTGGCAACAAAATGGGTTCTAAAAAAGATTGTGAGCACTCAGACATGATGGAACGTGGCATTTTTCTGCCTCCATCTACTGCTTTTTTTGCTTCTTAAGTTGTCACTTTTTTTTTGCCTCACCTTTCCTCGCTTTCTTATAGATCTTTATTTGCTAATCGTGTCCCGCAATGAAATGACAGAATGATTCAAAAAGTTGCACTCCTGCCAGTAAAAGAACAATCTCAAATGAAGCAGAACAACACTTTGCAAAATGAATCTGAATGCCGCTTCCTGTTTCTGCCCTCCAACACATGTCTCCCCAGACCCGAGGCTTCAGCTCTGCATCCTGCTGGGTTTTCATATTGCCTATTATGCACTGATATGAGGCAGGACGCAACTCAGCCTGGTGGATTGTCTCCTCTTCACCCCCACAGTAAAGCACAGAAGCTCAGAATAAGATATCCTTATGGTAATGAACATTTGCCTTCACACTGCGAGTGCCATTACCACACACAGCGATACGTCTCAGTACTTGCAAATACAGCAACACAAGCGCATATACACTGACCCCCCCCCCCCCCCCCCCCCCCCCAATGCAAACCCCCTACTTGTCAGAATTTGCCATCACTGCAGTCTATGTTTTATTCAATATGTTTAAAATTGACATTCAGTGTCAATTTCCTACTAAAGGAAACAGAAGTGATGGACAGGTGCATAATGACATTTGGCTGTGACAAGGTGAAGAGTGCAGAGGTAATGTCATTAAGCTGACTAAACTCTACAGTTGTTGGAGAGAGATGCGTTTTAAGAAAACACACATACTCTTCAATGATGCACCACTTTCAGAACCAGCCTCAGTTCTGAAAAGTTAGAAATACCATTGATTAAAGTAATTCTATAAAGACCTCCTTCATCTTACTTCCCTGTGATGCAGAGCATTCATTAAAAAGGATAATAATAATGAAAGCATCTCTAGCGCATGCACAAACACACACAAGCTCAGCCTCTCCATGCTGGGGCCAGACTGAACATATTTTATTCATAAATGAAAGGTTGATAACAAAATGTGTTTGGTCACGACCACAACTGAGCTGTAAAGGGAATCACCTTCAGCTTCTAAAGCAAAATATATAGAAAGGGGTGTGTTTCTGTGAATCTGAGCTATTCTATGCATGTATTCAATGTGTATATGACCATGAAACAAAAAGCATCACAAGGGGGAAGTAGTCGCATCTTAACGGTAAGTTTATTTTAAGAAAAATGATACAGATCCTCAGGATTACCTAAGAATAAAAAGACGTTTGCTGGTTATATGTATACACGATGCTAGGCTGAGGAATGTAGTCCAGATAAACAGCAAGTCTACAACAATTAACATATGACCTCGATCATCTGAAGGGAATTAATTTGCAGTAATGTGCAGCACGTACTGCTGTTTCCCTGCACAGCAAGCAAACACATAAATCTTCTAACATGAGATGTTCAAATGAGGCTATTAATTATAAGCTAAAGTCATTTCCAAACTAAAAATAAATCTTGTTTGTGTACAGTTACTGATCAGTAAAAGGTGTTACAAAACAAGATGTTGCTTGTTAATCTGATGCAAAGAACTTAGTAGCACATTGACAATGTGAAATGACGGCAGTTTCTTATTGAGCAATAATAGAGACAGAATGAATATGCCTGTAAAAAAACAACAACAAAAAAACAGATAAAATAAATTTCACAAATCTCCTGTTTACTGAGAGAGAAGCTCCCTGTTAACTGGAGCTAGCTGAAAGTGCTATAAATCAGCAGGTGTAAATAAAGACCAATCTGCCCTTGTACAATAATTCTGCCTAGATACTTTTAGTTCATTTCAACTGTTTAGTTGCACTGATTCTCATTAATATTTCAAAGATTGTTACAGATTACACTAGCTCTACCTCCAAATAACTATTGTAACGTCAGTTCACCCACACAATATGGACAACATTGTCAAAATGTCAAAGCAATTTAACAAATATAATATAAAACAGATATGTGCACATTATTTAAACAGACCTGATAGTGGAAGACAATTAAAATGAATACAGGAGCTCCAGATAAACAATTTAACTGCTTTTTTTAATCATTATTTACTACCTATAATTAATTACAAATGATCTAATCTACATCATAAAACACAAACTGGAGACAGACAATTACCAATACATACGTTAAACCTATAGCCCTCAAGAACAAAACTAACAACATACCGACATAGGAAGAATCACCCAGACAGTTGAAATTAAGAGCTTCTTTGACTTGAGAGCATGCAGTATAGTGTTTAGCACCCTCTTTGGACGAATGAGCTAATCTGATTTGTTGCATTTTAAATCCTAATCCTTATGTTTGGACCTTGATAAGAATCAGCTTAAATGGCAGTGATGTCTTTTCTATTAGACGCTACAGTGAAATAAAGCAAAGGTATGTGACACTGATGTGAGGACAAGGTCCAGGATGAGGAAGGAACCGTGTGCCATGAGCAGGCAGGTTATTAGTTAGAAGTGCACTTAGAGGACAGACCAATGGACGCTGGAACTAATTGCTTAAAGCAGACCATGTTCGGGCTCAGACAAAGTTCTGCAAAAAGTCATGCAAAAAAAAAAGAAGAAAAGGTGAAATGTCACACAGTTTTGTGCCAAGCAAGTCTGCACAGTGCATTTGATGTGTGTGTGTGTGTGCTCTCAAACAAACAAGTTGAATACTATTTAAAAACTTTCAATTGCATTAAACAGATCTCAGCTTTCTATTTTTTAAATTGACACAAACAAAGCTCGAGGGCAGAGAAGGAGAAACGTATGCAGGCACACAAATGTGTGAGCGCACAAAAACACAAACCAACACTCGCCTTGTTTCCCCTACGGAGGCTAATGAAACAAACTAATTAGTGGGCGAACTAGAGGGAAAAGGGACGGTGATTACAAATGACTGTCATCAGTAATGCATGTGCATTGAAGGCCAGTGAGCCTGAACCAGACACAATCAGGCTCCTGACCATTGTGTAGGTCTGTGACGGGACAGGCAGAAGATTGTGATTACAGTAATCACCCACAAACCTAATTAAAGACACAAGAGTCTATCCAGAAACACAATAGGTGCTATCAGTTGGGCTATAAACACATATGGGCTCCTGACTTCATCCAGTGTGGTAGATTAAATACAGCTATTAACCAGAGGGCTCACTTAATGTCATCTCTCCTTTGCATAGGTTAAATCACTGTTATGTTTGATGGCAGAGTTTGTCCTTGCTTGATACAAAATCAGCAGCTTGGCACAACCCAGAATGCCGCAAAAAACTCAAATACCAAACTGTGAATGGCCTTGATGAAATCCCTATGTAGCACAGTCATTATACAGTTCAGCCCTCCTTGGCTCGTACTGCACGGAAGCAGACCTCCACCGTGCTGGAACAGACACGCAGGAGCCAGTAGTCATGGTAACTCCATTCTGAGTAAACTTAAGAATGTGTATGTGTATACTCTCTCAAACACACACACATTTTTTTTTTCATAAACACTTCACGCATGTGAGCAAATGAGCTTCGAGTCGTGGGAGCTACGTAGTTTAGGAAACAGTTGGTTTTGTGTTTTATGCCCTGTGCAGTGTGTGTGTGTGTGTGTGTGTGTGTGTGTGTGTGTGTGTGTGTGTGTGTGTGTGTGTGTGTGTGTGTGTGTGTGTGTGTGTGTGTGTGTGTGTGTGTGTGTGTGTGTGTGTGTGTGTGTGTGTGAGAGAGAGATATGCTCAGAACAGATAAGTCACAATTAATCCATGTTTCATAGAATTTCATGTGTTAAAATGATCAAATGACATGAGGACAAGTCAACTATAAAATAATTTATGAATAATAAATAAAAATAAATAAATAAAATAGCTTCCATATTTCAAAAGTGGGATATACTGGTGTTTTATTTTTACCTGCTGTGGTTCAGACTCGTCACTTCTGCTGTCGAGAGTCTGGGATGGACCAACAGCTTGGAACCCCGGGGCAATAGATAATGAAGGGCACAAGTTAATTACGGTAAGTCAAGGATTTCACTTTTGATTACTGTTTACTAAAGGGAGCTTCAGATGTTTACTAAACTAATTGCTGATGCAACACTGCTCTGTATGGTCTGCCTGTAATCTGTGACTGTTTTGCCAATGCACCTTAAAGCAGAGTTTAGGGCTCCTTGGTTACTTGTAAAACTAGTGTTGGGTTTGTCTTCTAGACATCTGTGTGAAATGAATCCTTAACGTGCACTGTAAAACTTCTGCATGCTGTCCTTATACAGAGGATTTAGAATAGAAATGCAGTTATGTCTGCCATGTGTGAAATGCATCCAGCATTTAATATCAGGGTTAGAGTCTCTTTCTGTGACAGGTGCTGCAAGCATTTATTTCAACTTTGAGATCCATGTAAGTTTGTTTTAACATAATTACTAACATTTAGGCTTCTCTGTGTGTAAAGTGTGAACATTTTATATGTGGTCTTGAATCTGGCTGTCCCAAACCTATAAATTAAAAACTCAAAAATCAGGAAGGTTATAAATCAAGTGAAAATGTTGTCAATACTAAAAATTTTGCCAGATAATAATGTTTGAAATGTTAATCATAATTTTACTGATTTAATATATCATTTTGTCACATATTTGTCTCAGAGGAGAAAAGGTTAAGACCTTCTACACCATTACTCTGATTACCAAATCCTTATCACTCGTCCAGGTTATGGTTATGAGTGTTTCCGTATCAGTGTCATTCTGATTATCACATGAGGTACAACGTGTGTGTGTGTGTGTGTGTGTGTGTGTGTGTGTGTGTGTGTGTGTGTGTGTGTGTGTGTGTGTGTGTGTGTGTGTGTGTGTGTGTGTGTGTACCCAACTGATGCTTTCAGTGCACGACTAAAGCTCTGCAGGTGTCAGAGTCTGAGGAGATAACGAGGAGAAAAGCTGAGTTTGAGATGAGCAGCGCGGATGTTAAATTTGCATTCACACGCCACTCTATTGACAAGGTCATCTAAACACAGCTTTACCTCTCCCCACAGGATCAACTGTCGGGATTCAATAGAAACACCGCACTCTGTTGTGTCTTTCCTGAGGGGATGTGAGCTGCTGCTCAATATCACTCGCAAGAGGGGAAAATGGCTGGAGAGCGTCAGAGAAGCCTGTCAATAGGCAACATCATAAAGAATGATTTTGGGGCAAAAGACACTTTATTCAGTCACAAGAGCACGTGAGCAATACAGGCATAGGTCTCTTTCAGTATTATGATTACAAATCGGTGTGGTTGCAGCCTACAACTTTATTTGAGTCTCACAGATTGGCATTATGAAGTTGTGTGTGAAGAGCTCAGAGAGAGCTTGAGTTAAGATGAGTGCTGGTGTCATTCTGAGGGCTGGATGAAAGACTGTGTGAGTGTGTGTGTGTGTGTGTATTTCTCCCACTGAGAGTTTATCAATGGAGGTGGAATGCCACATGCTTCCACAGAACGATCTGTTTCACCGTTCCTGAGAGGACAAGGCGGAGGGAGAAGGGCAGAGCTGCGAGGGGAAGAGGGAGGGAGTCAAATGGCACATGCTGCACGAGTGGCGGGGTGAGTTTATTGCAACGTCTTTCAAAAGCTCTCTGTGCATACTGATCAGCATAATTGGTATGCATTGGACTACAGCAAAAGTGTAAAATAATGTATATGCTAACCCTAACCCTCCAGGGTGTTTTGCATCTAACCTTTGTATTATCTCGCTTTCAGGAGATGAAACAAGGCACTGAAAAGTACTGCGCACGTGCACACACACACACACACACACACACACACACACACACACACACACACACACACACACACACACACACACACACACACACACACACACACACACGTCCACTCAAACTCTTGTGTAACTGTGTAACATGTTTTGGAGATATGCAAATCAGAAGTAGATGTGGTCTACCATCAGACCAACAAACTACGACAGACACAGAATAGTGACTGATGTGGAAAGTCACATCACACACACACAAACGTTCTCACTGAGATGCACAACAAACTTTGGTTAAGACCATCTCCACTTGGTTTCTGGTGCTCCGTAAACAAGCAGGCGCACCGGCAAACCTCTGGGTGACGAAGTGGAAGTTTTGGGTGCCTACCTTGGGTGAGCGTTCCCATGAGGAAGCGGTAGAAATAGCGAGCCACCTTGGTGAGCTGCCTCTTGCACCTTTTTCTGCACTGGCTCATCTTGGTGCAGCTGTGGAAGTGGAGGTGATGACGGTGGTGCTAAGTCGACTAGTCTGCCGGGAAGAGCGAGCTCCCAAGGTAAGAGGGGAGGAAAGGAGCACTGTGTGTGTGTGTGTGTGTGTGTGTGTGTGTGTGTGTGTGTGTGTGTGTGTGTGTGTGTGTGTGTGTGTGTGTGTGTGTGTGTGTGTGTGTGTGTGTGTGTGTGTGTGTTGTGTAAGTGTGTTGTGTAAGTGTGTGTGGATATATGAAGGTCCGATTGCTGTTGCCTCTCTAGTTCTTCTCCTTCTCTTCCTCCTCACTCACCCCTCCTTATTCCTCTCTCTGTTGTCTTTACTCCCTTCTCTCCTTCTCTCTGTTCTTCTCTCCACCTGTAGGGTGCCGGCTGTCAATCAACCAGCAGCGCTCTGTCTCCTCCCTCTCACGCTCGGAGCAAATCTGCCTCTCATTGGTCGGGAACTGAGTGTAGCGGAAAATAACGGACCGGCACACATGTGAGAGTGCGTGCGTGTGTGCGCGTGTATGTGTGTGTGTGTGTGTGTGTGCGAGAGGAGTGTACTACGAGGAGGCCGGCTTGAGTGGCAGGTGGCGGTTTTCTCTTGCTGCATGCTTCACACATCTTGTTGATGCTGGTTTTTCATTTCATTTTTTTTTTCTCATGAAGGAGGCAGCCTCGGAGCCTGTGTATATCCGCTAGAGAGGTCGAGTAATGTGACAGAGGAAACAAAGCAAAGCTATTAATTAGCATCATGCACAGTCCTTCCCCGTCGGCTTGTGTCTTTCTTGCTTATTAATACAATATTTAATGCAGAAAAGTAGGAGGCAAGAATCAACAGAAGAGAAAAGCAGAGAAACATGAAGAAGACAGGTAAGGGAAGGGGCAAAAAGGTGAATGCATAATTTATAGGCTTCACTCATTGCTTCAGTGTGGTGAAATTTAAAAAGAGTGAAGAAGCTTGACTGAGGAGAAAAAATAGGTTTTGGGCAAATGCCAGCCATCACCAGCAGCTGATGAACGGATTATTATCTGTCAGTGCAGAAGAAGGAGACAAGAGATGAGGGGAGCAGGGAGGAGGAGCCCTTAAATCCTTTGGGACTGAGGGAAAAAAGGTATTTATGTAAAGCCTTTCTTCATCCTTATCGCTCAGCCCCCACTTACACTCCGTACGAACACCAGCAGAGTCCCTAAACAAGGAAAAGCACTCACCTTGTTTTCCCTTATGTCACCTTTTTATTGTTTTTTCCCCGCGACAACTCCCACATTACCACATTAACTGGTGCCACTCCACATTTATCCCCTCTCTTCTTCTTTGATGCTAAATTAAACACGATTACCGTTGCCACAGCAACCACAGACTCAATAGATTTTCCCTGCAGTCTGAATGGCAGTCATACACGCGCACACACGTATACGCACCTGTGTCTGTTCTTTGGGTCAAAGAGAAAATCAATCAAACGTCAGGCAGATGCCTCCTATAAATGCTCTTGTTCTCCTTCTGTGAGTTCTGTGTTCATGTTCTCGTTTAAAAGTCACACGGTGAGGTCAAAGTACAGTTGAGTGTTTGACAGCAATAGTCCCAAACCGCACCGCGACACCGCTAAATTAAGTCACACGAAAAGAAATCAAAATGCAACCTGCATTCTGAGCAAGAGGGAAATAAGCAGAGCAGATGGGGATTTGTTTTTTGGCTGTGTATTTAATGAGTGTATAATGATTGCTAATGATTCATTTTTACTTTTGACTTTTCTTAAGCAGCACCACTATCTAAATCAAGATAAGTTTTCAAGGGGAACTTTTCCAAGCTCAGTGTGGCTCAAGTTTCTGGGAACACGATATGATGCAAGAGCAACTTTTTTCTAACATCTTTCTGCACATTGCATTCATTTCATGATGTTCTTCTACCACCGTTTGTTCTCATCTGTCACGGGTAGCGCACGAGTGAAACTCATGAAAAACCTGTGTGAAATGTGGTCAAACTTCATAAAAACAAATAGCCACCTTAGAAATATGCAGTGTGATGACATGATTAGGTTACCATCCATCTGTTTATACAACATGGTCGGAAACTTCATCAACATGAAGGTCCACTTTGATGTTCACTTGTTTAAAGAGTGTACTAATAATCAAGCCCCCTCCACTCCATAAAAACAAACAAACAAAAAAAGCACACTTCAAAGCATCCATTTTGATTAATTAAGGTTGAAAAATAAAGTTATTTAATCACACAAATGTTTTCTTGGTGAACTGGAAATATTTCCTTTCAGTTCCCAACATACCAATAAAGCAACAAATAGACAAACCTTGTCGAGTGCCTTTGGAGAATTCACTGCTCTTGATGAAGGAGCTGCTAAAAATGTAAAAATAAAATGTATCATACTTCACTGACTTTGCAAAACATTTTGAAGACGCTTGGTCTACAACAAACAGCTATGGTAGCAAATCTCTGACACACATTTGATTAAAAATGTTATCCATGTAAAAAGCATTCACATGACCTCACCTGTGAATTTTGGACAGGGAGTTGATGATGTCATGAAAATAACTGATTTGGTGATGACTGATTTTTAACAATATTCATATGACGAAGGCCTTTGTCAGTGTGTATATTTATTATGCCAACAATGGCAGCCATGCCATCTCACACTTCCTCTGAAGCCCTTTTAGTGTCATCCACGCTAACGATGGAAGAAAACACAGAAAAAACAGAAACCAACCATGTGCACCATTTTTTCTTATTCTTGGATGAAAAATACATTTAAATTTGAAGAATTTGTAAGCAACTTCAAAACATACATTGACTGATTCCAGACTTTGTTTAATCTCATTTCTTTTCTAGCTTCAGGACATATATGACAGATTACAGTGCCTTACAAGCTTGCAAATGTATCAGAGTCACTAATAAGCCTGTACATCTCATTGGACTGGGAGAGTTGGCCACATCATCTCCAGAGTACATGCACAGGAAGAACATGCACACTCCTCACAGAAAGGCTACAAGCAAAGAGTCTAATCCTGGTCTTTTCGCCACGTGTGGCAGAAGTGCTACTACACTGAAACACCAATACATGACAATATAAAATTACCTTCCCACCTGATATAAGTGATGTTTTTACAATAGGGTTGTAACACCTACTCATAGTAGCAGTGATGCAAATTTGTGACATATGTTTTATCAAGGTAACTGGATCAGAGTAGCCGATTGCCTTGAAAGAAATGACGGAGTCACATCAACCAGTGGTAGTAATGTCCTATATCATATAACTGGAGAAAACACTGCAATATTATAATATATCTGCACTATATCATTAATGTGATATAGTGCAGATAAATCTGGAAACAATGTGAAGTAACATTTTCATACTTTAATACATTATTGTATAGAACACAAAAATGGTGAGTTACCCCTATAGTGCACCATTGAAAAGATTGTGTCACTCGGTATGGAAGCTTGCTTGTAGAGGTGCCATGGATATTTTTGGAGGATAACAGTGCTGTTTGTTTTTGAAAAGCTTAGGCCACAAGAAAGAGGGTATAAACATAAAACAATGAACTGTCTTCCACCATTGTTGTGATGTGACATTAGCAGTCAACTCAAATGGCTGACGTATTTATTTGAGGCGAGAAAGCTCAGAGACTTCAACATTGATTTGAAAACGATACGTCTTGTTCACTGCACAACATCTGCAGTGTGTTTAAAAATATGTGCTTCTAAAAAAGATGTTGATGTGACAAAGCCCCTGCACTTCACTTTGGCATTGACTTTGATCGATTGGAAAAATCCCCAACACATAGTGGAGGGCTACATGAAACAGTCGACAGCAAAAGTGACTGCAACACAGAAAATATACATTTATTTCTGCTATGTGAGTGAGTGAAGCAGACAGCATTCACCTGAAGCTGTCTTCTCCCTGCAGCCTCTGCCTCCATCGGTGTGCCAGCAAACTGTATATTTGACACAGTCAACATGCAGGGAAACATAATGTAATCCATACTGCAAGGCTCAACTCCCATAGCAAATCTACTAAAACCAACAAATGTTAAATTATATATTGTAAATGTGATTGTAACCCTGTACAATACTTACACACACACACACACACACACACAAAATAAAAGAAATACCGTGTTCAAAAGGTGTAAAAAAAAGACGGGAGGCAGATGACGGCCAGCAGGACTTTGCAATAAATGAATAATCATCTCTCTTCGGTTATGACTAGACAGTCAGGTAACGATCAACACAGCTCACAAAAATCTTCACTTTCATGCACACAACTCGTCTCTCCAAGCCCATGAATAATAGAGTCTGTGAGTTTCTCTGAAAAGAGAATGCCCAGAGACAAACCACTCGCACACACATTTTTACACATAGAGAGGGGAGAAAGTTGAAGACGAGCTGAAGCAATACATCGAGGGATCAGCACATCACTAAGGATTAAAGACATGCAATGGTTTACAACACACCGTCTGACACTCACACATATACCCCATACATCCTTAATCGCACAAGAGATCACAGTGTATGATATGGCAGTGAATGTTTAAAGTTTAATAAAACCAGTTTTATCCTCAAGGGATGCGATGCAGACAAATGGTTCTCAAAGTAGTGGGAAAGATTTGAGACGCTCAAAAAACAACAGAAATTATTTTACAACCAAAGAAATTAAACAAGTACCGCTATATGATGAATCAGAAAATACTGATAGTGCAGGGCATACAGGTTCAAACAATGTTCACTGTAGAGAGTTTGTGAACAAAAACCATTGCATATATATTTTGTTGTGGATATACGATTTTGAATGAAAGCAGGCTGCGGTGGTTAAGTACTTTTACCTGTCTTCATGTTCTCCCTGTACACTTGTGAATTTTCTCTGGTTTCCTTTCACAGTCCAACAACAAACATTTGAGGTTAACTGGGTCAGTGAAATTCTCTGTACATGTAAATGTGGGTGCAGCTGACCGCCCATGCCTCCACCCTGTGTTAGATCGAACAGCAAAGAAATGAATGACAACGCCGGTAAGTTATCGTCTTTTCTGTGGTAATCCACAAATACCAAATACCCTATATTGATCAAATACAAGAAACAAATGGGTGTTCTAGTAATGATCAAATCCAAAGGAAAATCCATTCCCATCCCATCCATTTATACACTTTTATTACCCACTGGGGTTTCAGAGGGTGAAAAGATCAACCGTCAATCACAGGATTAGCACAACGAGACTAAATGCAAAGATTCACGCCTATAAAATATTGACAGTCGCCCAGTTCTTTGGACTACAGGAAGTTATTATAATAATAAGTCTTTATTAAAAATAAATTCTTGAATTAATTAATTAAAAAACATCACAATCTAGACATAGACATTTCTACAATGGCAAGCTATTCAAGCTTTTGATAGCTTCCATATTTCAAGGCAAATAAATTATTTCCAGGCACGCTGCATAAATGGGACTCAGACTCAAAGTCAGAGGGCTTCTTGGCTCATGTGAGAATGTTAGCCGTCACTCAAGAACAGATCTGAAGGAGAAAACGTCACATAACCCTACACTAAACTCTTTAATCTCCGGCTCTGACACCGACGGTGAGGTAGAGGTTGTCAGAGCCTCTCAGATTCCTGGCAGGTATCTGGAGCATGTAGACAAGCTTGTCTGCCACACCGACTCTCCATCAGCTGTTCTGTGTGAGAATTACATGCTGTCAAGATGGGGAGATTCTTAGCCAAGGAAACATTTTTAAGTTTTTCTATGTTGAGGATATGAAGAAAGGAGGAAAGTGAGTGAACTTTGGCACATGTCCACGAGCACATGCTGTACGTGTGTGTGTGTCTTTGTGCTTGTGGTATTTCTATGCATGCGTCTGTCACTTCCACCATGATGTGTGTGTGTGTGTGTGTGTGTGTGTGTGTGTGTGTGTGTGTGTGTGTGTGTGTGTGTGTGTGTGTGTGTGTGTGTGTGTGTGTGGTGTGACACTGCAGCCCTTCAACATCCGGGCCCTTTTAGCACCAATTATCAGCTGGGAAACCTTTTGCATTCAGTGTTGTTATGTTCATTAAGATGAAGTGAGGAATTAAAAAAAAAAACTGGAAGAAAAACTTGCGTTAAAATGCCATTGACAGTCACCAAAACATGACAATGCACAGACAGGGTGGAGCAACAACTTGGCAGTCAGCTACTGAGGTCAAACACACGGAAGGAAAAAGGAGTTGCGTAGCAAAAAGGTTTACTGCACCTTTGACCTATTGGTGAAGCTCTGGATCTGCAATCTGTCCGGGTGATTAAATCTGTCTTTTAGATGGAGACTCAGTAGCCCCAAGAACTGCCCTTACCATCAAGAGACTGTCAGCAACATCATAAAGCAGCTGGGAAGCCCAGAGCTTTTCTCGCCTGTCAGCAGGAGGTTAAATCTACACAACGGTTTGATTGAATTCACCTGCTCCCTTCTTTTTCTTCACTCAATTTCTCCCCCTTTTTAAAAAAAAAACAAAACTCAATTCAGGCGTTGGATCGTATATTGAGGTTTGCGCTGAATGCCATTCAAACGCAGAGTAAAAACGTTATAAAAGACAGGGTGTGTGTCACCACTGACAACATAATGATTTTCCAGGGATCTGGAAATGGAGCCGCAGTGTGTGTCGGCTTCCACACGAGCACAAAGCCACACGGGGACGTTGGAGGGCAGATGTGACACCGACACTCGACTCAAGTATCTGGCAAAGACATACACACATACTCGCAAGCGTTTGTCTTTATTGCGATTTATGTGGCAGGCAAAGGCACCAGCTGGTGGAACCCACTCATCAGTCTATTCACTGAGGAACATGTGACTGTGGATGGAAGCAGAGGAAAACGAGAGGAGAGAGAGGCAACGAGAGGGGAGGAGCGAGGAAGAGACACAGGTGGAAACACTCGTCTTCAGGAATGTGTAGTTAACACTTAAACATTAAACGCAAACACACATGCAGAGGTTAAGGTTGAAAAAACCCACTATTTCTTCCATTTTCTTGAACTTTGACCCCCAAACTGATTGCTTCAGTGAACCTCTAAAATCAAGAGCCGCCCACTGTATTCTGCTCATCTCATTGACTGACAGCCTCGTTAAATTTGTTTTGCCGGGCATCAAAACAGATTATCGTGTATTACAAAATGTAATCTTTTAATGCCCCGCCAAACCATTAGTTAAAGCATATTCTGCATAATTGTGGCAATTCACCACGGCAGAGCAATTCCTACCGCTTACCTGAGGGGCTTGATGGGGGACGCTTTCAAAGGGTTTGAAAACTACCTCAATATATGTGCCACTTGGAAAGATTTTGCAGATGATGCACATTCAGAGTTACATGACACGGAGCACACGAGCTGCTACATTCAGTTCTCAGTGAGCTTCAACAGGACAGTCAGAGTTTTAATGCCGCTGTCCCGTTGGTATTTTAGCAGCAACATGCTGAACGCCATTTGATTTTAAATGAGGCGTCAACTGTTTCTTCATGAAAATCCCTTCAAACATGAAACTCCTGGTTGACCCAACAATGGAAACAGCAAATCAACATGACGCTGCTGCCATCTGCAGGGAGAATTCTGCACAACCACAACTCCAATCTTCTGCCTTCAGGGCAAACAGATGGACCAAGAGAAGACACGTGGGAGAGGAGCGTTCACAAACACACACATTAGCATCTAACATCAATAAAGACCAAAGAGGAAAAGGGTTTTATTAATGGAGTGGAAAGACTGGAAGTAACTAATGATGCATGCTTCTCACCGCTGGGAGACGAAACGCCACTATAGAACGCTGCGATTTGAATACCAATGAATATTCATTGAAGGCTGTTCAGAACATAATAGAATGTGGACAAAAGAATATTTCATCATATGAGAGTGCATCTGTACACACTTTAGGGAAGGATTGCCAACAAGGTTTAGACTTTAAATGAGTTCCAAGTTTGGCAACTTGACATGGACAGAAATGCTTTATGTGATTGATTTTATGATTATACTTTTAATAATAATGATAATAATAACAATACATTTTATTTGAAGGCTCCTTTCTTGGCACTCAAGGACACCATACAATCAGTTAAAGCGGTGCATTAAAAACAGTAAAAACAAAAGTGAAAACAACAAAAGACACAGGGCAATTGGCATCATATGGAATAGGCAGTTTTGAAAAGATGTGTTTTGAGTTCTGATTTGAAGTGAGGGGATGAGACGAGCCAAGGGGACAGACAGGTGTGACAGATATCAGATATGGGGGGATTATGAATGGCCTTGAATGTTAACAGAAGAATTTTGAATTGAATACCGAACTGAACTGGGAGTGCGAGTGATGATTCGGGCGGGAATTGACGAGGCTGTGGACTCGGATGGCGGCAGTGTGGGGGGGGGGGGGGGGGGGGGGGGGGGGGGGGGGGGTGAGGGAGGGGCGGAGACGACTGATGTTTCATAGATGGAAGTAGGCAGACCGGGTAATATTATTGATGTCAGATTGAAATGATAGGATGCTGTCGAGGATGACACCCTTTTGACCTCTTTTTACATTAAATTCACACACTTGTTGATGTTAACTTTGGTTTTAATTTTAGTTCATTTTCAAGATATTATTTCAGACAAATTAAAATCTTTTTTTTTTTTATCATAAAATGACAGAAGTAAAATGCCAAAATTATTCCACAATCACAACAATACAGAACAGATAGAGGCTTGTTTATTTATGGAGCTTATGAATATGAACTCATCGTTTAGGAAAACAAGTAGCAATGACAAAAACCTAATATACCAATTTTTTGTCTAATTTAAGATAAATGTTTTCAGTAACCAATTGACAGAATAGAAAGTAACGTTAAAAAAATCTTCCTGTTTAACACAAAAACATTTAAAGTTGTTGTGTGATGAAGAAATCTATCCATGAAACAGCAGTGATTTCTGCTGGTTCACCATCAAAATGGTCTACTCAAACAAAAGATATAAATTGATTATCACTTCTATATTTTTTTATCTATAATAACTAGACATTCCCGCGTGCTTCAGAAAAGCAGCACAAAATACAGATGTACCATCTGTGCTCTCAGACATCGCTTAACAACACACATTTTAATTATTGCCTGTACCACACGATGTAAGCCAGTAGAGGGCAGACTCAGACCAGCAAAATCAGACCTAAAAACTGGATAGCATACCAACTACTTGTCTCTTAAGTAAAACTATATTAATACAGTTCCAGCTTAAAACAAAGTAAAATTCAGAGTACAGTCAGGTGATTTTGCGCACATTTAACTACTTTGATTATAATTTTGGACAAATATAATCTGTCACTTGAGTTGATCCAGTTAAGAAAACTGTCCAGCACCAGATTCCTGCTTTATAGTGGTTGACTGTAACAACTGCACAACAATATCATCGAATGACTGAACGAACTGAATGAGGAAAAAGAGCAGGGGAAACATTTTTGCTTTTTGTTTTGTCAACCTAGAAGTTGGTTCACGTATTAAAGGGTCAGACTTGCTTCTGGCTTTAGGCCTCAAATTGAACTGTAAATCTGCATCAAATCTGTTCTGCAATGGTGGGAAAAGCTGAAATACAAGGAGAAATGAATAAACGCAAGACATGAATCAACAATAATAACCTGCCACACGGGTCAGGATTATTCATTGGCTTTTGTTTTCATCAACGCACTGAAAAATTGATGCAAGTCAGGATTCTTTTCCTGTCTTCATTAAAGTAACACAAATATGCACTCTCTTCCTCTGAGCTTTATACCCTTTGTATAATTATTTCAGATAAAGCCGCAGGGATGAAACTACCACTGTATGGAGGGATGAAGATGGAAAGGGGACAGACCCAAGGGAGACATCACTGACAAATAAAGGAAGGGAACAAAGCAGAGGAATAGATTGCCGGGCCATGAAGTCGACAAATAACCTACAGGGGAGCTCCTGTGTCTCCCTCAGAGGTTTTTATTATCAAGTACCAACCAGTCAGAAAAACCTGACAGTGGAGATGAGCAGCGCCGAGTCACACGCTGTTATCTGCGCCTGCGAGAAGGCATCAAATGGCCCAGAGTGACTAAAGGGCAAAGATTCTCTCTGAGGGTCTGTGTTGCGTCGACGTGAACTCTTACAGTCACTCTCCTCTTGTTTTACATCCTATCGTCCAACACAAACAATCAGTATTTCCTTCTCGCTCTCTACGCATGTCTGAAGGCAGGCAGCAGGTGTTTGGTGACTTGAAGATCAGAGAGCCTCTGAGAGATGGAGCCCCTCTGAGCTTGGCTGTGTGGGAGGAGGAGAGAAAGTCTACACTTCCATTTACAGACGCCGGCTTCTCTTTGCAACCCGGTGCTTCTCCCACACCCCAAACCAGCGTCCAAACCCATCTAATACAAATGCATGTGTCGAACCAATATTATGTCATGTGTGTCTCCCAACAGGTCAAGTGAGATGCCTTTATTCCAAATATACGAGCAAGGGACTATATACTGTAATATGCGAGGGGGAAAAGCAGCGTGGGCACACACATGGATGGACTAATATGGCAAATGAGGGGGAGACGTGAGAGAGAGGGTGAGATGAAGAGAAGCGGATCTATTTCTTGCAAGATATATGCTACACTCATGATAAAATACAGTACGACTTTACAGTGATTAAATTGAACGTTTTTTTAGGTAACCCAATTTCACAGCACCCCCCACTCTCTGACCTAAAACTACCTTCAGTGACGCTGACTCAAACCCTGCAACACCACTCTGCTGCCTTTCCCTTTCAATCAGAGGAGTTTTGTGAATTATACTTCATTAGACTTTATGTAACTGCAAGTAACAATGTCAGCATTTATAACAGAAACACTCGTACCATCACAATATGAACCGACCCACTTTCTCTCTCGCTTACTTATTTTTCCCAGTTTCATCAAGCCTCTGAAATGACTGAAGATGCCAAATTTAACTTGAAAAATACACTTTGATAATGTGTTTTCAATTTGAAGTATGGAAATGTCAGCACTCAGCTTGTAAATGAGTGATTCCATATTTGACAATATTAATTTATGGATTTCAAAATTTGATGAAATAATGTTTTTATGTTTGCTGTTTCTTGTTTTAAGACGATCTCAGCATTTCAAGATGTATATTATACCGTGCTTGAACAGATAAACAATACACATTTTAGGCTATTCGATTATATTAAAAAATGTCTCTTAAAAATGTGCTTCATGAAATTGCTAAATTCAGAGCCACTGGTTTTTTAAGGGACGCAGACAAATATGTGAAAGTCAAGTGTCTGGATTTTTTTTAAGGGAATGAGAATAATAATTTTTATTATTATTATTATTTAATTTTAATTATTCTAAGCTAAAATAAATAAAAAGCACCGCGGCCCTCTCTTAAATTAACATAAAAATATTCAGAAAACAGACTTCAAACATTATTTGTTATTTCAGTGGAAACGCAGTTTATTAAACAACTAAAAATACAACAACTTTATTTCACTCTGTGTGCTTGTTTATACAGGAAACAACAACTAAATCACAAAATGAGATTTTCATTAACATTGAGGTTTGCAAATTCAAATAGTGTTGAATGTATTACAGACTAAAAGTCCCTAAACATAACTTCCCTGTGATGAAGATGGTGGCCCTGACATTTATGCTTGAGGCAGTTACTCCTGTTACACTGCCTGATATTAGAAATTATCATGAGTTTGGAGGATAAGATTGACGGATGTCTCTATTCCCATTCTTTGAAAGGGGTCACTTCACTCAAATGGTGCACACATTTGAATATTTTAAATGTCAAATTTTCTTTTTATTTAGTTTTTCATCCGATTTACTCCAACTTCATTTATGTCATTTTAAATGTATATTTAATTGGTTTTCTTTTTCTCCATCACCATATTTGCATTGCCTTTACCTACTCGTGTTGTTCACAATATTTTCCTATTCGGTCTTATTTGACTCCATTTAAATCATGCTAAAATGTTTGTATATATCGTTTTTATTTTGTGTTTTCTTCATTTTGTCACAATATTCCACCAGGTACCATTTAGTAAACTGACCAACAGCAGCTGCAACAATATCAAACAACTCTTGACAGTGGTGGCACTAAGGGAGTTTAAGTCTTAAAGACCACACACGGCAGAGAATGAGCCCGTGTGCTTTGACGGGTGAGTTTCTCCAAACATTCGTCATACTGGTGGCCGTGTGTTCAGTTGCCAGCCGCCGTTCACCTCACGGGTTCTCAAGAGCCATTAGCCAAAGGGCTCAGTCTGGTGTGTCTGATGAGGACAGCTGCTGGGTTAAACAACCCATCTGTATCTAAATGATATAATCAGTCCTAATAGAAGAGGGATGGATCAGTCCCGCTGCTGTCAACCATCAGAGGACAAGAGGTCACCTTCACTGTCATTTGGGCGCCATTTACCTGGGAATCCACAGAGAGATTCAACATTGGGGCTGTGCAACTGTCTGCTTAACATGTGTGCGTACGGTACGTGTGTTTCCATCATACACGGATAAAGTGTCGAGGCAGTCATTTGTCTTTCAACAAGTTTAAAGCAACTTTAAGCCCGTGTCCTGTGCTACAGTGCAGAAATTCAGAAATTCAGCACAGAGAATGAGGGAACGGATGGGAATTATTGATGGGAAAGTATTTGTCTCTTGTGCCCTGGGAGAATAATTCATCAAAAAGTGTCAGCGCAAAGGTTATAGAGGCATAACAGCATGCTGAACCTGCATTTAAGAAGCGTGGCTGGAGTGGCTGCCGCAAGACAGACTGAGCCTGCATTAATCCCAGAGCAGCCATACATCGTGCCACAGTCTCCTTGAGCAAGACTCCACCTTCCCACTCACTGACAGAAAACAAGCAAACATTGGGAAATATGAGAAAAGATGTCAAAGACCTCCCACTCTCCAATTCCTTCCACTTTTTTGCCCCTAACTTGACAGCTGCTCCATTTGTGCTCATGTTACACATTTCATGAGCCTGATCGGATGCTGGCTAAGAGCACTAATAGCAGCTTTGATCATGACAAGTGCAGCTCTTAAACTACACTACTATAATCACTAACTCTTCTAATGTAATCCCTCACTTCTCTTGACACCAGCTATAGTTTCTTAAGGAACTCACTCCATCTGTCTATCCAGCTGGGCTGCTGCTGAACTTTCCACCTCCCTCTCAACTTAATTTTCAGAGCTCACTCCTCTGCTCTTGACGATCTTGGTGTAAGTGTGACTATTTCTATTAAGTAAGTATGCATAGAGCAGGGGTTGGGGGGGGTGTAAGTAAAGCAATGTGATACTGTGCGTGGGGGGGTGTCAAACAATCTGCAACAGAGGATGAGTCCATGGAAAACAATTTTTCAATGGGTGACTATTTTACGTTTCCATATTTGTATTCTTCTTGCTGGAGGTGAAACAGGTCAAACTACATCCAACCTTAATAATAACATACTGAAGAAAGACAATGCAATGAGCAGACACAGCAGTAGTTAGACAAAATCAACAATGTAAAAACAACCTCACACTATATAAACGTCTATAGGCAAGTGAAGTCGGCATGTATAGACTCATAGAGGCTGCTAAATGTGTTACTTGTGTGTTTTCTCCTAACTACCTACCCTCCATCACTGTAAACACGATTGTTATGTAAGACACAGAAGAGTGAGTATGTGCGAGGGTGTGTGGGAGTGCATGCTAATGTTAGCACTGGTGTACAGTATGTGTTATCATACAGGTGTGTACTTGAATGTGTGTTTGTATAAAATGAAGGTAACGCAGTAGAGAGCAGGCCGACGTCTAAATTCACACTATCACCCGAAAGCTCATGGGAAATCAGTGGGTGGACAGGTATGGATCGGTGACAGAAGGAGGAGCGGGAGGGTGAAAGAGGGTGGACTCACTTCATCTCACTCCTGCACACTATGCATCTCTCTTTCAGTCTCTTCGGAGCAGCTGCACCTTTTCAGTGACGCTTATTCATAGTCATTAATTTCTTTGGATTCAGACCTATATATTATTATCTACCACAGTAGATTATTGGCTAGATGACAATTAAAAATCTGATGTTACTGTTAGTAAGGGAAAGACGCAGAGCTAGTAATTCATGCTTTCATACTAAACGTGTGTTTTTTCATGCCAAGAAAAATTTTTTACTTCAACGCTAAACTTCCTGTGATTCACATACAAAGATGATGTTTCAACTACTTTTGTGAATTCAGAGGCTCAACAGATGGTGAAAGATTTATCTAAAAAGTGAATGTAATTTCTACCATACCACAGTGTTTAGATTATCAAATAATCTTCCTTGGAATCTTTTTTTTTTTTTAATCTCCATTCATTTTCTCCTTTCTTTGCAGTTTTCACCCATGTCTCATCCTGAGTTGAGTTATTGTTTCCTGGCAGATTGTCTTGGCAGGAAGAGTAAAATAACTTTGACACAGAATGTTTTGCTTCAGACTTTCCTCCACAAATGTTTTGTCTTGGGTTATTTGTACTACATCACAGGAAAATAGCACTCTGGGCTTTTTTTTCTTTCTTTTTTTGATAAATGCTTCTTAGGTGTTGCACGCTCCACCAGTCTTTAATCTTCAATTCATTCGAGCTTCCAAGTAAAGGTGGAGATTCAATCATGTGCACATGTCCCATACAGCCAATCTCAGTGTAAAACATGGGGATCGATCCGCTGACTGACTCAAATGATATTCCTGGTGCATATAAACCCCGACGATCAATCTGATCACTGTATTCAGTGTCCAAGGGGGGAATTGATCTCAGGAATATGGATGTTGTGACCTCAAGTCTCCTCTCAGATGTTGCCTATTTGCAAATAATTACAAATTATATTTAAAAAATGCAAATCTACTACCTTGATTACAGTACAATCATTCGTACCATACATTGAACTCCTATATTCAATGTGTGTTGCTTCATAGCCCTAATAGTCTGATACAAACAATGTAACTGGTCTGAAATGCATTTTGACAAACAGCCAACATGTGAGTGACTCACAGCACTTTGTGGTACAATAAGTATGAAAAGGTAATCTATAAACTTTAAATTGAAACGTCCCAGCAAAATACAAGGTCTTTGGCAACATACATTTGTGGATTGTTTCACATTGGCTCTTATTTTGGTACAATTTCAACAACAACAAAAAAAAACTATTTCTTTTCTTTGCATGGATTATCTGTTCTGCAATACCTTGAACTTCTCAGGGAAAAAAAGAGCTCAGTTTCACATAAACACAAAGGACTGCAGCAATGCTCTTTCATCAATCATTGTGACAGGCTTGTTTATTTGATGCTTCATAGAGAGAAGGAACAACAATAAAACAATAAAATGACTTTGGTAAAGGTCTCATGAAGCGGTAATGAAAAACGGTGACTTGGTTTGAATGTGCGTGTGCTTGTGTGTGCGTCTACATGTGTTATTCAAACATGGCAATGACTCACTGTTGTACTGTTCTCTCCTTGTGTCGGACAAAACAACAGAAACACAAATCCTGGAGACCACGGCTCATAAACAATGACGTGTTCATCCTCCTCTCTCCATACGTCTTAATTTAGAAAGACTGATTCAACACCAATGGAGACAGCTGTCCTTGTTCGCCCGTGAATTTTTTTTATTTTTTTTATATTACCTTGAACACTCAATTATATAAATGAATGTCACATTATACTAATTAATTTCAATTTGCTATGACATGGGATTTACTGTCTCAGTCAATGTATAGTAATATACTGTGACATATTATTAAACAGCGATGACACGCAGACATACATCAGTGGGGGCCAGATATGTTATTAATTGGAAAAAAAGAAGAAACATGGTGGCATACAAGGTTGTCTTGGTGTTGCACTGCCCATTTATTTAGAATTCTTTTTGAATGGTGGCGCAAATCTGAGTCTAGGAAGTTGGTCTTCTCTCCCTGTTGAAATGAGTGTCTCAAGTCAATGTTTACTGCAATAAAAAGCTCTGCTTGATGAGCCAGATTGAGCAGGAGCTCGAACCAGGGTAAAAAAAAAAAAAAGAGAAAAAAGGCATACCGGGCTGTAATAATGGCTTTAAAAATGGTAACCATGTATCAACATCGTGAAAGTTACAGGAGGCCAATCACTTGCTTCTGTCTGATTGATCCTAATACACTTCTCATGTAGTAAAAATAAGATGCTGAAATCAGCTGCGAAAGAGAAAACACCACAAAACCAGCCTGAATGCCTTTTCTATCCACTATATAGCAGTCTGAATAACCCCATCAACCACAAAATCTTTGAAGTCAAAACAAAACCAAAAAAACCGCAGCAACAAACTAAGTACATGAGATGAGTGGGTTTCTTTAAAAACAGATATTTCAGAACATAAACATAACGTTTTCATGAGAACTCATCTTGCTAACGCAGAAAGAAAATGCAAAATGATATATATTATGTGTTTGAGTGTGTGTAAATGCAGTGCACCAATATATTATTAGAGTTATAGTAGCTGTGATCTTGCAGAATAGTTTTATCATCCATTCACTGTACATTCAAACAGGTCGTGCAGGACTATAGTCCGCTGCTTCATCTGCTATTAGAGAGTGTTTGTGGTTGGGGCTCGACAGTGGCTTCATCTCCAAAGCTATCAGGACTGTGAGATTCTTTAAGATCACCACAAGGCAACTTCAACCGATGCGTGTGTGTTGGTGGTATGGACTTATTTGGGATTGTTTTTGCACTGAGGAATGTGTCTGTCAGAAGGACTTGACCACAAGCTGTCTAACAGATGGCAGCGCTGATGTTTGGTTTTTATTGTCTGTTTTATTCCTGGATTGTCATTATTTTCTTTTCATGTGCTTAATGTTTATTTTCAACAAACAGCCATCAATATTAGTGTTAAAGTAACACAAAATGTCAACAATCAACTGTTTTTTAATGCATGGTGCCGTCATCCTGTCCATCTATCTTTTGTCTCTGGCAGCACTGCTATATAGAACATTTCTGCTTCTTTCTGAAATATAAACCTTCTTCCTTTCACCTTCGTTCTTTCTACTTTGGGGACAAAGAAGAGAACACGGCACCAGGGTTGACACACCGGGCGGCGCCAGAAGAAAAGAAACTCTCAAGGCATTACAAGTTTCCTTTATTCATAATACATAGTATGGGGTGATATCTGCTGCCTTCATGCTGGCCCTTGCTCTCAAGCAACCGAGTGTCCTGGCTTCACAGTGAAGTGGTTTTCTGCAAAGAAGGGTCCAAACCTTTTTTTTTCTGTGAAAAGACCTTATTTCTTAAAAGACGCTAAGGGTGTTTTTTTTCTCTGCGTTCTTCTCATTTATCCATCTCTGTTTTATCGATCCATCCCCGCCTGCCGAGTTTGTCTATTACACCCACTATCTCTGACTCAATCTTTTCTCTCCAATCTGTTTTCTTTTCTCTTTTTAATTGTTGACACTTTTGGAGGGCTGGAAAGGACAAGGGAAGGGGGAGACGGGAACGCAACATGGAGGGGGGTACAAGTAGTTAGAGGAAGAGAGCGTGTAGGCACAGACGAAAACAGGCGACAGAGATGAATGACGCACTGAATTACATGCAGAGTTTGAGCTGCAGTGGCTCTTCTGTTTTATTCCTCAATTTTTTTAACATGATATGTTTTCAATGATCATGACTATTTCTCCCTGTAGAAAAGGTAGAATAACAACATACTCATATTCAAATGGATCACGAGAAATGGTTCCTGTGATTCATGCATAAAGATTGAGGGCGGGGGTGGGGGGGTGCCACACACACACACACACACACACACACACACACACACACACACACACACACACACACACACACACACACACACACACACACACACACACACACACACACACACACATATAATGTGAAAGAGTTTTATATCATGGTAGATTTAACAAACCTACATATTTGTGTATAGTTTTCAGTACATTGTCAGATTGCCTGGGGAGAAACTCTATACTTTGACAGGGAGACAAACATAGATGGAGTGGAAAAGCTGTCACCACAGGAGACCCTCGATTTCTGCTGAGTTGAGGTGTTTGTGGGATGGAGATATTTGGGCGACATCTGTCCTTGACAAATGCATTGATAGTGTCCAATACTGCATGCTGAGACCTGATCCAATTTTATATTTTTCAACAGTTGGATTTGTAAGCAAAAAAAAAAATTTTTTAATAACTACATTAAATTATTTTTTAGAAATTGTGTCTTTCACTGAAGTATGTGTTCTGATCATGTGGCAAAAGAAGAAAATTCCAGATGAATAGTTTTTGACTCACCACGGATAAAGTAGATAATCTGCTTAAAATCCAGCTCTTTCATTTGTACATTGCTACATTTCAGACCACAAGCAACAAATGCAAAGTTTCTGTTAGAACTATGAGAGCAATGTAACTTAAAATTAAATAGAAACCATGCAAAGGCAGAGTCAAACAAGGTCATGATTACAAATGACAAATTAAAATGCAATAATTTCCTCTCAATTTCTTTCTCCTCTTCCATCCCTCACGTCTTCTATTTTCTCCTCCTCCCAAAATAAATATCTATTTCAAATGATTGATTTAAGTCAATCAACAGTATGTCTCCAGACAGAAACATGCACCTTTTGCAGTTCTGAGGTAACGGAAGGCAATTTGGAAACTGACCGAAGAGATCACATTGTGTGCGTGTTTGTGCATGCTCTGCGTGCGTGCTGATTGAACATAAATCTTGCTCATAAATCTTTAATGAAATTTCTATTATTTCCTATTCCCCTCCAGAGAGCTTAGTCCAATTCAAACAATAATGGACCTAACCCATTACACTCAAATCTCAAACGCACACACACACACACACACACACACACCAATGCAATGTGCAAACACACAGACGAGACATAAGAATGAGTGGGCGCACAAGGAGAAATGACAGCAGAGAAACCCTCGGGAAAAACAAAGACAATCCTATACAGAGGGACTGATGCAATGTTTTACTGGTTGCAACCCCCCCCCCCCCCCCCCCCACGACTCCTTACCATGCGAGATATACCCATCAATCAACATCCGAGACCTTGCAAACACTCATCACAGCTTTCAGCCCGAGAACGTTAAGTATAAATGCCTCCAAAAGTTGCATGAATAGATGGGCTGTTTTTAATAACGATGCAAAACCCATGCGGAAGATATCAGTCACACTATAATGAAAAATCACTGCGATACTTGACAAGTACAAAGCACAGATATCACAAAAGCTCTTTGTGTGCAGCGTGTAGGTGTGCGGTTCTGTATTTAGGTGTCACAAAGAGGTATAATTTAAAAGACAGGAAGGAGAAGGGGATAAGTGTGACATTTGAGCACAAAGGCCATTCTGCCACCTACTGCTGCTGTGTGGGACAGAGCTTCTCAGACTTTGTCGACTTGGTAAGTTGGAGATCCGCTCCCCGGAGAGCAGCTTCCAGCACACTAACTGTACAGCAAAGCATACTGTAGCGTACTGTAGGAGGAGATGGAAGATGAAAAGGGAGCAGAGCGCCTATAAGTGACAATGTGCACCAGCTGTGTCTATTCATGTGCCTGTGTGTACAATAGATCTTCTTAAAGCTGCTTACAGGTAATATGTAAAATGTGTCCGCCCGGCTCAATGAGCTCAACAACACTCGCCAGAAAACAACATATGGTCAGCAATCAAATTACTTCTGCAAATATTCACTGAAACAGATTGAAAGATTTCAGTATCTGGAACAAGATTGGAGCTTCAGGCAAAGAGACTATCGCTCTCATTTCTAATCAATTATATGTATTTGTCAATTGTCAGGTGAATAATGTTTGCCTTCAGCATTACAGGTATCAATGACCAGAATTACTAGGTGATTAATCTGAGTGTTTCTAAAGTCTGGTGACAATAATAAAGTAACTTCATTTATATGGACTGTTTTTATTACCTCAGCGTTCTAAGTGATTTACAAGATCAAGATTCACACACACTCACACGCTCATCGTGACAGCTGCCTTGCAAGATGCGAGCTCACCACTGGGAGAAATGTGGGATTCATACTATAAAGATGGAGATTAGACGGCGACCTGCTCGATGAGCCAAGTCACAGTAGTCTCAAGGCTGCAGAAAACTTTAAATTAACAAAGTATTTGTGACGGAATAACTGAACTCACCTTTACAAAGGCACACTTGTTGCATGGAGGCATGACAACAGCACGTAGAAGAGCTATTTCGTCGTAAAACAATTGAGGCGTCAGATTTCTAATGACCACAATTATGCGCAACGTAACTTTGATTTAATTAACTTATTACCTTGCGAGCTCTGCATTGACTTATTTCATCCATCCACTCTAAAAATATATCAAGCCAAAAGAAATTGTTTCAAACTTAATCATGACTGAAATGATGCATCCGTCCACATTATTTGTCAAAAATAGGATCAAGCTGACAATCCCAGCCGATGGTGAACAAAAATCAAAAATGTATTCACTTAAGCACAAGAAAAAAGTTAACTGGGAAAAAAAGGGTTTGTGAAATTATGGATATTAAGACAAAATTAAAATGAACACACTGGGAAATACACAAAGAAATACACGTGAGGGGAAAAAATCATTTTGATCAGTCACTAAAAAGGCTTTCAGCCAACAGATGGTATAACTTTGATGACTTAGTCACTGACGGATGTGAACATTCATCAGCCTGACACTGCTGCTGTGTTCAGTGAAACAAACTGGCACAGTGAGGCAACCTGTCAATACTGAAACATAAAGATATCAAAATGGCGCTCAAGCCACCACTAAATGTTTAAGTTCTCTATTAAGTGGTAAGTCGCTTGTTCACGGGTTGAATTGTTTCACAAAAACCTGGTGGAAACAAACAGAAGTAATTAGTAAACATTTTCTCATTTATTCAACTTCTGCAGTAAACATCTTCAAATATCATGTATTGTGTTGCTTAAAGCCACAGTTTGTATTGACTACATTTTAAAAGAGCTTCATTTTGTGCTCTTTTTCTCAAAATAAGCAAACAATTTGCAGTTTTCGTCACTAATTGTGAGTTATGTGTGAATTAAAAATTGACACGAAACTGTTTAATCTCTTCATCACACATGGCTGTGCACCTGTAGGCAGCACTTTCCTCTCCAGCTAAGCTTTTCATTAATGTTGAGAAGATAGCGCCCCCCCCTAGGTGTTTTCATTTTTCCTTCAACTAACCTCAGACAGATTTCAACTCTGAGATACCCCACAGGACCGAGAGCCAGCTCGCTGTCACAGCCCAGCAGGTGTTCAATAACAAAGCTAACGTGCCTCCAAGCTGTGGCTCCAGATGCATTGTCCTTTGGGGAGATTTAAGTGGGTGCAGCTGTTTGGTTCTGCTGGTTTTCTGTTGGACTCAAATCGACTGTTTAAGTACGTATTAAGAATCCGATGGACCGGGTCACACACTTCAACCTTGAGCGCCATTGGATATCTAAAAGCCCAACCCAAGTGAGTATACTAGGTATACATGTCTGTGTTTGCTGAGGCCCAGACTGTGCGCTTGTTAGTGAGTGGCTGCCGCCCTGTTGTTTATTCAGCTCGCTTACTCATCACTCAAGGTTAATTGTTAGGATGACCTTTATCTTAGCAAACACCCCAGAGACTTTACAAGATTGACAATGCCATCGGCATGAGGAAACCATAAATACACACTGCATGTGTCCGTTTAGGCGACAGACGCATCCTAATCTCACATTTTGTTCTAGAGCCATGGAATAGTACAAGAGATGAAAATGGGAGGTGTGATGAGTTGATCAGTGAAAGTATTAAATACTGATGGAAATTAATCAGCCACTGAACTGTTGTTGAAATGGCTCTGTGGAAATGTATGCAAGTATGTTGTCAGAACATTTGCATTGACACTATGATTATGGCCCTCCAGTTGTAACTCGGCATACGCTAGTGATTTAAGGTTTTCATGAATTGTCACTTGAAAATTCAGCATCCACCTTCTCACCAAGAAGCAAGAAGCAAGAACTCCCATTTTAGCTTACCTTCACTGTCCGAAACATTCCAAATCTCTGGTTTTAGGATTAATTTAGTAACATTTAGAGCCTCGCCTGGACATGCAACAAGGTACTACAAGGTACTACATCTTAGATTACATTCCCCACAGCAACCTGAGGTCTTAAAAAACAGAACTCACTGTATCCAGGCTGATATCTGAGAGTGACAAGGTAACATCCTCTGAGATGAAAATGAACTGCTGGGCGCTCACCCTACATTTAACTCTTAAATGCATGTTTTACAAATGCACCTTAGTAACACGAGTGTGGCATGAATTTCTATTAGATCATAATTGTAACAGCTCATTTTCAATATTTACTGGTAATTTCACTTTTTAATTAATTTTCTATTTCATTTGCTTTGTGACAGATTTTTATCTGAAAAACGTTCCTACAGAAAATAAATTTCCATCAAAATTAAATTTGTGTGAATATTCTGGAGTGTGTATGTGAATGCTTTTGGCCTATGATGGATTTACGTCCAGTTCAGTGGTGGCAGAAATATTCATGGCTTCGCCACCAAATTATTTTCTCTTTCTTACGGACAGTGGGCCAATAAGGGACAGGGAATAGCTCTATCAAAATATTGGAAATAAAGTGGTACAGAAGATGGAAGGATAACAAACTGGCATAGAAATTGACCACGTGCACATCAACACAACACACTGAGGAAACATAGGCAATAAAGTCTGTCTATTAAAAACTGTTTCCAGTGAAATGCAGTCTGTTCCTGTTTTTGAATCATTTAAAAGCGACACTACAATCAGCATAAAGTCGGGCAATCATTGTCACTACTTGATAAGACCTCAGCATTATTATAAAAGGCAGAAGTATACAGAAGGAAAAAAAAATGACGAGATGTTGTCACAAACTTGTGTGGGTTTAATTAGGCAGGCCGGGCAAGCGTGTCTGACAAGAATTTTGAAGGACAGTCCAATTACTAACTTGGTGAAAAGTTGCTTTTCCCCCTCTAAATAATTCATTCCATCTCTCAAAGCCCACTGAGATTGGAAATCTGAGGTCTCTTTGAGGCAGTACAACCACAAAATGTCAGCAAATGAAAAGATAATAATAATATATCCGATCTATCAGCATTATAGAGAAACGTTTTTTTTGTTTAGTTTTTTTTATGTGAGCACTGTTTAGGAGGAGAAAAATGTCAGTTCAAGCTAAATGCCAAATGCTCAAATGTGGTAGTTTGGTAGTGAGTTTCACCAGAGATAAACAAAAAAAAATGTAATAATGTTGGGCAAATTTTAAAATAAAAAAAACAATAAAAAAACCCAACCATAAAACTGAGTCACATGATATCATTCTGCTTTATTTCTAAGTGCCATGATTGTTGATTGCGGTATAGAGAAGCCAGTTCACACACGTTAACTAATCACAATGTGATAATTACATCAAACATTGCTTGTCATGTTCAAGCTACAATTCTATATCAAGTTAAAAACTTGGTGATTCATGTTAATGATGCCTGTGCCAGAGTCAAGTAAAATTAGGAAATAAAACCACCAAATACTATTTAACCATGTTGACCACTATTTAAACAAACAATAATGGCTTTACTTCATGAGTGTTTTGTGCAGATGCTATTTAGAAAAGCCTAGGTTTTACAAACTAAAAAAACAAAACTCGAGAACAAAGAATGGCATCCAAAAAATGGATTTCCATGCAGGATCACATTGTCTCATGTTAAAATTATTCTTCTAAACACGCTTATATGACAATAGATAGTCTCAATGAGAGCCAAATATTATCAGAGATTGTAAAAACTATCCTTTATCAGACAGGGTCGGTGTTTGTCCCACAAATACAAGCATATATAACATAATATGAGCACAATCAAATGTAGAAACATTATACATCACATTGTTCCTGACAGAAGATACTGTCAAATTAATATAAAAATACAAGCTCATTTCATGGTGTGCAACTTCCCTCCTCTTGAACAGACACACCTGTAAAAAGCTGCCGGAGTTATCTCTCCCCCACCTCCTCTGTGTTTATTGTGCAAAGTAGTCGTTAGGAGAAAAGTAAGTAAAGATAATTAGCTCATATATACAGGAGGCAAGCCTCTGGCAGTTACGATACCGCTCACTCACACAGATAGAAAACACTTCAAGATGCTTACACGCTTAATGTGTTCAGGCGAGTGAGGAGGACGAGGGAATCGAGGGGAGCTGTAGTCATTAACAACCACAGGCAGGTGGCATTACAGAGTCTGGCAAAGAGAGCAACTGATGAGATTGTTCAGAGAAGAAAAAAAAGTAAAACAGGTTAGAATATATTTTCTTTTCCATAACACTATTTTGACTCCATTGTCCATTGTCATGTGTGCGTGCGTGCGTGAGTGCATGAGTGCGTGTGTGTGTGTGTGCGTGTGTGTGTGTGTGTGTGTGTGTGTGTGTGTGTGTGTGTGTGTGCGTGTGCGTGCTCTAATTGTTTATGAGAGTGTGTGGAGCATGCCAAATCACTGTCCCTCCTGTCTTTCTGTGTCGGGGAGCGCTGAGGGAAGGAGAGACCCCTCGATCCCAAATCCAAACCGCAGCTGGCGAGGGGCGATAAGACAAACAAGCTGCCCAATCGGGGCACAGCTGAATAGGAGCAGAGCAAGAGAAGAGGAATAGGGGAGGAGGTGAGGAGAGAAAGAGGTGTACGGCAAAGAAATGTCACAGTTTTGTAAGAATTAGATGGGGACATGTATGAGAGTGTGCGCCTGAAATCATACTTTAGTACTGGCCTATTGCTAGTGCCATTACCGACCTGAGTTTCCCATCCATCTATAACTTTTTTTAAAGCACTTTACTCAAAATGCTGCACGTCATCAAGGTCAGACAGAGAGAGCGAGAGAGAGAGAGAGAGAGAGAGAGAGAGAGAGAGAGAGAGAGAGAGAGAGAGAGAGAGAGAGAGAGAGAGAGAGAGAGAGAGAGAGACAACAGCGTGAAAAAGGCAAGCCGGGGAAGAAAAATCCTCCCATTTGTTCATCCGACAATTCAAGTATGACTCACCTCGTCAATAATGAGAACTGGCCCATCTTAAGCGCATCCGAAGACAAAGAGGTAAAAGAGGGAAGAGAGCGATGTATCAAGTTCATTTAAAGTTCAGCTCAGCAGTCTGAACTGGAAGAAGAAGAAACACTGTTTATTAAACCTGGTTCAAATCTTGGGACTTAGGGGATTTTCTGTTCAGAGTTTGCATGTTTTAATAGTCCTAAATAGCCCTTTGGTGTGATTTTGTTTGTCTCTGCATTACCCATCCAGAGAGTATCCTGCATTCACCCATAGTCAACTTGGATTGGCTCCATGGTCCCACAATCCCAAACTGAACACATTTGCACAGGGGATGTATGGATGTATGGAATATTTGGATTTCAGAATTATTTGAAACAGTCACTATTGCCAGAGGGGTCAAACCTTCCTGATATGACATGAGTTTATGAGGCATCATAAATTCTGATTAGTAGACATCCCCTGATGCCAGGTGCCAAGGAAAGACAACAGATGTCATTCAGGAGGCTGTTGCTTTTCTACTGTATAGACAACCAGAAATGGTAGAGTTCTGTTCAGACCTGCTGCCTTGCTCTTAGTCAGATGACATGTGCTTGTATTATACATAAACTCAAAATAAATCTTCCTGATTGTGTCAAAACCCTCACTCCTCATCTTTGGCTCCATCTCACAAAATTCCACAACATAACACAATATAGATTTGTATAAAAATATATACATGATCATAGTGAAACGAGGATCTTGAAGGTGACTCCAGGTTATGTGGCAGCTTGGTGTTTTCAGGATGTTTCAGGTAAACCTGCAGATGGCTGTGTAGAGAGAACATGCTGCTGAAAGATAACATGGCACGGAGGGAAATTTGTCTGTGCGCACATGTCTGTGACTGCACCAGAGCATATCACTTCTCCATCTATAACACAATGTGAGCGGCGCTCCCTTTTTGAATGAGCCGAGTGGAAACCCATACTTTTGACACTCTGACACAGCAGTCGTCTTGTCACGCTGGCTTTGTTGTGCCGGCTGAGGGCGAGAGGAGCTGATAAAGGAGGTGAGGACGAGCACCGAGGAGAGGGGATTATTGTCGTCGCTTTCCAATCATCACTGCCACAATGCAGGTCGCAAATTCAGCAGAGAGGAAGAGCTGAAGGAGATGCAGAGGGGAAGGGAGGAGGGTTTCCCACTAAACCAAGATGGCCTGCACTTTGAACAAATGAGATACGAATGGTGTCATCAGCGTTATGAGGGCTCTTTAATAAACCTTAGTTGCATCATTTCATTTCTGTTTTATGAGGGAGCAGTGACCAGTACCTCTCCCACTCAGTCTTTCACTCACAAAACACACACACACACACACACACACACACACACACACACACACACACACACACACACACACACACACACACACACACACACACACACACACACACACACACACACACACACACACACACACACACACACACACACACACACACACACACACACTCCATCAGGGTATTAAGAGCAGCTGCCAAAAACTTTTAGTACTTTCCAGCGATGAGCATATACACCCACACACTTAAAGTCACAATCCATGAGATCTGGCTCTTTATTGCAAAGGTGGTTTTTGCACTTTTCAATGGCTGCTTCCCAATATACTTTTTTTTTTTTTTTTTGCCTGGTCGACCATGGTGACGATCACTGCTCAAGCTAATTATCCAAAGACACCTGCTTCTGTGTGCTGCGCTGTCAGAAATACAGGTACAGTGGAGTCCATTTTTGTTCGCATAACCTACAATCATACACCCCCCCCCAAAGCTAATTACCAGACAGGACTTCAGAATATCTATATGCAACTCTGAAGAGAATAAAATGGTCTCATTTCTGTTCCTTGGCTTGTAGACTCCAGGTGAGGTAGTTTTGTTCAGGTAATAGAACAGAGTCACCATCACTCCTTTGTATGGTTCAAAGAGTCCCTGGGCATGAAAACCCAATGGAGGGCAAGCAATTTTAAATTAGATTGTGGGGTAAATAGATTGTGAACATCAAAAGCGTAATATTCAAGCTCATTATAGTGAACACAGCGTTCAGAGGTGATCTCCATTTGCCTTAACTCTATAGATTTCTGGTTCAAAAGGTTCCACTACGATCAATCAAAATATGTTATGTTGATTTAGAATTCACACTTAAATATAAAACATATATGAGGGAAGATGTACCAAAACATCAATTCACACTATTGGAGAAAATGAAAACTTTGCGGGGGGAAGAGGCCACTGAACTCGAGGGTTTTCCCACCATTAGAGTAGTAAACTACACCACTGTGAGGCGCATTATCTGAACACTTTATATCCAAGGAGACAGTCATATAACAATTGTACATATGGGTTCGAAAAGGTTTAAAATGATTCTATCCTATGCAGGAAAAGCAGCATGATGCATGATTAATAATCAACAGTGTGAGCAATGCCTATCATCTTTTTTTTTCTCCCCCCCAAAGTTTGAGCCATTGAAAAAAGCACAAAGTACCAATCATTGCTTATTAGAGCAGAGCGGCAGCTCAGTCCTCATTGTTCCATTCTATCTTTAGACTGCCTGTCTAACTCAAAGCAGAGTGAATCGCAGAGCAGAAGATTGTTTAAAGGGCTGGTAAGAAAATGAGACACGGAGACGAATTCATCTCCGCTGCTGTAAAGGCTCAGCAAACAGAAGAAACAGGCATGAGAAAGAGGAACACGCACACCTGTCTGGTTTTTCCTCTCTCCCATTTGATGAAGGCATACGCAACACATATACACACACGGAGCCACACAATCTGTCACAGGCACCACCAAGAGTGCATTCCCCTACGTCTCTGACTTTTTTGAAAGACAAAGAAAAACAGGATTGGGAGCTGAGGAACAGGAGGGTGAACAGGTTTCCCTCTGTTTCCGCTCTGTAGTCTCACAATAATGCAAAGGCACAAATCCACACAGTACCTTCAATACGAGTCGAGTCTCATCCATCCCATAAAGATTCTATATGAATGATTTTACCAAGGGAAGGAGACTAAAGCTGGGAGAAAAGCACTTCTGAAGTGATCAAACTACACCTCATGTTAACGGAACCCATCGGGGGAAAAAAGCAATTTGCTAAATGCATTTTGGTTTCAGTAGGACACACTAACGTCATCCAACTATCACAAAAACAATAATAGTTCTACAATGTATTGTACGTCATTGTTTCCCAGCAGATAGCATACACATAACCAAGAACATCTACCCCTGCAGATGTGAAATGGTATACTTTGTTTATCTCAGTCTCTTCATCATCTGATCTTGCGTTTGAAGAAAGAACAGACAGATTACTGTAAAAGAAAATATCTCGCAATATCATGAGTGAATCTAGATAGGAACGCACAGGCACTGGCTAAAATGGAATTATTGTTATCTATCACATTCATATAGAGGTACGAGACTGCATCCTTCTGTCACCAAGGTGCAAGTTAGTGATTATATCATATCGCCAAAATGGCCCGAGTCAGCACGTGTGTTGTACATGATGAAATCACACTGCCTGGCATTTTCTTGTGCTATTAAATTAAAAATAATGACTTGTGGTTGTGCAGCTGAAACTCACATCTGTTCAGACAGAACAATATATCTACTGAGGAAATTTAATTGAAATGTAATGTGAAAAGACACATTAAAGTTTAGATTCTCTTTTCAATCATTCATTTATTAAAATTTTTATTTTCATGAAAGCAAAACTTTTTTTTACAGCAGTACACCCTAAATTATCAGATAAACACCTCCATGATTGGAAAGGAACAGACAGAAGTAAAGTTTTCAATAGCTTTCGATACTGTCTTAGCAAAAATGGGTCAATACCTCAGATCGCTGTGATTTTGACAATCAAAACTTGATGAAGTCGTTCTTGAGTGCAAATAAATGAGTGCTGGTTTGGAAGGTGGTCTACAGTAGTTAGTACTCTCGCTTCATCGCACAAATATCCCAGGTACGAATGCTGGTTGGCCAGTGCAAACATTTTAAAAAGATAATTCAGAAATAGCCTGTGAGTGCTTGTTGGTCTCTCTGTGTTTGGCCTGTGATGGACTGCTGACCTGTCACAGCGTTCACATAGTGTCAGCTGGGATCACCACAACGCCTCACAACCCTCAAGTGAATAAAGCAGCATTGAAGATGGATGGACAGATTGAATGTGTTCTGGAGGTTTAAGCATCACACGGCTGAAAGATAGAACATCTCTATTGCAGCAGTGTTGGAGATCCCCGAGCTTTTCTGCAATAACCAACATGACGTCATACTTGCAGCCTTCTTCATATACTGCACTTCATCCAGTGGCAAAATTGGAAAGACGCTAAAAATATTTCTCATAAGCTTAATGCTGACATAAAGCCAGAGTAAAGAGTAGGGTGGGTAGTGACAGAGGTCCTTTTCTAGTTGCTTGGAGGTGATGACAGAGAGCAGCTGTGGCATTGTGGTCTTGAATCAACAGAACAGCAGGCATCAGACTCACCTCCAGTGTGTGATGTGTGTGCGCGCATGCGTGCGTGCATACAGTACAAAACTTTGTTCCACTCCATGTTGAACACGACAAGATAGAAAAGCAGATTATGTGAGTGCTTTTAAAGCTCGAAGTCATTTCATTTTCTTCAAAGACTTGATCAACAGGGTCAAACCTGAGCTTATTAAATCACTTGAGTCTTTTAATTCTATGAGTGTTTGTGTGGTTATGTGTGTATCTTTGTCTGGCTTCTTGCCCTGATCACATTTAACTGCATGTTAGATGTTTTCTTTCCCCGGGAATATATTGACATGGATGGGCGCTCTTCAGAGAAAAAATAAAACTGATCCCAGGCTGGTCTGCGTTTTCAGTTTTTAAAACACAAACACAATCACACAGTGTGGAGTGAGAGGGCTTCTCGATGAAACGTCTATCGTCCTCCTTCTTACTCACACACAATCACAGGGGATCAGAATCTATGCTCCACTACAGAAGAGGCTCAAGATCAAACCTTTTTTTTTTTAAGTAAGCCAGGGTAATATGAATTAAACACACATTCACAAGGGAAAAGGTGAATGAACTACTGTATTTTTCTTAGTTTGAACTGACTTCATTCATATTGTGCCCTGTAATGTCCTGTCATGCTCTTTGCACCACGGGCAAATCATGAACATTACTAGAACTAGTTTTGTCATAATAAAGCATGTGGCAATAGACACATATCAAACAGATACTAGATGTGTTTTAGGTAGATTATTCAAAATATGAGTTTAAGATATCAATTTTCATTTTGCATGATCACATAACTTTACTTTTACACAAATACAGATTATATATTCTCAAAAGAATTGAACAATAGTTTTAAAGACAATCCCTGACACACTGTATAAAAGTAGCCTTACTGTATGTATCTGTATTTGTTAATGCCCTCAATTGAATGGTGATCCGTTTCAAAAAGTTCCTCTGCACTGCACCGTCTTTTCCTGTGCTGATCCCCAAATATCACGATACAATATAAAAATAGCACCAACTGATAACTGTGCAGATTTATGTGACCAGCTGTAATTTGCTCTATGAAAATGTATCATTTCAGGACAGAGAGTAAGTTATATCTTTAGAGTATGTAGTGTATATTTTAATCAGAAAATAAAGATTGACAACAGTGACAATTTTGGTCATCGCAACAGTAACAATGACTGCAGGGTATATTTGGAGTGAGCATGCATCCATGTGTATTCGTGTTTTCTTGTCAGAAACCATGTTAATGTTCATGGTGATGTTTTTTTTTTTTTTTTTTTTTACAGTGCACTTAATGTTTCAGACTTGAACTGAACTGACCTGCAGTTTTTTTTGTCAACTCAAATTTAGTACTTAAAAGCTGAGAACAACAGGGACAAAATAGGGTGTTTGTAACTTTTTGGGTTGGGTTAATGGATAACATAACACAAACAACAGCCTAGTAATTACTGCTGTGTGGTCTCAAAAACCAGAGTAGTTTATATGCACAAACCACTTGTTAGTGCTAAATGCCACAATAATTTCCAAGGCGTAGATAAATAGGAGCAGTAGGGCTGAAGGTTGCCATCAGGAAAGGCAGAAATAAGCAGAATCACAGAAGAAGAGAAAGAAAAAAGGTCTTAAAGCCTTCTTTTTTGCTTTCTTTGATGGCACGTTTCGTTATAATTCGTGAGCGCAGACGCATTTTCTGGCTTCACTGCTGGACTGCGTCGTCCATGTGAAATGTGTGGGTTTCCCTGGCAAATCAATCATTGCTCGATGTATAATGTTTTCAATTTGAAATGTGTATGCATGCATATTCTCTATGCATGTCAATGAATGGATTATATTCAGGACTTTTACGAGGGTTACCAAGGTTTGGGTGCAGTATGAAAAGAAAAATTGGACACAAAAAATGTATGTGTATTTCGCCTCTCCAGGATTCTTTCTTCAAGGAGTTCATTGGCATAAATCTGGCAAACATGTCTCTTTTCATAGCCTCAACCTCAGGTTTTCTCAGATATTAGGTTAATGGCTGACTCCACTTTGTCTTAAAGTATGATTGTAATAATTTCTCTCTATGTGATATCACAATGATTTATTGTCCATGGTGGACTTTACACTGCACCAATTGCGCAACTGGGATAATCAAAAGAAAGAAGATGGAAAGAGGCCACCATCATTGTGACCACGGTTACTTATTTAGCAAGAATGGTGATTTAAGTGACGGTCTATATAATTTGAAATATTTAAATTTTAAATATAACAGCATTAGACCTGGTGATGACTGTATCAGTTTCTATGTAATGGCATTAATACTCAACCCTGATCTGATTCTCACATTTTTCACAAATGGATTTAATAAACTATTTCAAGCATTTTATTGGTGATGAAGGAGGTTATGATGAATTAGAAATGGTGTCTTTGAATTATCCTGGAAGTCTTGTGAGGGGCATTGCATAATATTTATCTCTCATTTATCATGTATATTGACAATATTTTCATGTATTTTTCTCCCCAATTTGACTCATGAATTGCAAATATCTGACAAGAACAAAGATGTCTATGTTTCGCTTCTTTGACTGTTTGACCTTAAACAGAGTTCACTCTCGTGCCCTCACTCAGCTGAACAGCTAATAAGAATAAATCTCCCTCACTGATAACACCACGCACACACATGCACACACAATTTTCCATCACTTTACCCAGTGCCCCCACAACCTGTGCCCAACTAAGCATGTATGCCAACGCCGAGACTATTAACTTTACATCTAGTTTAATCACCTTCTCTACCTTTGAGGTGGAGAGAAGATGGAAGAAAACCTTATTATGGATGCAGCCTCTCGTTCTAGTATGGCTATAGAGGCGAAAAACTAAGGATTGGAGGGGGGGGGGGGGGGACTTAGCTTGGGAGACGAGGGGAAAAGAAACTGCAAGACCTTTGCATCCCTCTTGTCAGACTCTAATGACTGCCTAATGTCAAGATCTGCTCAGGAATATCAATGAGATATTACAGTACAGACAGACACCACCACATGCACGCCTTCAAGACAATACCGAGAGCACAAACAAGAGTCAGGGAGTTTCTCTGTGCTGCCTGCAGACTGCTCTCCACCTACACAGAACCAGCAAAACAGGCACACAAAACATACTGTACAGTTCGTTCAATGGTTAGTTGGATTGTATTTAACTGAATTTTAATGAGATGAGTCATAAAGTGGATGGTTGAGGCTCAGTCAGGAAGGAAGGTATCTTATCTTCAGCATGGGCAGCGTGATACCCATCACCACCTGCCAAAGAGTCTATGGGCAAGATACTGAACACCATTGTTAGAACAGGCATGCATGGTACAAGTTAAGCATATATTTGATGATGTATAACTGTTACATGTTGCAACAATAAGTCTTTTTTGATTACACGGGCCTCTGCTGTCCCCCCAGCAGGAAGATAACGTGTCCCTGTCTTTGACGTACAGCTTTGTAAATAAACAACGAATTGCTGCATGTCTTTGAGTGGCTGAGGCTTATTTGGTAGCGGGGATCCTATCTCAATATCAAGGTTGATGGTTTAATCCTCCTTTTCACCATGTCCTTCAGTCAAATTGTCCTTGAGACGTTGAATCCTAAATTGCTCCCAATGGCGGATGAGCGCCGTGCACGGCAGCTGTCACTATTGTTGCCTGAGTGTGTGTATGGATCAGTCCAACAGCGTATGGCGCATAATCACTTTTGTAACTGAAAATGTGTCATATATTTGAAGGTCATTTATCATTTTCATAATACACAATTCACCTATCCATATTGTTCTCTGTACATGCAGCTACTTCACGTTGAAGGTTTAGGTTTTATTCAACAAAGGATCCAAGACAACAAAAGGTATAGTGAAGTATAACCAACTGAGTCCAGAACCAAACTGTGCTTATCATCCTTGGGGTAGAGAGAGGAGGGAGTGACAGTAGCATCTTCTTTGATGCCAAAATCCAGCAAAGCCTCCCTCCATCATAAACAAGCAGGAAGAAAACAACAGGCCCATATTTCAGCGGGAGAATTTCATAAAGGCCTCATTAATAATCGTTATCCTTCGTAATGACTTTCTCTGAGTGTGCAGCGAAACGTGTGCTGAACTTCCTCTTCATCTGCCCTCATTAAAAGTAAGCATCTTGTGGTTGTAAAAGTAAATGCACATATAAAATACAACCTCCAAACAGATGCCACTCGATGACTTTTGTCAAGTGCACTCTTCATCATAGCATTTTTAATTAGATACATTATTTGAAATGGCCTCACTGCTGCTGAGTAAGCTCTTCAAATCCGAGTCCGAGTTTGATATTATTAATACAGTATAAAAATGTGGAGTAGATCTTGTTCTGAGTTTAGCTGACTTTAGTGTCCCTCAAGGGGAAAACCCAGCAAACAAGAGCCACCAAGTACATCAGGAGACGGTATGAGGAGTGGAATCTGGAAGCAAAAACGTTTTAAAACAACACACCAAAAGAGTTGAATTGTTGCTTAGCGCTGAAAAACATAAAACTAGGAATGGAATAATCATGAAATCTGAGATATCCAAATGTCTGAATGATGAATTCCGGTATTGTAGTAGTTTCTTTAATTGCAAATCCAACAAACAACCTCCTTCAACTTGATTGTGAATTTCCTTTTCCATTTGTCTTAAAAGCACAATGGTCATTCTTCAGGGTTCAGCACCTGAAAACTTTACATTGTTGGCAATGTGTTAATCAAATTGCTGTATTTCAAATATGTCAAAGGTTGAGATAAAAAAAAAAGGCTATGAAAGATTATTATATCAAAGTAGAAAAAGAAATGCAAAACAGGACTCAATTAACAGATGAGACGATAAAACCTCTCATTTTAGACAAAGATACAGAAGAGGTGATGGTAATGTTAATGTTTGAAAATATTCTTAAGCACAAGAACTACTGCACGTAGTAAAGAGATCATAGTAATGTATGGTCAGTTCTGGTGTAACATGCATCGTTTTAAAGAAATGTGTTTGCTACCATAGACCATGGAGTCACACCACAGGGGAGTGAATCAGCCACTTTTGAGATGTTTAGTCAATGGGTGGTTTCTTATTCTCTTAACGAGATAATTTATCAGTACAATGTATTTTCATCAATACACACCACAGTCTTACTGCACAGAAACATAGTTAAAGAACCAGGCTGAATGGACAAACATGTTCAATTAATTGAGTCCTGCATTATCTATGCTGTTGGAAGAAGACTAGCAGCAGCAGGAACAAGAGAAATCAATTTGGACCATACTGCTAAACAAAAAATGCATACACCCTGAAACTAGCAACCGTGACACAATTTAGACTGTGTCTGGCTTATCCCAAACTCTCTCTGCAACATGGCAATGGCCCCAAACAGCCACAAGCATAAAAGCTGTCTTCATAAAAATAGAAAATACTGGCTGGTATGGCCCCTGTAGAGTCCTGATCACAGCATCACTGGGACATGAAGAAATTGTGAAAAAAGTAATGAAAGGACCACAAGCTACACAAAGACTGCCAAGAGGCAAAACAAACATACAACCTAAAAAAAATAGTGCCATTTACACCAAATACTGAACAGTTTTAGGGTTATGGCTTCCTGCACAAAAAAAACCCCCATAAAACTATTCACAGTGACTCAATATGGAATATGTTTGGATAAACTTCTATTTGTTTGTCTGGGTTTTTATGTATTCAGTTGTAAAACGTCCATGTATTGCTCAGTGCTTTGCTTTCCTCCTGTGTACAACATTAAGTCCATGTCCACCTCGGGTAATGTCGCAGACTATACAGCTCCAGGCCGGTAATGATCCCTCCGATGTCACAACTGTCAGTCCACCAATCTATCAAACCTGCGTGTGTGTGTGTGTGTGTGTGTGTGTGTGTGTGTGTGTGTGTGTGTGTGTGTGTGTGTGTGTGTGTGTGTGTGTGTGTGTGTGTGTGTGTGTGTTGATTAGTAGAGTCCATTAACTCATATGGAATCCAGGGGGGTGGGGGTGGGGGTGGGGGGGTAGGCCATGGAACCTGGGGAGAAGCACTGATGGAATGTAAGGTTGCCATGTGAGTAATCGGTTTACCATTGCCAGAGGGAGTTAGCGATGGGGAAAACAGGATTTTCAAACCCCACAGCCAAGAAGCAAACACCCCGAGCAAGCAGTGTGTGCAATGGAGGTGATTAAGGCAAATACATTTTCAAGTACACAACTATGTAGTTGGACTTTTGAAGTCTGCCTCTCTAGGATTTACAAGTGTGCAGTTTGATGCTAGTATCACAGTCAAGTTGGGGCACACAGCGACGAGACTACGTGACGCGAAACACCAAACTCCCTACTCAGCACTTCAGCATTTCTCAATAACCTTCTCTCTCACAATTTCAATACCCCAAATCATATCCTACTGTCAAAAATGCAATTGGATTTGTTTTTTTTCTACCTTGTCGCCATGTGCATATTTAGCTTTTTGAGGGTTTAAGCTGACCTCAGCATCTCTCCAGGCGGAGATAAATATGAAGCCGTCAGGAAGAGTCCTCTCTGACAACCTGGCCCCTGGCTGACAGACGGGCAACAATGAAGGCCGCCATTTTGGGGCCATAGCAAGGGCGACTCAGGGCTGCCAGGAGGTTAATGATGCGGGCAAAACAATGGCTGCTCTCCGCTCAGACGTCAACACACAAAACGCAGACACAAATTGGATTCTCATCATCTTTAGTAATGAATGAGCTCGATTTGTTTGATTTGTCTGTGCAAATTACTGCATGAATTAATATGAAAGAATAGTTAAAGGTTATTTTTGGAATCTCAGGTCCCTGCAAAAATTAGAAGTCCTTCAGATATTTCTGGATTTATTTATTCAGTTAATTCAGGTTGTAGCCTTCATCTGCGTAAACACCTCTGGTATAGGTCCCAGACAGTTCCATGTTAAAATATATATATGTAATTGGCTTTAAACTCTCACTGGCACCTTTAGCATAGGAGAAACATACAAACAGATAAATATTGGAGCATAGATACTGCATCACAGGCAACATGCACATCATCACCTCAACCATGATGCCCTGTGTTCATTTACTGGCACTCAGGGAATTGTTGTGGTGATATTTATTCCAGCTGAGAACTCAGAGGAAACCAGAGTGAAATCAACAAGTTAAAAAAAACAAAAACACCACCATTCTTTGTTGCATACGGACCGAAGATGATCTGCTGTAAACACGCGGCAATTTAACACAAATCATAATCTGTGTTTGTTTGGTGCATGCTACTTTCAGACTTTTGTCATACTCCACTAAAGTTTGTTTAGAACACTGACACCTCCAGGGGTCCGTTTCACGAAGCAGGTTTAAGAAGCCATGGGCTTAACACCGAGCTCTGAATTGAGTTACACTGAGACAGAAAACGCGGAGTTTTCGGTTTCACGACGCCGGATTTTGATCAGTTTGATGAACTCGGAGTAGTTTCACCTGGAGTCAAGCGCGTGCACCACGACTTTAAAAAGACCGCATCAATGGAGCCCCGATTCAACGAGTCACCATGACAACTGAGACGCGGAGGGCGGAGTTTTTGACGCCAGTGGAGCAGGAAGTATTGATCCGATCATATGGCGAATTTGAACATATTAAAAAAAAATAATACGCAACAGCGCATCGGCTGCTAAAGAGAGGGAGGCGGCGTGGAAGAAGATTGCTGCTCAAGTGAAAGCATAAGTTCAAACGTCTTTGTCATCGCAACATTATTGCAAGGGAATACTGCTTGATGGCAGCTTATTAATTTATTTCTTTTAGGTGCAATTCCGCGGGGGAGAAGCGCTCTTGGCAGCAGCTGAAAGTGAAATATAAAAACATTGTCCAATCGGGTAAGACCGCTGCCAATTTAATTGTTAATCAATACATTTCTTAACGTAATTTCGATCATGTGTGACATTGTACAGTAAATATCAAGTGGCCATTTGACTGTGCAGGTGTTTTATTCCCAACATAATGCTGTTTTCAAACACATAAATGTCTTCTCACCCATATCATGTGCTGTCAAATAATTAAGGCTAAACTAAGACAGACTTTACTCAGCCAACAGAAAGAAGGCAGATGCCTGTAAAACGGGTGGTGGCCCAGCACCTCCACCTTTAATAGAGGCAGAGGAGCCCTAAGCCAGAATGTTGGGAGGCCAGTGGCTGAGAGAATCCCTGGAGGAGCTCCTCTTCAGAGCTCATCCCTCAAGATACCACTTCCTTCATAATATATAATATGCCGAGGCCTATATATCTCTTTAAGCCTCCTTTTGTTCATCTTTATTTCCCCATCATGTCTTTTTTTTGCCACCCAACAGATTGGGATGGTGCTCTCTGCCTGCTGGACCCCCTCATGCCACAACAGACCTTGTAAGTAGGCAACACTCCAAAGATCTTGCAAAATGGTAGTTTAAATATAATGAAACATATTCATCTAGGATGAAGAGTACGAGGAAACCCTGTCTGCTGCCTTTACAGAGGAGGATCCACAAAGGCCTGTACAGGTATGATAGTTCTCATCCTGTTTACATTTCTGAAACATTGTGGTGGAATAAAGAGTGATATTTTGTCTACACTGAAGTATTGACACATTATCATCCTTTTTAACAGGGCATGGCTGGGCAGCAGCAGGAGGGCCCCTCAACATCCACTGCAGGGACTGACAGTGAGACAGATGTTCAGTAAACACCAGAGGTTCATTCTGTGGAATTCATGTCCAACTGTAATAATTGAATGTCCTCCTTATGTCTTCCCAGTTATCTGTAAAACAGATCTATAGACTCCACCTGCTCCAGAAGATGGAAAAAACTGGAGCACAAGTTAAGGGTGGGTGTACAGTCCCAGGTGAATTATGCTAACTACTAACTACATTAACTAAACTAGCTCTTGTATTTGTAGGAAATAAAAAAGACCAAATGAATTGTGCATCATGTCTTTATTTGGTGGTGGTGGTGGTGATCAGACCCCGAAGTGATGATGACATATGATGTCTCTGACAGCTCTGCCATTTACGAGGAAACGCAGCACAACACACAATATCTGCTATGACGTCAGGGCAAGGCTCAGCTGGTGATGTTGCTAATGTACAGAGCGATTAAACTGTGGATGTACATAATGGTCTCGGCAGTAAAACGGTACCGCTCAAAAAGGAAGGTGTCTGCAAATGCCAGTACATCTATGCGCGGTCTGATGATGCGAATATTATCTGCGAATATTAAATTCTCAGCGAAGTAATGCTGCGCCTTCATCAATTGGATCATTATCAAAAGCACATTCCATATTGAGGGAATAAAGTTGACGTCTAATTTGCCTCGGGAATAAGGCACTGCAGAACTGTTTCACCAAAACTCCCCCGCTGAATGAGGAAATGAAATCCCGTGTCCGTCTGAAAGGGGGCGGAGCCAGAGCAAAACTCCGTGTTCACTGACAAAAACCTGCTCCCGACCAGGTTAGTTCTAGAGCGTCTGTTGCCCCGGTAACTGACCGGGAGTTGACGTTACACCGCTTCGTGAAACAGGCTTGAGTTACCCCGCTTCCTCCGGTTTGAGTTACCTCCCTTTGTGAAACGGAAAATCCCGCATTTCCCTCAACTCGGTGTTCAATAACCTGGGGTAATCCTTAAACCTGCTTCGTGAAACGGACCCCAGGGATCTTATTCCAGATGGCAGCAATCACCGTTTGTTTCAATGAACTGCACCAAAAGAGCAATCACACCAGACCTCATATTAATCCAACCAAACCTGGCGGGTGTAAACACGCCCTTGGAAGGCAACAGTAATCTTGAAAGGTCCAGTGTGTAGGATTTTGCTGACAAATATATACATTTATATTTATCTGTAAATAACACCAATGTCAGCCGAGTTGTTGCAACTCATATGCATTTGCATCCAAACCTACAGCAGTGATGTGGCAAACACATTTATGTTTATATCCCATCAAAGCAGCAGAGATACCTGTATTCAAGTGACTAATTTACATAGATCAGTATTTATATTTTGGTTTGATAAAATATAATAAACAAAGATTCATATGTATTATTCATAGCCAAATTATATTTTGAAACATTTAAAAATGTATTGAGATATGCTTATATTATCTAAATCCCCTCCTCTTTTTCCTTGATTGGCATACAATTGTTAAGCGTTTATATAGATCTCTTTATTTTTTATTTCTCCTTTGTATTCAAGAACATCTTCAAATCTATTTACATTATCAATAAATAGATGATGGAATTGGATAATGAATAACTTACATTACTTGCCTGGCAAATTCATCTCCTTGATATGGAGGAATGTGTTCCGCTTTCAAATCCCTGTTGTGCCATCAGGATTCCTGAGGTAGATACAATTGATGAGTGATGCCCAATCACAGTCCTGGAGGAGCCAAGGTTTTGCATGTTTTAGATGTCTCCAAGCTTTAGCATACTTTAATCTAATATTTGTGCCGTCACCAAGCCTTTAATGCAGCCCAATATAGAGCTCCTTATTGTAATCGGGTATGTTGGAGCAAGGAGAGACATGCAAGAAAACATGCAAGACACAGGCCCTCCGTGATCAGGACTGAACACCATTGGTACGGTGGTTTTGTATTTTTTTTAGACCCTTTTGGAAGGGAACTGTGTTTATTTGGTTGTGAATTGCAACTCATCAATAGATGCTTCATATGTTACCTACTGCCCTTTTAGCACCTGTCTCTGCCCTATAAGTGTTTAACGTTTGTCTCCAATCTCTGCCTCAGATAAAAACCCTTTAAGCTGTTGCTTCAATGCTTACAAATCACCTTGACCTCTCCTCTTGACTATTCAGAGAAGCGTGGCATAGAAACAGCATCATCTCCCACCCCGACACTGACTGGACTTGTCAGATGGCATTTCCCATTAAACTCGGCTCGATTGGGATATCAGTTAGACACTGTGTGCACTCAGACATTGACTTTATTCTGACCAGTTTTTCAACTGACAGCTATTGACCAGGGTTTTCCAACTGTGTGGCTTCCTCTCAGTGGTTCATGAATGTGCAGATGCATGTGTGCCTATGTCTTATTGACTAAACCTTGTCCAAAGTTCTGTCAGAACAAGGTGATTAACTGTGAGCCCATCTGCAAACCCTTGGGCCAAAACCTGCATGTACATGTGCGTGTGCGTGTGTATGCGCGTGCATGTGCGCGCTATGGGACAGACCCTTTGACAGGAGCAAACCCCAGGCTTCCGCTAATCACCTCCACTTCTCTCCTTATCACTCTCTGCTCTGCTGTCAATCACACCACAGACGTTGCACAAGGACTTTTAATAAACAGTTTAAGCGCTCTCTGTAGGATATTTATCAGTGCAGCCACTTATCACAAAACAACAGAGGCTTGCAACTCTGGTTGTAGGAGCCTTGTTAGATCATCACCTCAACCTTAATCACAATTCACGGTCCAACAGGAGAGAACCTCTAAACTAACCTGAAAAAAAAAAAAACCTTACTTGTTTGTTCCCACTAAGTAAGAATTTAAGACCATGCATGATCACACAAAAGATATCCTGGATACAGTGGGTATCCTAAATGGACAGATGTATGATTGTGTGTGAGTCTACGCACCACGGACAATTTGAAATTCATACATATTGAATCTATATTTAAAGGCAAAATGTTCAACACCGCAGTTAGGAAAATGTTACATGAAACGAAGCATCATTGTTGTGCCATGGTTGGTTTAGGCAATGATACAATAAGGTTTAGAAAACAGACTATTTTTGAGGGGTAAAATTCCTCTGTGTAGATGCTTACCTGACATTTGTTTTGAGGTGACACAGAAGTGCAATGCTTTTTTTTTTATTGTTCTTACCATAATAAAGGTAGTCAGTTGAGGGCACTTTCTGCTGTTCTTAGGAGGTTAAATTCCATAATTACTCTCTAAACATAAAGATTCTAAGTATTTTCATTTCTCTTGTCGATTGTGCTGTCGCCTGAATGAACCGTTGTCAAAAGGAGCCCTGAAAGCAGATCAAGTGCCCATTCCTCCAGACATCCTTCTCCAAGAATCACTCAGTCAATTGCAGTCACGAGTACCCTTCAGACATCCTCTACACAAATGTGTACCACATTTCACACTCAGTCCACACCCACACATACGCCCAGTGATCCCCAGTCTTCAATCTGTGACTTGCAGGAAGATAACCTTTGACAACAGAGGACTCTCGGTTATACAGCGACACAAATAGCCAAAATAAGCCAAAGGGCATTACAAAGATGGGACAGAGTGTTGTCATGTGGATGATATACAGTGGTCGATTGTTGAGTAATGTGTAGTTCCCACCTGCTTTACATACTGATGAGTTATTATTTCCTGTCTAATGGAAAATGGCTGAGCTAATGGACAGAAAATCCTCCTTTGCATTACTCCTTACAGGACACCTTGAACTCCCCCCAATGAACAGTGAGTGACACAGGGGCCTGTCACACCAAGAGGCACTCCTGTCAATCAGTTGCATGTTGACAAACATCCCTGATGGCATAAAGTCAATCTGCTGTTAAGAAATGTATGACTTCTTGTATGTTTGGGATGCCAAAATCAAACATCCTCCCTTAAATATTTCAGTTTCAGTCTGAGACACACATTGACATTTCCCAGCCAAAATCAGCTTCACTGCTCCTGTTGCTTTGTTCTCAATCTTTCTTACCTCCTCCTCCTGCGGGCATTCCTAAATGAATGTGTTTACAGAGAAGAGAAAGAGGAAAGGAGAACGGGCTGGAGCGTCAAGGGAGAGGTGAGCAGGCCTTATTTTAATTAACGATCACCCAGCACTCCGTAGATTTGGTCAAAGATTAAAACTCGTTAGGATTGATTCTGGCTTCCAGCCCTATTAAGCTCCAGTCCTACTGTGGCCTGACAGAGTTAGGTAGCAAAGAGGCAAAGTGAGGGTCAAGAGGAGTTTGGTTTGAGGATGGATAATGGGAAAAAAAATAAGTAGACTGAGATACTGAAGACAATACAGTGACAGACTTAAATACATACTATATCTATACAAACACACAATATTATTATGTAACCTGATTTGTCAGAGTAAAGATAGTGGGATGGGCAGAGCAAACTGATGGACAGATCATTAAGAGGTATATTGAGGATGATAGGAAATGAATAAGGGAGGGTTACAAAAGCAATTTCTTTCATTTTAAATGTAATCATCAAATCCACTTCACCTTCAAAGATATAAATTGAACGTCAAAGCAAAGTGTCAGGCAGCCCCCTCCCACAAACTATAGCAGAAATGTGATGTATTAGTGAGATGTAATTGGCAATAGAAGCTTTTTTGATGGGGAATCCCAAGCCTACAGAGGATCGAAGAGTGTTGCTGAGTTTGTCTGGCAAAAGCAAATGCAGTCTGCAAGCTAATTCATCTCCATGCACTTTTCTATTGTCCTTCCTTCATCACTTCTCCTCTTTCATTATCCCATCCTCCTTTCCTTCCCCCAGTGATGTAACCAATGTGACACATAAGCCTAAGTGAACCACTCTAAGCATGCCTCCATGTCAAGATTAAGTCATTTTGCATCAGCAATACTGGCACTTGCAAGGAGGAGCCCGAACCCAACAAGGCCGAGATAGGACCCCTGCTGAGCAGCGCGTGTCACACACAGAGCGGCACATCAGGTGACACTTTAAATCAAAGCTTTTAATTAGTGCCAATGGCCATTACGATTCCTGCTGCAGTGAAAACTGCCACGCCGGTAGGGTGACAGCGAGCGAAATTCCCTCTGACAAGCTCAATTACGGAGGCAATTTCTGCCCTGGGATCAGTTTTGATAAATCATGATTTTCACCTTGGTGACTTAGGCTCAG